>NC_057355.1:84445133-85645133 GCF_016509475.1 Prionailurus bengalensis | reverse complement strand
ACTCAGTGAGACTGGATAGGGGGTCAGGCTAAGATGTACTATTTAAGGTAAAGGACAATTTCCTGAACCTTGAATCTCCTACTACTAACAAAGGCCATCTGAATAGTAGCCATCTTCAGATTTTGGAGGCAGCGTACACATTTGGGAATCCAACCCATTGCTCAGATGACACCAGATGCTGTTAGTAAGAGTAAGAGAGCAGTCTGCAATAGACTAAGTCTATGCTACAAGCAGCCCTGGCATATGGGTTACAATCCAGCAAATACTGTGTGCTAGAGGTGTCTGTGGTAGAAAAGGATGCTCTGCAGTTTCTGGCAAGTGTCAAAAAGGAGAGCTGGACTGCAGACCTCCAATGTTCTGGAACAACAGCAGAAAATTATACATCATTTGAAAAGCAGCTTCTGACTTGCTATTGGGCATTAGTAGAGACTGAGCGCCTGACCTTGGGACAGCAAATGACTATGTGACCAGAGCTATTCATCAAGAATTGTCGGGGCGCCTGGGTGGCTCAGTCAGTTAAGTGTCCAACTTCAGCTCAGGTCATGATCTCATGGTTCATGAGTTCAAGCCCCAAGTGGGGCTCTGTGCTGATAGCTCAGAGCCTGCAGCCTGCTTCAGATTCTGCGTCTCCTTCGCTCTCTCCCCTGCCCCTACTTGCGCTCTGTCTCTGTCTCTCAAAAACAAATAAATAAAAAAGAATTGCATACAGTGGTACATAGATGGGGGGAGGGTAGACAGAAAGGACTGAGCAGATCCAGAGGGCACAGATAAGTAACACAAACATGTTGCCCATTCACCTGCCTCTGTTGCACCTCAGCTCACATCTGTGGCCTAGTAGATGTTCCCTACAGTTAGCTGACAGGAAGAAAAAATTGAGGCCTGGTTCACAGGTAAGATGGTTGATATGTTGGCGCAAGCCAAAAATACATCTGGAAATAATTTTTTAGAATCCTTTTACTATAAAATAAAAGGATTTTATTCTACTGTGAAGACATAAAAATCCTGCAAAACAAATGTATAACCCAGGAAATTATCCTAAGGCAAACACCACCCTAATCAAGAAGTAGAATCTTGCCAGCAGCTCCAGAAGCTGCTTCCATGTGTTCCATCCTAGTCTCGACCCTTCTTTTCACATAAATAACCACCATCTGGCTCTTATAACAACCACTTCCTTGCTTTGTGAAAATGGTTTAGTCACGCAAATGCACATCCCATCACACTTTCAGTGAGTCTTGCCTGGTTTAAAAAAAATTTTTAGGGGTGTCTGGTTAAGTGTCTGACTCTTGATTTTGGCTCAGGTCACGATCTCCACTCTGGGCATGAAGCCTGCTTAAGATTATCTTCCTGTCGGGGCACCTGACTTTGGCTCAGGTCATGATCTCAGGGTTTGTGAGTTCGAGCCCCACATCAGGGTTGCTCCTGTCAGCACGGAGCCCGACGTGGGGCTCTCTCTCTCTCTGAGCCCAACCCCAATCACGCACACGCGTGAAAATAAATACATACATACATAAATACAGAAATAGATAAATGAAATATTAAAAAAAAAAGATTCTGTCCCTCTCCCCTTCCCTGTTTACATGCATGTACACATGCTCACTCTAAAATAAAAAACAAAAAAGGAAAGAAAGAAACCTATATGACTTTTAAGTATCTCCTATATGTTCTTCTTCTTCTTCTTCTTTAATGTTTATTATTTTGAGAGAGAGAGGGAGACAGAATCTGAGGCAGGCTCCACGCTCTGAGCTGTCACACAGAGCCTGACAAGGGGCTCAAACCCATGGACTAGGGATGGGGAGATCATGACCTGTGCCAAAGTCGGATGCCTAACTGACTGAACCACCCACGCGTCCTCTACTCTAGAAGTTCTGCTATCCCATTCATGCCCTTACAGTTTTTTCAGTTGAAGAACTTGGGCCATTTGACCTATACAGTTTCCCACAGACAAGATTTTGCTGATTGCATATTCTTAGTACAATCCAAGAGTTTCTTCTGTTCTCTTAATTTCTGCAAATTGTCAACTGGATCCAGAGAACGGATCAGACTCCAGTTCAAAACTATGAGGCACATAATTCTTATTATGTCTTTATTTTGTGAATTTAGTGGCCATTGATGTTTAGTGCTCACAGCCATTCATTAGAAATAGCCAAATGGAGGGGAGCCAAGATGGCGGAACAGCATGGGAAGTTTTTTGTGTGTCTCGCGTCCATGAAATACAGCCAGACCAACACTAAACCATCCTGCACACCTAGAAAACTGATCTGAGGATTAACACAACAACCTGCACAACGTGAACCACAGAATTCAGCAGGTACGCAGCGCGGAGAGGTAAACTGGGGGAGAAAAAAAGCCGCAGAGGGCAGGGAGGTGATTTTGTGTGTGGAGAGAGGACAGAGATGGTGGGGAGAATACAGGAAAATCACCCCTCCCAAAAAGCAGCTGGAGAGAAAGTGGAAAATTGGAAACAGCCACAGGGACTAAACTAAAAAGGGAAAAAGGAGAAAGGAGAGAGGGTTTAAATTCCCATTAAGACTGTAAACAAGGGGAGCGCAGAGTCTGAAACTCTGCAGCTCGATACCTGGCGGTGCTCTCTGGTGGGAAGGACGAATCCCGAGGAGCAGAGTGGGGTCCGGGAGGCTCTCGGCCACACGGGAAGAAGCAGTTCCACTGCTGGAACGACATTTGGTAGAGACTGTTGAGGCCACCTGGTCCCAGCAGAACCCAGAAAACGGCCACATTCACAGGTGCTGGAACAAGGTCGTTAAGGGTGAAGCCTGGTGCCTGATGTGTGTTGTGATTTTCCATAATCCCTGAAAAGCTGCTGCTACACTATCTCTCGAAATTTTTCTGGGGCGGGCTGGCACCGGGCTACAGTCTCGGGGCTCTGGCAGCAGCAGGGTCCAGCAAGCGTTCCTGGGTGCAGCCGGCATTCGGCCATTGCTTGGTGAGACCCTCCCGCAGGGGGGCGGAACGGGTCAAAGCCGCAGTCCTTCAGAAGTAAGGGGCCGGGGAAAACAGCCGCATCTGAGACAAAACTTGGGAAGAGGTACTACCTGGCATTTGGTCACGGACAGTGTAAAAGCAGGAAGTTGACGGAAGCTGAATACAAAGGAAGGGTGCACTATGGCTGATCGCAGAGAACAGAGTTACAATACTAGAGACGGGATACCTGGGGGACTCCATTTTCACCACTCCGGCACATTTGATTATGCACCTACAAGCATCACAACAAACCACCCCAGTAGGCTAGCAGCTCCATCTAGTGGAGAACGGAACTGTTACACTAAGCCCCGCCCAACTGGGCCAACCTCGCCCTTCAAGAACACAAGTCTCACCACCTGCTTAGTTTATGGACTATAAAGCACTTCATAGTCTGACTACTAGGGGAAAACGAAGTAATTTCAGTCGTATTTCACTCTGTTAGCAGGTCCATCTATTCAATTTTCTTTCTTTTTTCTCTGTTTCATTTCTTTTCTTGAATACAGAGAGAGAAAAAATTCATTTTTATTTTCAATTTTTATTAAAAATATTTTTAATTTTTTACTATATATTTTACTTTTGTGTAAATTTTTTCAACTTATATTTTACTTCCATAATTTTATTTTAGTCTACTACAGTGTACTCCCTTTTTCAAATTTTCAAACGATTTCTTTTTTTCTTCTTTCTCTTTTTAATTTCTTTTCTTTTTCTTGAATACAGAAAGAGAAAAAATACATTTTTATTTTTAATTTTTATTATATTTTTCTTTTATTTTTTCCTACTATATTCTTTACTTTTGTGTAAACTTTTTCAAATTCTATTTTACTTCCATCATATCACTTTAGTCTACTTCAGTGTATTCATTTTTTCATATTTTCAAACGATTTCCTTTCTTTTTTCTTTTTTTTTCTTCCCACCTCCCCTTTTTTCTCTAATCTGTCAAGCCACTTACAACACCCAGACCAAAACACACCTAGGATCTGTCACCATTTCTTTGATTTGTGTGTGTGTGTTTAATTTTTAATAATATTTTTTAATTTTAATTTTTTTAATTTTAATTTTTTCTACCTCATTAATTCCATTTCTCCCTTGAAAATAACAAAATAAACGAATTCACCACAAAAGAAAGAGCAGGAAGAAATGACAGCCAGGCATTTAACCAACACAGATACAAGCAAGATGTCTGAACCAGAATCTAGAATCACCATAAAAAGAATACTAGCTGGAGTTGAAAATAGATTAGAACCCCTTTCTGCGGAGATAAAAGAAGTAAACACTAGTCAGGATGAAATAAAAAATGCTATAACTGAGCTGCAATCAAGGATGGATGCCGCATAAGAAAGGATGGATGAGGCAGAACAGAGAATCAGCAATATAGAGAACAAACTTATGGAGAATAACAAAGCAGAAAAAAAACAGGGAGACTAGGCAAAAGAGCATGATTTAAGAATTAGAGAAATCAGTGACTCATTAAAAATGAACATCAGAATCATAGGGGTCCCAGAAGAGGAAGAGAAAGACACAGGGGTGGAAGGGTCATGTGAGCAAATCATAGCAGAAAACTTTTCTAACCTGGGGAAAGACACAGATATCAAAATCCAGGAAGTACAGAGGACTCCCATTTGATTCAACAAAAACTGGCCATCAACAAGGCATATCATAGTCCAATTTACAAAATACTCAGGCAAGGAGAGAATCATGAAAGCAGCAAGGGAAGAAAAAAGTCCTTAACCTACAAGGAAAGACAGATCAGGTTTGCAGCAGACCTATCCACAAAACCTTGGCAGGCCACAAAGGAGTGGCAGGATATATATATTCAATGTGCTGAACTGGAAAAATATACAGCCAAGAATTCTTTATCCAGCAGGCTGTCATCCAAAATAGAAGGAGAGATTAAAAGTGTCCCAGACAAACAAAAATTAAAGGAGTTCGTGACCACTAAAACAACCCTCCAAGAAATTTGTGGGGGACTCTCTGAGGGGAGAAAAACAGGAAAAAAAAAAAAGACCAAAAGCAACAAAAACTAGAGAGGACCAGAGAACACCACCAGAAACTCCAACTCTACAAGAAACATAATGGCAATAAATTCATATCTTTCAGTACTCACTCTAAACGTCAACGGACTCAATGCTCCAATCAAAAGATATAGGGTAATAGACTGGATAAGAAAACAAGATCCATCTATCTGCTCTTTACAAGAGACCCACTTTAGACCTAAAGACACCTTCAGATTCAAAGTAAGGGGATGGAGAACCATCTATCATCCTAATGGTCACCATAGAAAGCCGGAGTAGCCATTCTTATATCAGACAATCTAGACTTTAAAACAAAGACTGTAACAAGGGATGAACAAGGGCATTATATCATAATTAAGGGGTCTATCCACCAAGAAGACCTAACGATTGTAAACATTTATGCGCCAAATGTGAGAGCACCCAAATATATAAGTCAATTAATCACAAACATAAAGAAACTCACTGATAGTAATACCATAATAGGGGACTTCAACACCCCACCTACAGCAACAGACAGATCATTTCATCAGAAAATCAACAAGGAAACGATGGCTTTGAATGACACACTGGACCAGATGGACTTAACAGGTATATTCAGAACATTCCATCCTAAAGCAGCAGAGTATACATTCTTCTCCAGTGCACATGGAACATCCTCCAGGATAGATCACATACTGGGAGACAAATCAACCCTCAGCAAGTACAAAAAGACTGAGATTGTACCATGCATATTTTCAGACTACAACACTATGAAACTCGAAATCAACCACAACAAAAAATTTGGAAAGATAACAAATACTTGGAGACTAAAGAACATCCTACTAAAGAATGAATGGGATAACCAAGAACTTAAAAAGGAAATTAAAAAGTACATGGAAGCCAATGAAAATGATAACCCCACAGCCCAAAACCTCTGGGACACAGCAAAGACGGTCATAAGAGGAAAGTATAGCGCAATCCAGGCCTTCCTAAGAAGGAAGAAAGGTCTCAGATATACAACCTAACCTTACACCTTAAAGAGCTAGAAAAAGAACAGCAGGGGCGCCTGGGTGGCACAGTCGGTTAAGCGTCCGACTTCAGCCAGGTCACGATCTCGTGGTCCGTGAGTTCGAGCCCCGCGTCGGGCTCTGGGCTGATGGCTCAGAGCCTGGAGCCCGTTTCCGATTCTGTGTCTCCCTCTCTCTCTGCCCCTCCCCCGTTCATGCTCTGTCTCTCTCTGTCCCAAAAATAAATAAACGTTGAAAAAAAAAGATTAAAAAAAAAGAAAAAGAACAGCAAATCAAACCCAAAACCAGCAGAAGACAGGAAATAATAAAGACTGGAGCATAAATCAATGCTATCAAAACCAAAAAAAACCCCACAAAAAACAAAAAAAAACAGTAGAACAGATCAATGAAACCAGAAACTGCTTTTTTGAAAGAATTAACAAAATTGATAAACCACTAGCCAGTTTGAGTAAAAAGAAAAAGGAAAGGACCAAATCAATAAAACCAAGAATGAAAGAGGAGAGATCACAACCAACACAGCAGAACTACAAACAATAATAAGAGAATATTATGAGCAATTATACGCCAATGAAATGGGCAATCTGGAAGAAATGGACAAATTCGTAGAAACATATACACTACCAAAACTGAAACAGGAAGAAATAGAAAATTTGAACAGACCCATAACCAGTAAGGAAATCAAATTGGTAATCAAAATCTCCCAAAAAACAGGAGTCCAGGGGCACCTGGGTGGCGCAGTCGGTTAAGCATCCGACTTCAGCCAGGTCACGATCTCGCGGTCCGTGAGTTTGAGCCCCGCGTCAGGTTCTGGGCTGATGGCTCAGAGCCTGGAGCTTGTTTCCAATTCTGTGTCTCCCTCTCTCTCTGCCCCTCCCCCGTTCATGCTCTGTCTCTCTCTGTCCCAAAAATAAATAAATGTTGAAAAAAAAAATTAAAAAAAAAAACAAACAAAACAGGAGTCCAGGGCCAGATGGCTTTCCAGGGGAATTCTACCGAATATTTAAAGGAGAGTTAGCACCTATTTTCTTGAAGCTGTTCCACAAAAAAAGAAATGGAAGGAAAACTTCCAAACTCTTTCTAGGAAGCCAGCAACACCTTAATTCCAAAACCAGACAGAGACCCCACTAAAAAGGAGAACCATAGACCAATTTCCCTGAAGAACATCGATGCAAAAATCCTCAACAAGATATTAGCCAACCGGATCCAACAATACATATAAAAAAAATAGTCACCACGACCAAGTGGGATTTATACCTGGGATGCAGGGTGGGCTCAATATCCCCAAAACAATTAACATGATTCGTCACATCAATAAAAGAAAGGACAAGAACCACATGATCGTCTCAATAGATGCAGAAAAGCATTTGACAAAATACAGCATCCTTTCTTGACAAAAACCCTCCAGAAAGTAGGGACAGAAGGATCATACCTCAAGATCATAAAAGCCATATATGAACGACCCAATGCTAATACCATCCTCAATGGGGAAAAACTGAGAGCTTTCCCCCTAAGGTCAGGAACAAGACAGGGCTCTCCACTCTCGCCACTGTTATTCAACATAGTATTGGAAGTCTTAGCCTCTGCAATCAGACAACACAAAGACAAAAAGAATCCAAATCGGCCAGGAGGTCAAACTTTCACTCTTTGCAGATGACATGATACTGTAAATGGAAAACCCTCAAGATTCCCCCAAAAAACTGCTAGACCTGATCCATGAATTCAGCAAAGTGACAGGATATAAAATCAATGCACAGAAATCGGTTGCATTCCTATACACCAACAATGAAGCAACAGAGAGAGAAATCTAGGAATCGATCCCATTTACAATTACACCAAAACCATAAAATACCTAGGAATAAATCTCACCAAAGAGGTGAAAAATCTATATACTGAAAACTATAGAAAGCTTATGAAAGAAATTGAAGAAGACACAAAAAAATGGAAAAAGATTTCATGCTCCTGGATAGGAAGAACAACTACTGTTAAAATGTCGATAGCACCCAAAGCAATCTACATATTCAATGCAATCCTTATAAAAATAACACCAGCATTCTTCACAGAGCTAGCACAAACAATCCTAAAATTTGTATGGAACCAGAAAAGACCCCGAATAGCCAAAGCAATCTTGAAAAAGAAAACCAAAGCAGGAGGCATCACAATCCTGGACTTCAAGCTGTACTACAAAGCTGTAATCATCAAGACAGTACGGTACTGGCACAAGAACAGACACTCAGATCAATGGAACAGAATAGAGAACCCGGAAATGGACCCTCAAACGTATGGCCAACTAATCTTTGACAAAGCAGGAAAGAATATCCAATGGAATAAAGACAGTCTCTTCAGCAAGTAGTGCTGGGAAAACTGGACAGCGACGTGCAGAAGAATGAACCTGGACCACTTTCTTACACCATACACAGAAATAAACTCAAAATGGATGAAAGACCTCAATGTAAGACAGGTAGCCATCAAAATTCCCGAGGAGAAAGAAGACAAAAACCTCTTTGACCTCAGCCACAGCACCTTCTTACTCAACACGTCTCTGGAGGCAAGGGAAACAAAAGCAAAAATGAACTATTGGGACCTCATCAAAATAAAAACCTTCTGCACAGCCAAGGAAACAATCAGCAAAACTAAAAGGCAACTTACGGAATGGGAGAAGATATTTGCAAACGACATATCAGATAAAGGGTTAGTATCCAAAATCTATAAAGAACTTCTCAAACTCAACACCCAAAACACAAATAATCCAGTGATGATATGGGCAAAAGACATGAAGAGACACTTCTCCAAAGAAGACATCCGGATGGCCAACCGATACATGAAAAAATGCTCAACATCACTCATCATCAGGGAAATACAAATCAAAACCATAATGAGATACCACCTTACACCCCTCAGAATGGCTAACATTAACAACTCAGACAACAATAGAATGCAGAGAAAGAGGATCTCTTTTGCATTGTTGGTGGGAATGCAAGTTGGTGCAGCCACTCTGGAAAACAGTATGGAGGTTCCTCAGAAAACCAAAAATAGAACTACCCTACAAATCAGCAATTGCACACTAGGTATTTATCCAAGGGATACAGGTGTGCTGTTTCAAAGGGACACAAGCACCCCAATGTTAATAGCAGCACTATCAACAATAGCCAAAGTATGGAAAGAGCCCAAATATCCATCGATGGATGAATGGATGAAGAAGATGTGGTATATATTTAATATGGAGGATTACTCTGCAATCAAAAAGAATGAAATCTTGCCATTTGCAACTATGTGGATGGACCTGAGGGTATTGTGCTAAGTGAAATTAGTCAGTCAGAGAAAGACAAACATCATATGACTTCATTCATATGAGGGCTTTAAGAGACAAAACAGATGAACGTAAGGGAAGGGAAACAAAAATAATATAAAAACAGGGAGGGGAACAAAACAGAAGAGACTCATAAATATGGAGAACAAACAGAGGGTTACTGGAGGGGTTGTGGGAGGGGGGGTGGGCTAAATGGGTAAGGGGCATTAAGGAATCTGCTCCTGAATCACTGTTGCACTATAAGCTAACTAATTTGGATGTAAATTTTTTAAAAAATTAAAAATAAATTTTAAAAAAATTAAGAAAAAAAAGAAATAGCCTAATGGTGATATGCAAATTGTATCATTTTATTTGTTGGATTACCTTATAATAACACACTTACCCTCATCAACTCCTATCAGCAAGTGCTGCAATTCATATAGGAAAGGCAGGATAATTGTTGGATTCCTTCCCTTAATCTACCAGTTTTAAAAATAATGAATTGTTTCTTTATCATTCTCCAAAGGTCACACACACGCACACACGCACACACCCACATACCCCCCCACACACAATCATGAACTTTGCAATTTAAACATTTTGATGGGTATCAATCCATTGTAATTATTGTCATTATTGAGCTCAAATTGTCCCATTTTGGACCATGAGTAGCCCTTTAAAACTGGTTCCTGAATCATTGACATGATGCTAGTAGTATTTGATTCTTTCTATCTGGTAATGTAGGATATTCTAGGTTTGTTTTGTTCATTTCTTGCCCAGTCCTAGATTTTACCATTTCTCTAAGAACTCAAGTTTCTTTTAATGGAAATTGTAATAAGAATAGTAGATTGTGCCACAGTCTGGGCACGAAGGATGCTCACTGTTTCTGGACTGATCAGTGTTTCTAGGCCTGTTCGTCAGACAGAACTAAGAAATCTATGTAAAATATTGTTGCATCCAGATTGAGAGTTCCAGTTCCAACTCAAGCTTTTATGGAACTTCTTTTCTATTATCTCTGTATGTCCTTTCTTCCATATGAGAATTCTGATTCTCAAGAATGTAGAGGATGATAAAATTAATATATCCCATAATTATTCATTTTGTCTCCTACTACACACACAGCAGTCTCAGAATAATAATACTAATATTATTACCAATATGGTTACCGAAAACATTAAAAAAATTCATACGCTCTTCTGTTCTTAAGATAGTTGTACTCCGTTTACTTTGTCAGACCATTACATACTACATTTTCTATCTCTCTTACTCAGTGGTGTGCTGAGCCAGCTCACACCAGCTCAGGATAGCGAATTGTTAAATATTCAGAAACTTTGCCACCTGGTTTTTAAACACATCCATTGTTAAAACTAAATTATATAAACTTACAACTAAGTATATTAAAAGCAAAGGTAGAAAATACTCAAAACTCATCAGTTCCTAATTATTTTGCTACATGTGACTAGCTATGCTTTTCAGATTATTTAAATTTATTATATCTGCATGATGAAAACACTATATTACTGTGTAATGGTGAGTGGTACATGACTCTTCTCAGCTCTGCATTCAGTGACATCACACTGGTAGACGTGATGTGAATCAGAATAGTCACACCACAGAAATTGGTAAATGACACAAATTAGGACTTGATTTGTTGTTGTTGTTGTTGTTGCTTAATGTTTATCTATTTATTTTGAGAGAGAGAGAGTGTGTGTGAGCAGGGGAGGGGTAGAGTGAGAAGGAGAGAGAGAATCCCAAGCAGGTTGTGTGCTGACAGTGACAATGTGGGGCTCGATCTCATAAACTGTGAGATCCTGACCTGAGCTGAAATCAAGACTTGGATGCTCAATAGACTGAGCCACCCAGGAGCCCATTGATTTGTTGTTTTTCATGATTGTGTAGACTTTAAAAAGTGGAGAAAATTTTAATAATGAAAATTAAACTTTAAAAAGGGTATCGTGGGGGCATCTGGGTGGCTCAGTCGGTTGAGCATCTGACTCTTGATTTCGGTCATGGTCCCAGAGTTGTGGGATCCAGCCCCGTGTTGGGCTCCGTGCTGAGTGTGGAGCCTGCTTGGGATTCTTCCTCTCTCTCCCTTTGTCCCTGTCTCCTCCAAGCACTCTCTCTCTAAAAATAGATAGATAGATAGATAGATAGATAGATAGATAGATAGATAGATAGATAAAATAAAGGACATTGTGTCTGTAGCCATTTTGAATGGCACCCCAAAAATGAGAAGATATTTGAACACTATTACCCAATTCATCAAAGACTTGCATCATTGACAAATGAGTGCACTTCTCTTACACATCTTCATTGTTTCACATTTGTGCTACTCATTAACAGAAACAAAAATAGCAACCAACATTCACGTTAAAAGGAATCTCATTCATCAGTGATATGAGTGACTTCTTTGCTGAATCAGATAGGAATCATGCATGCATTTATTCAGGTCTGATTTCTGAGACACAATTGTTGGTGAGACAAATTTAAAAAAACTGGTTGGACTTTGCAAAAAATAGCATCTCACACTGAAGTTACAGGCATAGGTTGAAAAACAAGGGTTTTTAATTTGAAATTTGTTATTTCTTAAATAACCTCCTTGTACTCTTACCCTTTCATCTTAGTTACACAGTTAACCATATATTTAATCCTCGTCAGTCCTTATTTTGATGTCTTTCTGGTCACTTCAAATGTGTGAAGCTCATTCTCTTGTAGATTCCTTAGGCAGGGTTCACTGGAATAATCGTCCCTGCGTTCTTGCTTGTTGACAATGGTAACCTAATTTTCTTTTCCTTATAATTCACCTGCTCTTTTTTCCTAGATATGCCCCAATTTGTCCCTTTTCCTTTAGGTTCAGTGATTTTACTAGACTATGTCTTGTCGCTGGTCCTTCTGATTCAATATTCTCAGTTATGCTTTCAGTGTGAAATTCAAATGTTTGTTTTGTTTTTTTTTTCAGGAAAATTTTCTTAATTATAGTATTTAGTATTCTGTTCCTTTACTTTGGCTTTCTTCTTCAAGGATGCCATAATTCATGTAACTAATCTTCTTTGTCCATCCTCAATATTTGTTCCTTCCTCTTGACTCCCTTCAATCTCATACTGCACTGATTTTTGTTGTTGTTGTTTTTTAATTTTCCTCCTTCACCTTCTGTTTCTTCCAAGGCAATATGTACTGGGTTTGTTCAGTCTTGTGTTCCTTCTAATTCAGTCTTCACTTTTGAAATGAATTTTTCTTTTATTGTTTATTCCTTGCTGAGTTGTCACCTCATTTCTGAGTTTTTCTAATTATGATATATAGTAGATACCCCTTATCTGTGGGGAATCTGTTCCAAGGTGCCCAGTGGATGCCTGGAACCAAAGATAGTACCAAACCCTACATATACTATATTTTTTCCTATACACACATACCTATGATAAAGTCTATAAATTAGTCACAAGAGATTAACAGCAATAATAAAAGAGAACAATTATAATAATCTACTGTAATTAAAGTTGTGTGAATGTGGTCTCTCTCTCAAAATAGCGGACTGTACTCACTCTTATGACAATGATGATGATGATGTGAGATGACGAAATGCCTACATGATGAGATGAAGTGAGGGGATGATGTAGGTGCTGTGACACAGTGTGAGGAGACTACTGATCTCTGATGATATGCCGGAAGGAGGATCATCTGCTTCATGACCACAGATAACAGAAACCACAGACAGCGAAACCATGAATAGGGGCGGACTACTACTGTGTTTTGTTTTCTCAGGTCTTGTAACATTTTAATATCTTTTGTCATTTTGAAATAGTAGATCACAGGATTTTTGTGTTTAAATATGGAATGCTTGCAAACGTGCGTGCCATCCTTGAGCAGGGACCATGCTAATATCTGTATCATTCCAATTTTAGTACATATGCTGCCAAAGCAAGCACAATAGATGACAGTTCTGATCTGTATTGTGGGCATGTCTTTCTGGCATAGGAACAGTAGTATACTTCTCTTTCTCTTTTTATTATAATAACTTTGTATGGGAATTGGCCTTAATACTTTGTAGTTATTTAATTTATTTTGTTTATTCATTTTTGAGAGAGAGAGACAGAGCAGGAGCAGGGTAGAGAAAGAGACACAGAATCCGAAGCAGGCTCCAGGCTCTGAGCTGTCAGCACAGCCCCAATGTGGAGCTCGAACTCATAAGCTGTAAGATCATGATCTGAGCTGAAGTTGGTGCTTAACCAACTGAATCACCGAGGCACCCCTTAGTTATTTTTACATAAAAATGGTTTTTCTGGGGGCGCCTGGGTGGCTCAGTCGGTTAAGCGTCTGACTTCGGCTCAGGTCATGATCTCGCAGTTCGTGAGTTCAAGCCCCGCGTCGGGCTCTGGGCTGACAGCTCAGAGCCTGGAGCCTGTTTCAGATTCTGTGTCTCCCTCTCTCTCTCTGACCCTCCCCCATTCATGCTCTGTCTCTCTTTGTCTCAAAAATAAACGTTAAAAAAAAAAAAATTTAAAAAAATGGTTTTTCTGGCCACCTACACTAAGCAAGTTACGGGAAACCTTCTCTAACATCACAGAGTTCTCTCTTTATTTGTTTTTGTGTGGGGCTCAATAATACAGTGCCTTGGGGCGCCTGGGTGGCGCAGTCGGTTAAGCGTCCAACTTCAGCCAGGTCATGATCTCGCGGTCCGTGAGTTCGAGCCCCGCGTCAGGCTCTGGGCTGATGGCTCAGAGCCTGGAGCCTGTTTCCGATTCTGTGTCTCCCTCTCTCTCTGCCCCTCCCCTGTTCATGCTCTGTCTCTCTCTGTCCCCAAAATAAATAAACGTTGAAAAAAAAAATTAAAAAAACAAAAAAACAAAAAAAACAACAACTACCTTTTATTTCTGGGCTCCATACAGATCTCTAGGGGAGAACTACTGACAGTGGTGATGGAGTCTGAAAGGGGGCTGGGAGAAAAAAGCCAGGGAGTTTCCTGCCTCCCTCAAATTTCACACCACAGGACATTCTCTTACACATCTGCTCATGCAGTCAGCAGGGAACTGCTGCTGGATTTTTTAGCTAGCCTTCTCATCCCTTGCCACATGATCTATGGGGTTGTAAAATTAGACAGTAAATCATACGAGACTAAAGAAATGTTAGAAATGTCTTCACTCTTAGGAAAACAGTTTGAAGACAAATAGTCTAGGCTCCTGCTGGAATTCTAACAGATAAACCTCAAAGCGCCCTCTGCTGGCAGCCAGTATTAACCACCACTAGTCAACAATTACAAAATAATGCAGACTTCATTGGTACGTATTTTTAAGATGGTGATCACACACAGGGATTTATTTATAGTTATTTATATTTACTACTATATTCTACAACTAAAAAAACTGAATGAAAGCATCATAAGTTAAAATAGCTCTAACTCATACAGAATCTACAATTTTGTTCTGTTTTGTTTTTACTACAAGTTTTCAAGTATTACAAACAAATCTAAAGGATATTTGAAGATGAAATGGACTAGTCATTTATAATTGTTGAGAATAGTGCTTGATTAATCAGCATATATAATTGTTGGGAATAACTGTTACACTGTTTTGGACATTTTTATTATGAACAGGTGTAGTATTTCTGAAATAAGTATATGCTGTGTTGGTGCTTCCAACTTCATATTTTTCCCTGGTCAAAACAAATAAACTCATAACTATCCTCTCTCAGTCTTTATGTAAAATTTCTAACTGCCTAAGAGAGATTATCATAAGGAAGAATAAAGACAAATTCTTGGATTTATGAAAATTAAATTTGCATTTATCAAAATTAAGAGTTTATTACTATAGTACAGCCTTAAATTAAAGTTAAATGAAATTATATGGAAGAATGAAATAACATCTTGAAAATTTAAATCATTCATTTTAGTACTTTCTAAACTGATAGTTATTCATATATTAGCATAGTCATAGAAGATATTTAAAATACCAACATCAAACACCAAATATCTTGCTCGACAAAATTAACTACTTTTTTGTGTGTATTTACACAATGATATACACGGTACTTGCCTAACTTTTTCCTAGAAAGATTATAAAAATTTTATAGTTCCTCATTTTCTTTTTTTTTTTTTTTTAATTTTTTTTTCAACGTTTATTTATTTTGGGGACAGAGAGAGCCAGAGCATAAACGGGGGAGGGGCAGAGAGAGAGGGAGACACAGAATTGGAAACAGGCTCCAGGCTCTGAGCCATCAGCCCAGAGCCCGACGCGGGGCTCGAACTCACGGACCGCGAGATCGTGACCTGGCTGAAGTCGGACGCTTAACCAACTGCGCCACCCAGGCGCCCCCATAGTTCCTCATTTTCAAATCTTGTGCCTATCTATGTACTGAGGTCACTAAAACCTCACTATAACTTTGGATATAACTCAATGCACCGGAGACCGTATTTATCCTCAAGAGAAGAAACTATGAAACAATCTAGTTCTAGATCTTTACACAAAAGATCAATAAAGTAATTTATTTCTCAATATGAACATTAATTTGCCATTTACAAATCCTCTATATTAAATTATTAGTTAGGCCATTCCTGATTAATAAGTCTAGAGAGTCTATTGATTTAAGTAGATCAGTGAGTAAAAACACAACTGTACAAAATTCTATTTTAAGAATGTTGAGGATAAAATTGGGAAAGTGTGGGGCAAAAGGTTACCAACAAGGTTATAAATTTCATAGGCAAATATAAACTGTTTAATGCCACATCCTTTCAGAGCACTTTGGCTTGTATTAAAGTTCTGATGTTTCCTTTTGTTTAATTACATACTTTGTTTCTATAGTAACTCTAAAGCATATAATCCGTTGCAATGTTCCTAAGCCTTTTACATGGTGACTTCTTTTCAGTCAGTAAACAGTAATAACAATATAATCCTTGTTTAGATCTTCATCTTCTTCCTGAAGATCCCTTAATTAGTACACAGCAGAATTAAATGCAACTGCAGTCTCACTATGCAATTTTGAATAATTAGAAGAAAAAATACAAATTCTAAACTAAGTTCCTAAGTTTTCTAGGAATTTACTGCCACCTTCAGGTTTTAATCAAAATGCATTAGTATTACAGCTTTTACATTTTTAGGAGTCCCTGGTTAACGCAGTAGAAATATTAACATTATTTTCTGGTTTTGAAAGCAGAGCGCTCTCTAACTTATATTGCAGTACAAATGTCTTTCATGACTCGTGCTTTCATTTTGTCTTGTCTTTTATGATTCTTCTATAACATGTAATTGAAAATCAAAGCCTACAGTTTGTTTTACCAGTCATTACAACTATAATTACACACTGGGAGCTCCCAGAAGACTATCCAAAATATACTTAAGGATCTTTAGGTTAAATCTAATGAAAAACCCTTCAACAACAACAAAAAAAACTGTCTTAAATGTTCCATGTCTTTAGCCCTCTAGCTAAAGACCACCAGGAACATACCTGTAACTGAACAAGGTGGGCCTCTTGCTCATTGCAGTGAGAGAGAACACATATCAGAGGGAACTGTGGGTGTCTGAGAAAGAAGGTGTTAAAAAAAAGGACTTACAGGGGCGCCTGGGTGGTTCAGTCAGTTAAGCATCTGACTCTGGTTTCCGCTCAGGTCATGATGTCAGGAATCGGGAGTTCAAACCCATGTTGGGCTCTGTGATGACAGCAGGGAGCCTGCTTGGGATTCTGTCTCTCTCCCTTGCTCTGTGCCCTCCCCCCCCCCCCACCTCTCAAAATAAACTTTAAAAAAAGGACTTAGTGGGGCGCCTGGGTGGCACAGTCGGTTAAGCGTCCGACTTCAGCCAGGTCACGATCTCGCAGTCCGTGAGTTCGAGCCCCGCGTCGGGCTCTGGGCTGATGGCTCAGAGCCTGGAGCCTGTTTCCGATTCTGTGTCTCCCTCTCTCTCTGCCCCTCCCCCATTCATGCTCTGTCTCTCTCTGTCCCAAAAAAATAAATAAACATTGGAAAAAAAAAAAAAAGGACTTAGAGAATTGTATCATATAAGTTTTTGGTAGGGTTCAAAGAAGTGTCAGGAAGTGGGGGCAATTCTATGATTGTGTATCTTAATTAATCTTATTTATAAGACAGGAGGTATGAAACAAGGCCAAAGATGTAATTGATAAAGCAGCAGCAGTTGGTCATATTAGCAGTAGGGGGCAGGTTTAGTATTTTTGTTGTCTGCAGACTGGCCTTGTTTCTATCTATAGTTAAACAAGATTATGAGAGGGAGAAGGTCTTGTGTTCTTTGTCTCACTTCATCACAGCCACAGAGTGGCCTTGTTTGATGTGGGTGCTTTATGAGATTGTTTCTATTCAACAGGAGAACGCCGAGGCCCAGCAGCGAGGGCCAGGCAGTTCCTGGTTTCCTCCTTCTCACGTGTGCATTTGCGACTCTACCAATATCTTTAGTTTTTATTCCTTGAATTTGTGGTGAAATTACAAAAGTTCATTATCCTTTTTAAGATGAAAATCAACAGAATATGAAGCCCTAGTGTTTGTGATAAATGTTACAAGGGTCAGAAACCCAACTCAGGGGTCGTCAGGCATGTAGGAGGGGGAGCTCTCCTCTCTGCTCCCAGTCACGGCCCAAGCCCGAGGGAGCTCTTGAGGGAGCTCTTGGCACCAGTCATGGCCCAAGGCCGCTCTCTGAGCAGGAGTGCCAAGGCAGGGGGAGACCCGAGGAGACACTGCCATTCCGGCCACTCTGCCTGCAACATGCCTCCTGTTCCCTCACCTGGTTCTCTGGACTTTCCCTTTTTTCTACCTCCATTTTGAGCTTTAAAAGATTCTCTGAGATTCTGGCCCTCTATTGGTTCTGTTCCTGCCAAGTGAATAAACTAGGGCACAGCAGGACCTATTATTTACAGTAAAGGAACGGTGTGTGTATGCTGCTGCACTTCTCGTTTTCTTTTTTGATATAATATGTCGTGGTGATCATTCCAGATCAGCCCCCACAGATCTCCTTCATCCTGTTTAATGACTGCAGGGTATTCATGTTACGGAAACAACCATGTGCAATTCCACCGTATGGAACTGCTGAACAGTTAGATTTTCTCCCTTCCTTCCTTCTTTCTTCTCTCTTATCAAACAAGGCTGAGGTGAATCCTTTTGGACATATAGTTTTGACCCTGGGAAAGAGTATACTTGTAGCACAAATTTCAAGTAAAACTGCTTAGTCAACTGGTGGGGGATTTTATAGTTTATTAGGTATTGCTACATTTTCCTGCAAATAAATTGTACCAATTTACACTCCCACTAACAGTATACAAGGGTGCCTATTTCTCTTTATCACCAGAAACACAGATTCTGGTGATAATTAATTTTCATCGTCATTCTTCTCCCTTCTCTTTTATTGTTGGTTTTCCTTCACACTGTGTAAGCCGTCCTTTCAAGCCCTTTTAGAAGTTTTTGCTCGCTTCATTGACTTTAGCTACCACTTGTGCTCTCACAGTCCCACATCTAAATCTCTGCCCTCACCCAAGTTATATATTGTTACCTGCTGGGCATTTCCATCTGGCCGTCACACCTTTTGAACTTAACACATAAAAAAGAAACACAAATATTATCTCTTCTTTGCATCCCTCCCCCAGTCCCAGCTGTACTCCTCTTGTGTTCCCACCCTTGATTCATGCAATGATCCACCCAAATTCAGACCTTAGGGATGCTGGGGTATGTGATTAAACTCATGGCCTTCAGGGCAAGACTAACTGCGAACTTGCCACTTACCAGCTGTGTGACCACGGGCAATTTCTTAACCTTTGTGTGCCTCACAACGTCCTCATCTGAAAATGAAAATAATGACACCTGATGTTTCATAGGGTTGTGAGGAAAATCCAGTGAATTAATATATGCCATGAGCTTAAAACAGTGCCTGTGACATGATAAATCCTACGTAAGGGCTATTTATATATTTCGACCCCTCATAGATTTTAACTCGGAAACATTTTCTAAAATCACCCTTTTCTCCTGTGCCACTGATGCTACCCTAATTCAAGCCTTTAGTATATTTACAAGGATGATTGTGATGGCCCAACTGGTCTCCTTGCTTCCTGCCCTTTTCTCGATAGCAAATGTTATATTTCTAGAACCCAGAACTGTTTGTTTTTGGTTTTGTTTTACACTCCCTGCTGCACCTCAATTCTTTTATCTGCAGAGCACTGCAGTTCCACTTTTTCCAAGAAAGACTTTTCCCCCAACCATGTGTCTCCCACAGGAGCACCTGTTTCTCTCAGGCTCTGCCAGTCTTGGTCACAGTTGTTTCGGCGGGCATATAACTCAGGCTGCCCCAATTAGAACCCTTCGCTGGGATCTCTCAAGCTGCAACGGTGGAAAAAGAATCAGTCTCCCTCTCACATTGATACTGACCGGGAAGGAAACAAAGTTTGAGAATGACAGGCAATTAAGTTTCCTGAGCTGTGGAGAAAGATGACAGAGAGCCAAAAACACGGAAGATGCGTAATTTCTTGGCATTTAACTTCCTGCTTCCAGCCGGCCCACAGCCCATCTGAACCCCGATCTTCCTCGTGTTACATGAGTCTTCTAATAAATTCCCCTTTGTCTATTTTTCTGAAGTTGGTTTCTGACCCTTGCAACATTTATCACAAACACTAGGGCTCATATTCTGTTGACTTTCATCTTAAAAAGGATAATGAACTTTTGTAATTTCACCACAAATTCAAGGAATAAAAACTAAAGATATTGGTAGAGTCGCAAATGCACACGTGAGAAGGAGGGAACCAGGAACTGCCTGGCCCTCGCTGCTGGGCCTCGGCGTTCTCCTGTTGAATAGAAACAATCTTGTAAAGCACCCACATCAAACAAGGCCACTCTGTGGCTGTGATGAAGTGAGACAAAGAACACAAGAACCCTTGGGCATGAGAGGGTGCAACTCACATGGGTGTATAGCAAAGACCCAGGCCAAGCTGACCCTGTGTAGTGGATACTGTTGTTATAAATACATATATAAAGTATAAAATATAGATTAACACTGTGGAGTGTTAATGAAAATGAAAAACTTCCACAGTCCGTGAGTAATTTAAACAGTGCCTGAAGTCTTTTTTTTTTAATCAGTTTTCCTGAATAAGTACAATTGCCCATGGATGTATTTAAACACAATGTACTAAAATCATAAACTTATCGTCAAGTGAGTGAAAGCACTTTACTGATTCTGCCATTAACAATGCCATTTTCGGGGCGCCTGGGTGGCTCAGTCGGTTAAGCGTCCAACTTCAGCTCAGGTCATGATCTCGCGGTCCGTGGGTTCGAGCCCTGCGTTGGGCTCTATGCTGACCGCTCAGAGCTTGGAGCCTGTTTCAGATTCTGTGTCTCCCTCTTTCTCTGACCCTCCCCTGTTCATGCTCTCTGTCTCAAAAATAAATGTTAAAAAAAATGCCATTTTCAAATTCTTTCAATAATAAATGAAATAGGATATTTCTTTTCACATCCCTCTAATATAAGCAGATGTCATTTAGCCTCAGCTGAAGGATCTGGTTTTCTAAGCAGTTTGACATAAATTGTAATCTGCTCCGGTAGAAATGAAATCGCCCATGTGGCCTGCTTCTGGACTAGTGTGCTGGCAAAGCCACCCACCTCAGACCCACATTAGACACAGAAAAATGGATACGACAAGGAAAAGTAAACTCCAAAGACTGTTATTACATAACTTTTTCCCTTGACCTTACCTGAATATAAAATGTGTCTTTGAAGACAATACATTAGCTTCAAGTTTGGGAGCAAAGAAATTTTAGACTTACAAGTTGCTTTCTAGTGATGGATAGATAGATGCATGGGTAGATGAGTGGGTGTGTGGGTGGCAAGGGAAGGAGAAAGATAAACACACAGTTCTCAAAATGATTAGCAACTTGAGATAAAAGCAACTGTTTTGGAGCACTCCAAATACAAGTTCTGCCACAGTATATTGCCTCTCATAACTTGTGAAAAACCTCACGAGCAGAAATTTCTAATAATATAGGATAAAGAGTAAACATATTAGAATTCTTACATTATGTTCATTTTGTTTTAAACATGAAAAAATTAAATAACAATGCTCTGTTTATACATTAAACATAGTTCCTGATACATAGCAAGTATTAAAAATTAAATACTATCACTGGCTGCCCATGTGTCAGGGTCTACTCTGGGAAAGCCTATGGTACAGAAAGAACTTAGAGGGGGAAAGTGGGCAAGACCTGCAGGGCCCATTAACAGAGGAGAGATCTTGGTCAGCAGGGCACCAGGAAAAAAAAAAAGTCAAAAGTAAGATGATAGCAATATATCCAGCACAATACCAGAAATGGGGCAGCCTCACCAGGAAACCGGAGACTCTGAAGTTTCACCAAAACAAATCTTCTGATCACAAGGTGGCTTTACACAGATTTTCCTAGAAGGAAAGAATTGACTTGAGGAGTCAGGTCTCCTTCTCATTTATACTTCCCAATTTAAATGATTAAATTGACACTTGGCTGCCCCTTCGATCCACTGTGGGTCAGTCAGCCTGACTTACCCAGAAAGCTGTCACGTTGGGGCATGTATCAGTTTGCCAGGGCTGCCGTAACAAGATACCGTAGACTTGGGTGGCTTAAACAACGCAAACTTACTTCCTCACAGTGCTGGATGTTAAAGTCCAGGATCAAGGTGTTGGCAGGTTTGGTTTCTTCTGAGGGCTCTCTCCTTGGCTGGCAGAGAGTTACCTTGCTCTATCCTCAGAGTCTCCCCGCTGTGCACATGTCTGATGTCCAAATTTCCTCTTCTTGTAAGGACATCAGTCAGATTGGATTAGGATCTACCCTGAAATGATCTCATTTTAACTGATCAACCTCTCTAAAGGACCCTATCTTCAAATACAGTCACATTCTGAGGTGCTGGGGGGTAATGCTTCAGCATATGAATTTGGTGGAGGGGGTGGAAGGGGGGAGGCACAATTCAGCTCATAACAGGACATATAAAGTTCAAGTTTCTGGGCCTGTGAAGTAAAGGGCAAGACTGGGCCGCAGTGACCCAATGGGGGAAACTGCCTCAGTTAATCCCACCTGACCTACCAGCCACAATTCCTGAGTTCATCCATAAAGACAATGTAAGGAACATAACGTTTTTCTCTAACCCCATTCTAACCTTTCATGTGCTTTTTAAAAACATTTTAGATTTCCTAATCTTTAGCAATTAAAATAGTTTATATTCCAATTTGGCATGAGACTACATAAATCCTAACTAGTATATTCATCCTGCATCCACTTTTCTTACCTTATAAATTCATTTTAGTTCAGTTTTAGTGTACTGAACTTATTCGGTCCACAAACCAAACCTTGGAAATAACAGCTGACATCCTTGTTCTTCTTTTTGAACAATTATCAGTGAGGTGTACACGTTCTTGGAGTGGTGTCTGAGTTCTGAGTAGCAATAGGTAATATGTGTATCCGAACAACTCTCACATGAGGAAGGCTGCAATGAGAAGTATCAGTGCTCCGGCAACCAATCAGAGGAGTGTGCTATTAATATTTGTTAATCATTATTAATAATGCATTGGATTAGTGATGGTTGGACTTTTTTTAAGTGGCAAATGGCAGAAAGGGGTGGGCTGAACATGAAATACTAGGAGCGGTGGCAGGAAAGGCCCATAAGTTGATCCTAAGACAAAGGCTGATCATAAACAATAACGGCAGCAGCAACTGATAAATTGTACTTCACAGATTCTAATAATCCTCCTAAACTAAATCCTCCTAGACTTTTTGACCAGACTCTAATGGCAAACTGCCAATAATAAAATACATTTTATAGTACTTTAATTACAGATGAACATACGCTTACCTGAATCAATGTCAATATTTCAGTTGTTACATGATACAGTATTAGGCTGTATATGTTTTGAAAGTAAATGCACTAAATCATAGTTTTTGAAATAATGATTTTCTATTTAGAATTTCAGAACATATACAGTACATGTTTATTAACCTATAACATATATGCATTTTAAAAAAATTTTTAATGTTTATTTACTTCTGAGAGAGAGAGAGAGAGAGAGACAGAGCATGAGCATGAGCAGGGAAGGGGCAGAGACAGATGGAGACACAGAATTCAAAGCAGGCTCCAGGCTCCAATCTGTGAGCACAAAGCCTGATGTGGAGCTTGAACTCACAAGCCATGAGATCATGACCTGAGCTGAAGTCGGATGCTTAACCAACTGAGCCACCCAGGCGCCCCATATATGCATTATTTTTAAAATAAGTATTACTTGGCCATCTTGAATATCTATACCCCAACAGAGGTTGAATTGTGGTTTAAGGAAGCAGAAACATCAGTTCAACACTACAGTTCTCTGTATTTATTCATGTAAATTGGCCCAAATCATTCTTAGAGGTGGACAGGTTGTAACTCATAAAGAACTTATGCACCCATAATTCAAGACACTACAAATGACACTCAAACACATCTTTTTATTATATACTAAATTTAAAAATACAAATCTTATTAAAAATGCTTATGAAACATTGTATACATAAGTACTGTCAAATACTATTGGATTATGACATTATGTACATTTGCTAAGGTTAATTAGAAACAGAACAAAGTACATAACTTTGCTGATAACGAATTTCAGAAGTCAAATATTTTAACATTTGGCAACTGTGAAGTAGTGATCTGCACAGGAAGATGTTTGCAGAGGTAAAATAGTAAGAAAACAAACGGAATAATGCAGATATTCCTGCCCTAAGTGTTAATAAGTAGCTCTCTTCCTCATCCTCTTCAGTCTCATTGTAACAGAAATTAAAGTGCACAAGACCACCAGGAATACTTGATTTGGTTGTACCCTAACATATACTACAGCCAACTGTGCTGCCATATTGAGGGCTTCAATTCTTTGTACTGTTCCTGAGGTTTTAGAAGCTAATTTTGAATGTGGCTAAGGGAAGAGAGGTCAATACTTTCTAAATTGCACCAAGTGGCCTTAAAGTGTAGAAACACCAAAGATAAAAATATTAATTTGGGAATAGATTCAAGAAAATTATCCCTGTCTACTTTGCCCTAGGAATAAAATTAAGATAAGAACCTAGTTTTACCTCTGGAAAATGCTTACTAAAAATCTGTTTCAAAAGATCAGACATGTACAGCAAGCACCACAATACTGTCGGTTACTATTCACCACTTATATACCACATCATAAATACCAGGCACAAACACCTGCCCTCTAAAGGTTCACGAGAAATATAGGTAGAAGCATGTTATTACTCGACACTAATTTTACTAATTAACATTAAGTGTAATTTGTAAAAATAGGTCACCACCATACAATCAAGGAAGAGGAGAAGGAAAGCTGCTAATCTACAAAAGTGCTCCCTTTAGCTTTCAGACCCAATAGCTTAATGTTGGGTAAAACAAGATTGTAAAGTAAGGCCATCAGTTCTAAATTAGCTGATGATGCCATATATACATACTCACGTATATATGTTTAAATTTCAATTCTGATTTAACACTAATGTACTAGTACAAACCATTTATAGGAAACATTTTATGAGGCTTATTTACAAACACAATGAGTGACAAAGATACAGAAAATCAAAGAAACTGCAGACAAATATAGCCACTTAGCAACACAGTTCACTAAAGATAAGACAGATTTGCATAATATTTTTAAAAAACAAAGAAAAAAGTTTAGTAAGAAACCCCTACCATATACACCTATTGGTCATTGGACCTAAAAGGCAAATAAATGTAATGATCATGATTAAGTTTTTATTACTGTCTCATTGACATATCAATATGAGGTCTACTCAGAGTACTACCTACAAATACAGTCTCTCATGATTTGATGAGAATATTAAGTTATTGAATACATTTTTAACTCCCATGGCACATCACACTTGATAACACTAATAAGGTAGCTTTAGATAACACTTAAATCATGATTATGAATGTTTAATTGAATATTTTCCTTTCTGTAGCTGTGAAATGTAAAGCTTAGATTTGCTTCCATCAGGCCTCTTAAACCAAACTTCATCATGGTTAATTGTTGTAATTACAGCACTAAAAAAGGGGGGGAGAAAAGGAAGGAATGAATGAATCGCAATATGCCGCCTCCACTCATTTTAGAGTAACTAGTTATAAAACCAAAATAGCTGGACTGTAAGAGTAGATTCAGGTATATAATTATCATTTACCACAATGCTGCTGCATTATCAGCAGGGCATGCTGTCAAAAACATCACATTCAGCAATCCCTTTTCTTTCCTTGATAGAATTGGTCATGTTTACTATTAGAACTATTAAATGCACATCATTCCTACTACATCCCTAGCCCCCCATCACCACCCCAAGAAAACACAGTGGAACTAAGAACACTAAATATATAGTATTACACCTCCAGTTCAGATCAGCCCTGGCTGTAGGAAATCTTTCAAATACCAAACCCTAATTCCCAGTATTTCCCAGTATCAAACCATCTATGGTACTTGTATGGGTTCTTTTTTGACACTACTTATCTAGTATGTAGAAATAGTTTTAAAAATAGATTTGTGTTTAACCCTCTTATACTATTTCATCTCTTTTTAAGTCACATTTATGCTAAGCAGTAAAGAGAATGTCTTAAAAGTAGTAAGATAAAGCAAAGAATCTAGGGGCATCACATATAACCTAGTAATTAGCTCAGTGGGCTTCTATGAGAAAAGTTACTATACACAATGCTCCTAGGATCCTAAAATTTTAAAGATGAAATTACAATTCAAGTAAAACCACATTTGGAAAATGAGTATTCTTCACTAAATACAAACACTTCATTTACCATTCATAGCTAGAAAAAGACACCTTCTTACTGTAGAAGGCTACCACTCTGAGAATTAAATCCTAAACTACTGAAGGAATAGAAACAATAATTAGCATTAATAGTTTCCAAATGAGTGACAAAACTTAGATAAACCAGATAAAACTTAGAAGGCTATAGGGGCACCCGGCTGGCTCAGTCAGTGGAGTGTGTAACTCTTGATCTCAGGGTTGTGGGACTGAGCCCCACACTGGCTGTAGAGATTATTTAAAAAAAATAAAGTCTTAAAAAAAAAACAACTTAGAAGCCTATATAAATAATTATATAAACCTTACTTAAGCCAGACTGAGTTTTTTAAAAGGCAGCTTTTAGTTTTCAAGTTGTATTGTAATTACTGTTACTCTTAAGATTTTCATGATTTTCCATTACTTTCCTACTCTAACTGATACACATCCTTGGTGTCCAAAATACTGTAACACCCAAAAAAAAAAGTTAAGGATTAATATGCCCACCAAAAACTTGTAACAGTCTGATTTAAGATCATAATATTAAAACCCTAACAATTCATCTATTATAATAACTAACAGATAGGACCACTTACCTGGCTAAATAATTCCAACATTTCCTCTTGTGTTAATGCTTGTGCTCAAGAACTTAATATGTGACATTGGTGTATAAATATTAACACTGGTGTACATACATGCTAAATAAATCCTATGCCAAGAGAAAGGAAGGATCCATAGGCAAATAATGGTGCATTACGAATGCACTACGGACGAGGCAAATATTTATTGACAACAATTGTAAATTTTAATACTGAGCAACACTGAAATGATAGTTTTTACCTTGTAGGACATTCATCTTTTTTATCAATACATATTGTTTGTCCACGTATATACCATTCACCATCATAATATAATCTTCCTTCTTCAGATCTAGCACTGTGCAGATGTTTTTCCAGTTTCACAGGCGCTAAAGGGATCAGTTCAAAAACTGTTACATTAATAAGACATTGTCAGAAGAACAAAAGTGCAGAACATTACGAAGTAACACCAATCCATGCATATATGTGAAAAAAACACTAAAAATAGTTCTTAGATATTAAGTCTAAATCTAATAGAAATAAGAGAATTTAATTTCTTACATTTCTTTATAGAATTCACTAAGTTTTAATATAACTACAAAATGAAGCTGTACAATGGACGATAAATCACCGGTGAACTAGACAAGTGCCTGAAGAAGGGGAAGCAGTTACATTATCAATTATGAGTGTCAATTTTAAGTAGGATTTAAGATATCATAATTCCAAGAGTAGTGTTCACTAATGAAATGAAACCACTGATGGGGGGAGAGCTCTTTAGTATGTGGATGACTTAATGGCCCTGATCCAACAAGTCTCCACAGAAGAGATCCCTGAACTTAGGTTAAATGACTTACGTTCTGTCTTCACTCTGTGTGGACCCAGTGTAGCCATTGCCTAATTAAAAAAAGAAGACATTGACTGAGTTTATAGACTGAAAGTATATTTTGGGGTCTATTTAATGTATACAACACTACTCAGGACCTCAAATGACTAACAGTGAAATGTAATCTTCAGCTGCTCTAATAAATTGTTAATGTCTAAGACCATAAGGAATATGTATATGTAAAGAACAACCATTTCTCCTAGAGGTGTTATCAATACCTAAAATGATCTCTCTCAACTAAGAAGTTTCTAAAAACGGAAAAATTTTAAGAAAAGTAAGTCTCCACCTTCAAACAAGCACAGAAAATTTTGTAATTCTTGAATGTTTAATGACAGAACACAAGACATACAATAAAGTTCAAATACCCACTTTGAATTCATTCAACAGGTATTTATTGAGTGCCTTCAGTGAGCCAGGACTGGGCTAAGGACTAGGCACAAAAAGGTTATTTATTATTTTGGGGCAATCTAAATAAATGCTTTTCTGTACTTTTACATAAATTATTAATTACATTATTACAGGAAAAAATACAATCAAATTGCTGACATGTCTCTCAAAATATTCTTGCAATCCACTGTTACCTGTATTAGTATTAACTGCCAGTAAGAGAATGTTGCAAAGTAAAGCATATTAACAGTAATATTTTGATGTAGTAGTGGAAAACCACAGAATCTTAAAAAAGTAGACTATAAGAAGATACTTGTATTCCATTGCTCTTTAATCATACCTTCCTAATTGTTGTCCAGTCTTCAAGAATATCAAGATCTTGTAGCATATAAACTATATATGGACGTGGAAAAGTCAAGGTCAATTTAGCTGTAAGAATTTCACACTTTGAATTATATTTCCAAACTTCCGTTTTTCAGAGAATTAGAACAGTGATTTCTGGACATAATCCTTTGGCAGGCTGAATTTTGACTTCAAATATGTCTCCAAAAAACTTAGTACCAGGATAAATATATGCCAATATTTTAGATGCTATAAACCATATTCTCTTAATTCTTTGATATCATTGATTGTAAGACATACCACCAACCTAATCACTGTATTGAGGTGGGAATGGGAAAAGGTAGTGGGGTTAGGGGAGGGCACCACAGGGAACACCAAGATCGAAAGCATATATTATTTTAATTTAAAAACATTCTGGGGCACCTGGGTGGCTCAGTCGGTTATGTGTCAGACTTCAGTTCAGGTCATGATCTCACAGTCTGTGAGTTCGAGCCCCTCATCAGGCTCTGTGCTAAGACCTCAGAGCCTGGAGCCTGCTTCAGATTCTGTGTCTCCTCTCTCTCTGCCCCTCCCCTGCTCATGCTTGGTCTTTCTCTCTCTCTCTCAAAAATAAATAAACATTAAATTTTTTTTAGGATCTTGGGAATATTTTTTTTTGAAATTTATTGCCAAATTGGTTTCCATACAACACCCAGTGCTCATCCCTAAAGGTGCCCTCCTCAATACCCATCACCCACCCTCCCCTCCCTCCCACCCCCATCAACCCTCAGTTTGTTCTGTTTTTTTTTTTTTCAATGTTTTTATTTTATTTTTGGGACAGAGAGAGACAGAGCATGAACGGGGGAGGGGCAGAGAGAGAGGGAGACACAGACTCGGAAACAGGCTCCAGGCTCCGAGCCATCAGCCCAGAGCCCGACGCGGGGCTCGAACTCACGGACCGCGAGATCGTGACCTGGCTGAAGTCGGATGCTTAACCGACTGCGCCACCCAGGCGCCCCTTTTTTTAATTTTAAAGACACTCCAATTTCAGAAACATTGAAAGTGTTAAAAAATAAACATATGAATTAAACAATCATGCTATAAAGAGCTAGTTCACATCAAAGCCTTTGCGAACTACAAAGCCATATTAATGGCTCAACTTCTACTCCCTTTAGAGTAGTAAACTCCCTCCCTACCCCTCTTAATCCTAAACTATATCCTTCTACCTTCATTCAGTTTTATAAGTCATCTTTTTCCTATTACAGAATCATGTAAATAAAGTCAGTGTATACTAATAAAAATTACAAAGATATGCACAATGCAAAACCATATGCACCAAGGCAAAAACAAATTTAGAAAAGGATATCTGAAACAACAACTGGCTTCTTTTTGTCAGGACTGAAAGGATCCTTCCTCTTTTTTCTTGACTGAAGCTCATCATTCCACAGCTCTGGCAAGTAAATAAAATTGAGTATTAGCTGATTTCTGGAGATCAAAGTGGGGGAAAAGGCTATGTAATTTCATGGTAGCAAAATTTCACTGATAGTATATATATGTGACTATGTAATTTCCTGAGCAGCTATATATTTATAAAATTTCCTCTGCCTTTATTAAAGTAAAAAATAAACTTGGCACTTAAAGACTAATAACTGATGAACCATAGGTCAGGTACTTTGTTAAATATACATTACATGCATTGCTTCCTCTAATCCTCAAAGCTATCTCTGAGACAGGTAGTCCTATTATTTCAATTTTACAGATAAGGAGACTGATTTAGAAAAGCTAAAGTAACCGTCACTCATATTCACCCAACTAGTAGGGATAGGGGCTCATCTGACTCCACCGTGCCTACCGAGAAATAAAACATTAAAGAGGTAAAGTAATACACACACATGACCTGTAGGATAACCCAATACATCTTCAACCCACTGTAGAAAGCTTTTCCATAATACCCCTGAAAATACCAGTTTCTCATTAGACTGATCTAATTATTAAGAAGTTTTTCCTTTTTCTCAGACAAAAATCTACCTCCCTGTAATTTCTATCTAGTTTGTGTGTTACCAAGAAGAAAAGATTTTTATTCCTTCTTCCACCTGATCTTTTAAGATTTAGAGGGAAGAACATATGCTGTAGTTGTCTTTCAATACTATTCATACATTATAATAATATCTTTATTATTCTTACAATATACTGTTCTTACTTCTATAGTTCCTGTCACACTTTCCTTTTGTCCCTTTTCATGTGCTCCATTTTCTGTCTTTCTGAAATGTGAATTCAAATCAAAGCAACAATCACAAACCTATCAAGTTCTTTAGAAGCCTCCCCCTTTCCCCTCTTATTAGGACTTCATTTACATAACATTTATATTAGGAGACTAGGATATTATGAGACACTCCAGTAAGCCACAGGTTCAGTATCACTTAAAGTAAATATCACACATATCACACCACATCATTCCCATTACCTGAGGTAATTATCTTTTTTTTTTTTTTAAAGAGCATGCATTCACAAGCACACATGAGTGGGGGAGGGCCAGAGAGGAGGGAGAGAGAATTCCAAGCTGGCTCCAAGCCCAGCACAATGCTGGGCTCAGTCTTACGACTGACTGTGAGACCATGACGTAAGCTGACATCAAGAGTCGGACATTTAACCAACTGAGCCACCCAGGAGCTCCCACCTGAGGTAATATCAATGCTGTGCCTATCCTCTTCAAGCCTTCTTATCTTCTCCTCCAGTTCACTCTGGACTGTATCATATAACAAAAGCTTTTCACTCTGAAAAAAAAAAAAAAAACAGATTATGCTTAAGTAGAAATAAAAAATCAGTCCATCTTAACTGTGAGTACTAACTTACTCTTAAAGTACTTTAACACATGATGCTTTTGTTTGCTAACTTAAAACCTTTAAAGATAAAATGCCAAATACATGAAAGAAATAAAACCAGGAAGCACAGAATCTAAATACATATTTAAACACATACAATTAATTGTTTAAGAACATCTAAATTTATATGTGGTATGGAGGTAAATGTTTATTAAAAAAACTAGTAAGCTCCCATGGCCTTTTAAGTATAACCAGGTCCTACCTGTCTGTATAATGGAGAACCTGTCCTATAAAGTGTGTCATTATAAAATGGGTTTCTCTTTGCAACAGTAATTGGGCCTTTATTCCTCACTAATATCTCAACATATTAAAATAGACCACTGTAACACAAAGAGATTCAAGTATGAATTCTATAATCGTTTAAAATAATCTAATTATAGTCAAAATCGTAAAACTATACACTACATCCAAAAGACTATTTACTGGCAAATCAGACTAGAACCCAGGTCTACTAGTTCTAGCCAATTGTTCTCTTAATTATAAAACACCATACGCCTTATTTTAAAATCCATAAAAGGTACATAAGTATAACATATAGATTCATTATATAAAAAGCTTCTGACAGATTCCCAACCCACCACATGCTTACTCTAGTAAGGAGAGTAGGCTCCTGAGACATAGATACGACGTTCTGGTAGAGACTATTGGAATACAGGTAGATAGGATTTCTTGTGAAAGGCACAAGCCACACCCACTTGGCAGCGCTGCTAAGTGTGAATCATTAAGTCCTCTCTTACAGGTTTGAAATTCAGAGTCTACACATGCTTGAAGGTTCTCATGAGTGGTAGAGAGAAAATAGCTTTTGTCAATTTGAGGCGAGCCAAGAGCTAGAGAAAGCAAAGCTGAAGAAGACTAAAACTAGATCTCATATGAAAAATCTTCCAGGCTGCTCTCTAAACTCACTTCCTTTTGGTTGTTTCCTCTGCCTTTGGTAAACTGTTATGAAATATTCCGGCCTTATCTACATTGTGCTACAAGAATTGGGAAACATTATATACCAGAGAAAAATGGAGAGCAGGCCCCAGTCACAGTCAAGTGAGTGTGACAACTATAAATAGATCCAGATTCTCCAACCAAAGAGGACTCTGAATGCAGAGTGAAAGTGATAAAGATTTTAAGAATATGAAACCTTAACTGCTGCAGTCTCTTTCCTTGTTATTGATAAATTTGCTCTAAGCCAAGCAAAAATTCTAAAATAAGTCCACTAATGGACTTTCTTTATAAAAACAAAAAAACACCACCACAATGGGCCTGAAATGTTTGATGCTTTGAAGTCATCTCTAAAGATATAAGTCACAGTTTAAAAAAATGTTTTTAAGCATTTTATTTTATTTTTTGAGAGACACAGAGAGAACACAAGCAGGGAAGGGGCAGAGAGGGAGACACAGAATCAGAAGCAGGCTCCAGGCTCTGAGCTGTCAGCACAAGGCCCAACGCGGGGCTGGAACCCACAAGTGCAGAGAGATCATGACCTAAGCCTAAGTCAGATGCTCAACCGACTGAGCCACCCAGGTGCCCCTAAGTTACAGTTTAAAGTGTACAAATAGAAGTGCCTTGAATCTATTCTCAGTCTTATTTCTTTGTCCTTGTCTCCCTTATCCCCAAGCCCATAAGCCCTCAAAAGACTTTCCTGAATTGGAAAAGAAGTCATTAAGGAAGGAGCTAGAGGATACCTGGAAAAGAAAGGCTCATCCAAATTCCCTTGCTTTGGTGCCTGTAGAGACTTCTTTGTTCAATAGGTAATTTAGTTTATTTAAAGTACTTATATATTTGTCTTCAAGGTCCCATATCCTTCCAATCTCCACACCTAACTTCCCTTTGAACGTGGACAGGAGTTAGTGACTCACTTCTAATGGATAGAACGTGGTAGAAATCTAGGTCATAAAAAACATCGTCGCTTCAGTCTTGTCTCTTGGATCACTCGCTCTGAGAGATGCCAGTCACCAGGTCATGGGGCTCTCAGGCAGTCTTTGGAAAGACCCAAAGGACTAAGGCTTGCAATCAAAAACCATTAAAACCTGACAGCCTTGTGAGTGAGTCACCTTGGAAGCAGATCCTCCAGCCCCCAGTCAAGCCTTCAGCTAACTGCTTCACTGGCTGACCTCTTTACTGCAACTTTATGAGACTCCCTGAGGCAGAACCAATCAGCTAAGCTGTTCCCAAATTCCTGGCCACAGACACTGCAAAATAAAAAAAGTTTATTGTTGTTTTAAGTCACTAAGTTTTAGGGTAATTTATTATAACCAATTGGTTATATCGTATTGGATAACCAATACAAGGGGTCTCAAAAAACTTACTCCTATACACCTTGTCCCAAGAAGCCACTCTACCCAAATGAAAAGGAGAAGGAGATCTAGTGGGAATGATCTAGCGGGAAAGATCTAGCGGGAATTTCTAGGGTGGTGGTGAAGACACACCCACGAAGACAGATGCAGCTGGCCTAGAAAGCATCTGAAGGAGGCTGCAGGATGGAGCAGGAGGACAGGGGATCTAGGGGTAAAGGGGATGCTCCTCATGGATTATCTGATGCATTTGATCACAGGGAAAACAGCATCAGCGGGGCTTTCATAGATCTGCTAGAGTTCTGAGAAGAATTGACAAATAAGACTAAAAGTAAATGAAGCAATTATTAATTCCAAGGCTACAAATAGAGTTGTACAAGGAGGGCAGTTTGAGCACAGTATAACTCTTGGCTCAACAAACAATATTTACAGTTACAACAAAAACAAAAACTGAGACATAACAGTGTAAGAATGGGATGAGGGAAACTATTATGGAATCTTCAGCTTTCATAACAGGACACAAATAGATAATATTTAAAACTGATACTATTTAGAAATATGAGGGCAAATTCCAGAAGCAGTAACTAAAAGAGATAACCGCTGCTGGGACGTAGAATTTAGAGATGGGAGAGCGGGCTGCTGTGTTTCATTAGAGGCCTGTGATTTCGGAAATATATACACACATTACCTGCTAAAAACAAATGTTTAAAAGTATTTAAGCTGTATTAGCTAAGTATTTAGAGCTGTAGGGAAATCCTCATAAAATGCTGCCTGTAAAAAAGTTATGATACAAAATAGTATAGATAGTCATACCAGTGATATGAAAATCAATTATACAAACATGCACGTAACAGATTTCCTCTGCTTGGTAGACTATAGTTCGCTGCATTTCCTCCTTTAGACCTATTTCTCAAGTTTTGTTAGTACTTATTAATGTTATAATCAGAAAAAAATTAAATAAATAGATAACCAAAGCCAGAGCCCTAAAGAGCCTCAATCTTCTCAAAAACTAGAATCCTAACCCTGAACCCTCAGGGTCTGAGACCTTGCCACCACCTGCTGCTGATCTTAACACTCATCTCCAGCTCTGTGGGGAGGCTTAAATGAGAGAACCTAAAAAAAGCATCACCACCTGTCCCAGTGTCTGGCACACTGTAGTATTCTATAAATGTGATCTCCTTCCTTATTTTGACACAAACCATCTGCTAACTCGATTGCCTCTGTGGTGTTCTGGCATGCGCTCTGTATGTATACCCACATGAACATGTCTAATCTCTGGTCCTGGCCCCTCTTTCTACCTGCTGCTAATCAAACTTATTTTGGCCATTGGCAGTGAATCTCCCTTCTTCCCACTTCCGGTGCCTCTCAGTTATTTCTATATGAGCCAAATGTAGAACTAAGAAATAAGCAAATAAAAAGCCCTGAATAACAAGGTTCAGATTTAATGGTAAATTGCATGAATGACTAGAAACATCAAAGGATTTCAATCCTGGTTCTGCTGCTAATTGTGTGACCCCATGCAAATTACTTAACCTCTCTGAGCCCCATTCATAAAATCAAGATAATTCCTTTCATAAGGTGTGGTAAGGATTAAAATGAGCGTGAATATAAAATTTATAACACTCTAAGTTCCCTTCCAGCCTTTATTTCCTCTGTCTAAAATGCCCTTGAACCACTGGTGAGTATTATATAAGTAAATAGATCATTTATAATATTAATATTAAGCATTTAAAAAACAAGCCATACCTAAATTAGAAGAAATTTAGGTAAATAATTGGCATCTCTATGGAGGAGGGAAGACTTTCAAAGCTGAAAAATGATGGAAGAGAAAGAATATCAATATATTTGTCTATGTAAAAAATATTATTTGAAAATACCTTGTGGACTTTTATTTCTGACAATATAGATGAGATATTGTCAAAACAAAAACAAAAATACTCAAAACCAAACAGAACTTCCCAACATACCTAGACAGATATTCTAAATAAAATACCACAAACATCTTTTTAAAAGTATAGTTAAGCTCTTAAAAAAAGTAAGAGATATCCCCAAGGACCAAAAATAAAGAGCTAAAAACCAGCATGCTAACCTGGTTTGAAGCTATGGTTTCCTTGAGGTTATTTGCAGGTGTCAATAACCTAGAGGCGTGGTTTTTAGTGGCTGTTTGGGAAAAAGATCTGGGGCCTAAGCAAAGCAGGGACACAAGAACTGGGATTCCTGCATAGCTCTGAAGGGTTATACCTTCAAGGAAAAGGCAGACTAGAAAAGATTCGCCTGAGGGAAATGCATCTGTGTCAGTTAGGCAATAAATGGAAAAGAAGTTTTTCCAGCAAATATGTCATCTTGGGCCTGACCTCTACATATCTGAGATTCAAATATAGATTACCTGCATCTTCTAGGAAATTCCAAGCAAAAATTAAAGCAGATGTGCTATTGGCACAGCAGGATGCCTAGTTCAAACAACCTAGCAGAAATAAAAGCAGATACTATCTGAAGAACCACATCCTCTGTCCAAGGCTCACAGAATTCCTAACAATAAAGCCTGCTATAGTCCAGAATCATGAAATAAGGAAAAAAGCTGTGAGATTTGTCAGAAATTTAACACACACACACACACACACACACACACACACACACACAGCAGAAATAGACTCTGAAGAACTTCAGATAATGTTATATTAAATATAATGAAAATGAAAGAAAGGCAATACCAGAAAAGATAATATCTGAGAAACTTCCAGAATGAGTGGAAACCAAATTCTTAGATTCAGAGCGCATAACAAATCCAAGTAAGGAGAGAAAAATAATCTCTGTGGAGACACACTGTAAAGGAACTGAATAACAATAAAAAAGGCTTAAAAGTAGCTAGTAAAAGGAAGGAAAATAAAGTTATCTAAAAATGGGACTTCTAAGCAGACTGTGGAAAGTAAAACCCTAAAAAATGCTAAGAGGAAACAATTGTCATCCCACAATGTTTTATCCCCTTGAACTGTCCTTCCAGAATTATTACAAATAAACCTATTTTGGACAAATAAAAACTGAGCTTACCACTAAGGGACTCTCTGAAGAAATGTTAGGATGTTCTTCAAGAAGCAAAGAATGAATATGCAAGGAGGGGTTGCAACTCAAAAATAGTGAGCAAAAAAAACTAGTAAAGTATGCATAAACCTAAAAAGAACTAAGTCAACTAAATCTAAGAGATCAAAATAATGCTTCATTTGAAAAGTAAAAAAGCAAAATGGAACTAAAGTACTGAAAACTATAACTTGTACTTTGGGAGGGAGTATCTAGAGTTAGAGAGTTCAAGTGTCCTTTAATTCAAGAGGAGGACAGAGTTATTAATATTTGATTCTAATGTAGATATGCATGGTGAAAAATTAAGCTAATCATTATAGAAATAGAAAGTATAAATGTATGATAACAAGTTTTAAAACTCAATAAATCACACACATCCAGGAAAGGTCAGAGAATAAAAAAGGATAAAGCAGAAAAAATAGAAAATATAAAACAGGTTGGTATTAAATATCAAATAATCACTACAAATATAATTGGACTAAATTTACCAGTTAATAGACAGAGATTCTTAAAATAGTTTTTAAATCAACACATTAGCTCTTTATTCACAAATAACATGCCTAAAATATACCATAAGAAAGTTGGAAGAAAAAAAGAATAGAATAAAATGAAGAATAAAATTTGGCCAGTAAATGCCAGGCCAAATAAAACTACAGAAGCTATTTTAATTATCAGACAAAATAGACTTTGAGGCAAAAATCATTGTTACAGAGTAAAGTGCTTTTAAAAAGGATAAAATGTTACACTTATTAAGAGATATAAAAATTCTAACATAAACTGGTAGATATATAAGCCATGAGAAATTAACATATGCCATTTACAATAGCATAAAAAAGAACAAAATACTTAGGAATAAATTAAGGAAATGAAAGACTTGTATATTGAAAACTATAAAACACTGATGAAAGAAATACAAATAAATCAAGACCTTCCTAGACTGGAAGACTTAATATTGTTAAAAAGTCCATACTAAAGTGATTCACAAATTCAATGCAATCTCTATAAAATCTCAATGGAATTTTTTTTTTACAGAAATGGAAAAAAGGACTAAAATTAATATGGAACCACACACACACACACACACACACACACCCCAAAGAGCCAAAACAATCTGGAGAAAGAAAAACAAAATGAGGCTTCACGTGACCTAATTTCAAAATATATTACAAAGCTATGGAAATTAACAGTATGGTACTGGCATAAAGACAGGCATATAGACCAATGGAAAAGAGCTCAGAAATAAACCCATGAACACATGGTCACCTAATCTTCAACAAGGGTGCAAAGAATACATAATGGGGAAAGGCTAGTCTCTTCAACAAATGGTGGTGCGGAAAAAACTGGACAGCCACATGCAAAGGAATGAAATCTGACCCTTACCTTACACTATACACAAAAATAAATTCAAAACTGATTAAAAATTTTAATGTAAAACCTGAAATTATAAAGCCCCTAGAAGAAAATATAAAGGATAAGCATCATGACACTGCTTTTAACAATAATTTCTTGAATATGACACCAAAAGCACAGGGAACAAAAGCAGAAAGAGATAAATGGGATTATGTCAAACTAAAAAGCTTCTGCACAACAAAGGAACAATGAGAGTGGAAAGGCAACCTACCGAACAGGAGAAAACACTCAAAAATCATGTATCTGATAAAGGGTTAATAATATTAAAAACACATAAGGAACACAACTTATTTATTTTTTTAATCTTTATTTTTGAAAGAGAGAGAGAGATACATAGCATGCAGGGGAGGGGCAGAGAGAGTGGGAGACACAGAATCCGAAGCAGGCTCCAGGCTCCCAGCTGTCAACACAGAGACCAACACAGGGCTCGAACTCATGAACTGCAAGATTATGACCTGAGCCGAAGTCAGGACGCTTAACCAACTGAACCACCCAGGTGCCTCTAAAGAACTCAATTTAAAAATTAGGACTTGAATAGACCTTTCTCCAAAGAAGACATACAAATGGCCAAGAAGTACATGAAAAGATGTTCAACATCACTAATCATCAGAAAAACGCAAATTAAAATCAGTGTGCTATCACTTCACACCTATTAGTATGGCTGTTATCCAAAAACCAAAAGATAAGTGTTGGTAAGGATATGGAGAAATTGGAACCCTTGTGCACAGATGGCAGAATTATAAAATAGTGTGGTCACTATGGAAGACAGTATGGCAGTTCCCTAAAAAATTAAAAATAGAACGAAATGATCCAGCAATTCTACTTCTGAGTATACTCCCAAAAGAACTGAAATCAGGATCTCAAAGAGATTTGCACTCCTATGTTCATTTCAGCACTATTCACAATGGCCAAGATGTGGAAAACAACCTAAATGTACATTGAAGGATGAATGGGTAAAGAAAATATGATATATACATACAATGAAATATTATTCAGTCAAAAAAATTAGAACATCCAGGGACGCCTAACTCTTATCTCGGTTCAGCTCATGATCTCACAGTTCCGGAGATCAAGTCACACACCTGGCTCTGCTCTGACAGCAAAGAGCCTTCTTAGGATATTCTCTCTCTCTCTCTCTCTCTCTCTCTCTCTCTCTCTCTCTCTCTCTCTCTCTGCCTCTCCTCCACTCACACTCTTTCTCTCTTTCTCAAAATAAATAAACATTTTTTAAAAATTACGAAGTCCTGCCATGTGCTACAACATGGATCAACCCTGAGGATAATATACTAAATGAAATAAGCCAGTCACATACAGATAGGTATTGCATGATACCACTTATATAAGATATACAAACTAGTCAAACACGTAGAAGCAGAGAGTAGAATGGTGGTTGCCAAAGGCTAGGGGAAAGGGGAAATGGAGAGTTGCTGTTCAATGGGTATAAAGTTTCAGTTATACATCATGATTAAGTTCTAGAGGTCTGTTGTACAAAAGTGTGCCTATAGTTAAAAATATTGTATTACACACTCGATATTTGTTAATAGGATACATCTCATATTAAGTGTTCTTAACCACAGTTAAAAAAATTTTTTTTAAGAAGAAAAAAGAAAAAGATAAAAGAAATTCCACAGGAGATAAGTTTCAGCTGGGAGCTCTGGAATCATGAGCATTCAGTCCCCAGGACTCTACCATCCTTTTTGATCAAAGGAATCCACAACAGTGGACATGCATTGTGGAGCATCTCATTATCAGTACCTTTGGCCTCCAGATCTGAAATGGTGAATGACTTTACTATTGTGAAAAGAACAGTATGTGGATTTTCTTAGGGCATAAAGAAGAAAACTAATAATAATAAAAAAAATAATAAAGGAGGTATTAACAAATCCACCATCACACGGAGAATTCTAACACACCTCCTTCAGTAACTGAAAGATGAAGCAGACAAAAAATTAGGATAAGTCCATACATAAATAAATGAACGGAAAGTATTATGAGGAATAAGATACTTGCACAAAGTATTTCTCCCCAAAGTACTTATTAATCACAATAAGTAAAAACAGTAAGTTTACTTAGAGAAACCTGGAAGACACCACTGAAGTCAAGTGATCAAAGTGTACATCACCAATAATGGTACATATCAAAATTGTGCGCTACCTAATAGAATTCAGTGAGAAAAACACATCACTATTGTGATACTCTTACTGAGAGGCAAAACCCAACTCTAATCATGAAGAAAAAGCAGACCAATTCAAAACTGACATTCTATATAATAACTGGACTGAAAATTTCAAATTTGTAAAGACCATGAAAGTCAAGGAAAGACCAAAGAATTGTTCTACATAGAAGGAAACAAGACATGACAACTAAATGCAAAGACAAAGACAAGTGATCCTGAACTGGATCTCTTTGTTCTAAAGGGTATTGTTGGGACAACGGCTGAAACTTAAATGGGGTCTGAGGATTAGACAGTAGTAATGTATCAGTGTACATTTCCTGATTTTGATGATTATAGTATCGTTATACAGGAGAGTGTCCTTCATTTGTTGTATTCAGGGGTGATGGTGCATCATGTTGCCAACTCATTGTCATCTTCATCAGAAAAGTTCTTTTGTACTTTCTTGCAACTTTTCTATAAGTATGAGGCTGTTTAAAAATATACAAAGACAAGATGTACTAAGCACCCACGGAACTGATGAATGCAATCTTAACTATATATTTCTATGGAAGAGAAAAATATGGGATATTCCTAACTCATTTTATGGATCTTGAGATCAAATCAAGGACAGTATGAGACTTAAAAATTAAGTCTCACTGATAAACATAGAAATGAAGCTTCTAAACAAAATATTAGCAAACTGAATCTGGTAATTCACAGTAAAAATAATTATTCCAGGAACCCAAGGATGGTTTAACATTAGAAAATACATTAAGAGCAAAAAACATGACTAATTCAACAAATGTAGACAAAGCCTTTAATACAATATAACAACTATCATGGTAAAAAAACAAAAACAAACAAACAAAAAAAAAAAACTTAGAAAATAAGAAATAAAAGTAAATTTCCTTAACTTGATAAAGAGTATTTACCAAAACCCAACAGTAAATATTGGAAAACCATAAGAAGCACTCCCTTAAAATCAAGAACCCAACCACAATCTGCTTTCACTGCTTCTAGTTTATGATGTTCTATCAGTGCCACTAAGACAAAACAAGTAAGAGGAAGATCAGAATAGAAGAAACAAACTGCCATTATTAACAAATGACATTACAACCCACATGGAAAATCTAATGAGTTTGTAATTAAATTATTAGAATTAAGAAGAGAGGTAGATAAGGTTGGATATAATATCAATATACAAAATGATTTTTTTATACAGCAGCAAGAAATAAAAAGTAAATTTTTTAAAAGATGTTACTAAACAAGAACAAAAAATTTTGTTTATTTTTTTTTAAATTTTTTTTTCAACGTTTATTTATTTTTGGGACAGAGACAGAGCATGAACAGGGGGAGGGGCAGAGAGAGAGGAAGACACAGAATCAGAAACAGGCTCCAGGCTCTGAGCCATAAGCCCAGAGCCCGACGCGGGGCTCGAACTCACAGACCGCGAGATCGTGACCTGGCTGAAGTCGGACGCTTAACCGCCTGCGCCACCCAGGCGCCCCAAGAACAAAAAATTTTAACAAGTGTAAGAAGAGCAAGGTAAAATTATTAGTTTATTGAACTACCAAGACTTACTAGACTGAAAGCAAGGTGTTATGCTACCAGTGCAGAAGCAGTCAAACAGACAAATGAAACAAATTTAAATGGCTATCAACAGGGGTGTCTGGGTGGCTCAGTTGGTTAAGTGTCTGACTCTTGATTTCAGCTCAGGTCATGATCTCACAGTCTGTGAGATCAAGCCCTGTGCTGGACTCTGCGCTGACAGTACAGAGCCTGCTTGGGATTCTCTCTCTCTCTTTCTCTTTCTCTATGCCACTCCTCCCCAAAATAAATAAATAAACATTTAAAAAAACAAAACAAAACAGCTAGAAACACTCTGGCATATAAGTGGACATTTGATATAAAAAAGATGGGGGAAAAAGATGGAATTGCTGATTCATGGTATAACAACAGAGTATGGAATAAACAGTGTCGACATTACCTATCCATATGCAAAAACAAACTAGATGCATACTTTATACCACATGCAAAAATGAATTAGAGGTAGTCTAGCAATCTAAACGTTAAAAAGCAAAATTTCAACCTTTAAAAGCAAAATACATTTTTTTAACTTCAAAATGGGAAAGACATAGAAAGCACATATCATAAAGGAAACATGATAAATTCAGCTACATTAAAATGTAAAACTTTTGTTCACCAAGTTATCAAAAAGAGTGAAAAGACATTCCATTGCCTGGGTAAAAATATTTGCAAAGCACATAACCAGCAAAGCATTTATATCCAGAATATATAAAGAACCTCTACAGTTGATGAGGAAAACACTAACAGCCCAACATAAAGGCAAAAGATATGAACAGGCACTTCTTAGGAAAACAAATCCAAGCAGCCAGTAAACATCAAAAAGATGTTTCATGTCAGCTGTAATCAAGAAAATGAGGGATGCCTGGGTGGCTCAGTGGGTTGTCTGACTTTGGCTCAGGTCATGTTCTCACAGTTCATCGGTTCAAGCCCTGCATAGGGCTCTGTGCTGACAGCTCAGAGCCTGGAGCCTCCTTGAGATTCTGTGTCTCCCTCTCTCTCTGTCCTTCTCTCTCTCTCTCAAAAATAAATTAAATAAGTAAACAAACAAACAAATAAATAAAATGAAACACATTCCATAATTTTTAAATCTAATCTTAATATTTTAATAATTTACAAAGATGGAATAAAATAATAAAAGATAAGAATGATGACAGAATTTGTTATTTTATTTCCACTAATGTATTTATGATCTTACCTAGGTTATATGAAAAGTTATCTGCAAAATGAGCACTAGTTTTAAACACTATCCAAAGAGACCTTCTCCATAGAGAAAAATACATCTATTTTTTCCCCATAAATAGAGAATTCTGTCCTAAGATGAGGAAATAGATCTAGAGAGTCAAATTAATAATAAGCCCAACATTCCAACTGTACCACTAGATTCACACTTTTTTAGTCTAAACTTGAATATTATACTAATTACACTAATATTTTCAGCAATGCCAAATGACATGATCATGACAAAGTCTTTTTAAGGTAACAGTTGCAAAACTTCTAAAATTATCTCCCTTCATTCTTTTCTATGGTCCCTTCTTTGTGTCCTATTTACAATACAGCTTCTGCTGCACTTGTATTAAAAAAAAAATCATACAAGTGATAAACTAAAGTACAATTTAATTTTGTTTCACTTACTTTATTTACTTTACCTACCACACTCAGAAAGACTTGAAGGGTTGAAATTAGATTAAAAGTACAAGTAAAATAACAGTACCTCACAATGCTGGCGAGAGGCTTGAATTTCACATTCATATTTGTTCTTTACAGATTCTAAGCAGAGCTCTCTATAGATTCCTGCAACCAAACACAATTACTCTGATTACGTTAGCATTAATGAGTTTCGTTAACACTTCCCTACAGGAATTCTGTCCAACTGTATTTTATAAGATGAGTCAGGAAGAAACTGACAAGTGATTCTAACTTAATCTCTAAAAACTGAAAATAAAAAGGCTCAGTTAAAATCCATATCAAAGCAGCCTAGAGAATTAAGAATTTAAGATCGAGGAAGAAACTACACTGCAAATTTTAGTTCTTACTCCATTCTTCTAAAGAATACTCCTAAAATGTTTGATAGAGAATGAGCAAAATGAAAATAAAACTCCTTTTCTATGAAAAGTAATCTCTCAGGACTCATAATGGTAATAGTCAATAAACTCTGGTTTCATTAATCACATATTCTCCAAGTAACAAGTGGATACCATGACCAACAAAACCACTATTTTTTTTAACTATTATTTTCAGAGTCCAAACCTTCCAAAAGGATTTAATGTATAAACTGATACAACAAAATGTATAAACTGATAATGATGTTTGAGTGCTCCTGATTTTTCTAGAGAATGAATGCTCAAGAGAGTTTCACTTCAAGCTACCAATGCAATAGTATGAAACAATAGTGTAAAATAGTATAAAACGTGGCGTGCAAATACACCATCACAAAAATGGCAAACAAAGCCTCTAGATATATACACCAAACTCAGTCCCATAGTTGACCCTAGAAATGTGATTCTTTCTTACACAGTAAAAGCATGGGACAGATATCTGGAACTATGCCATTAGCAACACATTCACACACACAATATTCTTTGTACAAGAGGCCACATAGTAGAAAAGTGAATAACTAATTCAAGTAATTCTTCCTAAACATCCAGTAAGTCTCACTTAGTTTTTTTTTTTTTTTACTATCTTCTTTTAACCTCTTTTTTTTTTCACTTTTATTTTGCAATGAATATAGACTGACAAAAAGTTGCTAACTTAATATAGTACAGGTAGTTCCCTTGGACCTTTCACTCAGTTTTCCCCATGATAATATCTTACATAATTGGAGTACAATATCAAAGCCAAGACATTGACATTCATACAATCTATACACTATTCAGATTTCACCAGTTTTGTATGCACTTATTTACTTGAGTATGTATGGGTATAGCTTTATGCATCACTTAGTTCTTTTAGAATGTCAAAGAAAATTAAGGACTTGTTTACTTTTCAGAGTGTGGTAAGCCAACTTGTAAAAATAGCAAGTTAAGTATCATATCATCTACATATTCAATATTAAGCATTCAAGAATAAAATCTGGCTTAAGGTAGAAATAATACAAAAAGAACTTATTATGAACAATGCTTTAGGTATTACATAATAGGTACAGGAGGATCAATTAGTGTCCCCCAAAAAGAAAAAAAAATCAGCACCTCCATTAGTTAAAATTGTTTTAGTCCAACTATGAAAAAACATAAGTGATCTTCAAATAGATATATCCTTTGTCATGCGTGCTAGGACACAATTCTGAGGCTGCATTCCAATAATAACAAAAGACTGAAACTTAACCATACAAGTATAGTATATTTTCATTTATTCGTAGCCACAAATGAGTGACCAAACTTATCAAAATAATAAATTATCATTAAATTACAGAGTTGAAGAATAATTCCCTATTCCATAACATCCTGATCAAACATTTTGTCGATGTTTTTATAAATAAAAAAAATCCTTGTCACTCCTATAGATGAACAGTACTAAGCGTACTAAGTTGAATCTTAATTTAGGTAACAGGAAAATTCAACTGAAATACTAACAGTTGCTCTTAATAAAAGTATCATGTCTCTAATTGTTTCACATGTGGAAGTATGGTCTCAACAACACTGCTAGCAATCTGATATCCCACAGCAGCAGAGGAAAGCAAGAGGCATTTAATGAATGATTGTGGGCTGATTGAGTGAAATGCTCTGTTCACTGTAAATATATTTGTGATTTCACTAACAAGAAACACTCACTTGACAAACACCTTTTAAATCTAGTGAAGAGTTCATATTCTACTAAATGGAAAAGATGTTTCACTTTCCTACCTGCTACCTTTGTACGAATTTGCATATTTTCTTGTAAAGTTGCCAGTGGTTCCAAATATTCTGGTGCTTTTCCAGCTATGACTTCTTGTAGTTTTGCATCCACCTGACTTAATCGTTCTTTATAAAGTCTTAACAAAGCAAAAATTAAAATATTAATTTTAAAAGCCCAACAAAGGCTAACATACCATTTTTAAACATTATCTCTTCCTAATATCATTCATATTCTAATAACCTACCAAGTGTATTTTTTTCTTGATCTTAAGTGAAAAACTCAGTTACATTACTTGACTTTATGCACATAATCACAAAGCAGATTTTATATTTAGATATATCATTCTTTAATAATTAACTCAGTACAAAAAATACAACTAAGCTACTACTTTTTTGCACTCTACACGTTTGGTTTTGTTTTAACTGCAGAACAATAAATCAATTCTAGGAGAAAAGGTTATTTAAAACACTTTTAAAAGAAACAAAAGAAATCGGGGCGCCTGGGTGGCTCAGTTGGTTAGGCATCTGACTTTGGCTCAGGTCATGATCTCACAGGTTCCTGAGTTTGAACCCCGCGTTGGGCTCTGTGCTGACAGCTCAGAGCCTGGAGCCTGCTTCAGATTCTGTGTCTCTCCCCGCCCCCCCCCCTCAAAAATAAACATCTAAAAAATTTTTTAAAAAACAAAGAAATCATTTTGAATACTTTAGATATAAACATTACTAGTTGTCAAAATAAAAAATTCCCTGGCTTCTCTCCACCTTTCCTGAAAAACAGTATTATAATATTCAGCCTACTTGGTTTTTAAAGAACAAAGAGGAAGTAGAGTGATGAAGGTAAAAACCAATGGCTACAAAACTTGTGTTCTGGCATACCCAGTTTGTCTGGATTGCAAATGAAGAAGGTGTAACAAAATGGTTGCTCAGTGGATGCAGAAATGAAATATGGGGCTGGGAACCCCTGTTGCTCTATTTGTGAGTTTACATACAAATACTCTAATTTGCCAGCTGTCACACCTTTAACTTCACCTTGATTATCAATGACAGACAACTCAAAGTTTACTTCTGGCAATAATCCTACAGGATAGAACTCTTTTTAAGGATGGATGTCTACATTGTCATTCTTTACAAAAGGCACTTGTAATCCTGGCTTTGTGCATTTCATAGATATCCTAAAAATTTCAAAGCAGGTTAACAATTTAAGATCATTTGTAAATTCTTTTTTTTGACATTCATTACTTTATCAACGGTGAAGAATATGTCACAAGGATGGCATGTAGTAAGTTCTAAAAGAAACCAATGATTATGCTTGTAGGTGTTAGTATAACTAGCAGTTGGCTTTTGAAAACATTACAATACCTGGCTTTCATATAAAAATTATCTTTCCTCGTGAAAATATGAAGTGGGGGCACCTGGGTCCTTTAGTTGGTTAAGCATCCAACTCTTGATTTCAGCTCAGGTCATAATCTCACAGTTCATTAGACTGAGCCTCACACTGAGTGCAGAGCCTGCTTGGGATTCTCTCCCTCTCCCTCTCCTTCTGCCCCTCCCCAACTTGCTGTCATGCACGCTTGCACACACTTGCACATAGTCTCTCAAAAATCAATAAATTTAAAAGATAAAGAAAATATAAACCAATACAATTAAGACAATCAGGGAGAGGGCTGGGAGGATGGGTTAAATAGGCAATAGGGATCAAGGAATGCACCTGCGATGAGCACCAGGCGATATATGGAATTATTGAGTCACTATATTGTAGACCTGAAACTAATATAACACTGTATAGTAACTAGAAAATAGAAGCTTAAAAAAAAAGACAAGAAAATCAATATTGAATGTCTATAATTGATCATTATAATTAGCATAAAGATTTATATGATTTTGAAGTATTCGAGCAACTTTGAGTATTAATACAATAAATATTTTTCTTTTTAAAATTTTTTTTTCAACTTTTATTTATTTTTGGGACAGAGAGAGACAGAGCATGAACGGGGGAGGGGCAGAGAGAGAGGGAGACACAGAATTGGAAGCAGGCTCCAGGCTCCGAGCCATCAGCCCAGAGCCCGACGCGGGGCTCGAAATCACGGACCGCGAGATCGTGACCTGGCTGAAGTCGGATGCTTAACCGACTGCGCCACCCAGGCGCCCCTATACAATAAATATTTTTCTAAACAAAAATGGAAAAATTATCTGAGTTAACTACCAAAATAATACATTATCATCTCTGGGTTAAATTTTTCTAAAACTCAAGATACAATGATAAACGAATGTGCAAAGTCAAAAAACTATAACGTGATAGTTATAGCTTTTGAAATCATAAATACAACTTCAGGCAAAATGCTAAAAATTCAATACAAATGATGAATGTACTGGAAAAACATCAGCCTTAAAATATCAATAAGGTATCCTGAATAGGTGAACAGTGTCTTGAATGAAGAGGCTATGTGAATTAACAATATTCAATTAACTACCCTTTTAAAAGAATAGATTCCTCAAAATCAGTATCATTTCAACAACCTTAAAATTCAAGTATAAACTCACCAAAGCCAAGAATCAGGAGTCCCTTAGCAGCAACCACAATACTATTCAGAGTAGATGCCCAATTAATGTTTACTGGATACTGAACATTGAAATACATGAAAATTTGGGCAGTGTAAGTTCCTCTATCTTTTTTAATGAAGTGGAAGAACCTTCCACCAATATCCAAACTGCCAAATGGTGGATTTTCTGCCTTATGAAAGAAGTGCTATTATGCCCTCTGGTGCTAGAACAGGAGAAGCAGGAGAATTTGTTGATGTTGTTGTTATCACTGTATCATTATATCTCCCACCTCTTCTACAGAGGATTTGAGACTGCTCACAGTACAACAGAATAAAAATAGCAACGATGCAATTGGGGCAGATAAAAAAAAAGATAATTATAAACCTGATGCAAGGATTATTTCTTTCTAAAACACATTTCTGAATACCAATTTCTTCTTCTTTTTTTTTAATGTTTATTTTTGAGAGAGAGAGAGACAGAGCACGAGAAGGGTAGGGGCAGAGAGAGAGGGAGACACAGAATCTAAAGCAGGCCCCAGGCTCCCAGCTGTCAGCAGAGAGCCTGATGCAGGGCTCGAACCCACAAACCGTTTAAGATCATGACCTGAGCCAAAGTGGGACACTTAACCAACTGAGCCACCCAGGCACCCCTGGATACCAATCTCTTGAGAAAGAATCCTATTAATAGTGGTAACGGGTCTACTGTTAATATGTTGCTGAGATGAATGAGGCTGGTGGGAGAAATGGCTGGTAATGAGCCATGAAAATGCAAAATTCAAGGCAACTGCCAGCCCCAAGATGAGCAAGAGTAGGCTTAAAGACCGACTAGGTGCAAAGTTTTCCTTTGTAATATATTATATTAGAGCTTTACAGTACTTTTCATTTCTTGGATAACCATAAAATACACTTTAAAAGCTCAATAGGTGTATCTTAATTGTGTGAGAATTATTCATTCATGGATTACCAGTGCTAAAATATAAAAATACAAATTTGCTTCCTCTTTTCCAGAATGATTCTGGATGAACTCTCCATGTTGCCCAAATAATGGATCCCTTGGGGATCCAAACTAATTCAAATTTACAATCAATAATGTAAATCTTTAGAATAAAAAAAATGATACCATGTTTTTTAAAGCCAAAGTTTTAAATTTTGGATTATTTATATCAATATGTTGCACTAGCTTGGAACATTTATATGTTCACCTCTCATACCAATGAAAGTTAAGACCAGAAATGTCATAAACAGCAGGATTCATTTGATAAACAAATCTGTCCCCTTTTAGTCTGGCAATTCCAGATATTAACCATGTTTTCATCTGTTCTCTGGGCCTCTCTAGGGAAGAGGTAAGAGAAAAGAATAAACAGCAAAATTATGAAGAATTAATGAACTGAAGAGCCAGCTTCCAAATAAATTAGGTGTCTATAGTTTCAGAAGTTTCTTTCATTTACAATTCCTAACACGTAGCTATACCCCATGACCTTGCCAGCAAGTTCTGAAGTAAAAGCTCACATTTAAGATTTTTTTTTAATCTGTATCTGCATCTATTCTGTTCTCTCAGATCACTGGGGCCCATTCTTAATGACATTTATTTATTTATTTATTTATTTTTTTAATTTTTTTTTCAACGTTTATTTATTTTTGGGACAGAGAGAGACAGAGCATGAACAGGGGAGGGGCAGAGAGAGAGGGAGACACAGAATTAGAAACAGGCTCCAGGCTCCGAGCCATCAGCCCAGAGCCTGACGCGGGGCTCGAACTCCCGGACCGCGAGATCGTGACCTGGCTGAAGTCAGACGCTTAACCGACTGCGCCACCCAGGTGCCCCCACTGGGGCCCATTCTTGTGTAACCAACTTCTCATAAGAGTTCTGGCATTATAAAGAGGGGGAGAAAACAGTATCTAATAAGCACCACTATGTGCCAGCCAAGACTAAGAATTTCACCTACTGCTCATACAATCCTAACAGTTCACACTAAAATAGCTACTATTACACCTTTTTAATCTGTGAAAAAAGCTTGGATTCAGAGCCTGTGCTCTTTCTACTCCCCTATATTTCCTCCAAAGTAATGCCTTAGTGGAAGGAACGTCACTAGGAAGTCACTAGTCACTAGTACTAGGAAGCAGAAGGCCTGGCTTACTTTATCACTTGCTGATGAACTATGGACAAATCACTTCACTCCTCTGAGCATCAATTTTCTCACAGGCAAGGATGGATATCTGCCAACCTTATACAGTTGCTTCCAGAGGCAAACTAATGTGAAAACATGTATGTATTACCCAATGTTGATTAAAACAAAAATCACATGCCATTTTGGGGAAATATTCTGTTATTCTAAAATTTTTAAAAAGCTACCTTTATTCAATCATTTAACAAAGAAATGAAAGAAGCAAATTAGAACCAAGGGTCCAACCACCCAGGGAAAACATTTTAATTACCAACATCCACATAGAAATCTTATTATACACCCCCAAACCTGTCTCAAAACCCTTAGTTTAGTTAATGAGGTCTTCAGAAGGCAAATAGTTGAAGCCTCTTTTAGAATAGTCTTATAAAATACAAAAAGGAAAATAGTTCAGTGAATAGAATTTCTCTTGTGCCAGTATACACGTGACATGGTTGAGATTCAGTGACAATGACCTTCTGACATCACTACTTACTGATCCTTGAGATCGGTAAACTGTTTTTCTAGATTGGACATTTCATCTAAGCATTCCATTCTTCTTCTTTCACAGTCTTCATCATCCATTTCTATTAATAAAAAGACAAATAGCAAAGAAAAAAATTAATTTTATGTTCCAAATTATCTGAATGTTAATTCAAACGGCTAAAGAAAAAAAAAGAAAGAAAAAAACTGTAGTACGAAGTTAGATATGCAAGGCCTATATTAAGCCTTAACAGAAAATTAATGTTTATCCAAAATAATTTCTACTAAAGGTTTTAACTTAAAATATAATTGAGAGTTAAAGCTATAGCAATCTCTAGACCTTTTTGTTTTTATTCATTTTTAAATCACTTTAAACGGCTGACAACAAGCTTTGCTATTAAGTAATGAATCCATTTTTGGTTTATGTTCCTTCAACTCAACAGAACTTACACCAAAACGATTATGTCCATTAAAGGCTAATATTGCTCAAAAACACTTTTAGAATTCTTCTTTCAGAACTGCTTACATGACAGATTTGCCAGTTACAAAAGAAGAAAACTAAACTCATTCTGTTTACCACCAGATTTGTTGGTCTCTTACTCATATTCCCATTGTTCCCTCTCCCCAAATTACTGTAAGTGAGAAAGAGGAAAATGAAAAGAAAAAATAAGCAAACTTTTGAAGGAAAGCAACTGTTAAATTACCAGCTCTCTCCTATATTCCTTTATCTTCTATTTTTACATCACATATATTTCAACATAAGTGAAATAAGCGAAGCATAAAATGATCTGCATCTCGATCTTCATTAAATAAAGGTCAAGCTATGGTAAAGAGTTAAATACACCAAGGAACCATAGGGTTCATTTTTTTAACTTTCCTAAAACAGATTAAAATTATTTCTGATTCTTAATAGCTTACTCCTGGGCTATTTAAAACTTGGTCACGCAAGATGACTCACTTCCCAGTATCTCTGGATAGTAGAGGTGTTTTTCTGTAGCTTTAGGACCTGCTCAGTACCAATGTTTGAGAAGAACAAAACTGTGGAAGTTTAACATGAAAGCCATTCAGCAGAAAAGAAATGCTTTCACAAGAAGCAAAACTGCATAATTTATTTAAATAGTTTCTTTGCGCTTAAAAAAATCTGACATATAGTTCAAATTATTACATTCTTCACAAATTAAGTTGTCCATTATTTTCTGGGAAGGAATAAAAAATCAGTGAAAAATCACTGAGAATTTTAACAAATAGATGTCACTTTGTGAGATCTTCAGCTCTCATCAAAAAAACAACACTTGGAGATAAAATGTTTTACAAATCTAAAAAATGTGTTTACACACAGCCTGAGTGTTCTTTCTCTGTATTGCTCACTTTTGAAATCTCACCTACTTTCACGGCTACACGGATGACTTCCAAATCATGCTTCCTAGCCCAAGCAGGTCCCAATGCTACATTTCCATCTGTCAGTTGACACTCTGACTTAAATATACCACAAGCACCTCAAAAGCAACATGTCTGAAATACTCTATCTTCCACCTTCATCTCAAATCTTTCACTTTTCCATTTCTATTCATGCTACCACCATCTCCTCGTATCTGGGGTTTTCCTCTTACCTTCACTCCTAAACTCGCATTCACCCATCGTGCATTGTATTTTTTTTTTTTCATTTTTGAAATCTTTTACATCTATACTTCTTTCTCATTCTCTAGCTCAAATCCTCTCGACAAAATCGGTTTCTCACTATTTTGAATAAGCCTTAAACTCTAGCAGCCTTTGCATTTTTTTTCTTACATTCCTCCCAAGCCAACATATCATCCCAATCCAAATTCTACCCATTCGTCAAGATAATTGAGGTAACCCCACCTTCTTCAACTAGCCTTTCCTGGCCACCCTATTCAGAAAAGATTTCCTCTGGTCTCTGAAATCCTATAGCATTGTTTACGGTTAAGTATTTATTTGGCAGTTTAATCAAGTTCTGGTTTATGACAACTGTTTAATTGAGAGCAGATCATAACTATTTATTTACACCTCACAGAGTAGTGTCCAGTGCATCTCAAGGAAGTCACTCATAAAGGCCTATTTTGGAATGGCTAGTTTATTGACTGAAATTACGTACTTCCGTGGAGATTTGCTTTTAAAGAGAAACCTGAAAAGAGGGTGTCCGGGCATTAACAGATTATCATCAGTCCTTGCTTTACATAACCAATAATCAGGCCAAGACGAGAAAGTTTAAGTTTAATTCTCATCATATGGAAAGAAGAAAATCCAGGCTGGCATATATTCCATTTCTCTTTTTAATAACCATCCTGAAAGTGTGCAAAATCCATCTGTGGTGGTAATCTGCCCCCTCCAGCCCCCCAAAAACCCTACAAAAAACCTGAAACAGCCCCAAATTGGAAAAGATTACAAGAAAAAAAAGATTTGGAAAACTTCAGAGTTGCCCAATATCTGCCAGTTTATAAGTATATGAAGATCCAAAATCACCCCTGACGGGCTCTCAGTCTTGCAAAGTTCAGACAGATGCTGTAAATGGGACAGCTCCAAGTCGGCCCCCGCAAGAACGCTGATGTCAAGTGCTGACTGACAGGCTGACTTGGAAGCTGAGATTAACAAATTCTAAACCAGCCAAGAGCCGGCACAATTCTAACCGACCTCGGCCCTGACAACCCATGTTGAGAAGTAAGGGTTGGAAATATGAAAAGTAAGGAAAGAAGCCGGTGGTCTGGGGGTAAGAGGCATTTCCAGGGTCTCCCAGACAAGCTGCAACGCATTCCCCACTTTGGTCGACAGCCGTGGGCACTGCCCGGAGGTCCCCAAGGCTGGTCCGACGGCGAGCAGGACTGCGCAGCGTCCGGGAGCTGGGCGAGCCCAGGCCCGCGCCGGGTCCCGCCCCGCCAGCAGGGACCTGCCTGGAGCCAGGCAGCGCCCCACGATGAGTCCGGGTGCTGCCGAGGGCCGGGAGCCAGTCTCCGCCCCTTCCCTCTCTCCCCGCCCAGCACTCCCAGCAGGACGCAGCTGCCCGGCGTGCGGAGAGCGGCCTGTCGTGCGCCGGGCGCAAGGACTCAGGGTCCCGACCCCGGTGGGTTGCACACCTGAGCTATCTCCATCCTCGGAGACCGACGAGCTCTCCGTGTCCTCGTCCTCTGAGCTGCTCCCCTCATTTTCGGCGTAGTCCACCTCCATCTCATCGTGATGGTTCGTCTCCTTCTTATCCCCTCGGGAATGGACTGGCATTTTCCAGCCGCGCCGTCGCTTCCCACTCCCGGCGCCCAGCCCAGCCACCGCCGCTTCAATGAAGGGCGCGCCGAACGCCCCGACCCACCCAGCGGCCGAGCGCGTTCTGAACCCCCTCAGCTCCTCCCCGCCCCCGGCCCGAACCTCACAACCTAACCCGCAAGCTCTGCGCTGGAAGCTCTGCCATTGGTGGAGGCTGTCCTCGAGCCGGGTGGGGTGGAGCTTGCCCTGCTCCGGTATGGTTGGTTGCCCGTAATTACGGCGCGGCCTTGCAATGTGTGTCGGGAGCTGTAGTCCTTACTGCTTAGACCTGCAGGGGCTGCCGCCTTCCAAGCTTTAACAACCGAGATCATTTCTTGCCTGTGGACTTCAAGTCCCACAAGGCACGAAACCTGATAGACTCGATCGCAGTATATAAACTAAACAGAAACAGATTGTGTGAATTTGGTCTGTATTTATTCTTTTCCCGCCAAGTGATTGTCTGAGCTCCCTGGCTATCCAAGATGTTACTGTCAGATGTGAAAAGGTGCTTTGCCTGACGGTTTTCCTCCTCGTCGAGCCTGGAGGAACTGGAGAAAAGTCTCTCATACCTAAGTACCTTTATTACTGCTAATAAGCTATTATATTTAATAACTGCAGACGATAACTTGCATTTTCTATGTTGCACAAAAATCTTTAAATCGTTATTGAAACGTTTGCAATCAATAATATAGAAGGAAAGGAAGTTTTATCTTGTCATTTTCATCTAGTATTTTTTGCATTCATTTTTTTACTATTTATAGCCTGGAGATGACACCAGGCTTGATTGAACTTAAGTTTCCGATGGAAAACATACATATTTGACTCAGTGAAATGTTATATTTTCTCAATGATAGGTAAAACAGACAAGGAAGGCTCAATAAGTATCATAATCACGATAACTCATACTAATTGACTATTTTTACTCTGTGTTAGGTATCCTGGTAAGCTCTTTACATGAGTCATAATGAGTTCAATTCTCAATTTAATAGCCCTGAAGTAGGCGCTATTATTATCCCCATTTTACAGAGAAGGAAACTAAATTTTCAGACAAATCTAAAAACTGTATTTTAGCCACTCAAACTGTATTTTAGGAGACAGAGCTTCTTGTTGAAGTGGCAATTTGCTATTGAAATGTTTCATAGAATATTGTGGATTGTACAGTATTTGTTTCTAAAACAGGAGGTCCAAAGACATTTGAAAGAGGATGGCAAGGGTATCCAGGCATAATTGCATTAAAGTTGGATTTAGAACTTAATGACAAACCATTTCAAGTTCTATCCATTTCTACAGGGTAAAATCCAAACTTTAGGGCTTTTATTGTCTAGTGTCAGCCTACTTCTCTCCTTCTTACTATATTCTCCAAAACTGAACTTTTCAGTTGCTAAACACACAAACTGTTTCCCATTTCATTGTCTTTGCACATCCTATTTTCCCTGCAATCCTCTTCTACTACTTTTCTTTTTCAAGTGTGCTTTCTTGACAACATGCATTACCAGCACAGCACCTCCACCATTCAGTATGCCCTCATGTTCCTTCAGACTGCTGCTGTACTCTGTACTTTGCAACTTTGTACGTGTTTTCCATCACACTGTATTGTGAATTGTTTAGAAGATGCATCTCACCTGTTGGATTGAGTTCCTTGAGAGCAGAAACTGCCTTAGTCTAGAATGCAATTTCAAAGGCATGCAGACATCAGGCAGGTAAAGTTTAAAGATGGAAACTGGAAGGGTATGAGTACATGCATATACATTATGTGAGTGGTGTGGACTAAAGGCAGCAGCTATTTTAGCTCCAGCCAATTGTTACTACATTAGAATTCTGACATAGATGTTGGACCTTCCAATTTTTAAGAGAAATTGGATATTTAGATCTCTATGTGAAAAATCCAGATTTGTTAACATTTGCTCAGATATAGTTTTGTTGGTGGTGGTGGTTTGGTTTGCTTTGGTCTGGTTTACTTAAACTCCAGACCAAACAAAAGCAGCTATGGATAAAATCCGTGGCCTCTCTTGGGGCACCCAGCTGGCTGAGTCCACAGAGCGTATGACTCTTGATCTCGGGGTTGTGAGTAGGAGCCCCAAGTTGAGTGTAGATATTACTTTTAAAAAATCGATTTTAAAGATGTCCCTGGCCTCTGTTAATCTCTGTTATATCAGCAGCTAGCAGAGTGGGTGCTGAATAGAAATAATATCTTAGATTTCTGGTCACTCTTTATGTGCATTAATTCATTTAATCCTTATAACAATTCTATGAAGTAGATACAATTGTGCTTTGCATTTTGCAGATGAGAAAACTGAGGCACAGAGCAGTTAGATTATGTGGCCAAGGTCACACAGCAAATAAGTAGCAGATTTACAGTTTGAATTTAGAGAGTCTGACATCAGAGCCTGTACTTAACCACCAGCATACAGTTCCCCTCTGGCAGGTGCATTCTGTTTCTGATGTTCAAAGAAAAACGGGAGGCGGGGGTGCCTGGGTGGCTCAGTCCGTTAAGCGTCTCTTGATTTCGGCTCCTGTCATGATCCCAGGGTCATGGGATCAAGCCCTACACCGGTCCCCTAGATGAGCATGAAGCCTGCTTAAGAGTCTCTTTCTCTGCCCCTCTTCCCAACTCACATGCTCTCTCTCACTCTAAAATAAGAAAGAAAGAAAGAAAGAAAGAAAGAAAGAAAGAAAGAAAGAAAGAAAGAAAGAAAGAAAAAGAAAAAAGAAAAACAGAAGTTGGAGAGGTGGCATAGATTCTAACCCTGGTCCTGCTAGTCACCAACCACTTAATTTGGCAAACCACATAATCTCTGGTCAGTTGTAAAGTGAGAAGATTGCATTATATTTAAGTTCTCTTCCAGCACTAGAATTCCTGTCATTATTATATTTGTGTTTAAGGCAGACAGAATAATAGAACATTATGCAATTAGTTACATGATGGTGTTTTGCTTAAAAGGAGAGTTTCTCTCGCACCTCCCCAAACAGAACTTAGAAAAGATGTATAGGGAATGTAAGAAGAACCATAAGGAACAAGAATTAATACAGCTGGGCAAGAATATTGTAACTTTAGAAAATAGAAGTTAATGTAAAGAAAACTAGGAAAGCAGAATGAAGTTTCCTTAATCAAGGCAGTTAAAGAGGTTGTAAGGATGTTTTCCATTTATGTAGCAATTTACATTTTCCATAGGTCCTACACAATCATTAGATACATTCTAAGTCTCACTTTTCATTAATCCTTTCATACTTGGCCATTTATTGAGAGTCATCAGCAAAATCCATTATATCTTCACCCTCTCCTCTGAACAGATCCTTAACTTTCTTGTTCTGAAGAAAACATGGCTTTTCCCAGGACCCTGCTACCTTTGCACCCCTGCTCCCAACAGGCCCTGTCATGGAGTAGGTGTGTTCTTTGTCCTCCTGGTTCCTTCCAGATGATGCTTTCTCCCTCCTGCCTAAAAACCCCCAGCTTGTCATCAGGATATGACACAGGATCTCTACTTGTGGCTATCATCTGCATACCCTTCAGGTCACTCCCCCTCATTTTTTGAAGATTTTAGCTCTTGGCTCATTCTCTCCAATGGGATGCCTATCATAATTCTTGGTCATTTTAGTATTCAAGTAGGTGATTTTATACCACTCCATTTCCTATTGTGTTTGCTTTGGTATAAAGTAGACATAAGATAATTTTGGCTTTATCCTTTTAGTTTTCCTCCCATATCCCCCCCTTGGGGTACTTTTAAAAGTCTTTTTATGGAATATTTTAATATTACATAGTAATTTAAACACATAATAAGATACTCAGCACATTATATGTATAACACAGTACTCATCTCTTAGCTTTCTCAAATCTTACATTTAACCACATTTGCTCTAGACCCCTCCTCAATCCCAATTCTCCCTTTCTCTTTCCAAAATAACCATTATCCTGACTTTGGTGATTTTGATTGTCACCCACATGTACATACTATTTTTGTATATTTATGTATCCATAAATAATATATAGGGTTGTTTAACATATTTTAAAGTGCTCACATTTTATTTTTTAATTTTTAAATGTTTATTTATCTTGAGAAGAGACAGTGTACACAAGAGCAGGGGGAGGAGCAGAAAGAGAAAGGGAGAAAGAGAATCCCAAGAAGACTCCTCACTGTCAGCCCAGAACCCAACTCAAAGCTCAGTCTCACAAACTGAACTGTGAGATCATGACCTGAGCTGAAATCAAGAGTCGGATGTTTAACCAACTGAGCCAACCAGGTGTCCCTAAAGTGCTCATAGCTTAAATAGGTGTCATATACTACACATCATCCTACAAATTCCTTTTCCCTCATCAATTTTTTGAGATTTATCCATGGTGATATGGGTAGCTCTAATCCAGTTATTTTAATCTGCTGTCAGGTATTCCACTGAGTACATATATTCCTTCAAATGAATATTTAAAAATTTATTATTTGCCTATTAATGGACGTGTAACTTGCTTCAAATTTTTTTCTTATTAAAAATAGTTGTCTCAATGAATATTGCATGTATCTTTTGGGCCCTATGTGTGAGGATTTCCCTAGGTCACTGGTCTCCAAAGTGGGGCATATGTACCCAGGGAGTATATCCCGGGAGACAGAAGAAAATACTAAAACTTCCATGTGTATTATGTTCAATTTCATCTTTGTCTAGAATAAAGTAGATATACAGAAGCAGTTAGAAGTCCATTTTTTACACCGATTCACCCTCATTATGTTCCTTGTGCTTACTTGTTTTTAATCAGCAGATCCTGCCTCTGAAGGGAGACAGACTTAATTCCAATTGTCACCACATGGTGGAGCCGAGACGTCAGTGTACAATCCACAAACCTTGTCTCTGCTGAGTGACCCTGGCCAGATGCTGGTGGCTGGAAAAACAAAGGCAGAACACCACAGGCTGCAACTAATAGCTTCAAATCAGGGTAAACATTTGAATCATTCAAACTAAAGGGGCTTTAGGGACCTACACTGACAACTAGATGAGACCAATTTATAATTATACCAATTATATGAGACCATGATTTCAATTGCTTAAGAATGAAACCACCTAAAAGTGCTTTGAAATAGCTTGTTCACTGGCACAGGACCCATCCCTGTATTCTCTATTCGCAGAAATTAATTCTGGGATTAGTTGAAGTATAAATCTGATGATGTTTCTGCTAGCGTATTTATGTTATTATTATTCCACTGTCTCATGGCTCAAATTATCATGTTCTTTTCTGTAGTCTAATTTTTCCGTTCTTTTCTGTAATTTTTAAAAAAAAATTTTTTAACGTTTTATTTTTATTTTTGAGACAGGGAGAGACAGAGCATGAACAGGGGAGGGTCAGAGAGAGGGAGACACAGAATCTGAAACAGGCTCCAGGCTCTGAGCTGTCAGCACAGAGCCCGATGCGAGGCTCGAACTCAATGGACCGCAAGATCATGACCTGAGCCGAAGTCGGCCGCTTAACTGACTGAGCCACCCAGGCGCCTCTGTAATTTTTTTAAGTAGAGAAATTTTCTTTGTCTCTAAGATTTTTCTCAAGGGTAAGTATTTTATATGCAGTTTTATTTTTAATCTGTATTGTTCCTCTAAAGATAATTTTTCTGTGTAAAGTGGCTATCTTTTGTTTTGGCCTCCCCACTCCCCATCCCCTTTTTGAGGTAATAGCTTCCTGACTTTCCCTTCAAGAACCCACTCTGCTCCATTCAGCCCATATGGCTCAGGTGACCAATCAGAATATTATATTCTCTAGTTCAGGGATGGACATGTAGACCAACGTAGGCCATGATGGACATTGCCAGAACTTTTATTGGAACTATCATGAAGGAAGTTTGTCCTGTGAAATTAAAAGTTCTATTAAGCCTATATGAGCTTAAGTTTGCTGGGACCATTTCTCCTTCCACATGTGACTGGAACAGGGCAGCGGGGATGGGAACCAACACAGAGGAAAAGTAATGCTGAAATACAAAGATTCCTGATTGACGTTATTTAAGTGCCTGCATCCACAAGTGTTCAATGTTAATCCTTAGACTTTCAGTTACATGAACCAATAAATTCCTCTTTTTACTGAAGCTGTTTTGCTTGGTTTTGTTTGCTTCTTGCAGCTGAAAGTGTTCTGACCAAAGTGGCTAAAAACATACATGTTTTTTGAATGGAAGAAATTAATATTTTTAAATATCCCATTGTAATTTCTTATCCATTCTTATCAAAAGTCCCTTTTCATATTTATATATTAACTATCTAATATATACTACATGCCAGATACTATGCTGGTTTCAAGAGATATTCATTGGTTAACAATACAGAAACAGCCTATGCCTCCATAGAGCTTACAGAAAAGGGGAGGAGTAAATACTAAAAAATTAACTATACAAGTTGAGGTATGCTTTGTGTTAGTGATTTGAGAGTATATAACATGGAGACCTGACTGAGAGGAGGAGTGGGTGTTAGGTAAGGCCTCTCTAAAGAAGTAATATTTCAGCTAGGACTTAAGAGGTAGGTAGGAGTTAGCCCAGCTAGAAGGGAAAGGAAGAATCTTATAAGCTGAAAGAATAGTGTATGTAAAGGTCTTGATGTCAGAAAGTGCTTAGAGTATTCATGTTTGAGGAATTAAGAGACTGCTGTGGTTCAAGGTTGAAAGGGGCATGGGGTGAGGTTGGTGAAACAGGCAAAGGTCACATATCTGGCAGGGCCGAATAGATTATGGTAAGACGGTTGTTTTGTTTTAATCTTAAACACAGTGGGTTGCCGTTGGGAAGTTTGTAGGAAGAGATGAGAAGGTTAGATGAGTGTTAAGATTACATCAATTTTAAGATCAGATCTTTAAACGATCACTGGTTGCTTAGTGGAAAACATATTGGATAGGAAAAAGGGAAAAGAAGAAATCAATCAGATGTTGAGGTAAGATAATAGTGGCTTGGACAGGGCAGAGGCTGTGTGGTGAAAAGAAATGAACAAATCTGAGATAGCTGGGAGGTAAAATCAACAAAACTTAGTAATGGATTGAATTTGGGGCATGAGGGACAGGTTATAGGATATAGTCTACTTATCTCCCTTCTCTTAGAATTCATTTCATTTCACTATGCTAATAAATAACGTCAGCAGTCTTTGCTTCAACAGACCTCCTTAAAAGTATATTTCATTTGAGTTCTATATCCATTGTATATGATTTGCAGCTCTCTCTGTCCTTAACCAATTATAATATTTCTTCTAGTGTTTCTTGACTTCTGCATGAATGTTGCATTTTCTCTAAAAATTAAATCTTAATCTATGAAATTACAAACAGAAAGAAATGACAAAATACGTTGACATTGGAACTGATGGTGCTAAAGCAGTGCTGGGCAGGTGAGCATGAAGACAGTGGCACCAAAGTGTACAAATATTCTTTATATTCTTCACTGCCAGTTTCACTTACAAATGTCCTTGATGAAGCAGTAAAATTATTCTGAATGAAATCCCGAGTACTGAGCACACATCTTTTTAACATTTTCTTTGGCAAAATGGGAAGTAGTATAGTGCAGTAATGCTGCACACTGACGTGCACTGGTGGTCTTAAGGAAAAACACCTGTGCAGTTGAGTTGTGTGCTGACCTAGCAACTTTATTCAAGGAATGGCATTTTTACTGGAATGAACTGACCAACTAAAGATATTCAGAGTTGGTTCTTTGACAAATAGTTTCACAAAAAATCAAATAAACAAAGTGAGCCTGTTCCTTTTCGTAAAACTGTTGACACTGTTTGTTTCCCAAGATAAAATCCAAGCTTCCAAATGAAAATTAGGAATTTAGAAAACTTTTACCCACCGTGATGAATATAACATCTAATACTTAAAGGATTTTCTGATGTATGTGATTTTTTAATTTTTATATTGCTTAATGAACTGTATTAACATTCGGAATGTCTGTATAACTTGTGAACAATTATTTTCCGAATAGCAATTGCATAATGTTACAAAATTATGTCTGGGTAGAAGATTCATGTAAAGTGCAAGACTTTAATGTAAAGATACCAAAAGTTTACTCATATGCTTTTGTATTCCACATTGCAACTAATCTTTAAGAAACTACCACTTGTTGGGGCGCCTGGGTGGCTCAGTCAGTTAAGTGTCCACTCTTGATTTCAGCTCAGGTCATGATCTCACAGTTTGTGAGTTTGAGCCCCACATCAGGCTCTGCACTGATGACACCGAGCATGCTTGGGAGTCTCTCTATCGTCCCCTTTCTGCCCCTCCCCTGCTCTCATTCTCTCTCTCTCTCTCTCTCTCTCTCTCTCTCTCTCTCTCAAAATAAATAAATAAAACTTAAAAAAAAAAAGAAACTGGGGTGCCTGGGTGGCTCAGGTCAGTTGAGTGTCCGACTTTCGGTTTCAGCTCAGGTCATGATCTCATGGTTCGTGGGTTTAAACCACATGTCAGACTCTGAGCTGACAGTGCGGAGCCTACCTGAGATTCTCTCTCTTCCTCTCTCTGCCCCTCCCCTGCTCCCTCTCTCTCTTTCTCTCAAAATAAATAAATAAACTTAAAAAAAGCAACTACCGCATGTTCATTTTAGCTTAGTTTAGTTTTAGTGTATTGTCAACAATTATCTGAAAGAACCTATTAAAATATTCCTCTTTTCCAATTACATATCCTATGCAACCACATTTTTCTCATATACTTCAATCAAAAGAATATATAGCAGGGCATCTGGGTGGCTCAGTCAGGTGTCAGTTAAGTCCGAGTTGGTGACTCATGACTTTAGCTCAGGTCATGATCTCACAGTTTGTGGGCTCAAGCCCCACCTCGAGCTCTGTATTGACAGTGCAGAACCTGCTTGGGATTCTCTCTCTCTCCCTTTTCCTCAGCCCCTCCCCCACTTGCTTTCTCTCTCTCAAAAATGAATAAATAAACTTAATATATGGCATCATAGGAATCCAGCTGTCTTCTATTAAGCCAAATATAAAAGAGATTTGCAAAAAAAGGAAAATAATACTTTTCTCACCAAATAGTTTTTGTTTTGAAAAAATAGGTATTTTGAGGCACCTGGGTGTCTCAGTTGGTTAAGTGTCCGACTCTTGATTTTGGCTCAGGTTGTGATCTCACAGTTTGTGAGTTCAAGCCCTGCATTGGGCTCTGTGTGGACAGCACAGAGCCTGCTTGGGATTCTTTTTCTCCTTTCTCTCTGCCCCCCGCCCCCCGAACTCACATTCTCTCTGTCTCTCTGTCTCTCTCTCTCTCTCAAAATAAATAAGCTTTAAGAAAAATAGGTATTTTTATTTTTTCGTAAACATGTCTGTTCAAAAATATATATTTCCAAAAAAATCATAAATGTTATGCACTGGCTTACCATTGTTATTTTTAAGTATTAAACTAATTTAAAATTTTCTCAGGTTACATTTTTTAAGGAGACTTTCATTTATTAGGGCAGTTTTATTTTTATTTAGTTTTATTTTAAGTCATCTTTACCCCCAATATGGGGCTCAAACTCATGACACAGAGATTAAGAGTCACATGCTCCACTGACTGAGTCAACTATATTTTCCTAGAACAGTTTTAGGTTTATAGAAAAAAACTGGGCTAATAATACACAGAGTTCTCATATGCCCTGCATCCAGTTTCCTTTATTTAGAGATGATATGGTACATCTGTCACAATGAACCAGTAATGATACATTATTATTATCTAAACTACATAGTTTATCAGATTTCCTTAGCTTCTATTTAACATCTTTTTTCTACTCCAGCATCCCATCCAGAATACTTTATAAAATTCAGTTATCATTTCCCCTTATGTTCACCTTGGCTGTGATAGTTTCTCAGACTTTCCTTGGTTTTGATTACCTTGACAGTTTTGAGGAATTAACTGGTTAATTGGGGATTTGGCTAATATTTTTCTCATTATCAGAATGAGGGTATAGGTTTGGGGGAGGAAGGACAATAGAGGTGAAGTGCCATTTTCATCACATTATATCAAGGGCGCACACTGTCAAGGTAACTTCCCACTGTTAATGTCGACCTTGATCATGTAGCTGACAGGTGTTTGTTGTTTCTCCACTATAAAGTTATTCCTCCCACCTCTTCCATTCTGGACACTTTGGAAGAAACTCATCATGTGCAGACCATATCTAAGATGTAGGGTTATTTTCCATCTCTTTGAGTATCTACATATGTTTTTTTGGAATTCCTTTTGCATGGCAGATTTGTCTTCTCCATTTATGTGATATTGATATAAATAATAATTTTAAATATTTTAAATAATTTCAAATTATTATTTATATCAATATGCACTCATGGATATTTATGTTATATTTTGAGTTATAATCTAATACTACTTTAATTTTTTTTTGTCATTCACGTTGTTTCAGCTTTGACCACTGCATGCTTTTTCAGTTAACATACTTACATCGTGTGTGTGTGTGTGTGTGTGTGTGTGTGTGTGTGTGTGTATGTAGCATTTCCTTACTTTCTGGCACTACAAAATGGTCCAGGCTGATCTTGTACTTTCCTGCCCCAGTCCTAGAATAAGCCATTGTTCCAAAAAGCCTTGGTTCTATCAGAAAGTGGTATTAAAAACCAAGATCTGGTGCTAGGCATGCTTGCTGCTACTAGACTATCATTGCTTCTAAGGCCTGTCAGCTGACAGAGCAAGGAAATACATAGGAGTTTACTACTCCATCTGTAGAAACATATCTGTAACTATTTCTATATGTAACTATCTGTATCTATATTAAGCTAACTATGTGCTCATATTGATGTCTCCAACTGGAATCCACTACCAAATGGATCATTCTACCTTCCTCCCTGTGCTTATCTTAAAAACTCCTACTCCAGGGGTGCCTGGGTGGCTCAGTGGGTTGAGTGTCTGACTTTGGCTCAGATCATGATCTCACTGTCCGTGAGTTGAAGCCCTGCATTGGGACCTGTGCTGACAGCTTGGAGCCTGGAGCCTGCTTCACATTCTGTGTCTCCCTCTCTCTGCCCCTCCTCCACTCATGCTCTATCTCTCTCTCTGTCAAAAACAAACATTAAAAAAAAATTTTTTTTAACTCCTACTCCAACAGTGAGAAACTTGAGTCCCACCATCTGTCATCCATTTACTTATTTAATTTCAGTATACATGTGTAGCAGTATCAGAGTAACCCATACCTACATGGGAATCAACTTTATCAACTAGAATGCAGTGTTTATGTGCATTTGCTTTAGCCTGTAATCTCATAGATTCCATTTATTTCCTTTTCACCCAGCTTCTTCAGTGAGGTTATTTCATACATTGTAATACAGTTAGATTATTTTGTCACATTCTGTGTCCCAACTTGGGATCCTCTGCTCTCCTAAATGATCTTTTAATTTGCATATATTAGTATTTACTCTATGTGCTATGAAGTTCTATGAATATTGATAAATGCATAGAGTGAAGTGTCTACAACTATAGTATCGTACAGGGTAATTTCACCACCATAAAAAAATTCCCTGTGCTTTACCTATTCAACTCTTTCTCCTTCCCCCTAGGTCCCTGGCAACCATTGATTTTTACTGTTGCCATAATGCTACCTTTTCCAGAATGTCATATAATGACAATCATACGGTATGTAACTTTTGCAGACTGCCTCCTTTCACTTAGTAATATGCAATTTTTATTTAATTTTTTAATGTTTATTTTTGAGAGAGAGGGGGAGAGAGAGAGAGAGAGAGAGAGAGAGAGAGAGAGAGAGAAAATGTGATGTGAGTGGGGGAGGGGCAGACAGAGGAACACAGAATCTGAAGCAGGCTCTGTGCTGTCAGCCCAAAGCCTAACATGGGGCTCAAACCCACAAACTGTGAGATCATGACCTCAGCTGAAGTTGTACACTCAACCAGCTGAGCCCCCCAGGCACCTCTAGTAATACACATTTAAGATTCATCCCTGTATGCTCATGGAGGAACCTTGGTTTCTTTTTAGTTCTGAGTAATATTCCATTGTATGAATGCACCATAGTTTGCTTATTCATTCATCTGTTGAAGGACATATTGGTTCTTCCAGCTTCTGGAGTTATAAAAAAAACACACTATAAACACTGATGTGCAGATTTTTGTAAGGACTTATTTTCAGATCAATTGGTTAAATACCTTGGAGTACACTTGCTGGTTCCTGTGGTAAAACAATGTTTAACTTTACAATAGACTACCAAACTGTCTTCCAAAGTGGTCTGTACCATTTTACATTCCCACCAGCAACAAATAAGAGTTCCTGTGCCCTGCATTGGTGTTGCCAGTGTTTTGAATTTTAGTCATTCTAGTATGTATGCAGTAGCATCTCACTGTTGTTTAATTCTTCCCTAATGACAAATGATATTGAGGATCTTTTCATATGCTTATTTGTCATCTCTATATCTTCTTCAGTGATGTGTCTGTTCGGCCTTTTGCCCATTTTTCAACTGGGTTGTTGGTTTTTGTATTATTGAGTTTTAAGAGTTCTGTGTATATTCTAATCAAGTCCTTTATGTGTTTTGCAAAGATTTTCTCCCAGTCCATGGTTTTTCTTGTGATTCTCTTAACAGTATCTTCGCAGAGCAGAAATTTCAATTTTTAAAAAAAATTTTTTCAACGTTTTTTATTTATTTTTGGGACAGAGAGAGACAGAGCATGAACGGGGGAGGGGCAGAGAGAGAGGGAGACACAGAATCGGAAACAGGCTCCAGGCTCTGAGCCATCAGCCCAGAGCCCGACGCGGGGCTCGAACCCACGGACCGCGAGATCGTGACCTGGCTGAAGTTGGACGCTTAACCGACTGCGCCACCCAGGCGCCCCTGAAATTTCAATTTTAATAAAATCCTACTTGTCAATTTTCTTTCCTACATAGATCATGCTTTCGTGCTATATCTAAAAACCCATCACAAATTAATTAATTAATTAATTAATTAAAATAATAAAAACTCATCACTGAATGAAAGCTCACCTAGATTTTCTCCTATGTTTTCCTTTAGAAGTTTTATTTTTTTTTAATGTTTTATTTATTTTTGAGAGACAGAGAGAGAGCGTGAGCTGGGGAGGGGCAGAAAGAGAGGGAGACACAAAATCCAAAGCAGGCTCCAGGCTCTGAGCTGTCAGCATAGAGCCCGACGTAGGGCTTGAACTTGTTTACCGCAAGATCGTGACCCGAACCAAAGTCAGAAGCTTAACCAAATGAGCCACCCAGGCGCCCCCTTTTAGAGGTTTTATAGTTTTGAATTTTACCTTTAGGTATGTTCCATTTTGAGTTAACTTTTGTGAAAGGTGTAAGGTTTACATGTGGAAGTCCATTTGTTCCAGCACCATTTGTTGAAAAGATTATCCTTTCTCCATTGAATTGCCTTTGCTCCTTTGTCAAACACCAGGTGATTATATTTGGGTGAGTCTATTTCTAGGCTCTCTATTCTGCTCCATTGATTACTGTGTCTAATTTTTCACCAATACCATGCTGTCGGGATTACTATAGTCATATAGTAAGTTTTGAAATCAAGTTGCAACAACTTTGTTCCTCTTCATTATTTTTTTGGCTATGCTGGATCTTTTGTCTTTCCAAGCTACAAAATTGCTTGCTGGGATTTTGATTGATATTGTATTGAGTCTATAGACCAAGTTGGGAAGAATTGACATTTTTTTAAAACGTTTATTTATTTTTGAAAGAGAGAGAGAGAGCAGGGAAGGGGAAGAGAGATAGGGAGACACAGAATCTGAAGCAGGTTCCAGGCTCTGAGCTGTCAGCACAGAGCCTGATGTGGGGCTCGAACCCATGAACTATGAGATCATGACCTGAGCCAAAGTTGGTTGCTCAACCAACTGAGCCACCCAGGTGCCCCAGGAAGAAGTGACATCTTAAAAAAATGTAATGTTCTATTCATTGAACATAAGAGATCTCTCCATTTTTTTTGTATCTTTGATTTATTTCATGAGAATTTTGTAGTTTCCTCAGCTTTAATTTTTAATAATGCAATAGATTAGCAAAGCTCTTTGGTGATTCCGTAATAATTTTGATCATGACACTAAAAACAGAACTGCTGGTCTACCTCTTTTATTTTTTAAATGCTTATTTAAATGTCTTAAATGTTTATTTAAATGTTTTATTTAAATATTTTTGAATGTTTTTGAGAGAGAGAGACACAGAGTGTGAAAAGGAGAGGGTTAGAGAGAGAGAGAGAGAGAGAGAGAGAGACACAGAATCTGAAGCAGGCTCCAGGCTCTGAGCTATCAGCATAGAGCCCCACATGTATCTTGAACCCATGAACTGTCAGATCATGACCTGAGCTGAAATCGGATGCTTAACCAACTGAGCCACCCAGGCACCTGAAGAACTGCTGGTCAACCTCTTGATCACTTCTTTGGGGTCTTAATTTTCTAACTGCTAACTTCAGGTCTTTGCCATTTGTTTCATTAGGATTGACTTGGCAAGCATGCTTCTCCTGCTCTTACCATTGTAACACAGTTGGCATTTAGACCTTCTCATTCACAAGTAATGATACTAAAACAGATACAATGTCTAACATAATAGACGTAAATGTACAAGAATAAAAAAAGTAAAACTGTACAAGCTTGTAAAATAAAATGCAATCAACTAAGAAATCAGGACTGAACATAGTGATTTCCCTCCAAAAAGTATGGTATAAAAAAGGCAATTATATTGGAGAAAACTGACAAACCTGACAAACCACAAGGTGATCAAGGTCAACATCAACAGTGATAACTCGTGGTGCCTGCGTGGCTCAGTGGGTTAAGCTCTAGACTCTTGATTTCAGCTCAGGTCATAATCTCATGGTTGTCAGAGTCCAGAGTGGAGCCCTCAATTGAGCTCCGTGTCCACACTGAGTGTGAAGCCTATTTAAGATTCTCTCTCTCCTTCTCCCTCTGTACCTCCCCCACTCACGTGCACATGTGGGCATGTGCCCACACTCTCTCTCTCAAAAATCAAAAACCAAAAAAACAGTAGTAACTCATGCTGATAGTAGATAATATGATGTAATGAAAAGAAAACTTAGGCTCTGTGATCTTTTCCCTAAAACCCACAGCCTTTGTCTAATCATGAGAAAAACATCAGACAAATTTCATAGAGAGGCATCCTTTAATAAACCTGACCACCTCTCCTCAAAATTCTCAAGGTCATCAAAACCAACAGAAATGTGAGAAATTATCACAGCCAGAAGGAGCTTAAGGAGAAATGATAACTAAATGTAATAAACTATCCTGAATAAGATCTTAGAATGGAAAAAGGACATTAGATCAAAAAAAAAATCTGAATAAGCTATGGAATTTAGTTGATAATAACATACAAGTATTGGCTTAGTAATTGTGATAAATATATAATAAGAACATTAGATGCTAATAATAAGGGAAGTTTATTATTTGGGCTGTGTGGGAGTTGGGCATATGGGAACTTGCCATACTATTGTAAATTTAAAATTATTACAAAAGTCTATTCAGTAAAAAGATCAGTGGTTGCCACTGGTTAGGTGGAGGGATGAATAGGTGAAGCACAGAGGATTTGTAGGGCAGTGAAAATATTCTGTATGATTCTGTAATAGTAGACACATGTCATTATACATTTGTCCAAAACCATAAAAAGTATATCAATAAAATTGAACCCTAAGGTAAACTATGCTCTTTGGATGACAATAATATGTCAATGTATGTTCATCAGTTGTAACAAATGTACCACTCTGGTGGGGATATTGATAACGGGGGCAGCTGTGCATATGTGGGAGTATAGAATATATAGGAAATCTCAATATCTCCCTCTCAGTTTTGCTATAAACCTGAAATCTAACCAAAAAAACAAAACCTATTAAAAATTGACCTATTAATTAAAAAAATCTCAAATTTGAAGTAACCTGACTTTATAAAAAAGGGTAATGTAACATGTTCACATTTGGAAGATTGATAATGACATATACTTCTTGGGATGTTCATGATTTTATTTATTTATTTATTTATTTATTTATTTATTTATTAAAGTTTATTTATTTTCAGACAGAGAGAGAGCATGAGCATGGGAGGGACAGAGAGAGAATCCCAATCAGGCTCCATGCTGTTAGCACAGAGCCTGATGTGGGGCTTGAACTCACAAACTGTGAGACCATGACCTGAGCCGAAATCAAGAGTTGGAGGCTTAACGGACTGAGCCACCCAGGTGACCTATGGAATGTTCATGATTTTAAACTTAAGTTTTAAATTCTAGTTTTCACAAGCAATATTTCAAAGAGAATTTTCTGGGTTTTTCTTTTCACAATAAATATGTCTCCAGAGGGGAGAGCTTACACTTTCAAAGGATGTTAGTATTTCCATCATTAAGGAAAAGAAAAATCAGTCAGTGGGCTGGGCATGCTATATTGACATGAAACTTATGCCAATGTGTTTTACAATAGTGTTTCCTTTTTGTGGTATGCCAGACATATAATTATTACTAATGATATGTTACATTTTTTATTTTCTAAAATTACTTCATTCATTCACCATTTACTGTGTGCCTGTGCAAGAGAAAGAAATGGGAACTTACATCCATTCTTCCATTCAACAAATATTTATTGAGCACATTTTATTTTTTTTATTTTAATTTTATTTTTTTTTATTGTTTGAGAGAGAGAAAGAGAGAGAGACACACAGAGAGAGGGCATGAAGGGGAGGGGTGGAGAGACAGGGAGAGACAGAGAGAATCCCAAGCAGGCTCAGCACTGTCAGCACAGAGCCAGACATTGGGCTTGAACTCACAAACCGTGAGATCATGACCTGAACAGAAATCAAGTCAACGCTTAACCGACTGAGCCACCCAGGCACCCCTTGAGCACATTTTATAAAGTGCAATTTGCAAGAAGATTGGGATACACCTTTAAATACAACCTGTATGGTCTCTCTCCTGAGGGAGTTTGCAATCTAGCGGGAGAGCAAATCTTCAAACAATTACACAAATTGCTCTGTTAAAAGTCTATGAAGTAAAGCAAAGGAAGGTTACATATCAGCCATTATAGAAGTAACTTTCAATACCATTTCTCACCTAATTATTATAATTAAAGCTGTGGTTTATATATAAGGAAAATGGGTCTCAGAGAGGTTAAACTATATGCCAAGGATCCCAGAGCAAGTACATCCTGAAGTGTAATGTTTAATTCAGAGCTATCTAACTCTAAAGATCATGAATGAAAACACTGTATTACTTCCTGAATTTTACAAAACCCTGCGTGGCAGGCCTTATATTGATTTTGCTAATGAAAAAACTGATGCTGAGAGGAACTAGAACCCAAATCCTTTAAATAATTCATTTATTTGCCCACTGTATCATAATGCAAGCAAGTCTGTAACTTTTATGATACAAACATACAAGCCATGCATGCAGGAACTGCATACATTTTTGTAAACTTAAAAAAAAATGGTGAGATTGTCATTGAAACAAGCCCCTATTAAGCAAAGTATTGTTTTGTTTTGTTTTGTTTTTACATGATTTTGGCAAAATTCTTACAGCTCTCTGCTGAATTTAAAAACTTTTTTATGGTAATCAAATATTTCTAGGGGTGAGAACGTAGGAGGAAAACAGTTCTACAAACAAGCAGCCTCACTTTTAATGAAATTATTTTATAGGGGAAAGTTTCCAAGAACTATTTTAATTCATACCACCCAGAATTTCACTGATTTTTTTTAAAGGCAAATGCATACTCTTTGGGTTTACCCATCAATGTAATAGGACATCTTTAATTTTTCCTTGCAGAGAAAAAATTGACAATATATCCATGTTTATATGGGGTACAAATAAGGAAAAGAGGCTTAAAAAGAAAAAAAGAGAGGCACCTGGGTGGCTCAGTTGGTTGAGCATCTGACTCTTAATTTTGGCTCAGGTCATGATTCCAGGGTCATGGGATTGAGCCCCATGTCCAGCTCTGAGCTGCACATGGACATTGCTTAATACTCTCCCTCCTTCTGCCCCTCTCCCCCAATTGAACTCTCTCTCTCTCTCTCTCTCTCAAAATTAAAAAATAATAATAATAAAGAAAGAAAAGAGAACACAAGTAATAGCAAAGGAAACCCAGATTAATTTTGTAGCAAGTGTCAGTAGCTCTGCTTAAGTTTTTTGTTGTCAAATTGTTTGCAGCAAAAACTTGGGATATGTGATAGCAAGTATGAAAAACTATATGAAAGAAAACATATAAGTAGTATATGAAAATATTCTTAGTAATAGGTTGAGAACAGAATAAATTGCCCAAACTGTAGACTCCAAGTTTATCTATCTGCTGAGTCTCTGGTGACCACAATTTATGCTCATTTTCATGGATAAATCATAGAAATGTTTAACAAAGACTATTTTTGTTTTTCTTTTTCCTTTCTTTATTCTTTGCATCTTTTTTTTTTTAATTTTTTTTTCAACGTTTTTTTATTTTATTTTTGGGACAGAGAGAGACAGAGCATGAATGGGGGAGGGGCAGAGAGAGAGGGAGACACAGAATCGGAAACAGGCTCCAGGCTCCGAGCCATCAGCCCAGAGCCTGACGCGGGGCTCGAACTCACGGACCGTGAGATCGTGACCTGGCTGAAGTCGGAGGCTTAACCAACTGCGCCACCCAGGCGCCCCTATTCTTTGCATCTTTATTCTTGTCTCAACCATATACAGCCTTCTGATATTTTAAGACCTTAATAGCAATTTTACCTTCACAGTTGAAATAGATCAACATAAAAGATTTTTAAAAATTTCTTTAATCCCCCCCCCCCCCAAAAAAAAGCATAGAACCTATTTCCCTTTGAATCAAAACCTGGAAAGTAAAAGATTAGCTTTGCTTACATTCTGGCCTGCCCCTGTTAAGCACTGTTTCTTCTTGGGGCACCTGGGTGGCTCTGTTGGTTAAGCATCAGACTCTCTCTTGATTTCAGCTCAGGTTGTGAACTCACAGTTCATGGGCTCAAGCCTTGCATCAGGCTTTGCACTGATAGTGCAGAGCCTGCTTGGGATTCTCTCTCTCTCTCTCTCTCTCTCTCTCTCGCTCTCTCTCTCCACCCCTCCCCAACTCGCATGTGTGCTCTCTCTTTCTCAAAATAAATAAAAATAAACTTAAGGGAAAAAAAGCATTGTTTCTCCTTTCTTTGTCTTCCTACCAGCTTCTCTGCTTTTCTGGTGACCATGTCTCAACCCCAAAACAGGTTACTGTTCCTGAATTGACAGCAGAAACAGCAACTCTATATTCTAAATGCTTATTGAGTCCCCAGTGTTGATTTATTGTTGCTATAAATATGTATTGAGGACCTATCACATGTCAGGTACCATTCAAGAGGGCAGAGAGAGACAGAGAGAGACACAAAAAGAAAGAGAAAGACAGTTAAGAGAGGGAAGTCGGAAAGGACAGAAAACAACTTGGAGCCTTGGATTATGGATCACAATCCAAGGTCTTCTCAAAACTTGTCTTAAGGAGAGATTACAGTCTGATATAGGGGAGAGGATGCATAGACTGATTACAGCAGAGAGTGCAGTGAGCATCATGGGAGAGAAAAAAAGTAAGTGCTGTGGAGGGCTTCAAAAGAGGGCTTCATGTTGTTTTCAACCAGTTATTTGTTTTTTTCCTTTAAAAATTTCTAATCCCTATTCAGCCTACCAAATATCTTTAAAATATATAAATCAGGACTTTTCCTGTTGTGCAAGTAACTGAAGCCCCACACAAAGTATTGATCTGTGAAATAGAAAAGATCATGGCACTTCAAGCAAGTTTAATCCAAATGCCCAAACAATGTTGTCAAAACTCAGTCTCTTCTTTTATCTCCTCTGTTCTTGGAGTGTTGGCATGCACTATTCCCAGCAGATTCTTTTTTTTTTTTTTAAGTTTTTATTTATTTGGAGAGAGAGAAAGCATGAGTGGAGAAGGTGGGGGGGGGGGGGAGAGAGAGAGAGAGAGAGAGAGAGAGAGAATGAATCCCAAGCAGAAGCTTGATGCATGGCTTGAACTCATAAGCCAAGAGATCATTCCCTGAGCTGAAGTGGGGTGCTTAACTGAGCCATCCAGGCACCCCTCCCCGGCAGATTCTTTTCACATGTTGGTTCCTAGCAGTTCCAGGCCTTCATCCTGAAAAAAGAGTTTCTCTTTCTCAATAGTTGCAGGAGTGAGCTTTATTGGACTGCCTTGGTCTTGTGCCGGTCCCTAACACACTTGCTTTGCACAGGATGCTTGAGTACTAAAGTGTAAATGGGGCCGTGGGGCATGAGATCAAGTGAGATCAAGAGAGGGGTGGCTTTCCAAAGGAAAACCTAGGTATGATTACCAGAAGAAGGCAAGCAAACCAACATACATCCACTACCATCAATGTAGCTAATTACTTTTTTTTTTTTTTAATGTCCACTTCAGTAAGTTTAGAAAGAGTAAGAAACTAGGTCTGCAAGGTATAAAATCTGGAGATGTTTCTAGCTTCTCTGAAATTAGTCCCTCAATGTAAGTTTTATTCTTTGATCTGAAGTGCTATGCATTTCCTCATATTAAGACAGATATTCAAGAACAAGACAGATAATGCAAGAAGTTAAGACTATCGAGTGTTTTTTCTTTTCACTCTTAAAATTTACATAAAACTGAGTGGATGCTCAAATCCTACTAAGATGTGGGAGTGGGGAGGAAACCACTGCCATTTCTAGCATGCATGGCTTAAAATGGTGAAAACCTGAACCTAAACAAAGGTTGTAATAATGGAGGGAACAGGACAAAATCAAGAAGTATTTAGGAAGTAGAATCATCAGGTTTTGGTAACTGGACAAAAGAAGAGAAAGGGAGCCTTCAGAGGATATGAGTTTCTGGATTGAAAAAACTGGGCTGATCGTTGTATTATCAATAAAGATACCAGATGAAGGAGGAAGATCAGGTTTGGGAGGAAGGAGGACAAAGCTGACAAGTTTCAGTTTTGTATATATTGAGTTTGAGTAGTTTGAATTTGAGCATATTTGAATTTGAGATTAGTATCTTAAAAAAGACACAGGTAGGGACAGAGGTGTCTAAAATCACCAAATAAATGATACTCAGAATCATGGGATCAGATAAATCTTCTACTATCAAAAAAAACTTTTAGGGGCGCCTGGGTGGCGCAGTCGGTTAAGCGTCCGACTTCAGCCAGGTCACGATCTCGCGGTCCGTGAGTTCGAGCCCCGCGTCGGGCTCTGGGCTGATGGCTCAGAGCCTGGAGCCTGTTTCCGATTCTGTGACTCCCTCTCTCTCTGCCCCTCCCCCGTTCATGCTCTGTCTCTCTCTGTCCCAAAAATAAATAAACGTTGAAAAAAAAAATTAAAAAAAAAAAAACTTTTAGTAATATAAACATAAACATTTAAAAACTAACAAATATTCATTCTGTGCCATCATAGGACATAAAGATAACTTTTGTTAAAAACCCTTGTTTTCAAGGAGTTTCTACTCTTACACATACATCTTAATTTGTTTGGTTAGTTTACAATTGGTATATTAGATTTTCTTAATTTTCTTTAAAACAACTTCTGTTTTTTAGATTATAAAAGCAATACATGCTTTTTGTAAAGGAAATATAAGCAAAATATAAACAAGAAAATTAAAACCACCTGTAATACACTTTGCAGCTATAATCACAATTTTGGAGTATTTTTTCATCTTTCAAAAATTGTATAAACTTTTTTTTCAGAGTTTTGATAACATATTTTCAGTTTTTTATCTGATTTTTCACTTAATATTGTCTTGAGTATTTTCCATGTTATTAAAAAATCTTCATATTAGTAATTTTCACAGGCATATTACATTTTACCTATTGGACATTCATTTCCTTCCTTTCTGACAGACATTCATATTGTTTGCAATCTTTCAGTGTTATAAATTGTGTTAATATTTTTTCATGCTTTCCTCTTTAAAAATTTTTTTTCCTCAATATTTATTTTTGAGAGACAGAGAGAGACAGAGCATGAATGGGGAAGGTGCAGAGAGAGAGAGGGAGACACAGAATCCAAAGCAGGCTCCAGGCTCTGAGCTGTCAGCACTGAGCCCCACGCGGGGCTCCGACCCATGAAGTGTGAGATCATGACCTGAGCTGAAGTCAGGCGCTTAACCAACTGAGCCACCCAGGTGCCCCTCAACTTTCCCATTTGTGATTTTTTAGAATAGGATTCTAAAAATGGAACTAAAAAATCAAAGTGTATGAACGTTTTTAAGTGTCTTGATACAAAATGCCAAATATTAAATTCCATTAAGCTTGTAGTAATTAATGCTTCTTCCCAGAGAGTAATAGGAGCATCTCCGTCTATTTTGATCTTTTATTTTTTTATTTAATCTTTAATTTATTTTTATTTAATCTTTTATTTTTTTCATGTTTATTTATTTTTGAGAGAGAGAGAGAGAGAGAGAGAGAGAGAGAGAGATCACAGTGGGGGAGGGGCAGAGAGAGAGAGAACACACAGAATCTGAAGCAGGCTCCAGGGTCTGAGCTGTCAGCATAGAGCCTGATGGGGAGCTTGAACTCTGGAACAGGGAATGACCTGAGCTGAGGTCGAGTGTTTAACCCACTGAGCCACCTAGGTGCCCCTAATTTGATTTTAAAAAATTACTAGTGTGTGAACATTTTCACGTTTTAGTTATGAGTATACACTTCTGTGAAATTTCCCCCATGTTTTCTATGAGTTTTTTCTACCTTAGCCTTAGCAATTTCCTCCTGGATTTGTGAGCTTTTTACATATTAAGAAAATTCACCCTTAAAGTTCCCCAGATTTCTTTTCTCTTGTAATTATGCACTCTGTGACTGCATGCTTTGGGGATTCATTTATTTGTGCAAGACGATTTTATTATTTTTGTGTGTGTGCGCGCCAGATAATTTTAATCAAGAGGATGTACTATAACCCTACAAATCTCTTAAACTACAATCTTTAATAATCACTTCGTAAAACAAAACAAAAACTTTAAACAAAATTCAACTTAGGAAATGAAGGGGTGTTACATCCAAGGCCTTCAGAATTGGCATCTAAAATATATTGCACGACTGTTTTGATGTTTTGGAGCTACTTTTTAAGTTACTGTGACATGGTTAACAGTGGAGATGAAGGACCTTAGTTTTAAACAAACACTACACGACACCACTCAGGGAGCTTTGCGTACAACGGCGCACGCAGTAATTCCTTTCCCTGACTTTCTCGGGCTCTACCTTTGGCGCCTTACACAGGAAAGCAAAGGTGATAAAGGCCACGGATGATCTCACGCTGGCATGACGTCAAGAAGCCCTGACGTCAGAAGGCGGTTGCCACGGGGACCATTCGCCACCGACGGCAGAGTCGTGAAACCACATCACCGCGCTCATCTCCGTTTCGGCCTGTGCAGGGTCTAAGCTGCTAAAGAAGCTTTAACCTTAAGGGGGCCTCAGGGAGAGAGGAGTTGTGCTGCCGCTGCCGAGAGCCCCACCTCCGCGCCTCCCGGTCCCGGGTCCCGGCCTGTGGCGGCGAGAGGCGGCCTCAGGAGGCAGTGGAGGCGACGGCGGCCGACCTGCCCGGGTCTCCCTCGCTCCGTGCAGGACTGGGAGAGGGTATCCGCCATATTGGAGCCGGAACCGAAGGTGCTTTGCAGCCGCGGCGGGAGGCGGGAGGAGGTGGCGGCCCTGGCCTGGATGTGAGAGGAGTCGGCTGCGCCCTGGCCCGCAAGCCTGGGGAGTGAATGAGCTGCTTAGGCTAGTATCCTCCCCGCCCACTCTCTCCACTTTCCGCCGCCGGGGCCGGGCCGGAGTCCCCGAGTCGGCTGTGGCGGCGGCAGCGGCAGGATGTTCTCCAAGAAGCCGCACGGGGACGTGAAGAAGTCTACCCAGAAGGTGCTGGACACCAAGAAGGACGCGCTGACCCGTCTCAAGCACCTGCGCATCGTCATCGGTGAGGAGCGAGGGGTGGCGGCGCCTAAAGGCCTTCACTCTTCTGGGAGCCCCTGGGGACTCTCCCTCCCGCCCTAGCGCTGTGCGGGAGTAGAGGGCGAGGCGTCGCCTCCGCGGAGACGCGGGGGGGGGGGGGGGGGCGGCGGATAATTTGGGGAAGGGAAAACTTGGCAGTTGGCAAATACTAATCACCGCTAACACAGGGCTATCTAATTTTGAGTTAATAGCCCGAACTCATTTTTATAAACTAGTATTACTCTAAAAACTTAGATCTTTTTTAGACTTTCCGGAGGCTTGGTGTTGTCGATAATGGTGTTTATAGAATATGTGTCAGGTGACTACCGCCATCCCAATCCAAGTGGAAAAAAAAAAAAAAACCCTCTCAAACAATATAAACCTTAATCTTTCAAGTTTCTTGGCTAACGAGGGCGAGGAAGCAGTTACACCTCTTTGGGAAGTGGCTGGTTTTCAAAAATCTTAGGGCAACAGCCCCGCCCTTCTGTTAGTGTATCTTGTTCATCATTACTGTCATTTAGAGGGAAGGTTATTATTAATTACAGAAAGCAAAGTCGTTTATAGCTTCCTTTGCTTCTCGAGAATTGTTTACGATTCTGTTTTTACTTAGTTAAGTTTTTTTTTTTTTTTATTCTCTGTTGCTCTCTACATCCGTTTGGCTGGCAGACCAAACAGTGCTCTGAATTGTGGTAATAGTGTTAAACGAATCTTTTGGATACTTGCTCATTTCATAGGTTGATGAGGGCTGTACTGGTATTTATGGAACATGTGGTCCTGTACTTGGATCTTTTTAGATGGAATTTGAGGTGAAAAGGCAAGTTACTTTGCATTGATAGAGTTATTGGCAGAACTGAGTTTAGAACCCAGATGGCTGAATCCTAGTTCCGAGTATTATTTCAAGCTCTTTTCCTAATGAGTGTTTTTCTGAAAAGTGACGTTTAATTAGTGATGTAAGTCCTGTGTTTTTGCTGCATGTTTCTCTACTCTGTTGTTTACTCATACCATCAGGATACCACTAGTAATACCCAACATTTGTATGTTTTACAAAATGATTTCACATAAATTATAATTCTCACAGTAACTGTAGAGGTAGATATTATTATACTCCTTATTTTACAAATTAGAAAGCTGAGGTCTGGAAATGTTAAGTGGTCATACAGCTACTAGGAAGCAGAGCCAGAACTGGAGCCCAGATTTCATGTCTTTGTTTTTTGTACTCTTCCTACATTTATGGCAGCAAATCTTTATCACAGGTAAGTTGTATTTATTCCTGTGGAATAAGAAAGCAATTAAATCCAGTTTGTCAATATAAAAAGAGATCCAGTTTTCAAGAAAATATAAATCTTAATATAGTTGAGATAGTGATCTTTTTATTTTCATTCTACTTCTGAGTTAAGCCATTGAAGATTTGGCTAAGAGTGCAACAGGGAAAGTCAATGTGTGAGTGTAGGAGATATGTCACAGATAATTGCAGTTTGAAATTGGAGACTTAATGGAATTTGGCACCTACTTGGGACAGACTGTAGCTTGAGTAAAGGCGGAGCTATAAAGTTAAGTTCCAGTAGAGTATTGACATTTCCTAAATTAACTGCTGTATTCCTTAGTTATAGAGGTGAGGGCACGGTTCATACATCTTGGGTGTAAAAGGTTTTTACATCTGGGTGACTTGGTCTAAATTAAGAGGCCACACGTGTCAGGTATTTTGTAGGGTCTGGCTTCCTTGGTTTGAAGACAAAACTAATTAAAAAAAACCTTTTGCTTTTTATTTATGGGCTTTTAAAAAATGAAGCATATGCTGTATATAAACACTTAAAATATTCTTAAGAACCTCCAAATAGAGAATATTGTGCTTTCAGACTCCCTGCCCTGTCAGTGGAGGAGTTCCATAAGAGAGATTACTGTGCTTCCATAGTCTTATTTTTATTTATTTATTTAAAAAATTTTATTTTTTTATTATTTTTTTTAAAAGTACATTTATTTTGAGAAAGAGACAGTGCTGGTGGGCAGGGACAGAGAGATTGGGAGAGAGAATTCCAAGTAGGCTCTGCACTGTCAGCACAGGCTTGAACCCAGGAAGCTGTGAGATCATGGCCTGAGTTGAAACTAAGAGTGCCCCTACGAATCTTTAATTCTAGTGTAGTTAACATAGTGTTATACTTGTTTCAGGTGTACAAAGTAGTGATTCAGCAGTTCCATATATCACTCAATGTTCATCAAGATAAGTGTACTCTTAATCCCCTTCACCGATTTTACCCATCCCCCCCACTCACATGCCCAGTAAACATGTTTGTTCTCTGTAGTTAACCTATTTTTTGGTTTGTCTCTTTTTTACACTTCAGTAGTTTCAGAACAGTAGTTCTGAACCAGGGACAATTTTTTCCCTCTGGCGATGATGTCTGGAGACACTTTTGGTTGTCACAAATAGGGGGAGAGGATACTGGCCTTTAGTGGGTAGCAGAAATGCTGCTATATATCTTACATTGCACAAGATAATCCATCACAACAATGTTCTAGCTCTAAATGTCTATAGTGCTGAAGTTTAGAAACCTTGTCAGGATATGGAGTGCAAGATAGACCTCCAAGTGTTGTATTTGTTATGGAAAGAGCCCAAATGTCGATTGACTGATGCATGAAGAAGATGTGGTATATATACACAATGGAATATTACTCAGCCATAAAAAAGAATGAAGTCTTGCTATTTGCAACGACGTGGTTGGAGCTAGAGCGCGTGTTATGCCACGCAAAATAAGTCATTTGGAGAGAGACAAATAGCATATGATTTCACTCATCTGTGGAATTTAAGAAACAAAACCGATGAACATAGGGGAAAGAAAGAAAAAGAGGGAGGCAAACCATAAAAGAGACTCTTAATTATGGAAAACAAACAGGATTGCTTTAGGGGAGGTGGGCAGGGGTGGGGGATGGACTAAATGGGTGATGTGTATTAAGGAGAGCACTTGTGATGAGCACTGAGTATTGTATGTAAGTGATGAATGACTAAATTCTCCTGAAACAAATATTATACTCTATCTTAGCTAACTAGAATTTAAATAAAAACTTGAAATATAAAAAAACAAAACAAGAACCACAAATGTTGTACTTTGTTCTTTTTTTTAATGTTTTATCTTTGAGAGAGAATGCACGTGTGCATGCATGCTCACTCACGGGAGAGGGGCAGAGAGAGGGAGACAGAGGATCCCAAGTGGCTCTGTGCTGACAGCAGAGAGCATCCAGCACAGGGCTTGAACTCACAAACCATGAAATCATGACCTGAGCTGAAGTTGGACGCTTAACCTACTGAGCTACCCAGCACCCCTTGGTTCTACTATATTAATTAATTGAATAAAATATTTTGTATCTTTAAACGGTTACAGTTTTATTTTGCTTGAAATATGGTTAATGTAATTCCTTAGGAAATGAATGGGAGAAAGTAGAGTGACAAAAGCTGTAAGACATCTTAGAGGGCTACCAATCAGGTACCTTATATTGTAGATGAAAGGGTCATTTCAAATCATTTCTAAAGTAGGGGCAAGTTTGCAAAGTGGGCATTGCCAATGACACAGGATTTTTATTTTTGTTTGGTCCCATCGGAACTATATTTTTAACCCTTAAAATGAACTGCTGTTCGTTTAGGGTATTTGTAGAGAATTCAGTGCATCGAAATATATGAGAACATAATTTAAAGATACAATCTAAAAGTTTGCTCTGGCATGTGTTCGCTTGGGACACATTTAAGACAATTCCAGCTGAATTTGTAGAACTTGACTCTGAAGGATTTATATTTAAATTTGCTGTGTTTATTGATATTGCTATATATTTTATTTGTAGGAACTCGAAGTTAGAGTTTTTAAAAAATAGAAATTAAGCCTTGTCTAGTTTCTAAAGTTTTATCCTCTCCCCCCACCCCTTTTTTTCAAATAAAAGCCTTAAGATAATGATACTAAGTTAGCACATATAAAGTAGCTAACATAAGACCTGCGTATATTGGATATTGACTAAATGTTAATTTCTTCTGTGGCAAGGTAACAGTTCAGTCTTAATGATTTAAAAATAAAAAGAGTGCTTATTCAGCTGATAAGTATATTGACTATTGTTAGATCATTCTTTCTAACAGTTTTATTGAAGTATAACTGGTGTATAATAAATTGCACATATTCAAAGCATTTATTTGAAATGAATAATTTTGATACATATACCTTGTGAAGCCATTATGACAATTAAGATTAGGAACATACTCAGATATTCCAGGTAGCAAATATATCTATAGCCTCCCAAAATTTCCTTTTGTCCCTTTGTAATCCCTTTCTCCCGCCCCTGCACGCAACCCCTTGCCTCCTTTCCCTGGGTGAAACTCTGTGTGTGTGTGTGTGTGTGTGTGTGTGTGTGTGTGTGTGTGTGTGTATGGAATTATACAGTATTTACTTTTTTGTTGGGTTTCTTTTATTCAGCCTTATTTGAAATCCATCTCTCTTGTTTGTGGTGTGTCAGGAATATATTGCTTTTGTTGTTGACTAGTATTCCATTGTATAGACATGCCACAATTTGATTATCCATTTACTTGTTGATATGTGAGTTTGCAGTTTGGGGCCGTTACACATAAAACTGCTGTGAGATGTACTTGTTTATAGACACCTGCTTTCTTCTCTCTTGGATAAATACCTAGAAATGGAATGGCTGGAGCATATAACAGTTGTGTGTTTATTGCCATACTGTTTTTTACAATTTTACATTCTTACTAGCAGGGTATGAGGATGATTTCCTCCACATATGTACCAACACTACTTTGCTTGGTATGGCCAGTCTTAATTTCAACCACTATAATAAGTATATAGTGGTTATAATTAAGTGTTTCTTTGATATCTAATAATACTGAGCTTTTTAAAATGTGTTTATTTGCTATTGTATAACTTATTTGAAGTGTCTGTTCAAATTTTTCATTTATTTTTAAGTCGAATCGTTTGCTTTCATTCAGTTTTGAAAATTCTTTATATTTTTTGGATACAAGTACTTTATTATATGTGTGATTTGCAGAGCTTTTTTTTCTTTTATTTTTGAAAAATGTTTATTTATTTTTGAGAGAGAGAGAGCACAAGCAGAGAAGGGGCAGAGAGAGAGGGAGACACAGAATTTCAAGTAGGCTCCAGGCTCCCAGCTGTCAGCACAGAGCCTGATGCAGGGCTCGAACTCACAAACCGTGAGGATCATGACCTGAGCCAAAGTCAGATGCTTAACCGACTGAGCCACTCCAGTGCGCCTACAGAGCTTTTTTTTTTTTTTTTTTTTAAACAGTCTTTGGATTGTTTTTCTTAACATCTTCGATTAGGTCTATGTATCAATTTTGTCTTTTATGGTTTATGCTTTTGGTTTTTATAGTTTATGTTTTATCCAAAATCTTTGCCTAAGCCAAAGTCACAAAGAATTTCTCCTATCCTTTCTTCAAGAAATTTGATAATTTCAGGGGTGCCTGGGTGGCTCAGTCAGTTAAGCATCCAACTTCAGCTCAGGTCATGATCTCTTGGTCTGTGAGTCCTAGCGTGTGCTGGGCTCTCCATTGACAGCTCAGAGTGGAGCCTGTTTCAGATTCTGTGTCTCCCTCTCTGTTTACCCCTCCCCTGCTCGTGTTCTGTCTCTCAAAGATAAATAAACAATAAAAAAAGTTATAACTTTGGGATCTATATTTAGATCTGTGATCCATCTTTTTTTTTTTAGATCCATGATCCATCTTGAGTTAACTTTGTAAATATGGTTTGAGATAGGATTGGCTTTTTTTTTTTTTTTTTTTTTTTTTTTTTTTTTTTTTTTTTTGGTGAATGGATGTCCAATTGCTCTGGAACTGTTTTTTGAAAAAGACAGCCTTTTGTTCACTGAATTGCCCTTGCGCTTTTTCCAAAAGTCGTTCGTCTGTATATACGAGTGTCTATTTCTGGACTTTCTATTTTGTTCCAGTGATCTATTTATTTGTGTTAGAGCCAGGACCCCTCCCTCTCCCTACACACGCATACAGACACAGGTTTTTGTTTGTTTGTTTTTTACGGTAACTTAATAAGTGGTGTTGTCCCTGCAACTTTGTTCTTCCTTTTCAGAGATTTTTGGGGGGGGGGTTATCGGGTGTGGGGGCCATACCAGATCCTTAACATTTCCATGTGAGTTTTAAGATTATCTTGTCAGTTTCTTTAAAAAAATAAATAAATAAAAATTCCTGCTGGGATATTGATTCACAGTGTGGTGAATCTGTAGGTCAATTTGGGGAGAAAGTGACAATAATATTGAGTTCTCTAACTTATGAACAAGGTATATTTCTCCATTTATATACAGCTTTAATTTCTCTTGACAGTGTTTTGCAGTTTTTAATATATAGGTCTTACACATCTTTTGTTACTTATCCCTAAATATTTTCCACTTTGGATGTTGTTGTAAGTGATATATTTATATCCATTTCTGGTTGTTCATTGCTAGTGTAAGGAAATACAATTTTTTTTAAAGTTTATTTATTTTTGAGAGAGAGACAGAGTGTGGGTGGGGGAGGGGCAGAGACTGAGGGAAACAGAATCTGAAGCAGGCTCCAGGCTCTGAGTTGTCAGCACAGAGCCTGACTTGTGGCTTGAACTCACAAACTGTCACATCATGACCTGAGCCAAAGTCAGATGCTCGACTGACTGAGCCACCCAGGCGCCCCAGAAATACATTTTTTTTTTGTAAGTTTTTTTTGTAATCTTTGCATCTGGTGTGGGGCTTGAACTCAGGACTGCAAGATTAGGAATCTCATGCTCTTCCGACTGAGCCATGTGGGCACCCCTGATTTTTTTGTGTGTTAAGCTTGTGTGCTGAAATCTTGCTAACTCATTTAGTTATTCTATATTAATTTTTTTATAGATTCCTTTGGATTTTTTACATAGTCTCATCTGTGAATAAAGACAGTTTTACTTCTTCCTTTGCAAATGTGGTTGCATTTATTTTTTCTTGGTTTGCTGAACTCACTAGAACCTCTAGTACAGTGTAGAGTAGAAGTGGTGAGAGTGGGCATCCTTGTATTGTTCTTGATCTTAAGGGAGGGTAAAGCAAACAATTTTTTTTTTAACTATACAATGTGATACCTTTAATTTATCATGTTGAGAGGGTTTCATTTTTTACTGAGAGTTTGGATCAGGAATGGATGTTGGATTTGTTAAATGCCTTTTCTACTTCTTTTGAGATGAACAGGTTTGTTTTTTTTTTATTTGTTAATATGATGAATTAAAATTACTGATTTCAAATGTTAAATCAACTCTGCAGTCCTGGGATTAAATTTCACTTGGTCATGATGTATTGTCATTTTTACATATTGTTTGATTTGATATGCTAAAATTTTGTTTGTAATTTTTGTATTTATATTCATGAGAGATATTGGCCTGTACTTCTTTTATAATGTTTGCGGTTCTGATACCAGGTAGTGCTAGCCTTACTGAGAAATATTTATGTAGAATTGGTTTATTAAAAAACTTTTTTTAGTTTATTTTTTGAGAGAGAGAGAGAGACGGAGCATGAGCAGGGGAAGGGCAGAGAGAGAGACACACAGAATCTGAAGCAGGCTCCAGGCTCTGAGCTGTCAGCACAGAGCCCTACACAGGGCTCAGACTCACAGACCATGAGATCATGACCTGAGCTGAAGTCAGATTCTTAACCGACTGAGCCACCCAGGCGCCCCGTAATTGGCTTTATTTTTAACTTAAGGTTTTGGTGGAATTCACCAGCGAAGCCATCTGGATCTGCAGTTTTCTTTGAGGGAATGTTTTTAACTACTTTAATAGAAAGATAGCTATTCAGGTTATCTATTTCTTCTTGAGTGGGCATTGGTAGTTTTTTTTTTTTTTAAGGAAATTTCATTTCATCTGAGTTGTCAAATTTATAGGCATAAAGTGGTTCATAATACTGCTTTATAATTCTTGTGATATCTGTAGAATCTGTGGTGATGTCACTTCTCTTTTTTTAAAAAAAATTTTAAATTTTTTTTTTTTAACGTTTATTTATTTTTGAGACAGAGACAGAGCATGAACAGGGGAGGGGCAGAGAGAGAGGGAGACACAGAATCTGAAGCAGGCTCCAGGCTCCGAGCCATCAGCCTAGAGCCCGACGTGGGGCTGGAACTCACGGACCGCGAGATCATGACCTGAGTTGAAGTTGGACGCTTAACTGACTGAGCCACCCAGGCGCCCCTAAAAAAATTTTTAATGTTTATTTCTGAGAGAGAGAGAGACAGAAAGACAGACATTGCACGAACAGGGGAGGGGCAGAAAGAGAGGGAGACACAGAATCCGAAGCAGGCTCCAGGCTGTGAACTGTCGGCATGGAGCCTGATGTGGGGCTCTAACTCGTGAACTGCTAGATCATGACCTGAGCTGAAGTTGGATGCCCAACAGACTGAGCCACCCAGGCGCCCTTAATTTCACCTCTCTTAATCTTGATATTGATAATTTCTCTTTTTCTGATCAGTTTGACTAGAGGCTTCTCACTTTTATAAATCTAAAAGAACCAGTTTGTGGCCTTTACTGATTTTCTGTTTTTCTATTTTTATTTCATTGATCTCTGCTTTGATTTTGATTCTTTCTTTCTTTTTTTTTCTTTTTGGCTTAATTTTAGTTTCATTTGCTCTTATTCTAGTTTCTTAAAATGTAAATTGAGATTACTGATTTGAGACCCTTTTTTTCCACTGTAGGCATTTTATGATACAAATTTTTCCTAAGTAACATCTCACAAATTATGGCATTTTGTATTTACATTTTCAGTTAGGTCCAAAATACATTCTACCTTCCCTTTTGATTTCTTCTTCGATCCATTGGTCATTTACAATTGTGTTCTTTAGCTTCAAATATTTGTGGATTACTCAGATATTGTTCTGTTAGTGAATTCTACTAAAACCATTATAGTCAGGTAACGTGTTTTAGGACTTGATTTCTTTAAAATTGACTTGATAGTCCCAAATATGTTTTAACTTGATACATGTTCCATTTGCACTTGAAAACAATATGTATTCTGTTGGATTGAATGTTCTAAAATTGTTGTTCTAAAATTGTTGTTCTAAAAATGTCAATTAGGACAAGTTGCTTGATAGTGTTGTTAAAGACTTCTATATCCTTGCTGAATTGCTGTCTGCTTGTTTTTATCAATATTGAGACTGAAGTTTCTGATTGTAATTGTGGGTTTGTCTATTTCTTTATGCACTTCTATCAGATTTTGTGTCATGTATTTTGAAGTTCTGTTATTAGGTACCAAGCACTTAGGATTATTCTTTCCTCTTGATAAATTGATTTTCACCATTATGAAATGATTTTTTTTAAGTTTATTTATTTTTGAGAGAGAGAGTGTGTGTGTGCATGGGAGGGGCAGAGAGAGAAGGAGAGAGAGAATCCCAAGCAGGCTCCATACTGTCAGTGCAAAGCCCCACGCAATGCTTGAACTCACAAACCATGAGATCATGACCTGAGCTGAAATCAAGAGTCAGATGCTTAACTGACTAGGCCACCTAGGCACCCCATGAAATGATCATTTTATGTCTGGTAATACTCTTTGCTTTGGAGATTGGTCTCATAATGAAAATGTTTGGAAGATGTACATTTTTTTTTTCTTTGTCACTATGCTGTTTATTATATCCCCAGAACTTACTTATCTTACAACTGGAAATTTATTCCTTTTGACCACTTTCACCCATTTTCCCCACCTCTTGCCTCTGGCGACCCCCATTCTTTTCTGTTTTTGTGAGTTTTTTTGTTTTTAGTTTTCACATATAACTGAAAACATATAGTATCTGTCTTTCCCTGACTTATTTCTCTTAATGCCTTCAAGGTCTATCTGTGTTGTAGCAAAAGGCAAGATTTTCTTTTTCTGTGTCTGAATAATATTCCATTGTGTACATATGTGTAGCGTGTATAGCGTGTATACCTATGTGTATACATGCGCAAACATTACATTTTCTTTATCCATTCGTCCTTTGGAACAACTTAAGTCATTTCCATGTCTTAGCTATTATAAATGCTGTGATGAACAAGGGGTGCAGATATCTCTTTGAGATACTGGTTTCATTTCCTTCAGATATATACCTAGAAGTGGAATTGCTAGATCATATGGTAGTTCTGTTTTTAATTAAAACAAATTTTTTAATGTTTATTTGTTTTTGAAAGAGAATGTGAGCGGGGGAGGGACAGAGAGAGAGGGAGACACAGAATCCGGAAGCAGGCTCTAGGCTCTGAGCTGTCACTACAGAGCTCCATGCAGGGCTTGAGCTCATGAACCACAAGATCATGACCTGAGCTGAAGTCATACGCTTTACTGACTGAGCCACCCAGCCACCCCTATTTTTAATTTTTTGAAGAACCACCCAACTGTTTTCCACAGTGGCTATACCAATTTACATTCCCACTAAGAGCATACAAGGGTTCCCTTTTTTCCACGTCCTTGCCAATATCTGTTTCTTTTGATAATAGACATTCTAACACGTGTGAGGTGATATCTCATTGTCTTTCATTTGGATTTCTCTGATGATTAGTGATGTTGCGTACCTTTTCATTTACCTGTTGGCCCTCTGTATGTCTTTGGGAAAATGTCTATTCAGATATTCTGTCCATTTTTTAATTGGATTGTTTATTGTTGTGCTATTGAGTTGTATGAGTTCTTTATATATTTTGGATATTAACCTCTTATCAGTTACATGATTTGCAGATCTTTGCTCCAAATTCTGAGGGGTGCTTTTTCATTTTGTTGATGCTTTCCCATCTTATGCAGAAGCCTTTTAGTTTGATGTAATTTGGTTATTTTTGCTTTTATTGCCTTTACTTTTGTTGTCAAATCCAGTCATCAAGACCAATGTCAAGGAGAGGCGCCTGGGTGGCTCAGTCAGCTGTCTTAGGCTCAGGTCATGATCTTGTGGTTCATGAGTTTGAGCCCTGCGTCAGGCTCTGGGCTGACAGCTCAGAGCCTGGACCCTGCTTCAGATTCTGTGTCTCCTTCCCTCTCTCAGCCCATCCCCCGCTTGTACTCTGTTTCTCTCTTTCTTTTTTTTTTTTTTTTATTTTTTTATTTTTATTTTTATTTTATTTTTTTTTTTTAAACGGGGAGTGTTGCGAGTTGTTTTCTCAACGTTTATTTATTTTGGGGACAGAGAGACAGAGCATGAATGGGGGAGGGGCAGAGAGAGAGGGAGACACAGAATCAGAAACAGACTCCAGGCTCTGAGCCATCAGCCCAGAGCCCGACGCGGGGCTCGAACTCACGGACCGCGAGATCGTGACCTGGCTGAAGTCGGACGCTCAACCGACTGCGCCACCCAGGCGCCCCTGTTTCTCTCTTTCTTAAATAAATATTAAAAAATTTAAAAAGACCAACCTCAAGAAGCTTACCACTTATATGCTTTTCTAGAAGTTTTGTGGTTTCAGATCTTAGTTCACGTCTTCAGTTTACTGTTAATTTTTGCATATTTTATAACATAGGGGTCCAGTTTCATTCTTTTGCATGTGGCTGTCCAGTTTCCCCAATACCATTTATCTAAGAGATTATCCTTTTTGTATTGTACATCCTTGGCTCCTTCGTTGTAAATTAATTGACCATTTATGTGGTGGTTTATTTCTGGGCTCTCAATTTTGTTCCATTGGTCTAGGTGTCTGTTTTTATGCAAATAGTTACCATTTTGATTATTTTAGTTTTGTATTAGAATTTGAAATCAAGGAGTGTTGATGTCTCCAGGTTTGTTTTTGTTTCTCCTGATTGCTTTGGCTGTTTGAGGTCCTTTGTGGTTCCATACAAATTTCAGGATTGTTTTTGTATTTTTGTAAAAAATGCCATTGGAATTTTGATAGGGATTCCATTGAATTTTAGATAGCTTTGGGTACTTTTTAGTGTACAGATCTTTCATCTTCTTGGTTAATTTTATTCCTAGGTAATTTTCTTTTTAATGGAATTGTAAATTGTTTTTTGGTTTTTGTTTGTTTGTTTTTTAAGTAAGCTCTACATCCAATGTGGGGTTTGAATTCACAACCCCAAGATCAAGTCACATGCTCTACTGATTGAGCCAGCTAGGCACCTCTGGGTTTATTTTCTAAATTTCTCTTTCTCATGGTTCATTGTTAGTGTATAGAAATGCAACTGGATTTTGTATATTGATTTTGTATCCTGCAACGTCGCTGAATTTATTAGTTTTAACAGTTTTTTGGTAGAGTCATTAAGGTTTCTGACGTTATCTGCAAATAGAAACAGTTTTATGTTTTTGTTTCAGATTTAGATGTCTCTTATTCTTTTTGCCTAATTGCTCTGGCTAAGACTTTCAATACTATGTCATATAAAAGTGACAAGAGTGGGCATCTTGTCTTCTTTCTGATCTTAGAGGAAAATCTTTCAACTCTTCATCATTGAGTATGATGTCAACTGTGGACTTGTCATATACGGCCTTTATTATGTGCAGGTACATTTCTTCTATACCCAATTTGTCGGGAGTTTTTATTATGTGTGGATGTTGAGTTTTGTCAAATGCATCTCAATAGATGATCATGTTGATTTTTATCCTTCATTTTGTTAATGTGGTGAATCACATTGATTTGTGGATGGTGGACTATCTTTGTATGTTTGAAATAAATTCTACTTAATCATGGCTATGATCCTTTTAGTGTATTGTTGAGTTTGGTGTATACCTATTTTGTTGAGGATTTTTGCATCTATGTTATTTAGGGATATTGTCCTATAATTTTCTTCCCTTGCAGCGTCCTTGTCTTTTTTTTTTTTTTTTTTTAAATGTCACAGTAACACTGGCCTTGTAAAATGAGTTTGGAAGTATTCCCTCTTCTCTCTGAGAAGAGTTGGTAATTATCCTTTAAATGTTTGGTAGAGGGGGCGCCTGGGTGACCCAGTTGGTTGAGCGTCCAAGTTTGGCTCAGGTCATGATCTCACGGCTTGTGAGTTCAAGCTCCGCATTGGGCTCTGTGCTGACAGCTGGGAGCCTGGAGCCTGTTTTGGATTGTGTGTCTCCCTGTCTCTCTGCCTCTCTCCCCCTTGTGCTCTGTCTCTTTCTCAAAAATAAATAAACATTAAAAAATTAAAAAAAAATGTTTGGTAGAATTCACCAGTGAGACCATCTGGTCCTGGACTTTTCTCCTGGAGAGGTGTTTGAATACTGACTCCATCTCCTTACTTGGAATTGTTCTGTCCAGATTCAGTACAATAAGTACTCATTTAGATATAGATGATGTACATTTAATGTCATTATTGATTTGGCTAAGTTTGAGCCTGTCTTGCTATTTGTTTTCTATTTGGCCTGTTGTTAGTTCTCTCTTTTTTTTCTTTCTTTCTATTATTTGAATAAATTTATGATTCTTTAAAAAATCTCCCTCGTTGATTTTTTAGTCATAATCTCCTACTTTATAATTTTAGTGATTGCCTTATGATTTATAATAAACATCTCTATCTTATCAGAGCTACTGTTAGGTGATATACCACTTATACCACTTCTCTTTTGTATGACAACTCTGTAAGAGTGTACTTTCATTTCTCCCTTCAGTCTTTATACTTTTCTGGTTATACTGTTGCTTATACATGTTACTTTGCTTAAGCAAAATTTTTAAATTTATAATGTACTATAATATATTATTTTGTTTAAGCAGGTTTTTTTTTTTAATTTATTTTAGAGAGAGAGACAGAGACAGAGCACAAGTGTGGGAGGGGCAGATGGAGACGGAGATGCAGAGTCAGAAGCTAGCTCCAGGCTCTGTGCTGTGCTGACAGCTCAGAGCCTGATGCGGGGCTTGAACCTGTGAACTATGAGATAATGACCTGAGCTGAAGTCGGCGCTTAACTGACTCAGCTGTCCAGGCGCCCCTACGCAGTTATTTTTCAAGGATTTTTAATTATTATTACTTAAAGAATCATTGCCCATTGCTCCTCATTTCTTTGCAGAGATAGTTATTTCCCTCCTTCCAGTATCACTTCATTTCTGCCTGAAGGACTTCTTTAATGTTTATTTGTGATGGTGAGGGTGTGTAGGTGATGAATTCTTTATGCTTTTGTTTGTGTGAAAAGTCTTTATTTTGCCTCTTTTTGGGAAGATATTTGGCTTTGTTTAGAATTCTATGTTGATGGCTTTTTTCCCTTTGTCCTTTAAACATTTTATTCCCCCCGTCTTTTTTTGTTTGTTTGTTTGTTTATTTTTGAGAGAGAGACAGAGCATGAGTGGAGGAGGGGCAGAGAGAGAGAGAGGGAGACACAGAATCCAAAGCAGGCTCCAGGCTCTGAGCTGTCAGCACGGAACTCAATGAACCATGAGATCATGACGTGAATTGAAGTCGGATGCGCAACGGACTGAGCCACCTATGCGGCTCCCAGCCCTCCCCCCCCATCTTTTTGCTTGCTTTTTTTTTTTTAAGATTTTATTTTGGGGCGCCTGGGTGGCTTGGTCAGTTAAGTGTCCGACTTCGGCTCAGGTCATGATCTCACGGTCCATGAGTTCAAGCCCTGCATCGGGCTCTGTGCTGACAGCTCAGAGCCTGGAACCTGTTTCAGATTCTGTGTCTCCCTCTCTCTCTGCCCCTTGCTTGCATTACTTTTGATAAGTCTGCTATCATCCTTACTCTGCAAGTAACATTTTTTTTCCTAGCTGTTTTTAAGATCTTCTCTTCCTCTGTTTTTGAGCAGTTGTACCGTGGTGTAGTTTTCTTAGTATTTCTTGGCTTTTGGGGTTCATTGAGTTTCTTAGCTTGCTTGAGTTTATGTTTTCGGTAATTTTGATCATGTTTTCCTACTTCTTCCCCTCCTTTTTTGGAATTTCATTTATTAGTATATGAGAGAGTATTAATATTAGATTAGTATATTGGGAAAGTATTAGTGTAGTATATTAGAAGGTCTCTTGGCTTGAAAAGAACGGACATTCTTTTCATGTTGGGGGATTCTTTTTTCTCTGTGTTTTATCTTGGATACTTCCTATTGTTGTCTTCAAGTTCACTAGTATTCAGCTTTATGCAGTCTGTCATTAATCTTATTTAATTTTCATCTCAGATGTAGTTTTTATTTAGTTCATTTTGGGTATAGAATTGTATCATTTGCATGTCTTTTTTTAACTTCTTGAACACATGGAATACAATTAAAATAACTTGACATACTTCTGTGCTCATTCTAACCTCTGTCATTTCTGGGTCAGTTTTAATCAATTAATTATTTTCCTTATCCTGGGTTTTTTTTTCCTGCTTCTTTCTCTGCTACCAATCTTGGGATAGGTGATATTGTGAATTTGGCCTTCTTAGCTTTTGGGTATTTTTGTATTCCTATAAATTCTTAAGCTCTATTCTGGGATGCAATTAAATTACTTGAAAACAGTTTGAGCATTTCAAGTCTTGTTTTTATGATTTCTTGATGGATCTACCTGGGACTAATTATTACTTTTATGAGGCAACATTTTTCCAAGTATTCTGCTCAATGAATGCCCTGCAAATTGTGAGGTGTTTTTTTGTTTTTGTGTTTTTTTTGGTTTTTTTAGTTCAGCTCTTGGAAACAGGTGCTATTCTCAGTCTTATGTGAGCATCTGTTACTGTTCTCTCAAATTCTTTCACATAGTTCTTTCTCTTAGAAGTTTCCTTAATGATCATAAGGAAGGGGACTTTCCCCAGTATACTGAGTTCTCACTGTGTGTGTCTCTTTCTTCTTTGGTGCTTTGCCTGTGAATTCTAATTATCTTCCTTTCCCTAGACTGTCAGCTAATAATCTCAATTTATGGATTCCACTGGCTCTGCCTAATTCCCTTTCTTCATTACCGTGGCCTTGAAACTCTTAAGTCAGTAAGCTGGAGCAGTCCCAACATACCTGTTGGTGTGCCATCTGTCAGGAATGACTTTCTTTACCTGATGTCCATACTTCCTTGAAAAAAACAAACAACCCCACAAAAAACCCTAACATAAGTTTACAAGGCATTATACATCAGATGTTGATAATAAGAGGTTCTCTGAAATGAACGAGACTGAAAATTGGCTTTATACAAAGCAACTTGCTTCCCATTTTTTACTTTTTTGCATTTAGAGAAGAAACTTACTATCAATTGATGACTGAAAAACACTTGTCTTTCTCCAGTCTGGATATATTAATGTTTTCCCAAAGAAAATTAGATTAAAATATCCTAAATCAGAAACGTAAAGAATATTCGGTAGGCATAAATGGTAATGTATAAGGACAGAAACAAGTACCATATGTTCATTAATTAAGTAAGTTAAAAATGGTACAGATGAACTTTGAACTGATATGAGTGAAAATGTGTCATTGTAGGAGTCCTTGTGAATTGTAAACTGCTTATAAGAATAAATTGATTTGATAATTGAATATATTTTTAAGGGTTTGATATGCAAAGTTAGTAATTCTATATATATGACATTAGACTCTTTTTTATTCTTTAATTTGTATGTAGTCTTTAGTTTATATTCTTTGAGTCTTACTGATTTGAAAAATTAATTTGACCTAATTGAAATACTTTATCTTTGTGTATTTAGGAAGAAGTGATTTACTGAGCAGATTATTTACATAAATGTTACTGATTATTTTGCTTAGTAAAATAAACTTTCAAATACTGTGAGCTGCTTCTGCATTAACATTTACTTTTTATTAAAAATTTTATTGCATCTAAATAATTTTACATGGCTTATAGGCCTTCATAAAATGTGGAATAGAATGCTTAGTGATAAAAAAGATAACTAAATAGCCACTACTTAAAGAAAGGAAACATTGTCAGATTCTAGAAATGAGCTGATTAAAGATCTCAGGCATTGAATTTGGTTCTTAGGTTTCCTGGTGGCTAAAGTGAAAAGAGAAACATGTTGGGTTAAGTTTTCAGTGTCTTAAAAAAGAAAACATACTTTAAAAAAAAAAAAACTTTTTCTTGCATCTAAATTCAGTCACAGCTTATGTGTATATGTATGTGTGTTCATATATTATCTAATGTCTTTTCTTCTAGAAGGATCCTGTGATAGAAATAGATCTTAGAGAAAATAGGAAATAGGTATAAGTATGTTTGTTAGATCTATTTCTAATTTTACATGTCTATATAATCTGAATGATTTTTTAATGTATTTCTGTAAATGGCATCATTCTTCAAGTTACTAAAACATGAAATTGATTTTTGACAATGTGGTAGAAAAATAAATGGAGGTAAGGGTAGCCCACAGACACCTCAAAGTCTTAAGTGTCCCTACCTACATATATGTATCTTTGTCTACCACAGTGTCTTCTTTAATTCTTGTTATCCCTCTCTGTTACTTTACATTTCAGCAGTATTGAATGAGAAATCACTTTCTGTGATACCTGTACCTTTGTTAATGATATTTGTTGTATTATATCTTCCCACCAATCACTCTTAACACCTGAAGGCTTCTGCTCTTCCTTTAAGGCTCATAGCTTTGGTGAAGACGTCCCCATCAGATGGGCATAGGAACTTTTCCTACACTGTGCTATTTACTTCTAGTAATTTGGTTATTTTATTACAGTGTATTCGTTTGTATGACTATATCTTAACCTTCCTGAGGGCAGAGGTATGTCTTTTCATCTTCATGTCTCTGGATATAGTATAATGCCTGGCATATAACAGGTGCTCAGTAAACATTATGTAGTTCAAGAATGAATATGTTAGGTATGAGAACAAAGTTACTTTTTTGTGAACAATTTTCTTTCAATTGATGGTGGTAGAAAAAACATTTTAAGTCAATGTCCTGATTAGAAAGAGACTTTGGTTTTTCCCCATTGATGGGGAAAAATTGAGACCTTTCCCCCTAAGGTCGGGAACATGAAAGAGATGTTCACTCTTACCACTGTTCAACATAGTACTGGAAGTCCTAGCCTCAGCAATCAGACGTCAAAGAGAAATAAAAGACGTACAAATTGGCAAGGGAGAAGTCAAACTTTCACTCTTTGCAGATGATGTGATACTCTACATGGAAAACCTGAAAGACTCCACCTAAAAACTGCTAGAACTGGTATGTGAATTCAAGAAAGTCTCAGGATGTAAAATCAACATTCATAAATTGGTTGCATTTCTATACACCAATAATGAAGCAGAAGGGAAATCAAGGAATCGATCCCACTTACATTTGCACCAAACACCATAAGATACCTAGGCATAAAACTAACCAAAGAGGTAAAAGATCTGTAAGCTGAAAATTATAGAAAGCTTATGAAAGAAATTGAAGAAGGCACAAAGAAATGTAAAAATGTTCCATGCTCACGGATTGGAAGAACAGATATTGTTAAAACGTCTATACTACCCATGGTGCCTGGATGGCTCCGTTGGTTAAGTGTCTGATTTCGGGTTGGGTCATGATCTCGCGGTTCATGGGTTCGAGCCCCATGTTGGGCTTTGTGCTGACAGCTCAGAGCCTGGAGCCTGCTTCAGATTCTTTGTCTCCCTCTCTCTCTGCCCCTCCCTTGTTCATGCTCTCTCTCTCAAAAATAAACATTAAAAAAAATGTGTATACTACCCAAACCAGTCTACACATTCAATGTAATCCCTATCAAAATACACTAGCATTCTTCAAGAACTAGAACAAATAATCCTAAAATTTGTTGGAACCAGAAAAGACCTTGAATAGCCAAAGTAATGTTGAAAAACAAACAAACAAACAAACAAACAAACAAACCGAAGCTGGAGACATCACAATTCCAGACTTCAACCTGTATTACAAGGCTGTAATCATCAAGACAGTTTATGGTACTGGCACAAAAACAGACACACAGATCAATGGAACAGAATAGAGAACCCAGAAATGGACCCACAAATGTATGGCTAACTGATCTTCAACAAAGTAGGAATGAGTATCCATGGAAAAAAGACAGTCCCTTCACCAAATGATGCTGGACAGTGACATGCAGAAGAATGAACCTGGACCACTTTTTTACACCATACACAGAATTAATTCAAATGGATGAAAGACCTAAATGTAAGACAGGAAACCATCAAAATCCTAGAGGAAAAAACAGGCAATAACCTCTTTGACCACAGCTGTGGCAACTTCTTACTAGACGTGTATCCAGAGGCAAGGGAAATAAAAACGAAAATGAGCTATTGGGACTTCATCAAGATACAAAGCTTCTGTATAGCCAAGGAAACAATCCATAAAACTAAAAGGCACTAACTGAATTGTAGAAGCTATTTGCAAATAACATATCAGATAAAAGGTTAGTATCCAAAATCTAAGAAGAATGTACCAAATTCAATACCCAAAGAACAAACAATCCAGTGAATAAATGGGCAGGAGATGTGAACAGACACTTTTCCAAAGAAGACATCCAGGTGGCTAACAGACACATGAAAAGATGCTCATCAGATCATCATAGAAATACAAATCAAAACCACAATGAGATACTACCTCACACCTGACAGAATGGCTAAAATTAACAACTCAGGAAACAACAGATGTTGGTGAGGATGTGGACAAAGGGGAACCTTTTTGCACTATTGGTGGGAATGCAAACTGGTGGCAGCTACTCTGGAGAACAGTATGGAAGTTCCTCAAAAAATTAAAAACAGCTACCTTATGACCCAGCAATTGTCCTACTAGGTATTTATCTGAAGGACACAAAAATGCTGATTTGAAGGGGCACATGCACCCCTATGTTTATAGCAGCATTGTCAACAATAGCCAAATTGTGGAAAGAGCCAGAATGTCCATTGACTGATGAATGGATAAAGATGTTGTATATGTGTTTATATACATATATATACAAAGGAGTACTACTTGGTGATCAAAAAGAATGAAATCTTGCCATTTGCAACAAGGTAGGTGGAGGTAGAATGTATTCTGCTAAGCGAAATGTCAGGGAAAGGCAAATATATGATTTCACTCATGTGGAATTTAAGAAACAAGACAGATGAACATAGGAGAAGGGAAGGAAAAAGCAGAAAAAAAGGTAAGCAAACCATAAGAGACTCTTAAACACAGAGAACAAACTCAGGGTTGCTGGAGGGGAAGTAGAAGGGGGATGGGCTAAATGGGTAAGGGGCATTGAGGAAGGCACTTGTTGGGATGAGCACTGGGTGTTATTTGTAAGTGATGAATCACTGGATTCTACTCCTGAAGACAATATTACACTGTATGCTAACTAACTTGATTTTAAATAAGTAAATTAAAAAACACACACACACGCAAATGACAACCTGCAAAAAAAGAAAGAAAGAAAAAAGACCTTGGGTTGTCTTTAGTACCTGTGCAGAGAAATTGGTTCAGAACCTAAAGTCTGTATAATGTAAAAAATAAAAACAAAAAACAGCACTTTAACTGAAAAATGTTTATGGCATTATGGAAGAAGTTACCAGATAATCTTCCCTCATTATTGAAAGAAATCTTCATGACTCTTATATAACATCTAATTTTTAGAAAACTTCTATCTGATAGACCAACAATAACCACCCCCATTTAATAGAATACACTGATCTGTAGATACCAGAGAGAAGATGAGTGAATGTAACGCAGAACATCAAGTTTGTGGCCCTAATCCGTCATCGCAGCCATAGGAGACAAATACAGATTTCTTAGTGTCTTGACCTTTTGCTCTTCCTTATGAATTTGGGAATCCGTTTGTTAAATCCCTAAATAATGTTTGGTAGGACTTTTTTTATTGAATGGACTTGAATCTGTAGGTTTAATTTAGAAGAGGTTAACATTGGTTAGGGTATCAATTCTTCCTATTACAAGGAGACTCCATTTATTTAGCCTCTTTATAAAGACTTGCACATCTTTTTTATAATTAAGAACAGTTACATTAAAAAAAAGAGGTTAAGTTTTAAAAGGAGGACTTCTGTTATAGAAGGATCTCATGTGACCACTTCATTAAATGGTGGTTTAGATAAAGATCAAGAAGAAAGAATGCTCATCTGCATAAAAAGTGATAAGTAGATCACTACTTTATAACAGAATTAATTAAAAATAGTTGGAATTCTTCATAAAATGGAAAGTAGTAAGGAAACCTATTTTATATTGGGATAGGAAAGCCCACTTTCAAAACTTACACCGGAATTAAAAATTGTCACAGAAATGATTAATAAATTTACCTGTTTAAAACATTTTGTATTTCTAACAGTAAAACCTTTCATTAACAGAGTTAAAAGATAAACATCAAACTATGAAAACACTTGCAGCATGTTTAAGAGAGCTAATTTCTTAATTTATGGACTGTAAAATGTTTATGAAATTTGGAAAAGATTGATTGTGTGTTATCGAGATATGTTACAAACAGACCTTCTTGGCATGCCTGCTCCCTCCTCCACTGCTGCCTCCTCCTTCTGCTGCTCTGCTCCTGGTGATGCTTGTGTGCTGGTTCCCTGAGGTACCAGGTGTCTCTCTTGTGAAGCAGCAGCGAAGGAGACTCTGGTGTTTACTGTGGCTGATGAAAAGCCCAAGGAAGGAGTAAAGACTGAGGACAACTATCATATTAATTTGAAGGTGACAGGGCAGGATGGTTCTATGATGCAGTTTAAGATTAAGAGACATAAACCACTTAGTAAACGAATGAAAGCCTATTGTGAATGGCAGGGTTTGTCAATAAGGCAGATTAGATTCTGATTTGATGGGCAGCCAGTCAATGAAGCAGACAAGCCTGCACAGTTGGAAATGGAGGATGAAGATACAATTGATGTGTTCCAGCAGCAGACAGCAGGCATCTACTAAAAAGAGAACTGGCGGGGCGCCTGGGTGGCGCAGTCGGTTAAGCGTCTGACTTCAGCCAGGTCACGATCTCGCGGTCTGTGAGTTCGAGCCCCGCATCAGGCTCTGGGCTGATGGCTCGGAGCCTGGAGCCTGTTTCTGATTCTGTGTCTCCCTCTCTCTCTGCCCCTCCCCCGTTCATGCTCTGTCTCTCTCTGTCCCCCCCCCCCCCCAAAAAAAAAAGTTGAAAAGAGAACTGGCTACCTTACTCCAGAACTCTGTTCCTCCAGACCACGACATTCTCAGGAAACCGCAATTTGGTTCTACCACATCCTGACTACCACAGTATAGTTTTCTCTGTTCTTTCATTTTGTATGTGTATGTGCATGAGTATATTGTATTCTTTAAATTAAATGGCCAATGGTATGTTTTGATTGACATCAAATGAAGATGGGATGGGGAAAAATGCTGGTTCTGTGAAAATACCTCCTTTCTCCATTAGTGGTATGTTCATTCAGCTCTTACCTTTATATTCCAGTAAGTTATTTTTCTCTCAATGTTTAATAAAAAAAGAACAACATAAAAATCCTTGCATACTTTATTGTAATGGCGAATTCTCATGTTTTTCTTTTATAACTATATGAAGCTGTTACATATAGGGCAATCTGTCTTTACATAGGGATAAATTACTCTAAATGAATCCTAAATAATTTTCCCTTCAAGTCAAGCTTTGCTTTTCTTTCTTTCTTTCTTTCTTTCTTTCTTTCTTTCTTTCTTTCTTTCTTTCTTTCTTTCTTGTGTTCATTTTTGAGAGAAAGAGAGAAGCAGAGTGTGAGTGGGGAGGAGCAGAGAGAGGGAAACAGAATTGAAGCAGGCTCCAGGCTCTGAGCCATCAGCACAGAGCCCAAAGCAGGGCTTGAATTCACAAACCGTGATCATGACCTGAGCTGAAGTCAGACACTTAGTCAACTGAGTCACCCAGGCACCTTGAGTTTTGTTTTCTAAATAAACTTCTGTTTAGGGGTGGTGCGTTGGTTGAGCATCTGACTCTTGATTTTGGCTCAGGTCAAAATCTCATGGTTGGTGAGATGAGCCCTGAGTTGGGCTCTGAGCTGACAGTGCAGAGCCTGCTTGGGATTCTCTCTCTCCCTATCTCTGTGCCCCCACCTTGCTGCTACACATGCACTCTCTAAAAATAAATAAACATTAAAAAAATTGTTTTTTTTTAAAAAAGACCCTCATAATATTGCCGGTGGAATATAAATTAGATGGCATTTTGACTGTTAAGCATCAAAATTTTAAAAACGTACATATATGGGGCTCCTGGCTGGCTCAGCCAGTAGAACATGCAACTCTTGATCTTGGGGTTGTGAGTTTAAGCCCCATGTTGGGTGCACAGCCTACGTGAAATGAAAGGAAAGAAGAGGGAAATGGAAATGGAATGACACATGCATGTACATTGAAGCCAGCATTTTCATTTCTTAGAATTCTAAGAAGTGGTTACATGTGTAGGATCCACTGCAGTGTTTAGTGAAAAATTTGAACCAACCTAAATGTTCATTATTTGGAGATTAATTTTGGATTTTAGGTATAATACTACAGTTGAGTGTTAGGAGTCTCAGGAAGCGTTAGGATTCTAATGATTACTAAATAAATAAGTTGACTTTTTCACATAAACACAAAGTATATTTCAGATATGTTTCTGTCACTTCACTATCTTTGAGAAGTTTTTTAAGGAGTGAACATTTTTATAGAAGCAGCTGTCATATTGGTAATGATAACTCGTATTTTTGACCACTTATATGTGGCAGGCCTTGGACAAAGCATTTCACATGTGTTACCTGACTTAATTCTTGTAACAGACTAGTGTGAGAGATAGTAATTAATCCCTAGAAACTTGAGTATTAAAAAGCTAGTAAGTAGGGGGATATAGTGGAGAAAGTCAGAATATCCAGGTTCTGATCTCACCTATATTATTCACCTACTATTTTTGTAGATACTTTACATATCTTATAAAATTAAAATAATAACACTTCATGTATTATTGGAAGATTACATGAAAAAATGGATTTGAAGCACAAAATTTATGGGAAGAATTTAAAACATTATTTGAATTTTGATTGGAATGTTAAAAGTGATAAAATTAAAGATATTATGACCTATTCAAACTCAGTAAGAATTTGTTCTTGAGAAATAGAATACAAAACCCTGAATGATCTTTTTTTAAGTTTTTACTTTAATTTTAATTAGTTAAGATACAGTGTCATGTTAGTTTCAGGTATACAATATAGTCATTCACCAATTTTATACAACACCAGTGCTCATCATGAGATGTGCATTCCTTGATCCCCATCACTTGTTTAACCCATCTACCCACCTACCTCTCCTCTGATAACCATAAGTTTGTTCTCTGTAGTGAAGAGTCTGTTTCTTGGTTTGTCTTTTATGTTCTTTGTTCATTTGTTTCTTAAATTCCACATATGAATGAAATCATAATGGTATTTGACTTTTTCTGACTGACTTATTTTGCTTAACATTCTACTTTTGAGCTCCATCCGGGTTGCAAATGGCCAAATGATAATGGTTTAGATTCTGTATTTTCAGTCTCTAAACTACTAAAAAGGGATAAATTAGAAAATTATTTAAAAGTTACATTTTGGGGAAACAAGATTTGAATGAATGAAAGGAAATTCATTGTTGGTATTTTATTTCAGTTAAACACAAGGAAATCCTTAAATTGTGTTACCTAGCAACAGTACTCTTTCCTTCCCCACCCAGAACTATTTTGAAGTAAAATTGCTAGTAAAAGGTACATTTATGTTACCAAAAATATGTTGTCGTTGAGTTCTTTTAAACCAGAAGGTTCAAAGTTCCCAATCACCTTTCCTTTTCCATCAGTTGTCTTTGGAGCCTTACAAAGGCAAGTTGATTGTTACAAGAAGCTGCTGCTCATAAACATGCTGTTTACTGTAAGATATCTTTAAGGAAAATAATTATGCCTCTGTGCTGTAACTTATTTCTTTAAAACTCTTTTGGGGCACCTGGGTGGCTCAGTCAGTTAAGCATCCAACTTTGACTCAGGTCATGATCTCACGGTCTGTGGGTTTGAGCCCTGCGTCGGGTTCGATCTCATGGACTGTGAGTTTGAGCCCTGTGTCAGGCTCTGTGCTGCTAGCTCAGAGCCTGGATCCTACTTCAGATTCTATATCTCCCTCTCTCTCTGCCCCTTCTCTGCTCACTCTCTCTTTCTCTCAAAAATAAATAAACATTAAAAAAATTAAAACTCCTTTGAAGATGATGGATTTGAGCAACCATTTGAATAAATACATAGTGCTTTGCTAGATTTCAGGCAACTGAAAGTAAAGGGGTTGATGGCACAATAAAAGAATCATGTCGAATATGAAATGAGTATAAAAGAGAAAGATGGTAGGAATTTGTAATAGCATTTACTTTCCTTTATTCATTGTAATACATTTTTCAAACATGCTTATGTTTATTTTCAGTATGCAAAAGGATGCCTTTGAGTGTAGGGAAGTGAGAAATTATTTTCTATTTGAGAGGTCTAGAACTGGATCCAGAATGATAGTAGCAATGTATTTTGATTGCTCTTCTATTTCTGACCACTCAACTAAAAGAAAGAGAGAGACATTATTTTATATAATAGCAGTATACTAAGAGCTAGCTAGTGTTTGATCCTGTAAAAGTGAAGGTAATGCATTTGTTCACAGTAAACATCAGTAATTGGTGATAGAACAGTTCGTGTGTCTAGATTTAGAAAAGAAGTACTTTTTTTCAGTGCTTTTTAAATTCTCTTTTTCATATTCTTTTTCAGACTAGCCTAGAAGTTCTAGCTTTCAGATTCAGTTAGCCAGATAAGGTTGAGTAGATCTGACAAATTGGGATGTCAAGGAGTTGAATATAAGACTAAAAGGAATAGATTATCAAAATAAGAAAGAAACATAAATCTACATCTTTTAGCATTCTCTCCCCAGGTCTCCTTACCCTCTTCCCCTGGCAACCATTAATCTACTTTCCATCTCTATGAATCTGACTATTCTAGATGTTTTGTATAAATGGAATCATAAAATACGTGGTCTTTTGTGTTTGGCTTCCTTCATTTAACATGTTTTCAAGGTTTATCCATGTTTTAGTATTTAAGAGTACTTCATTCCTTTTTATGGCTGAATAGTAATTCAGTTTTAGGGATATACCACATTTTGTTCGTCAGTTGGTGACATTTGGGTTGTTTCCACTTTTTGACTATGAGGAATAATTATGTACAAACATTTATATCGTGTTGTTTTTAATTTTGGGTATATACTATTCCAGGAGTTGAATTGCTGGGTCATACAGTAATTCTGTATTTAACTTTTTGAGGAACTGCCAGACCATTTGCAAAGCAGCTGTATCATTTATATTCCATCACCAGTGTACAGACCTTTCCCTCCATGCTTGTCAATGGTTGTTATTATCCATCTTTCTGAGTATAGCCATTGTAATGGATGGGAAGTGGTGTCTCATCATGGTTGTTTTGTTTTTGTTTTTTCCTTGGAGGCCAATCCAGTTTTTTATGGGAAACCAGCATTTCTCCAGTCTTATCTTCATACCACTCTGCTCTTTCAGTATTAAGCGGGGCACGGGCAGATGGCGATTCCAAGGCATCTTGCAAAGTAGACAAGTCACCTTAGGGGCAAACTTTACCCATTCAAAAATTTTTCTCACATTAGCAGTCAGAATTTGGGTGTCACCTTGAATCATTGTTTTCCTTACTCATTAAGGCATTCATTGTGGTTTTGATATACATTTCCATGATGGCTAATGAAGTTGAGCATCTTTGCATGTGTTTATTGGCCATTTGTGTATCTTGTTTGGAGAAACGTCTATTCAAATCCTTTGCCTAATTTTAATTGAATTATGTTTCATTCTATAGTTGAGTTACATATTCTGGATAGTAAGCCGTTATAAAATGTTTAATATGTAAGTATTTTCAGAAATCTGTAGATTGTCTTAATTTCTCTATAGTATCCTTTGAGACAAAAAAAGTTGTGAGTTTTGATGAAGTCCAATTTATTTTTTCCCTTGTTGGTTGTGCTGTTGGTGTCATAAGTAAGAAATAATTGACTAGTTCAAGATCATGTTTCTTTTAAGAGTTTTATAATTTTTATTTTACATTTAGGCTTTATGAGTTAATTTTGTGTACGGTATGAGATAGTGATTCCACCTCGTTCTTTTTTAAAAAAAAAATTTTTTTTTTAATGATTATTTCTGAGACAGAGACAGAGCATGAGTCGGGGAGGGGCAGAGAGAGAGGGAGACACAGAATCCGAAGCAGGTTCCAGGCTCTGAGCTGTCAGCACAGAGCCCAACGTGGGGCTCGAACTCACAAACCGTGAGATTATGACCTGAGCCGAAGTCAGTTGCTCAACTGACTGAGCCACCCAGGCACTCCATCCACCTCATTCTTTTGCACATATTTTTATCCCAGTTGAGTTGCCTTAATACCTGTGTTGAAAATCATTTGACCATTAGTGTAAGAGCTTATTTCTGGACTCTTAATTCTGTTGTATTCATCTCTATATCTATTATCCCAATACCACACTGTTTTGATTACTGTAACTTTGTAGTAAGTTTAGAAATTTGAAAGAATCTGGTCTTTTTATTCTTTTTTTTTCTTTTTTTAAAAGTGAGGTATAATTGACCTATAACATTACATTAGTTTGAAGTATAGAACATAATGGTTCAGTATTTGTATATATTGTGAAATGATCATCACAATGGGTCCAGTTAACATTCATCACCATACATGTGATTACAAACATTTTTTTTTCTTCTGGTGAGCACTTTTGAGATCTACTCTTTTAGCAACTTTGAAACATACAATATGGTATTATTAGGAATAGTCACCATGCTATACATTACATCCCCGTGATGTATTTATTTTACAACTGGAAATTTGTAGCTTTTGATGTTCTTTTTCAGGATTGTTTTGATTATTCTGGGTTCCTTGTATTTTCCTATGGATTTTAGGATAAGGTTTTTTTTTTTTTTTAATGTTTATTTTTGAGAGAGAGAGAGACTGAGTGTGAATTCTAAAGGGACAGAGTGAGAGGGAGACACAAAATCCGAAGCAGCCTCCAAGCTCTGAGCTGTCAACACAGCCCCATGCAGGGCTCGAACTCAAGAACCACGAGATTATGACCTGAGCTGAAGTCGGACACTCAGTTGACTGAGCCACCCAGGCACCCCTAGGATTAGTTTGTTAATTTCTGCAAAAAGCCACTTACGATTTTGATAGAGTTTGCATCGAATCTTTAGATATATCTGAGAGAGTATTTCTATCTTAACAGTATTACTTCTTCTTTGTCTATGACCAAGTAATGTTTTTCAGTTTGTTTAGGTCTTTATGATCTGTCAGCAATATTTCATAGTTTTAGTGTACAAATTTTACATTTCTTTTATTCACAAATATTTTATTCTTTTCATGCTATTGTAAATGGCATTGTTTTTTAATTTTCATTTGTGGATTATTCATTGCTAGTGGATGGAAATTCAGTTGATTTGTGTGTTCATTTTGTATTCTGCAACCTAGTTGAACTTGTTTTTTAGCTCTTACAGTTGTGTGTGTGTGTGTGAGAGTGAATTCCTTAGGACTTTTTTTTAAATATCCATGATCATGTTATTTGTGAATAGAGATTAGTGCTTCTTTATAATATGCATGGCTTTTATTTCTTTTTCAGGTCTAATTTCTTTGGTTAGCACTCTTAGTACACTGTTGAGTAACAGTAGCAAAAGGGGAGGGACATCCTTGTCTTGTTCATGTGTTTAGAGGTAAAGTTTTTAGTCTTTCACCAATCAGTATGAAGTTAGCTGTGGATTTTTCATAGATGCCCTTTATCAGGGTGAGGAAATTACTTAATTTTTTGAGTGTCTTTATCATGAAACGGTGTTGGATTTTGCCAAGCACTTTCTCTGTGTCTATTGAGACTATTATATGTGGGTTTTTATCTGTATATTGATATGATGTATTGCAATGACTGAGTTTTGGATTTGAATTGACCCTGCATTCTGGGATAAATCCCACTTGGTCATGGTGTATAGTACTTTTTATATTTTTAATACTCAGTTTTATAGTATTTTGTTAGGATTTTTGTGTCTGGATTGATAAGGAATACAGATCTGTAGTTTTTTTGATTGATTTTGGAATGAGAATAATAGTGGCCTCATAGAGTGAGTTGGGAAGTGTTCTCTCTTTTTTGAAAATGTTGACAGGATTCACCTATGAAGCCATTTGGTTCTGGGCTTTTCTTTCACATCAGTTTTATTAATAAGTGTTCTTTTTACTTCTTATAGATCTCAGATTTTCTCTTATTGGAGTCAGTTTTGGTACTTTATGTCTTTCTAGGAATTTGTCCGTTTCTTACAGGTTATGTAATTTGCTAGCATATAGTTGCTCATAGTATTCCCTTAAGATATTTTTAAATTCTGTACTGTTGGTAGTAATGTCCTTTTTTCCAGTCCAAATTAGTAATTTGAATCTTCTCTTTTTGTCATGGACAGTCTGGCCAAAGGTTTGTCAATTTTGTTGATCTTTTCAAAGGATCAGTTTTGGTTTCATTGATGTTTCTGTGTGTGTGTGTGTGTGTGTGTGTGTGTGTGTGTGTTTTCCTCTATCTCAAATATTCCCATTCTAGTTTTTATTATTTCTTTCCTTCTGCATGTTTTAGCATTAATTTGCTTTTACTTTTTGATTTCTAGTTTCTTTTTTTTATTATTTTTTTTTAATTTTTTTTTTAACGTTTTATTTATTTTTGAGACAGAGAGAGACAGAGCATGAACAGGGGAGGGGCAGAGAGAGAGGGAGACACAGAATCGGAAGCAGGCTCCAGGCTCTGAGCCATCAGCCCAGAGCTCGACGCGGGGCTCGAACCCACGGACCGCGAGATCGTGACCTGAGCTGAAGTCGGCCGCTTAACCGACTGAGCCACCCAGGTGCCCCGATTTCTAGTTTCTTAAGGTGGAACATTGCATTATTGATTTTTAGATCTTTACTTTCATTTAGACATTTAAAGCTGTAAATTTTCCATTTAGTGCTACTTTAGCTGAATGCCATAAATGTGTTTTCATTATATATCAAACTATTTTTTTCCCTATGGATTTGAATTAATCTAGAATCCTTTCATTTCAGCCTGATGGACTCCCTCCAATATTTTTTATAGGGTAGGTCTGCTAGGAATGAATTCTTAGTTTTTGTGTACCTGGGGATATCTTAATTTCTCCTTAATTAAGTTTTGGTAGATATTGAATTTTTAGTTGCCAGCCTTTTTCTTTGAGCTCTTTGACTATATCATCTCAGTGCCTTATGGCCACCATTTTTTTTAATGTTCATTTATTTATTTTGAGAGAGAGCAAGAGCAGGGGAAGGGCAAGGAGAGAGAGGGAGAGAGAGAGAGAGAGAGAAAATGAAAATCCTAAGCAAGCTCTGTGCTATCAGCAGGACCCCATTTCACAAACCATGAGATTATGACCTGAGCCGAAATCAAGATCTGGATGCTTAACTGACTGAACCACCAGGTGCCCCTAGCCACCATGTTTTCTAATGAAAATCAGATATTTTTGTTATTGGGGCTTCCTTATTAAGTGATGTGTTGCTTTTTTCTTGGTGCTTTCAAGATTCTTTGTCTTTTGACAGTTTTGTTGTGATATGTCTAGGTATGGGTTTCTTTGAGTTTATTCCCCTTGGATTTTATTGAGTTTCTTGAGTATGCACACAAATGTTTTTAGTCAAATTCAGGAAGTTTTCAGCTGTTATTTCTTGAAATAATAATGATTTGTTTCTTTTTTCTCTTCTCTGGGTCTCCTATTATATGCGCATTGGTATGTTTGATGGTGAGCCACAAGGCTCTGAGGCTCTGTTCATTTTTCTTCATTATTTTTTCATACTCTTCCTCGGACTGGATAATCAACTAACCTGTCTTTGGCTTAGCTGACTTTTTATTTTGACAATTCAGATGTTTTTCATTTTGTCTCTCTCCCTTTTTTTTCTTCATTTGTTTTGTTTTTTAAATTCCAAATGAGTGAAATCATAAGATATTTGTCTTTTTCTGACTGGTTTATTTCAGTTAGCATTATATTGTCTAGATCTATCTGTTGTTGCAAATGACAAGATTTCATTCTTTTTTATGGCTGAATGATATTCCATTGTGTGTATATGGTGTGTGTATATATATATATATGTGTGTGTGTTGTGTGTGTACATATATGTACACGTATATGTGCATATACACACACACACCCCACATCTTCTTTATCCATTCATCTATTGATGGACACTTGGGCTTCTTCCATAGTTTGGCTATTGTAAATAATACTGCCATAAACGGAGGGGTGCATGTATCCCTTTGAATTAGTGTTTTTGTTCTTTTTGGGTAAATACCCAGTAGTGTGATAACTGGATCATAGGGTAGTTCTATTTTTTTAATTTTTTGAGCAACCTCCATACTGTCTTTTGCAGTGGCTGCATCAGTTTGCATTCCCACCAACAGTGCACAAGTTTCCTTTTTCTCCACATACTTGCCAACACTTACTGTTTAAGTTTTTTATTTTAGCCATTCACACAGGCATGAGGTGATATTGCCTTGTTTTGATTTGCATTTCCCTGATGATATGTGATGTTGAGCATCTTTGCATGTGACTAAGGGCTATCTGTATGTCTTTGGAGAAATATCAGTTCATATCTTTTGCCAATTTTTCAACTGGGTTATTTGGTTTTTTTGGTGTTGAGTTGTATAGCTTCTTCATACATTTTGGACACTAACCATTTATTGAATATGCCATTTGCAAGTATCTTCTTCCATTCAATAGGTTGTTTTTGAGTTTTGTTGATTGTTTTCTTTGATGTTCAGAAGGGTTTTTTTTTTTTTTGATGTAGTCCAAATAGTTTATTTTTGCTTTAGTTTCCCTTGCCTCAGGAGACACATCTAGAAAGATGTTGCTATGACCAATGTCAGAGACATTACTGCCTGTGCCTCTTCAAGGATTTTTATACTTTCAGGTCTCATATTTACATTCTTAATCCATTTTGAGTTTGTTTTTGTATATGGTGTAAGAAAGTAGTCCAGTTTCATTCTTTTGCAAGTAGCTGTCCAGTTTTCCCAACACCATTTGTTGAAAAGACTTTTTCCTATTGCATATTCTTTTCTCTTTATCGAAGGTTAATTGACCATATAATTCTGGGTTTATTTTTATTCTGTTTCTTTGATCTGTGTGTCTTTTTTTTTTTTCCTTTTTTTGCTAGTACCATACTCTTTTGGTCCCTACAGCTTTGTAATATAACTCAAAGTTTGGAATTGTGATACCTCCAGTTTTTTTTTTTTTTCAAGATTTCTTTGGCTATTCAGGGTCTTTTGTGGTTCCATACAAGTTTTAGGATTGTTTGTTCTAGTTCTGTGAAAAATGCTGTTGGCATTTTGATAGGGAATGCGTGAAATATGTAGATTACTTTGAGTAGTATAGACATTTTAACAATATTTATTCTTCCAACCTATGATTATGGTATGTCTTTCTGTTTCTTTGTGTTATCTTCAATCTCTTTCCTCAGTGTTTTATAGTTTTCAGAGTACAGGTCTTTAACCTCTTTGGTTACACTTTTTCCTAGGTATCTTATTATTCTTGGTGCAGTGTAAATGGGATTGTTTTCTTAATTTTTCTGCTACTTTATTATTAATGGAAATGCAGTGGATTTCTGTATATTGATTTTATATTCTGTGACCTTACTGAATTCATATGTCAATTCTAGTAGGTTATTTGTGGAGTCTTTAGGGTGTCATATATATAGTATCATGTTTTCTGCAAGTAGTGAAAGTTTTACTTTTTCCTTATCAATTTGGATGCCTTTTATTTCTTTTTGTTGTCTGATTTCTGTGGCTAGGATTTCCAGTACTGTGTTGAATAAAAATGGTTAGTGCAGACATCCTTGTCTTCTTCCTGGCCTTAGGGGGAAGGCTCTTAGTTTTCCCCCATAGAGTATGATGTTAGCTGTGCGTTTTTCATATAAGGACTTTATTATGTTGAGGTTCCCTCTAAATTTGCTTTGTTGTTTTTTTTTCCATGAATGGATGTTGCACTTTGTCAAATGCTTTTTTGTGTCTATTGAAATGACATATAGTTTTATCCTTATTGATATGGTTTATCATGTTGATTGATTTACAAATATTGAACATCCTTGCATCCCAGGAAAAAATCCCCCTTGATCGTGGTGAATGATTTTTTTTTAATGCATTGTGTATTTGCTGTGCTTATTTAAATTCTTTAGACATGGTTTCCTTTGTTATTTTAATCATACTTAAATAGTTGATGGCATCTATTAAATCTAATTTTTGTGCTTCTACAGGGAGAGTTTCTGTTAACTTTAATTTGCCCATTATATGGCACATATTTTGTTTTTTTGTGTGTCTTGCAATTTTTGTTGATATCTTGATATTTATTTACTTAAAAAATTTTTTAACGTTTATTCATTTTTGAGAGACAGAGAGAGACAGAGCATGAGCGGGGAAGGGGCAGAGAGAAGGAGACACAGAATCTGAAGCAGGCTCCAAGCTCTGAGCTGTCAGCACAGAGCCCGATGCGGGGCTCTAACTCACAAACTGTGAGATCCTCAAAGTCGGACACTCAATCGACTGAGCCACTCAGGTGCCTCGATATCTTGATATTTTAAATAATGTAGCAACTCTGGCAACCAGTTTCTGCTTCCTTCCCAGGGGTTGTTGTTATTTCTGTTTGTTATTGTTGTTGCTGTGTGTTTCTGTAATGACTTTACTGAACTAACTCTCTGCAGTCTGTTTTTTCCTTCTACATGACCAGAACTTTGCTTGTTTACCTTCATGGTCTGCTAATGATTGAATAGAGACTTCATATAAGCCTGGATCAGTAAGTCTTCTAATCTTTGCCAAAGGGTTCTGTGTGTGTATCGGGGACACGATCAGTATTAACCAGACAGTTTACAATTCTGTTTTAGTTTTCACATCCTTCTTGTGTAGAATCTGATGGTCAGCCAGAGATGAAAACCTAGGTCTTTTTCTAGTCTTTCCAGAGCATGCTTGCAGCCTTATGCATACAGGTGGCCTTGTGTATTCCCATTAAATTGTCTGAGATTTTCAACGTTCCCTGTGGATAGTTCATTCCCTAGCTTTTCTTTTTAAGGTTTTTGTTTTCAGGTGTGTGTTTGTGTGTGTGTGTGTGTGTGTGTGTGTGTGTGTGTGTGTGTGTGCGCGCGCGCACCTGGTTTTTATTTATTATCTTTTTTTATTGGTTAGCTTGTTATTTGCCTCATCAGTAATTACTGCCTCAGGCTGCTGTGTTATTAAACAGTTGCCACTGATTGTTTTCAACAGATGTTCCCAGGGAAGAAGCTGTTGGATTGTGTGGACTCTGAGTTAAGTCAAATAAGGACAGTTTTTGCAAGTGGGATTGTCCAGGGAGAAGCTAGATAAGTCAAATACTGATAATTCTCTTAAGTTGAGGGTTTGAAAAGGCTCCTGTCCTGTTTTGACTCCTCCAGGGACTGATTAGGGTATTGGTTCTTGACTGTGATTGTGGGCTATTGCTTTTCAAGGCTGTTATGGAGGGGGGGAGAGAAGGATGGGAATAGGGTAAGTTTGAGATGCGGCTAAGCTCACTGTTCTTATTAAGATTTATCCATTATCCTTGAACAAATGTTCCTGGTTGTTAATAATCCTCTGGTTGATTTCTAGGTTTCTAAAAATGTTAATTTTTTACTGTTTTCGGTTTTGTTTTTATTGCTTTTATGGAGAAGATTTTTGAATTGCCTTCTTCCACCAACTCAATGATATTACTTCTAACCTGCTTTTAACTTTTTAATTTCTATACTTTTAATTTTTATTTCTTATTGAAATATACTTGACATGCAATATTATTACTAGTTTCAGGTGTTCAACATAGTGTTTTGACAATTAAATGTGTTATAAAATGCTCACCATGATCGGTATAATTATCATCTGTTACTGTACAAAGTTATCACAATGTTACTGACTATATTCCCTGTACTGTACTTTTCATCCTAGTGACCTATTTATTTTATGACTGGAAGTGTATACTTCTTTATCCCCTTCACCTATTTTTGCCCATTGCTCCCATTTCCCTCCCCTTTGCAAACCACCAGTTCTCTGTATTTGATAGTCTATTTCAAGGTAGTGAGTAGTTCAGAATGAAAAAAAAATAGTGCTAGTATGTCATCTGAATGAGCCTGGGATTTATCTTGTTTGCATTGGAAAGCCCTGGAAGCAGATCAATGATACAGTTAAATTATTCTGGTAGTAATATTTGGAGGATGGATAAAAAGGCGAGAATGGCGTGAGAGCTAGTAGATAAGAGACTAATAAAATTCAGGCAAGAGACCACAAGGTATGAAACTAAATGATGGGGGGTGGTGGGCAGTAGGGAATGGAGAGAAAGAAATGTATTGCAGAAGTATTTAGGAAGGTAAACTCGGCAAGGAAATGAATGATTTGTTGAGGGATAGGGGGGTGGGGTGGGATGGTGGACAGAACCCAAAAGAGAGGGGAATGAGTCTGAAAATGAATGCCAGCCTTCAGAGATAGGTGGTACTACCAACCTCTCTTTGAAGGCTGAAATTCATTTCAACCTCATTCAAAAGCTAGAGAAGATGAAGGAAGGTGGATTCATTTGGGGGGGGCAAGTTGAGTGAGAGATATCTGTGGAAGATGTAATTGGATAGGTAGTGTATAAGACTCGTACTCGAGAGGGTGTGAAATAGCAGCTATGGGTTTGAGAGGTATTTTTGTATGTAGATAGAGTTCAAGTTGCAGTATTTAATGAAGGTGGAAGAGGACATATTCCTCATACACCTCAACATTTAAAGGGAGGGTACAGAGGAAGAGAAGTTCATAATGGAGATGGAAAAAGAGGAAAAAAGAAAATGGAATGCTCACCCCCTTTACTGAGCACATCAAATTTTTAATTAATCAGTGTTGCTAACATTTTCCCAATGATTTTCTTATACTTTTCCTTTAGCACTCAGTGTTCTATTTAGCCATAAATTTTAATATCACAGCCATTTACCTGTTTTGCAAAGTGGCATGGAATAAGACACAGAGTTTTACCTTACACTTAGACCAGCTTGGTTTTGTCTTGGCTTTCTTGAATCTTTTTAGTTTAGTTTTTATCTAGTTTTTATCTAGATGAAAACTAGTTTTTATCACTTAGTTTATAAACTAAGTGAAGAGTAAAATGAAGCTAATAGGACTTACCCTTTAAACTTTAAAGGATAAAAGTTTACAGTTTCTATGAGAATTCAGAAAACTGAAAGAAAAGTGTTTAGCTCAATCCTTAGAAAACAGTAATGCTTAATAAATATTATCTTCTTTACTCCCCATTTTCACAACTGTATCAGAATTCTTTTCCTTCTTTGCTGTATGTTATGAGGAAAGCAACTTGTACCTATTTACATGAATAGTGTTTAACTGCTTACACTAGGTGTTGGAATGCTTTGCTTGCACAAATGAATTTAATGAGTGAAATTTTAGGTATTGTGATGAAGTTAGGGAGGATATAATTAGCCAATGTAAGGAGAAATACTTCAGGGCAGTGTGCATGAGTGGACTAAATCCTCTTAATTCTTGGTATCTTTTATTATTTACCAGTTCTGAAACTTCAGATAATCCACCTCAGCCTCTGTGTAACTTTCTTTTTTTTTTAAAATTTTTTTTTAATGTTTATTTTTGAGAGAGAGAGAGAGAGAGAGAGAGAGAGAGAGAGAGAACGAGAACGAACACGAGTGGGGGAGGGCCAGAGAGAGACGGAGACAGAATCTGAAGCAGGCTCCATCCAGGCTCTGACCTGTCAGCACAGAGCCTGACGTGGGGCTCAAACACACGAACCACGAGATCATGACCTAAGCCGGAGTTGGACACTTAACCGACTGAGCCACCCAGGCGCCCCTTCTGTGTAGCTTTCAAATATTTCTTGAAAAATACCATTCTTTCAGAATCAGTTTGATTTAAAATGGCCAGAGTGTTGTCTTATGCTGTGGACTACTGCCTGAAGTGTGCCTATTCTAGTGTTGTTGATTCAGGACACAGAGAGCTGATTTGGAGCCATTTAGTAGTTTAGTGTGACCTGGGAAAGTTGCCTGTCTTCTTCCAGGCTTAGTTTTCTTATGAAATGGAGATAATAAACTTATTTCAAAAACAATTTGTGGAGTAAGATTGCATATACGTAACTGTCAAAGTGTTGTTCATGCAAGTGTAAAACATTAAACATAAGTGGTTATAACTTTTTCTTTTGTTTTATACTCACAGTTACCTTACAGTATAATATTTAATAAAACACAAAACTGACTTTGCTCTTAAATTAGGCATTGTATCTTTGTGTAAACTAGATTCTTTTTTTTCCACTCTCTCATTTTCTCTGTGTTTATTGTGGAATCCTTGAGGCAGGAGAATAATTTTTATTGTATTACTTTATAGAGTTGAATGAGACTTAGAAATAATTACTTTGGGATCACGGTCACTTACTAATGCTTCTTTTAGTGTTTGTCTTTTCCTTTTTATTTCTGGGAGTTGTTATCTTGCTATCAGTTGTAACCATAATCACATGTCAGGAGCTTTTCTGCAGTTACTTAGAAACATCAGTTTGATAAGGAGATAAACTACATATCTTAAAACGATTTTGCTTGCTTTGAAATTTTAGTAGGTTTTTAGTGTGGTTTCCAGCAGGACTTTTGTCTTTTGTATTACTTCTTTTCATAGTGAAGGAATAATGAATAATATATGTTTGAAAGATAAAAACAAACATCTTAAACATTTGTACAAGAGAAGATCCCTATATTTATCTTCATGAATTTAATCACCCAGGACAGTTATCAGTAGGGAAATTAACTTACCTGCCTTCTGCATTGTTAAATACAAGAATGAGCTTGCCATTTTTATTCATTTTATTATTGGTTCATGATATAAAAATGAAAATCAATTTTAATCATTTTCTGGGAGTCAGTATTTCTATTGATTCTGGGAATCATAATTCTTATGATTAGTGTGGGGTCATTAGACTATATTTGTGAAAGCATTCAGAAATGGTCATTTTGGGGTTTTATTTTCATTGCTTTAAATTCATAAATGTATTACATGTGCTTTCAGAGATTCTCAAATTTTTATCTTGTGGAGCATATGTTCACATGTGCAGCAGGCTTCTGTGGACACAGATGGTCAGAAGTTTAGGTATTAAAATATTCTAGAATCATGGCATTTCCTAGAATATTACTTACTCCATTTTTGGAGTTCCATTCTCCTCTCTCCCTTCACTTCAGAAAACATAATGGAATGAAAATGAGTGGAAATTGTCTTGAATCTATATAATTAGTTCAATTTTTTTTAATTAATATTTTTTTTTCAGTTTATTTATTTTGTGAGAGAGAGAGTGTGAGTGGGGTAGGGGCAGAGAGAGGGGAGAGAGAATCCCAGACACTGTCAGCACAGAGCCTGATGCGGGACTCAAACTCACAAATATATTGGGATCATGACCTGAGCGGAAATCAAGAGTCAGACACATAAACCAATGGAGTTACCTAGGCACCCCAATTAGTTAATTTTAAAAATAGGTTTATTGAGGCATAACTGATATATAGCAAATTGTGTATATACATACTAAAAAAAAATTTGTTCCATCTTTATTTATTTTTGAGAGAGAGACAGAGACAGAGTGCAGTCAGTGGAGGAACAGAGAGAGAGGGAGACACAGACTTCAAAGCAGGCTCCAGGCTCTGAGCTGTCAGCACAGAGCCCAGTGTGGGGCTCGAACCCACAAACCGTGAGATCGTCATCTGAGCTGAAGTCAGTCACTTAACCAGCTGAGCCACCCAAGCGCCCCACAAATTGCACGTATTTTAAGTGTACAATTTTTATTTCTTGTGGGCAATATATAGTTGGATTTTGCTTTTTTAAAAATCCAGTCTGACAGTCTTTGCCATTTTGGGTCAATCATTTTTATTTAGTGTGATTATTGATATAGCTAGATTAGCATCTGTTATCTATTCTTTATCCCAGTTGATCACTGTTTCTCTTTTTCTGTCTTCATTCAGTCAAGTATTTTTTTGTGATTTTATATTCTCTCCACTGTGGGTATTACTAGTAACTTTTCTGTTTTATTTTAGTAGTTGCTTTAGTGTTTATAGTATCCATCTTTAACGCATTGAAGTCTGCCTTCAGGTGTGAATACATTACTTTTAATTAAGAATGTTAGAATAGTGGACTTTCATTTTTCTCTTTCCTACCTTTATATTTTTATTTTCATGGATTTTATTTTTACTAGGTTATAAACCCCCCAATGCATTGTTACCATTTTTGTTCGAACAGTTATCTTTGGATAAGTTTGGAATAATGAGAAACAAGCTTGGGCATTTACCTTGTTGTTACTTTTTTCAGGTCCATATTTATGTCTGATAATATTTCTTTCTTTTTTTAATTTTATTTTTTTAATTTACATCTGAATTAGTTAGCATATAGCACAACAATGATTTCAGGAGTAGATTCCTTTATGCCCCTTGCCCATTTAGCCCATCCCCTCTCCCACAACCCCTCCAGTAACTCTCTGTTCTCCATATTTAAGATCTCTTATATTTTGTCCCCCTCCATGTTTTTATTTTATTTTTGCTTCCCTTCCCTTATGTTCATCTGTTCTGTGTCTTAAAGTCTTCATATGAGTGAAGTCATATGATATTTGTCTTTCTCTGACTAATTTCGCTTAGCATAATACCCTCTAGTTCCATCCATGTAGTTGCATGATAATATTTCTTTCTGCCTGAAAGACCTTCTTTAGCATTTCTATTAGTATTTGGACCTGCAGCTGATGAATTCTTTCAGCTTTTGTATGTCTGAAAATGTCTTTATTTTGCCTTTTAAAAAATTAATTATTTTTTAATTTACATTCCAAGTTAGCATATGGTACAACAATGATTTCAGGAGTAGATTCCTTAATGCCCCTTACCCATTTAGCCCATCCCCTCTCCCACAACCCCTCCAGCAACCCTCTGTTTGTTCTCTATATTTAAGAGTCTCTTATGTTTTGTCCCCCTCCCTGTTTTTATATTTTTGCTTCCCTTCCCTTGTGTTCATCTGTTCTGTGTCTTAAAGTCCTCATATGAGTGGATTCATAGGATATTTGTCTTTCTGCAACTAATTTCGCTTAGCATAATACCCTTAAGTTCCATCCATGTAGTTGCAAATGGCAAGATTTCATTCTTTTTGATTGCTGAGTAATACTCCATTGTATGTATGTATGTATGTATGTGTGTGTGTGGGTGTGTGTGTGTGTGTGTGTGGATACACACACACACACACCCACACACACACATATATATATATATATATATACATGTACATACATATATATGTATCCACATATATATATGTGTGTATCCACACACACACCCACACACACACACATCTTCTTTATCCATTTATCTATCAGTGGATATTTGGGTCTTTACATACTTTGGCTGTTGTTGATAGTGCTGCTGTAAACATTGCGGTGCATGTATCCCTTTGAAACAGCATACCTGTATCCATTGAATAAATACCTAGTAGTTATTTTGCCTTTGTTTTTGAAAGATATTTTTACTGGATATAGAATTCAGCTGGACAGATTTTTTTTTTTTAATTTTTTTTTTCAACGTTTATTTTTGCGACAGAGAGAGACAGAGCATGAATGGGGGAGGGGCCGAGAGAGAGGGAGACACAGAATCCGAAACAGGCTCCAGGCTCTGAGCCATCAGCCCAGAGCCTGACGCGGGGCTCGAACTCCCGGACCGCAAGATCGTGACCTGGCTGAAGTCGGACGCTTAACCGACTGCGCCACCCAGGAGCCCCTGGACAGTTTTTTTTCTTCATTACTTTGAAGATATATATTTTTATTTGCATTATTTCTGATGAAAAATATGTCATCTTTATTTTAGTTACTGTGTACCATGTTTTTTTTTTCTTCTAGCTGCTTTTTAATATGTTCTTTTTCTCACTGTTTTGAGCAATTTAATTATTATGTGCCTTGATGATTTTTTCATGTTTCTTGTTTTGAAGTTTGTTGAGCCTCATGCATATGTGGATTTGTGATTTGTATCAAGCTTGAAATTTTTCAGCCATTATTTCTCCAAATATTTTTCTGCCCCTCTTCCTTGGAATTTCAATTACTTTTATGTTAGGAAATGGTTGTATAAAATCTACCATGCAATTAGTAGGTTTTTTCTCCTTAGAAATTTGTTGGTCTTTGCTTTTATATTTTGAAACTGTTAATGCAAATTTGGAATTAAAAGCTTCCTGGTACAGCCTTTTTTCAAAATATAGTGATCCTCTTTAATTGTAGTAATTCTTGCCTTAATATTTACTTTGACTCTTACCAAGGAATCAACAATGGTATTTTGGTCAATGTCTAAATAATATATTTTTATTTCATCCCTTTAATCATTTTGGGTTAAAATTTTTTCTTAATAAATACCTTGTAGCTTAATTTTTGTGGTTGTTTTAAAATGCAGTGTGATTATAACTGTGTCTTAGTTGAAGCATTTAATTTATTAACTTTTTTGGTAAATACTGTATTTATATTTCTATCATTTCATTCATCTTTTTGGGGTGCTTTTCTATACTCATTTCTGTTACCGTAAGTTTTTCTATATTTTTCTCCTAATGGTTAAACATTTTATATTTTGTTATTATTCTTAGTGGTAACTCAAAACATTTTAGTAGCATACTAATATTAAATTATAAAGTTCATCAGTATTTCTGTCATCCTCTTAACAAAGTAAGATCTTAAAATAGTCTCTCTAGCATTTTTGTTGCATCTTTGACATTGTCTATTTTTTTACTTTCTCCTAATTAGTAACCTTTTGCATTAGTAGCTTTTTTAACATTAGTATCCATTTAGATTTACCCATACATTTTGCAGTTTCTTTGTTCATTTTTGCTTTTTGCTTTTCACTCTCCAATGTTAGTTTATTTCTCTTTCAGAATATATCTCTTGTATTTCTTGGAGTTTGAATGAGGGTTTTTAAAAATTTTTTTTTTCTTACATTTATTCATTTTTGAGAGAGAGAGAGAGAGACAGAGCACAAGCAGGGGAGGGGAAGAGAGAGAGGGAGACACAGAATCTGAAGCAGGCTCCAGGCTCCCAGCTGTCAGCACAGAGCCTGATGCGGGGCTCGAACTCATAAACCGCAAGATCATGACCTGAGCTGAAGTCAGATGCATAACCAACTGAGCCACCCAGGCACCCCTGAGTGATGGTTTTTGAGTGTTAAACTGTAAGGATGTTAGAAAATACCTTTTCTTCATTTACATGTTGAGGTTGTTAATAGTTTTCTTTTTTAAAAAATGTGTTCATTTATTTTGAGGGAGAGAGTATGGGGGGGGGGGGGCGAGAGAGGGAATCCCAAGCAGGCTCCACATTGTCAACATGGAGCCCTATGCCAGGCTCAAATTCATGAACTGTGAGATTGTGACCTATGCTGAGATCAACAGTGGGGTGCTTAACCAACTGAGCCATCCAGGCATCCCTTGTGTTCATGTTATTTGAAGTACTTTAGCTGAGTATAGGACTTTAGATTGGCAATTATTTTCCCTTAGTTCTTTCAGTATAAAGTTGCACTGTCTTCCTGCCTGTATTAGGTTAATGAGAAGTGTACTGTTAGTTTTGATATTACTATGTAGGTAACTTTTGTTGGTTTTAATATTTTCATTTTGTTTTTGGTGTTAGGATGTGTCCATGTGTAGATTTGTGTTTATCCTGCTTGGGATTCAGTATGTCATTTTTCATCTTAAGATTTACTTACATATTTCACCAATTTTAAATCATTCTCAGGTATATATATTTTTAATATTGTTTACATTTTTTCTTCCTTCCTGGAACTTTTAAGGTAGTTTGTTATCCTTTATATTTTCCATCTTACTATTCTCTGTGTTACATTCTGAGGAATAGCTTCAGTTCTGTCTTCTAATTTATTCCTTTTAGTTTCCTCCCTTTGTCCTTTTTTCTCTTCTTCCCTTTTCTCAATTTCTTCTCTGTTTCCCATATACTCCCTACTTTTTTTAGAGCCTAATAGTGTATTATTCATAATTTATCCAGCCTGTTTGTGTGTGCATGGTTTAAATTTTATTTATTTTTGAAAGAGAGCATGAGCATGAGGTGGGGGGGGGGGGGGTTGCAGAGAGAGAGCATAAGAGAGAATCCTAAGTAGGCTCCATACTGTCAGTGTAGAGCCTGATGTGAGGCTCAATCTCATGATGTGAGATCATGACCTGAGCCGAAATCAAGAGTTGGACACTTAACTGCCTGAACCACCCGGGCATCGCCTGTTTGTGTGTTTTTAATCTCTCCCTCCTCTCTCTTTCTTTATTTTTTTAATTTCTTACCCTGTTTTCTCCCACCATGTAAATTTTGTGAATTGGTGATCAAAAATATTTTGTAAAAGAGTTTTTATTTGCTGACTGGTTCATTACAAATAGATATAGAGAAAAACAAAGCAAAAAAAAAAAAAAAAAGCCCAACAAGGAAATTAGCCTAATTTTGATCCAGTATCTTTTATTAGTAAGTATGTAATTTCCAGGTTTTCCTCACATGCTGTATGAGAAGGAAATTAAGAGAAGTCGTCTTGGCTCCTAAATAAGCTCGTAAAATCTTGAGTTGATTCATGTTTGCTTTTGTTTTGATTTTTTTGTTTTGCTTTGTTATTGTTCTCTCATTTTCTTCTTTCCCCTGGAACATTAGTTACATTTGAAACATTAATTTCAGGAAATGGAGAGCTAATTATAGTAGCCTATTTTATTTTGATCTCATAGTTCTTTGTTACTCTATTGTGTGGAAAAAATAGAATACTTTTCCTGTTTTTCTCAGTTGTGTATGTTTTTATTTTGAAAGTTTGTAAAATGTGTTTATTATTTGATAGATCTTGTTCTTATAGGCAGATAATAAATTACTAGTGTTCTATTCCTAATTTTCCTATAGATGTATTACATTGTAGGCTGAATAACATAGAGATTAAGAGCATGGGCACTAGATCCAGGCTGTGTAGGATTTAAATCCCTGTCTCTGCTTCCTACTAGCTGAATTACTTAAACTCTCTATGCCTGTTTCCTTGTCTGTAAAATAGGGATAATAATAGTACTCATTTCATAGTGTTGTTGTGAGGATTATAGGAATTAATTTCTGTAAAGCACTTAAAAGAGAGTCTAGCATATAGGAAACATTCAGTTTTTATTAGCCATTTTGTTTTTCTAGTTCTGTGAAAAGTCACACAGGTATTGTTACAGATAGGAGTTGAATCTGGGTTTTCTGATTCCAGTCTAGAGGAAGCAATGTTTTGCCTGTCAGTAGGTTATTCAGTCTTTTCTAATATAAAAATTTCCAAGCTAATAAATGAATGTAATAAAATTAAAATAACTTATTTTAATCAGTAGTAAAACACATCTGAATACATATGTGCTGAGTACTGTGTTAGGTTTTGGGAATGCTAAGATAGACACAATTTCTATTCTAAAGAAGCTATAGACTAGTCCTGGAAAGAAGACAAGAAAACACTTAAAACATGTGATTTCCATAAGGTAGAAATGTAGAGAATCCAAGGGAATAGAGAGGCCATCCACCCCTTCTTTTGTGAGAGTAGAGCAAAGGGGTAACAGTCTTAGAAAATTCCATAGATGAGAGGTCACTAAAGAATTATGACTATTCACAGGGTAAGCTAATACATGAAAGAGAGTTTAAAATGCTATATGTTGTTACTATGTAATTTTATTCTGAAATCTTCTATTGCTCCTTAAAGCATTTCAAGAAATTTACTGATATTTACCTTTAATTTGAGTTTATTAACGATTGACTTTTTTCTAGTTGCCTTTTTTTATATTTATTTTTCATTATAAAATAAACATGTGCTTTTTGCAAGCAAAGTTGAATAATGGGAAGCATATACTTAAGGTAAAAGTTCTGTATTCCCCTTTTTCTTCAACCTTCTCAATCTCCCAGAAAATAAACTAAACAACAAAATGTGTAATATGTATACATCTGCATAGATATATTCCTTTGAATAATAAATTCAGTCACTTTAGTTTGTTTTCAAGACATTTTAAAACATACTTCAAGGCTAGTTTTTTAATTTTATTTTTATCAAAACATTCTAAGCTGTAGCTAAAATGAATTATTTTTATGCATCCTATCATGCTTCATAGTTTCCTCACTTGTTTGTCTTTGCTTATGCCTAGAATGCCCTTCTCATTAAACCTCACCAGTTCATGTTCAAAGTTTTTCCAGTCTTTAAAAGTCTTTTCATATAATCTATTAAGCTTTTCTTCTTTCCCTACCTTCACCCCTCTTTTAGCTTTGAAAGTAATTTTGTGTTTCTAAATTGCCATTGCATTTTGTCACTTCACTTTCAATATGTAACACTTTGTACTGTGCATACAGTTATATGTTTGGCTTTGTGTGCCCTGGACTATACGGAAGATCCCTTAAGAGCAATATTATCTGTATTTGAGCTTTGTAATACTTAAGTGCCTATTTATAAAGCCTGTTGTTAGGTACCTATTTGCTGAATAAATGTGTTTTATAAAATATATAATTACTCCTAGAAATACTGATTTTAAACTGTCTTGGGGATAAGTTGGGAAAAGCATAGCTATGAATTGAAACTAAAACTTCTTTTTTTGGTTTAGCTAAATATCCAAAATAAATTTTGAGTAAATCTTTCTGAGACTTTTTGTTTTTTTTTGTTTTTTTGGGGTTTTTTTTTGGAAACAAAGGTTATGGTAACCTGATTTGACCTGTTTTCAAAATTAAAACTAAAAGCTTTGAAGACTAAAGTTGTGAGAACAAGAATATAAATCAATGAATATCTCAAATATTTTAATATGATAGTATTTTAAGAGCAGTTCTTTGACTTTTTTGAAGGAAATTTGCCACTGTGACTATTTAACTGAATGTGATTTAACATATATATGTAATCACTAAAAACTGGTTTCCTTTCCTTTTCAGAGAATGCAGAGTCTATCGATCTTAAACAGTTTTTTGACCAACATTTTTCACATATATATTATGTGTTCTTTGAGAATTTTGTGACTATTGAAGCTAGTCTGAAACAGAAAGGTAAGATGTTAAAATTGGTCCTGGCTTATGTTGATGTTTCAAATAATTATCTTAAATATTCACTTAAAAATAGACTCTTGGACATTGGAATTTTAGTGTTTTTTCACTTCTTTTTGTAAAACATCTTTTAGACACCCTCTCACACTTTGGGTTAGTAGTACTATCTTCATTCCTTTGAAAAGGCTTAGAAGATTTGCTTTTCCCTGGTCGGATTGATTTACCTGTTTCCTTACCTTCTTTGCTTTGCTCTTAGGTGCATATGTAAATTGAGCAGTCATTCTCATACTTTCATTTTCAGAATTCTAAGTTCTCCACGATATATTATTTGTTTTAAGATATAAATATGTAGAATCTAAATTTAATTGTTGAAAAAGTAGAGAGAGATGCTATAGTATTGTTTATACATCAAACAGAATATCCTTTAAATATTTTACTAAAGAATCACTGAGAAAATAATGCTTGAAATATTTTAAGCTTTTTAAGTGGTGGTAATAGGACAAAATGATAATGTTTAACACATTTTTCTGTAAAAATATTTTAGGTCACAAATCTCAAAGGGAGGAATTGGATGCTATACTTTTTATTTTTGAGGTAAGTATCTGCGCATCAACTATTCCCCCCCCCCCCCCCCCAATTAATTCCTGGAACTTACAAAGGAATATATTGAAACTATGAAGCATGTAACAGAAGACTGAATTTGCCACGCTTTCTAAAAACTGAATCATGTTTTTTGACCTAAAAATATACCTGACTTAATTCTTAATTATTTTTTGAGATACATGTATTTTTTTTTAGGTAGAAATAGAATTATGTTTTTATGCATTTGACACCACAAACTTGGTAGTACTATAAGATGATTGTTTTATAAATTATTTTTCTGTGTAACTTTGGGTTGGGTTGGGGCAAGCCTTTATTGTTAAAAATAGAAGGAATTAGTAATATTTGATGCTTTGCTAAAATTTATATTTTATTTTTGGCATCCTGATAAAAATTAGGGTTCCCTCACTTTTATTTATTTATTATTTTTTAAAATGTTTGTTTATTTTTGAGAGAGAGAAAGAGAGAGAGAGCATTAGCGGGGAAGGGACAGAGAGAGGGGGAGACACAGAATCGGAAGCAGGCTCCAGGCTCCAAGCTGTCAGCACAGAGCCTGACCCAGGACTCGAACCCACAAACTGTAGATCATGACCTGAGCTGAAGTTGGACACCTAACCAACCGAGCCACCTGGGTGCCCCTACGGTCCCCTCACTTTTAAAATAACTCCTTGCCTCTTCATTCTGTCTTTCAAGTCAAGCAGTGATAGGAGTATTCTGATCTTTATTGAAAATTCAGATATCTGGAGAAAGCCATGATTCAATCTTGTGACTTCAAGGACAGTAAAGAATTGGAAATCAGTATCTAAAATTTGAGCTATTTTGTCTGTTGGTAATAAAAGATAATTCACTGTTTTGTATTTTGGGTACTTGATATAGTTTAGAAGAATTTGAACAATCTGATATTTCTTAGCTGTTGATTTAGTTATTGATTTAGTCACAGCTAAAAAAAAAAGTTGGTTTTTTTGTTTTTTGTTTTTTAAGAGTTCCAGATGGGAGTAATTGGTGTTGGTACCTATTTTGCAGTTAATTTTCAGTAATCAGCGTTTAGGAATTTGCTTATGTTTATCTCCCCAGGTGTTTGCATGGGCTATTTACAAGGGGAATATTAAAACATAGATATTTTGAGAAAGAATAAAAGCATCAGCAGAAATCATTTAGATTATGTTCTCTAATCAATACGGAATTAAATGAGGAAATCAATAACAAGGAAATTTTGTAAATTCATAAATATGTGGAAATTAGTGAACACACCCCCAAATAATCAATGGCTCATAGTTATGACATACCACAACTTAGGGAATGTAGCTAACCAAGCATTCAGAGGGAAATTTATAGTTCTATAACTTAATATGATAGAAGGAAGAATGATGTCACATCAGTTACTTAAGTTTCCACTAAGAAACTGAAAAAAGAAGATCAAATTAAAACCCAAAGAAAGCATATAAAGAACATAGCTAAAATTATAGTAAAAATAGGGGTGCCTGGGTGGCTCAGTCGGTTAAGCATCCAACTTCGGCTTGAGTCATGATTTTGCAGTTTGTGAGTTCAAGCCCCGCCTCGGGCTCTGTGCTGATAGCCTGAAGCCTGCTTTGGATTCTTTGTCTCCCTCTCTTGCTGCCCCTCCCTTACTCATGCTCTTGTCTCACTCTCAAAAATAAATAAACATTAAAAAAAAAAGATTATAGCAAAAATAAGTGGAAGAAAGTTTTAAAAACTGGAGAATACCAATAGACCTAAAAGTCAGAACATTGAAAGATCAGGAAAACTAATAATATTTAGCCATACTGACTAAAAAGAGTGAAGAATTAAATTATTAAATTCAGGAATTAAAAAGGAATACTACCCATCTTATAGAAATTGTAAGGATTATAAGAGAGTACTGTGACCAACTGAATGCCAACAAATGTGATACATTTAAATGGACAAGTTCCTGTAAAGATAAAAGCAGTGAATTGATTCAGAAAGAAATAGAAAACTGGAAAGACTTACAAGTGAAAAAATGAATTCATATGTAAATAAATTCCCACCAAGAAAAGCCCAGACCCAGATGACTTTACTAGTGAATTTAAACCAGACATTTAAAGAAGTATATGAGTTCTTCACAGATTCTTTAATAAAAAAGAGGTGATATTTCATAATTCATTCTGTGAGGCCAGTGTTATGCAACCAAAACCAGACAAAAACATTACAAAGAAAGAAAATTATAATAATATAAATTTATTATATTTTATTATTAAAATATAATAAAATATTTTCATGAGTATTGGCACAAAAAATCCTCAAAAAAAGGTAAATGAGATCAAAATACATATAAAAAAGGATTATACAACATGACCAAATGGGGTTTATCTAAGTATTACAAAGTTTAACATCTGAAAATAAATCAACTAACATACAGTAATAATAGAATAAAAGACAAAAAAATACATGTCATATCAATAAATACAGAAAAAGCATTTGGCAAACTCCCAGTACTTTTTCATCATAAAACACTTAACAAAATGGGAATAAAAGGAAACTTTGTCCACTTGATATAGGACACCTACAAAAATACACAGCTAAGACCCTACCTTATGCTAGGTACCGAGTACCTCTTTCTTAACATTAGTAAGAAAAGAGGGGTATCTACTCTTGCCATTTCTATTGAATATTGTACTTGGTTCTAGCCACGGCAATTAGGCAAGAGAAGGAAATAAAAGGCATCGGGATTGGGATGCCTGGGTGGCTCCCTTGGTTAAATGTCCAACTCTTGATTTTGGCTCTGGTCACAATCTCATCATTCCTAAAATTGAGCCTAGTGTTGGGCTCTGTGCTGACAGCATGGAGCCTGCTTGGGATTCTCTCTCTCTCTTTTTCTCTGCCCCTCCCCCATGCATGCACTCTTTCTGTCAAAATAAACAAACAAACAAACAAACATTTTAAAAAAGCATGAAGATTGAAAAGAAGTTTAAAAAAAAAAGTATCAGCAGAGAAAGCAAGTTAATAATTTCTGGAAAGGGGCGCCTGGGTGGCGCAGTCGGTTAAGTGTCCGACTTCAGCCAGGTCACCATCTCGCGGTCCGTGAGTTCGAGCCCCGCGTCAGGCTCTGGGCTGATGGCTCGGAGCCTGGAGCCTGTTTCAGATTCTGTGTCTCCCTCTCTCTCTGCCCCTCCCCCGTTCATGCTGTGTCTCTCTCTGTCCCAAAAATAAATAAACGTTGAAAAAAAAAATAATTTCTGGAAAATGTTCCTTCAGACATTCATGGTTGCCCCTGTTCAGGAAACTGAGATGGATTGATTAGTTGATAGAAGATCTTTTAGGGCATTCCTTCTATTAAAAAATAATGTTTATTTTCCTGTATGTAAATATATACTGATCAATGGTTTGTCTTTAATGAATGACTAAATTTTCTTAGAATATAAAGATGTTAGATATAGGGTTTCCATCTTTTGGAAAAAATATTTAACCTGTGTGCTTATGTTTTGCTCCTTGTAATGGGAATAATAATATCTGACCTCTACCTTTGGAGACTGATAATGATTTTTAAAAATTAAGAATTATAAATTAACTGATTTCCTCTTTTTGGAATGAAAAGCACCATTATGTAGTGTTAAAAATATGATCTGGGATTCATAATCTGTTTTCTTCTGTTAAAACTACACATGGTTTCTTTCTTTCTTTCATCTTTGTATTAACCGCATAAAAATAAGACATGTTGGGGTGCCTGGGTGGCTCAGTTGGTTACGCACCTGACTTTGGCTGAGGTCATGATCTCATGGTCCGTGAGTTCGAGCCCTGTGTTGGGCTCTGTGCTGACAACTCAGAGCCTGGAACCTGCTTTGGATTCTGTGTCTGCCTCTCTCTCTGCCCCCATTCACGGTCTGTCTCTCAAAAATGAATAAACGTTAAAAAAGATTAAAAAAAATAATAAAGACATGTTTATTTACATTTTCTAAGGGGTCAAATCTAAAGTATAATAGGGGCACCTGGATGGCTCAGTTGGTTAAGCATCTGATTTCAGCTCAGGTTATGATCTCATGGTTCCTGAGTTTGAGCCCTGCGTTGGGCTCTGTGTTGACAGCTTAGAGCCTGGAGCTTGCTTCAGATTCTGTGTCTCCCTCTCTCTCTGTCCCTCCCCCACTCATGTTCTCTCTCTCAAAAATAAATATTAAAAAATTTTTTTTAATATAAAGTATAATGGTCATAATTTAGGAATCCTTTTGAGTAGTTTATAAACTTTCTCAACTTAAATTTCATTTCTTTCCATACCAAAATAAATAGAATTATGTAATTGTTGGCCAGAGAAATATGAGGAGGGCAAAGGCAAAGAAGTTTGTGTATGTCATGTGGGACCAGCATTTATCTGTGAAGAACTTTATAATTTCTCATGATCCTCTTGTATGAGATGGACTAAAGAAGATCATATTAAATGGAAGATAGAAGTGTAAAACATGCATACTGTATTTTGGGCAGAATAGTACAAAAGTACACATTTTAGAATTAGGCATATTAAGATTGAAATTCCACTTTCTTTTTGATTTTTTACTTTTTAAAATTTATTTATTAAAATATTTTTTTAACATTTATTTTTGAGAGAGAGAGAGAGACAGAGCACAAGCTGGGGAGGGGCAGAGAGAAAAGGAAACACAGAATCTGAAGCAGGCTGTGGGCTCTGAGCTGTCAGCATAGAGCCCAACGTGGGGCTTCAACTCACGAACCGTGAGGTCGTGACCTGAGCCGAAGTCCAATGTTTAACCAACTGAGCCATGCAGGCACCCCTGGAATTAATTCCACTTTCTAACTTAAACACATTACTTAGCCCATTTTCTCATTTTTCAAATGAGATTAATAAACTTTTTTTAGGATGGTTGTGAGGTTTGATGAGATATCATTATATAAAATGTCTACTGTTTGGCCACTATGAACATTTGGTTAGTGGGATTTCTAAATAATGATAGTAGTAAGAGCAGCAATAACAACAGACACACATACAAAACTCATTCAGCAAGTGGATGAGTACTGAGAGCATAGTTTAGCAGCATAGTAAGGCAAGCTGTTGAACTAGAATAATTCACACAGAAGAAATTTGTGAAGGGAATTAAAGGTAAAATTTTGAATTATATGTAAAAAGTGTTTATTCCCAATTAATAGAAGCCTGTGTTGGCTTAAATGTAGGGATCCTGAATTTTTAAGTATTGTTATTATACCTATAGCCATCATAACATATAATACTTTTGGGTTCACATGAATCAACTCAGTACAAATACTTTTTACAGTATAAATACTGATTTGATTTTTATGAAATCAAATATTTCTCCTACTTTTATAAAAATAGGAAGAACTACACAGAGATAAAATGTCACTAATATGAATATCTGAAAGAATTTAAAACTTATCAGTAATAGCCATAATAGAGAAATTCTAAGAATAGTAAATGATCATTTTGAAAAATGTTTTAGTATTTAATCAATAAGGAGAAATATGTTTACTTTCTACGTCATTGTAAAGATAAATTTCATTAATGTCTTGTTCCAAGTCTTAGCATAGCTTGTTGGGTTTTTTTTGGTGTTTTCAAATATTGATGACCAGTGCTGAAATAGTGCAAGTACTGTCAGATCAGTTCAAATACTGTTTTGTGTTTGTGATGCTATCTTTTACATAAGAAACTCTTAAAAGCTTATTATAAGCTCTTTGTTTAATTTTTCACATTGCACAGAATGTGGACTCATTACTTGCTTTTCATTCTTTTCTTTGTTTTATTCATACTGATTTTTAGAAAATTTTACAACTTCTTCCAGAAAGAATTCATCAGCGATGGCAGTTTCATAGTATTGGTAAGTAATTTAAATATGTATTTGACATTTGACATAAATGATAATGCTCTTTAATGGGCTGGTCATTATTTCAAATGAATTTATGGTTTATTTTTTAGTAAAAACAATATAAAGAATACTGGACTTTACTTACTGGGAGTATAAGATAAAAATATAGATGAAAGATTACCAGTCAAAAGGCATATTAAATTTCTTCCTTTACTTTAGCAGTGGTGATAAAACTATAAAACCAAAAAAATAAAAGTGGGCTCAGCCTCAAAATAAACATCTCAGAATCAGAAACGGAAGAGAAATGTAAAGTGCCAAATAGAGTGTGTGTATGTGTGTGTGCGCACACACATACACACACGCACAACACATCTTCTTTATCCATTCATGAATCAGTGGACATTTTGGCTCCTTCCACAATTTGGCTATTGTGCTATTGGCTATTGGCTATAGTGCTGCTATCTCCACTATTATAGTGCTGCTATAAACATAGGGGTGCATGTGCTCCTTTGAATCAGCATTTTTGTATCCTTTGGATAAATACCTAGTAGTGCAATTGCTGGGTTGTAGGTAGCTCTATTTTAATTTTTTGAGGAACCTCCATACTGTTCTCCAGAGTGGCTGCACCAGTTTACATTCCCACCAACAATGCAAAAGGGGAACCCTTTGTCCACATCCTGACCAAGTATTGTAATATTTGTGTAATTTGTAGTCTCTTACTGACCAGTCTAGCTAGGCATTTGTCATTAGTGTTGACCATTTCAAAGAACTAACTCTGGTATTGTTTGATTTTCTCTGTTCTTTTTCTGCTATTTCATTGGTTTTCATTTTAGCTTTTTATATTTTTTAACTGTTTTGCTTGCTTTGGGTTTAATTTGTCTATTTGTATTTTCTTATGATGGAAGTCTAGGATATTAATTTGATATCTTTTTTCTTTTTTGATACAGATATTTAAGGCAATAAATTTCCCTCTAAGCTTTGTTTTAGCTTATCCTGTAAGTTTTAATATTGTGCTTGTGTTTTCATTTAGTTGAAATACATACATACATATATATATGTATATATATATGTATATTTAGAGAGAGAGAGCATGCGAACAGGGGAGTGAGTAGGGCAGAAGGAGAGAGTAAGAGAATCTTAAGTAGGCTCCACACTCAGCGCAGAACCCAATGCAGTTCCCACAACCCTGGGATCTTGACCTGAGCTGATATCAAGAGTTGGACACTCAACCAACTGAGCCACCCCAGGTGCCTCAGAAGTTTTTAAAAACATTTTTTTTTTAATGTTTATTTTTGAGAAAGACAGACAGACTGAGTGGGAGACAGGCAGAGAGAGAGGGAAGCATAGAATTTGAAGTAGGCTGCAGGCTCTGACCTGTCAGCACAGAGCCTGATGCAAGGCTTGAACTCAGGAACCGTGAGATCATGACCAGAGCTAAAGTCAGATATTTAACCGACTGAGCCACCCAGATGCCCCAGAAATACTTTTTAATGTCCCTCTTGGTTTCTTTGACCTGTAGTTAAAGAGTGGTTTTTTGTTTTGTTTTTTAATTTTCAAGTATTTGATGTTACCACAGATTTCTTTCTGTTGTGATTTCTACCTTAATTCGTTTTTGGTCAGAAAATACACTTTATGTGATTTTAGTCTTTTTAAGGTTTTGAGACATTTCGTGGCTCAGAATATAGTCTCTCTTAGATGATATTCTGGTGTGCTTGAGAATGTGTATTCTGTAGTCACTTAAAAGATTAATGTATGGCAATGATATGATTTGTAAAGAACAAGGAAGTTCTTGAATAAATGGAATCTTACGCAGTATCTATGAATGATAGGCTTGATAGTATAAAAAGAAAAATTCTCATTCAGAATTCCTGTAGGGACTTTTTACTATAGCGTAACAGATTTCTCCTAAATTTATATGGGAAATCACAGGCAAAGTATATGGAAGAGTAAAAGGAAGGTAAAAGGAAGATGGTGCTGTTGTATATTTCCATACCCAATAATGCTATAATAATTAAGATAGTGTCACCGTGTAGGGATGGACAAGTGGATAATGGAAAATAACATGGAAACCAACTGAAGACCTAGCCTTATACATAGAAATTTGAATTATGATTGAGATAGCATTTCATTTCATTATAAACCCTAAAAGAGTTAGTACCACAACTGGCTCTCCATTTGAGTAAAAAAATCTGTTATTGCCATACAGAAATAAGTTTATGATGGATTTCAGGTCTTAACTGTTAAAAGTAACACTTTAAAACTTTTTAAAGTGACTGTTGGTTTATCTTTATTACTTTAAGGTAGGGAAGTATTAAGAAAAGCATTGGTGAATTGACTATATTGAAATTTAAAACTTTTCTACATCGGAAGATACTTTCTCTCCCAATCAAAAAAAACATGGCTGAATTGTTTGGAAGTATATATTTCCAATTCAAAGAAGTGACATAGAATTAGTAGGCAGTGTGTATAAGGAACTCTCATAGTAAACAAAATAACATAATTGAAAAATGAACAAATGATATCATAAGCAATTTGCAGGAACTTGAATGATGAAAAGATGCTTGGTGTCACTAAGAAACATCAAATGAAAACATTATGAAGATATGTTTTAGAGCTTCCACCAGTATTTTGTGTTGCCAAGAATGTGTTACCAAGAATGTGTTACCATAGCATTCTCATACACTACTAGAAGTACTGCTAACTTTTTCAAATACTTTAGAGAGAATTTTCTGTTATTGAGTGAAGTTGCAAGTGAGTAATTTCATTCCTGGTAATATATCTTGGGGAAATTCACATGTCTACAGGAAGTCATGAACAAGAACCTTTATTATAGTATTCCTGAGAATTGCAAAAAATTTGAAAACAAACCAAATGTCCTAACATAAGTAAGATTATTGGAACATAATGGAATAGTAAATATATAGCCGTTAAAGTGAATTAATTAGAGCTATATAGATTAGTGTAGATGAATTTCAGAAGCTAATGTTGGATGTGAAAAATAACTTATAGGAAGGCTTATTTTGTATGATATATATAAATGTATGTTTTTTCAAAAACTATTAAACTTCAAACTTAACCAGATTTGATTAGTTTTCCACTTATGTTCTTTTTCTGTTCCATAATCCAATCCATGATGCCACACTGCATTTAGCATATATAGATTTTTTTTTTTTTAGGGGAGTTGATTAAAGACTGGGATTTACATAGTATTGCTTTAAGAAAATGAATTTGCTTGAACATAAGAGAATTGCAGATAAAACAGTTAAAAAAAATTGTTTTTAGTTTATTTTTGAGAGAGAGAGAGAGAGAGAGAGAGAGAGAGCGAGCGAGCGAGCAGAAAGAGAGGGAGACACAGAATCCAAAGCAGGCTCTAGACTCTGAGCTGTCAGCACAGAGCCTGATGAGGGGCTTGAACCTATGAACTGGGAAATCATGACCTGAGCTGAAGTCAGAGGCTTAACCAACTGAGCCACCCAGGTGCCCCCAGTAAAAGTTTTATTTGAAATATTAAAGCTTATTTTTGTATGACAACTGAAACTTAACCAAATAAAATCTAGGCTTGATCTTTGTGTCTGTGTGTTTTGTATATGTATAATCTTGAGGTTATTAGAAAGAATAAAAAATACAGTATTGGAAAAAATAGCTGTGGAAAAAATTCTTGTTATTGGTATAAGTTTTAAACATATAAACTAACTCTAAATGTTTTATTGATTTATAAATAAATACTCATAATATGAAAATATTTTTGGAAATAACTAATACCAAAATCTAGATAAAGACTGGGACAGTTTTTTTCTGGGGAAGGAAGGAAGGAAGGAGAATGATTTGAAATGGTTTCAAAGGAGGCTTCAATGATACTTGTTAGATAAAACCTCATAGATCATGTAAATAAATGAAAATTCAAAATTATAAGAAACACAGGACTGTGTTAGATATGTTCAGACCAAATGGTTGGTCTCTGGATGGTTATTAATGTAATTTTAGTATTTTATTATAGAATTGAAATATTGTATAAATTAAAAGAAACAAAGATGGATTTGAATATTCTGAAAAAGAAAATTAGTACAATGAAAATGTTAGGGAATATTAGAGTTACAGAAGTTTATGTGGTTAAATGAAAATTTTCTGCAGTGGTTTTTATTTGTATTAGTGATGGAGGAAGTACTTAATTATATTCTTAGTGTTAAATAAGAGATGTACAGAGATTGTTGTATTAAGTGCAGTCTTGTGTTTAGTGTTTGTTTTGATAGAATAAATCATGTCTAATTGCAATAGATGATGTGTTGTAAAGGTGACTTTTTAAATTCCTTTCTGGTCCCAAGATTATGGCCAGAGGGATATCAGGGTCACCAAGAATAACTTGGAGGTTGCCAAGGACTTGTTTTAAAGTGTTTTCAAGTCTGACCGAGAACTCTGACATTTGGAAACAAGTAAGAAAATATGAATGTTTAAAATAATCTTTTCTTTTCAGGATTGATTTTAAAGAAACTACTCCACACAGGAAACTCCTTGAAGGTATGGTTGTCTTTCTTTTCTATGACTTTTTAAAAACTGAGTAAAGCATATAGTCTCTTGTTCTACTTTTCCTACATCAACTTTTTTCCTAAAGAATTTTGAATTGTTTACTTAATTGAAGTTAATTGACTTAAAATATAGCAACATACTCAGTGTGTGTGAAATACGTACTAGGTTGATTAGTCTATTGAAAAACTATTGTTGGGGTGCCTAGGAGGCTCAGTTGGTTAAGTGTCTGACTCCTGGTTTCAGTTCAGGTCATGATCTCATGATTCTTGGTTTGAGCCCCTCATTGGACTCTGTGCTGATGTTGGGGAGCCTGCTTAAAATTCTCTCTCCCTTTTTCTCTGCCCCTCCCTTTTTCTCTGCCTCTCCCTTTTTCTCTGCCTCTCCCTTGTTGTCTCTCTCTCAAAATAAATAAACTTAAAACAAAGAAAAAAACTATTGTTTGCCAATGCATTGAGTGATTCACTAGAAATACTTTATTCTCTGATCCCAGAAGATAAAAACTATTTAGTCATTCAATAAATTATTCTTTATATTACCATAACTATGCTTAGATGTAGAGAGAAATAAAGGATCTATATTAAAAAGTTGGTTTTATTTCTTTTTCATTATCTCATTGTGCTGTTATAAGAGAAGCTACCTTGTCTAAAAGCTTCTCATTGTAGATTAAATGAAAGTTTCATATTGTAGGTAGGTTTGGTGTCGAGGCTTGGAATAACAGCATGAAGGATTAAGTCTTCCTAATTGTTATCTTGTTATCTCCCTAAACTGTGAGGTTGGCAGCTGTTGAACAGCTTTGACAGTGGCCATTTACCAAGCTGTAGTAGGCCAATTTCCAAAGCTACCAGTGAGGTTAGGTTAGTGAAGAACTTGGTGTTTTCCTTGTCAGAGTTTGAATGTTTTTCTATCTTTTTCTGTTCTCTTCATGGGAGAGAATTTATGCATTGATTCAAATATTTGTTGTCTTCTGTAGATGAGTTATTGTTCTAGGTGCTTAGAATAGAGTAATAGGTCACAATTTCTGTTTTGCAGGTTAGCAGCAAATAATAAGTACATGACATAATTTCAGAGAGTGGTAAGCCTTTTAAGGACAAGAACATTAATTTAGCAGTGCACCAGGATCCCCATTACGATTCTTCATTTTACCAAACTCATTATAGCAAGGAACAGTTATTGCCCTCTTTCTTCTTGTATTAGACCATCAGAAATGATTTTCTGATTTTTTACAAATGGAAATTATAGAATAAAGATTACCTGGTGGCTTTCAGTAGTAAGAGGCCAAGTTTATTCTGTAGTTGTTCAAATCTGTGAATTTAATTTTACAAGTAATGAGAGCTCAATAAATGACATGGATGTAATAGCTCTTCCTCCTTCCCTCCCTCCTTCCTTCTTCCTTTTCTTTTTCCTTTCCCTCTTTCTTTCCTTCCTCTGTTTTGCAAAGTAACATTCTCTAATCATCTAAAGAATTTTGGCCTTAAAAGTAAGAAAATATTTCCATTATAAGTAAAAATACTATTTTTATTTTATTTTAGATCAGGCGGGAAGGTGTTCGTCTTTTTTTATTATGGTTACAAGCTCTTCAGAATAACTGTAGCAAAGAACAACTTTGGATGTTTTCTTGCTTAATTCCCGGATTTTCAGCACTACAATCTGAACATGGACCTCGAACTTTAGATAATCTCATTAATCCTCCACTCAACCTTCAAGAAAGTAAGATTCATGAGATCTTATTCATTAGTATTTAAAATTTTCTGTGTAGTTAATATAGGTTTAAAATGTCTGTACATTTATTAACTGGGTAATTCAAGGCCATGTTGTAAAATGTAGGTTTTATTATTTTTTAGGTATGATGAGGCCAACAGATCAGATGATTGTCGTTAAAAAAAATATATAGTTACAGTTCCCAAGAGGAGAGGGCATGCCACACCAGGGAGGGTGGCCACATGGGGAAGTACCAGGGTCAGTCAGGGGTAGGGTATCATAGGCAAGAGCCTATATGATTTCTGTAGGTAGAATGTGTGAGGCAGTGTGAGCAGTTCTGCGGCTCATTTGGATAATTTTAGCAGGCTCAGGTGCAAACGGGCTTTCCCTCATTGTCACTCAGGTACCTGGGTGATTAGGTGAGGGGAATAGTGGCCTTGAGTGTGAGGGCCAAATAGAAGTGGGGAGTAGAGGTGTGTACTCTGGACTGGATGGTTTGCACCTGGAAGGAATGTTCTCCAGCCCATGTTTATGATCTCTAGGAATTAGCTAGCCAGCCCTGGGAGGGCCATTCTTCTCTCCCTGGCCAACAAGTCTTCTGGCATCAAAGCATCAGAAACACCTAGTTAATATAAGCCATTTTTTACATTTATCTTTCATCTCTAATTCTCATATGTCCTCTTGTATCCTTGAGTTAATTTGGATGTACTTTGAAGTACAAGAGTATTTTATTTTGTGCCAAGAGGACTATAAAAAAACCTACTTTTGTGAACTTAATTACTGGGCTAATATTTACTGAGAAACAGGTTTAGGAATCTGCCTGTACTAAACTAGGTGCTGCTTAGGAAATATTTAAGAGAATTCAGCTAGTTGTTGGTTTTCTTGAATTTGCGGTTGTTACAATGAATGTTTTTGAATATTTGAAAATTTTTGAAAATGTACATATTTCTTATTTTATACATGGACTTTTGTAATCAAGGAACTAAGATGTTATCTTTTCTTTTTGAGAGGGAAATAGCATTTCCTTTTTTGAATAAAGCGTTACCTTAAAGGGTAATCGTGGTCATTACTAGAGTACTCTGTCCTTTAATTGATAAATAAGCTCATTATTTTTGCTGTTACTCATCATACTATGGAATTTTGGAATGGACACACTTAATGTGAATTTTAAAATATCATGAGAAGTTTTTTTTCAAGCAAGATTTACTCTTAAGCCCTTCATATCTGTCTGTCCATCCTTGTCACATTATCTCAGTCAAGGGCTTATGAAACAGCTGTTATTAAACTTCATGGTTGTTGTGATGGATCGTCCGGATGATCTCAGATTTTTTTCAAGCTTCAGTCATTAGAAAATTTTCAAGCAGTATTTGTTGCATATGTGTTTTACAGTTAATGTTTTTTGGACCACATTATTTCATTGTTAATTTTGTTTTGTAATTATACTGAACATTTCTTTTGTCTTTGGATAGCTCAAGTCACTATAGAGGAAATCACTCCTCTTGTCCCCCCACAATCAGGAGACAAAGGACAAGAAGATCTCACAAGCTATTTTCTTGAAGCACTTTTAAAATATATAGTAATTCAGGTATGTTTTATCTTCTTAAATATCACCCTTCTTACCATCATTTTTCCCTCTCTTACCATTGTTCTGTTAGAGTAGATATTTGCTTATTGTCCTGAAGAAGGACAAATTTTTGCTTTTGAAAATGTATGTTAGTATGCCTTTCCTGGAAAAAAAAAATCATTGGAGGGATTATTAATCCCTTAGGGAGCTAGAGAGAGAAATTTTTAAGTAGACTGTTTCATGTATAAACCTTCTTATGCGGTCCAGTTTCTAATCCTTTCCTTTATAATCAGCAGCTGTGGTCTTTAAAAAAAACTAATAACTGGTTTAGGGATCAATCTGCCAAGAAGCCAGTAGGGAGGTAGGCTGAGAATGGGGTGTGGGTACAGGAATGTAATTTATACTTCAACCTGTTTGTATTGTATATTTCTAAGTGAATGTATTTTGTAAGGTAACCTCTTCATCTCTGCATAGGAAATGTGCATGTTCTGATCAGTGGAAACACTCAGCATATATACATTTCTTGTAACTGTTCCAAACATAAAAATTCCCCATGCCTTAGAAACTAACATTATAAAGTTAATTTGGACCCTGAATGAGATTACCAAGATGTAAATCTGATTCCACATCTTACTGATAATATGACCTTTGTTAAATTAACCTCTGTGGCTTAAAATAGACATAAAAATAATACATATCCTACTTTGGTGTTTGAGGGTTAAATAATTAGTGCAAAGTACTAGAATAAAAAAGTACATGATACACGTAAGTGTTCTGTGAATAGTAGTTGTTACTGTCATTATTATTACCAGTTTTTCTTTTTTAAAAAACAACTTTTAGGGGCGCCTGGGTGGCGCAGTCGGTTAAGCGTCCGACTTCAGCCAGGTCACGATCTCGCGGTCCGTGAGTTCGAGCCCCGCGTCGGGCTCTGGGCTGATGGCTCGGAGCCTGGAGCCTGCTTCTGATTCTGTGTCTCCCTCTCTCTCTGCCCCTTCCCCATTCATGCTCTGTCTCTCTCTGTCCCAAAAATAAATAAACGTTGAAAAAAAAAAAAAAACCTTTAAAAAACAACTTTTACACTCCATATAGGTTTTTAAATGTTTTGCTGGTTTATTGAGATATAATTGGCATACAGTAAACTGCAATATTGAAATATACAATTTGATGAATTTTATTATATGTGTACAACATGCAGCCATCACCACAATCAATATAATGACCATATCACCCTTAAAAGTTCTCAGATGCCTTCGTAATATATCCTTTTCCACTCCTAACTGCTTCCTAATCCCAGGCAACTATTGATCTTTGTCACTATAGTTTGCATTTTCCATATTTTTATGTAAATGGAATCCTGTAGTACATACTTTTTTTTGGTCTGGCTTCTTTTTTCCATCATAAATATTTTGAAAATCATCCATATTGTTGTATATTTATAGTTTGGTTCTTTTTATTGCTGACTAGCTTTTCATTGTATGGATATACCACACTTTGTTATTCAGGTGATAATGAGTTTCCAGTTTTTGCTATTGCAAATAAAACTGCTGTGAATATTGATAAACAAGTCCTTGTGTATATGTAAAATTTCCTTTTTTGTGGGTAAATACCGTTAGTCAAACAGCTAGGTTGTAGAGTAGGTATATACTGATTTTTTAAGGCGCTACCAAGTGTTTTCCGAATGGTTGTGCCTTTTACATTCCACTAGCAATCTATGAAACTTAAAAGTTGCATCACATCCTCATCAACAGTTGGTATGGTCACTATGTAATTTTAGCTATTCTAAAGTGAATGTATAGTGGTATCTCACTGAAGCCTACTCTGGGCTTTTACTATCCCCCTACTTAGATATCTTCCTCCCCCTACTGAAATTCTCACACCCTGTGTTTTACTGCTCTTTCCCCTTCTATTCTCACCTCCTTACTTCATGGACACTGTCCTCACCTCCTCGTGCTCAAAGTCCCCACTGGGCAATTGCCTCTACTATATCCCCTCCATGGAGGCCCTACTTCTTATGGAAGCTCTGATTACCTGCACTTGACTGCCACTGCTTTTACTCCTTCTCTACTCTCACATATACCTATTTTGTATGACTTTTAAGGCTGAATTATTCAGGATGGGGCAATGGGGAAAAGAACATTCATATCTTTGTCATTAGTAGAGCCGAATTTGAGTCAACTTTGAAAATTTTCCAGAGCATACTTTAACTTCTCTAAGATTTTTGAAATATAACTTATATAATGCATTTTCATGGCATTAAACCCTCATTTTAAGATTTTTCCTTTATATATATTTAGCGTGTATATCTTTAGAGTGTAATAGATTAGTGTATTGCTTAAGTAACCTTTTACAAGCTTGTTTATAATAACTAATAACTGTTTCTGTTTCATGGAATGATTCTCATTATATTTTTTATTATTAGGTAAAAAGTTTAGAATGGAAGAACAAAGAAAACCAAGAAAGGGGATTTTCATTTTTGTTTTCACATTTTAAGAAATATTACTTGCCTTATATTTTCCCAAACATCTGCAAGGAGAATAGTTTATATCATCCTGTACTTGGTAAGTAGTCTTTGGAATTTTCTAAAAGATCATATGTAAGAATAAAATATACTTCATTGTAAAGCTGGCATTTGTTACCTGAAGAAGACTGATAACTTTAGTATTTTTATTGATTCCTTAGAAATATACCTTGATTCATATAGAAAGTGGAATTCTTTTAATAGGAAAGTTTCACTGAGAGTGAAGAGATTTTTTTAAAAAACATATTCTTTGGGTCTCACCAATTGGAAAAGTTAACCTACCAGCAATATTTGTGATTATAAATTAAACTTAATTCTAATATTTGGTATGATCTTTAAACTACATTATAAATTTTTTAAGGCCCCCCCAAGGGTTTGATTTAGTATGTCTTATTTAAATTATGTATGAATAATTACAGTGTCATATGTTTTGATGATATATTATCCAGTATTTAGTGGCTGTGCCAAAATGGCTGTGTGTGCCTTGAAACTAGAACCTTCTTGACAAATGTTGGGTTAGAAGCAGACCTTCCATATATAGGAGGCACTGGCAATCTGTATGTGGAAATGTTCTTTTTGAAAAAAGATTTTCCTATTTTAAGCTTTGCCAAGTTTAGGCAACTCATAGGTTTAGGCATAACCATTAGAGCTAGTAGAAAGGAATTAAATTAGAGTAGCAGATCTTTGCCACTGAGAACAATATTTACTTTAAAAATATTTTTGCTGTAAAAATCAAGGAAAAATTCTCATACTTTGTATTTCTTCAAAATTTGTGTCTCAGTCTTAGGTTAATTGAAGTGAGTTCTCATTAATTTCAAATGGCTCTGGAAGGTTCTCTACTTAGGCAAGATTCATTGAGCTTTTCAGTGAGAAAATTGCAAAAACACGTTTCCATATATCAGCCATATATGGTTCACTCTTGTAGATTCCATGCTGATATCTAGCAAATTATTTTAAAATGTCATTTTTGTACCAAATCTGCTTCTAAAACAAGAGTATCATGACAAGTGTTTTCTCAAATGTTTAAAAATGCATATTTATCTAAGCATAATTCTTATTTTGGTCTTTGTTTTCCTTTTATTTTTCATAGATATCCCACAGGTGAGACCAAAGCCACATTATGTTATGATAAAGAAGGATGCTGAAACCAATGAAGCAATCTATTGTACAAAGGAGCCTTTCATTAAGGCTCGGGTTATTGTCATTCGTTGGCTGGTTTCTTTCTGGCTTGAGCCAAAGCCACATACAGGACCTCATATTCCTGGGATGGAAGGTGAAGTCTTGCCAAAGAATATTCAGGTAATACACCACATAAGGCAAACTTGTTAAAGTTAAAAATGGCTTAAGAGATATGACTGTGGATTTAAATTGCCTTATGTGTAGAACACTTTTAAAGCAAATGATAGTATTTTCTTTGTATAAATGTATTTTATGAATCCAAATTTTAACAATTATTATAGAATTGATAGTTTTTTTTAATAAAAAATAAAACTTGGAAGACATAGAAGATCATTCTAGTCATATATGAGTCTCAGCTTTTAATTTGTTTCTGTATTTTATATTAGTTGTGCAGTATTAAAAATATTCTGAATTGTACATACAGATTCTTGCAGTTGGAAGCAATCTGTAATCAAATGGTTGTAGAACCATCATAATTCTTTGTAGATTTCCAAAGCATTCACAGAATGCTGACTTAAAATCTTATCTCCCAGGGTACTGGGCTGGCCCAGTCCATGGAGCTTGTGACTCTTGATCTTGGGGTTGTGAGTTCAAGCCCCGTGTTGGGTGTAGAGATTATTTAAATATAAAGTCTTGGGCGCCTGGGTGGCTCAGTCATTTAAGCACCCAACTTTGGCTCAGGGCATGATCTCACGGTTTGTGAGTTCAAACCCACATCAGGCTATCTGCTGTCAGTGCAGGAGCCCACTTTGGATCCTCTGCCCCCATATCTCCGTGTCACTCCCCACTTGCACGTTCTGTCTCTCTCAAGAATAAATAAACATTAAAAAAAATCTTTTTTTAAAAATTTTTTAACATATATTTTTGAGAGAGAGAGAGAGAGAGCATGAGCAGGGGAGGGACAGAGAGAGAGGGAGACAGAGAATCTGAAGCAGGCTCCAGGCTCTGAGCTGTCAGCACAGAGCCCGATGCAGAGCTCAAACCCACAAACTATGAGATCATGACCTGAGCCGAAATCAGATGCTTAACCGACTGAGCCATCCAAGGAGCTCCCCCAAAAATAAAATCTTAAAAAAATAACGCCTTGCCCTCATCTCATTTCCCCTTTTTTAACAAGGGCACTGAGTCTAGAAATGTGATATAAAATTGTACGGCTATACAATGGAGGGACTAATCTATAAACTTCTAGTATTTAATTAAATAGTTGGTCTTTTTCATACTTCATTATCACTTTCTCCTTTTTCCTCAGTGTGTGTTTTTCCTGAACTTATCTATATTACGGTATTTATTTTATAATTTTTATTTTCCTTTTCTCAGATTTTCTTCATTTAGTTTAAAATATCTTATACCGTGTGTGTTTTTGTATGACTTCTTAAATCTTTCACAAATTAAGTGGAGGTATAAAGTGGGTGTTTAATTGACTAGCACTCAGAATATTTCAATTATATTCCCCCTTAGCCTTTATTTATCTGCAGTCGACTATGGGTATGTTTTCCCTAAAACTTTGTTTCAATGTCTCTACAGAGAATTATTAAATATAGAAACTCTCAAGCAGAACTATTTTCCATGATCTCAGAACTTAATGCACTAAAATCATGGAGGTTTTGATTAGGAAGGCATATTTGAGATTATTTACTTAAACCCTCTTGTTTTTTTTTTTTTTTTTTTTTTTTTTCTGAAATTTATTGACAAATTGGTTTCCATACAACACCCAGTGCTCATCCCAAAAGGTGCCCTCCTCAATACCCATCACCCACCCTCTCCTCCCTCCCACCCCCCATCAACCCTCAGTTTGTTCTCAGTTTTTAACAGTCTCTTATGCTTTGGCTCTCTCCCATTCTAACCTCTTTTTTTTTTTTTTTTTTTCCTTCCCCTCCCCCATGGGTTCCTGTTAAGTTTCTCAGGATCCACATAAGAGTGAGACCATATAAACCCTCTTGTTTTATAGACGACAAAACTGAGACTAAAAATTGAGTAACTTAATGGAAACGAATTTGCCATACCATGATATAGTGCTACTACTATCATAACATGGTAGTAATTTCCTTATCACCAACCTTACTTTATCGCTAGTCTTAGGCTTCATCTTTAGTCATGGTGAAAAATCTTTTAAGTTAGTAGAATATAGAATGTTCTCTTGAGTTTGTTTGTTTCTTTCCTTCCTTCCTGCCTGCCTACCAGCCAGTCAGCCTTCCATCCTTTGTTCCTCCCTCCCCATTTCCCTTCCTTCCTTCCGATTTTATTTTTAAGTAATCTCTACACCCAGCATGGGGCTCAAACTTACAACCCCAAGATCAAGAGTCACATATTCTACCAATAGCCAGCCAGGCACCTCACTCTTGAGTTTTTTTTTTTTTATATTTTCTTTAGGCGTCATTTCTACTTCTGTCATAATTTTTTTTTTGCCATTCCTTTGTTTTTTTTGTAACTTGTTTGTACTGTAAACATTCTAAAAGCAAATTATAGGTGGATAGATGATTAGTGAGTATCACTATATTACTTATGTGATGAATTATTTGGATTGCCACTTAAGTATTTAGAATGGATTCTAAATGAAATCTATGCCTGGGGTGCCTGGGTGGTTCAGTCCATTGAGTGTCCATCAGATTCTTGATTTTGGCTCAGGTCATGATCCCAAGGTTGTGGGATCAAGCCCTGCATGGGCTCCATGCTGAATGTGGAGTCTGCTTAAGGTGTTCTCTCCCCACCCCCCCTCGTTCTCCTTTCTACCTGTCTCCCCTGCTCATTCACTCTCTCTTTGAAAAAAAAAAAAAGTCTATGATCTATGCCCAGTTTTAAACAATAGTGTAAGTTATTTGTGGAATGCTTTGAGTTCTACCAGTATTTGCTATTAGAAAGCAAAATCCCAGGGTGCCTGGGTGGCTCAGTAGGTTAAACATCCAACTCTTGATTTCGGCTTAGATCATGATCTCACAGTTCGTGAGCTCGAGCCCTGCATCAGGCTCCTTGCTGGCAGCATGGAGCTTTCTTGGGAGTCTCTCTCTCCCTCTTTCCTGCCCCTCCCCTGCTCTTGGCTTCTCTCTCTGTGTCTCAAAATAAATAAACTTAAAAAAAAAAAAAAGCAAAATACCAAATTAAATGATTATGATATTCTCCCTCTTTTCTTTTTCTTTTAGAGAGCAGCTGCTAGTTTGGTATCCAGAGAAGAAAACAAAAATGATAATGCTGATAAAGCAGATAGAACTACAGAACCAGAACAGTCCCATTCTAATACAAGCACTCTCACGGAGCGAGAACCTAGCTCATCTAGTCTCTGCAGTATTGATGAAGAACATCTCACAGACATTGAAATAGTTCGCAGAGTTTTTTCTTCTAAAAGAAGTAATGTAAACTTTGTCACAGAGATATTTCGTCAGGTAAAGTATCTTTCAGTAATTTTAATTTCTAATGTAGACTTTGGTTTTTAATGTTGAATATACTGACTTTCAGCTATTTAAAATTCCTAATAGAAATGTTTGTTTGTTTGTTTTAAGTTTATTTATTTTGAAAGAGAGAAAAAGAGAGCATGAGCAGGAGAGGGGCAGAGAGAGGGAGAGAGAGAATCCCGAGCAGGCTCCAACACTGTTAGTGCAGAGCCCAATGCAGGGCTCAAATTCACAAACTGTGAGATCATGACCTGAGCCAAAACCAAGAGTTGGACACTTCACCAACTGAGCAACCTAGGAGCCCCTTAATAGAAATGTTTTTTAAAGTTCATATTTAATTTTAAATTTAATTTTAATTTTAAAATTTGCTATTTTAATCTTTTAATATTTTCTATTTATATTTTTTAGTTTATGATGAGTTTAGTTTAATAACCAACCATGCTCCTCCTTCTGTTATTAGAACAGTTTTCGTAGTTACTCACTTTCCGGTTTGAAACTTTATTTCCTACCATTTGATTAGTAAATTAAAATTATTTTATCTTTCATTCTCTACAATCAGTAAAAAGTGGTTTGTGAGTATAAGAAGCAATGTTTTCATTGCCTTTATCCTCCTTTCAGAGTCTCAGTTTTGTCCTCTAAGGCATTCTGAAATTAAAGTTGCGTAAGGTAGATATTTGGGGACTAAAATAAAGAAATGGAGAGAAAGAAAAAGAATAAAAAGTATCATATAAGGATAGCTAGAAATTCCTAAGTGCACATTCTCAATTACATAGAAATTTTATGGTAAATAAACCTTATAAAAACTAATCATTTGCTCTTAATAGCAAAGGTACTTAACTTTTGCAGGTAAACATCATTGAGTTTTGTAGCTGAAGGGCATCATTCAAGTCTCACAGTAAGAAAGTGGTAGATTTGGGACTAAAACTCCCAGATCCTGGTTCCCCTGGCAGTGCTGTTTATATCACATTGCCTTCACTTGCCAGGGAGCTGTCTAGGCATAGCACATCTTCACCTCATATACATATTTATTGATATGCAAAACAGAGACATCATTAGCTTTGTAAAGAAACAAACTTGCCTTGGCTTGTTTCAGCAGCACAAACACTAAACATTAGAATGATACAGAGAAAATTAGCATGGCACCTGCACAAGGACCACAGGCAAATTCATGAAGGGGTTCTATATTTTTGTGTTCATGAGTACAAAATGTATACAATTATATACAAATGGATTGTTTCATTCAACCCCAATAAAGTGACTATCACAATAAAAAAAAAAAAAGGAGACCAACTTGCCTTACCATTTTGTCCGGCTTTGGCAGTGGTTCTGGTTGCCAAATTTTACAGTTTGAGTTGATAGACTATTTGACAAATGGGAAGGGAAAGATATTTGGCAAATAATGTTGGAATAATTTACTTGTGGGAGAAATCAAAGCAAGCTTATAGAACTATTCGGGTTTTCGAGTAATAAACTTTGTATAAGTTTATTTTTCTAGGAATTTGTTCATTGCATTTGTTTTCAGATTTGACAAAAAGTTCATTAGATTCTTTCATAAACTTTTTAATCTCTGAAGCATTTATATTCATGTTCCTCCTTTTCATTCCTGTTAGTATTTATTTGTCTTTTTTTTTTTTTAATGATTCTTGCTAGAGATTTGTCATTTTATTAGTCTTTTCAAGAATGAGCTTTTGGCTGTTAGTCCTCTCTGTTTTATACTTGTTTTTCTGTTTTATTATTTTTTGCTCCTTGTTATTTCATCTTTCTACTTGATTTTGGTTTTTTTTTCCCTAGCTAATTAATTTTAGTCTCACATTTTTCTCAAATGATTTTTGAGGCTATTAATTTACCATATGTACTGTTTTATCTATATTTTACAAATTTTGGTGTATAGCATTTTTTGTTATTATTCACATGTAAATATTTTCTAATTTTCATGTTAATACCTTCTTTAACCTTTGCAATATTTATCAATTTGTGTCTTCCAAACAGTTTTCTGGGTTTTTTTTTTTCTTACAAATTTTGATGTGATTCTTTTAGAGAATATAGTCTGTATGATACTAGTTATTTACAATGAATTGAAACTTATGGCGCAGAATGCAGTCATTTCGCATAAATGTCCTGTGTGCTTGGAAAGAATGTATGCTTCTCTGTTGAGTTCAGTGACCATTAACGTCTGAACTTTTCTATATCCTTACTAAAGGTTTTTGGTCAGTTTGATCTTACAGTTATGGAAGTCTTATACTCTGATGATTTGTCAGGTTTATCTTTGTAGCTCCATAAATTTTTCTTTGTATATTTTCAAGCTGTATAATTAATAATTAAATACATACAAGTTGAAAGTTTTATATTTAAATGTGGCTCAGCTGTTTAAGCATCTGACTCTTGTTTTTGGCTTAGGTCATGATCTCATGGTTTATGAGTTCGAGCCCCATGTTGGGCTCTGCACAGTGCAGAGCCTGCTTGGGGCTCGCTCTCTCTCTCTCTCTCTCTCTCTCTCTCTCTCTCTCTCTCTCTGTTCCTCCCCCACTTTGCTCTCTCTCTTTCAAGATAAATAAACCTAAAAAATTTTTTTTGAATGTGAATTAAACATTTTATTTTTATGGCCCTTTTCACCTACAAAAATTATTTTTGCATAACGTCTATTTTATTTACTATTAGTGGATTTATACCACTTTTTTTTTTTAAGTTTATTTATTTTGAGATAGAGCGAGCGAGCAGGGAAGGGACAGAGAGAGAGGAAGAGAGAAACAATTGCAAGCAGGCTCCATGCTGGCAATGCAGAGTCCAACACGGGACTGGAACTCACTAACTGAGATCGTAACCTGAGCCGAAACCAAGAGTTGGATGCTTAACTGACTGAGCCACCCAGGTGCCCTAACTTTCTTTTTATTATGAACTACCCTCTGGGGTGGCTGGCTGGTTCAGTGGATAGAGCATGGAACTCTTGATCTCAGGGTCATGAGTTCAAGCCCCCTGTTAAAAAAAAGAAAGAAAGAAAGAAAAAAAAAGTAGCCTCGTACATTTTTTTAAACAATCTTAATTTTTAACTCTTTTATATCATTAGATTTTGTATGCCTCTTGTAAATATGGTTTGATTTTTAAAAATCTTTGTCTTTTAAATGGAATATTTATATTTATTATAATTATTGTTATGTTTGGATTTATTGGTAGCATCTTATTTTGTTCTATTTTTTTTTTACCATGTCTGTATTTCTTTTGTGTCATTGTCTTATTTTTTGCTTTCTTTTTAATTGATACTTTTTCACTTTGTATCCTTTTACTGTTACTTGGTTTGAAAGTTATATTCTATTTCTTTTTCTTCAGTGATTATTGTATAAATTTTAACATACATAATTCACTTTCCAAGGACTAAAGTTATTTTTTACCCTTTTTCTAATCAGTACAAGGATCTTAGAACCTTATTACTCTTAATTCCCCCCCCCCAACTTAACCTACTGTTATTATTGAATACTTCAGTTCTATTTTATGTGGTTGTGGTGTAACTACAGTATTATTATTGTTCTGTGCATTCAGTATTGATTTACGTTTAGTTATCTGTTTATCACTTTCTGTGATTATGATGTCTTCCCTTCCAGATTTTTTAGAATCACTTTCCTCTGCTTGAATGAAGTTCATCACTTAGTGGATGATTCATCATTTTAGTGGCTGTCTGTTGGTATCAAATACTAAAAATTTTTGCCTGTCTGAAAATGTCTTTTATTTTTGAAAGACTTTTTCTACTGGACATAGATTTCTAGATTAACAATTATTTTCACCCAGCACATTTTAGATACTCAGATACTTTCCCACTGTTTGTTTTAACGTTGTTGCCGTTGAGATGTCAACCAGCAGTTGAACTAATAAGTCAGCTATCTTTGCTCTGGCTCTTTTTAATATCTTCTTTTAGTATTTGGCATTTTACATTTTACTGTGGTATGCCCAGATCTAGGTTTCCTTTCATTTATTCTTTAGGGGATATTTTAGGCATACTTCATTTATGGATTAATATATTTTGGCAATTCTGGAAAATTTTCAGCCATTATCGCTTTAAATATTGCCTCTGTCCCATCTATTTCTTGTCTTTCCGGGACTCTGACAAGATGTATGTTAGATCTTTTTTACCTTAAGTGTCTGTTAACCTCTCATTCATATTTTCCATCCCTTTGTCTCTCTATGCTACATTCTGGGTACTTCCTTTTTAATTACAACTGCTTCTGGAAATTGGCAAGTCTGCTCAATTTTATTGTTTCTAGTTCTTATGTTTTACTTATTTATACTAAACGTAGTTATTTTATATTGATTGATCATTGTAATATTCCTGAGGTGTTTGTAGATCTGATCATACCATATTTTGTTTCTGTGTTCTCTTTCTTATTGTGGTGTATTCTCTTAAGGTTTCTTCCAATATTTCATGATTTCAGAAATTTAGAATTTTGACTCTGAGCTTTTTCATCTTACATCTTTATTTGCTGATTTGGTTTATTAAAGGTTGATTCTCTCAGAAATGAGTTGCATTTGCTGCTTCTAGGTGCAAAGAGACACTAACAACCTGTCGTTAAACTGAATCCTTGATTTGAGGTTCAAGCTAGCCACATAATATGAACACAGAATATAAAACTATGTTAAGGCTAGCTTTTAGTTACAGTGTGTCTGGGGAGATTTTTGTTGTCATTGTTATCTACTCTGCATCTAGGTATAGGCAGTTTTCTTTACAAACTTTTAATGGTTGGGTTTATTTCTCATTCAGCATTGCACTGACAGTATGTAGTTCTGACTTTGTTTAGTTTTCCTGTTGTTCTCCCTGCTTTGGCACAATAGGTCCATGGAAACCAAAGTAATTGGTTCCACTCAGAGTGAAAGCCAGCTTTCTTGCTCCTCCTAAAACTTAGCTCACTGAGTTTGGATTTCATATAGGTTTTTATTTTTGAGTATTTTTTTCTGCTTTTTGGCTTATCAATGCATTTAAAAAGATTAAAGTTGGGGCACCTGGGTGGCTCAGTTGGTTAAGCATCCAGCTCTTGATTTCGACTCAGGTCATGATCTTGGGGTCATGGGGTTGAGCCCCATGTCCGGCTCCATGCTAAGCATTGAACCTGCTTGGTCTCTCTCCCTCTCTTTCTCTCCCTTCCCCTCTCACACTCTATGTAAATAAATAAACAAAAAAATTAAAATAACAAAAAGATTAAATGTATTTTTAATATACATTTTGATTTTTCAATCAGAAGGTTTGTTGAGTTACTAGTCCACCATACTCTTGGAAACAGAATTCCCCTTATTGAGTTTTTAATAATGCTCTTTATATTTGAATTTTTTTAATTTGCATTTGCTTATTTTTCACATCTGCCCTAGTCCCTTTTTGCAGTGGCTCATTCATTCTTTATTCATATTCATTTTCTTAAGTAAAACATGTTAAAAATGTTCATTTTATATTCCTTATTCTACTACCTCTATCAGCTAGTTTTTGTAGTTTTGGCCTTCTTGGTTGTTGTTTCTGTTTTCACCCCTGTTTGTTTATTTTGGGTTTTTGTGTTACGGATTTACATTTCTGTGGAATTTTGTGGGAATTAATTTGAAACTTGGGTTGAAAGATGTGTTCCTCTACAGAAGAAATGCTCTTGCTTCTCCCAGGTATTTGGTGATCCTGTCAACCTTGGTTTACTTTATTTATTTTTAATTTAATTTTATTTTAACTTTTCAGTAAGCTCTATTGTATGCCCAGTGTAGATCTTGAACTCATGACCCTGAGATTAAGAGTCACATACTCTACCAAATGAGCCAGCCAGGCATCCCAGCCTCGGTTTGCTTTAAATTATAATTCTCAGTTTATGATTCTTCCTACTTTGCACCACTCAAAGTTATGTGATGATCAGCCTGAGAATATGAATTTGCAGGAAAGGGTGTTCTTCCCTCCTATTCCCCTACACTAAGTCAGTAGACAGGTTTCCTCATTGACTCTTCTCTGGAGTTGAGATTTTTTGCCTTCCCCTCCTAGCTCACCTTTGTATTCAGGTTGCCTACATTGGTGTCAGTTTTACACATAGGAGCCTGATCTGTCTCTCCCCTCTGAACAGGTAGCTATTTAAACCCAACACTCTAGGCTATCCAGGGCAATAGCCAGCAGCTTCATTGCTCACTTGCTGTCTGGATTAATACACACATTTTGGTCTAGACTCAGAATATCCTTACAAGCTGAGCCATTCATTTAAAAAGGTCTGTTGTATTTTTTGATGTGACAGTTTTTAGGTGTTCTATGCAGGAAGATTCCAGGATATCTTTTAAATGATATTGCTGGAGACTGAAGTCCTCGGAGATGTTTTTATTCTGATAATTATTTTTTAAGTGATTTTTAAGGCAAAACTTAAGGAAAAATAAATTTGAGGATGGTGACACCAATGGATCATTCATGTTTTGAAAAGGGATTAATTTCTAAGATTAGGTATATAGTGGGAAAGCTATTTTTACTTGCAGTAATGCTGATAAATTTTCAAAATTGAGAATTTGTGAAATAGTTTCTTTCCTTACTTTGAAGGCTCAGATGTTCCACAATATAGATAAAATACTCCATTAATTATCAGGTATATGACCATGTAATGACTTTGCCCCTAGCAGTCCCAGCTAGAGCACAAGTCTTTGTATAGGCAAATAAGTTTAGTAGAAATATGTTTACTTAATGTTTCTCAAAATTATCATCCTCAAAGCTTTCACAATTACTGTTTTCCCTATCTGAATTTCCATCCTTCAACCCTCCTTTCTTTCCTCTTTACCCTTTATCCCTTTTTTTTCTAACCTGATACTCATCTTTTATTACTTTTAAATATGGCTACACCAGAGAAGTCTTCCATGACCACCCAAAAATAGATGCACCTGTATGCATATGCACACACACAGACACATGCACACATACACACACATAGTAAGTATCTTTTTATAAGATGTTTTTGAAAATTATTTTCTTCATAGTACCTCTTCTGAGTTTTATATTTATTTAAAAATTATTTTTAAAATTTTAATCTTTTTTTCTACCCTCCATGAATACTTCTCATATTCATTCATCATATCCTCAGTGCCTGGCATAGAGTAGGCACCTAATAAATATTTGGTGAATGAATCAAGAAGTTCTGTAACTGTTGAGTACCAGGTACTTTATTAGTGCTACCTGAGGGCTAACATTTATTTCTAGAAACTAACTCTTGAAATAATTTGTTATATAGTTGATGATGTTATTTTAGGGCCAGTGTAATGATTGAGTTTTACCTCAGATGAAGATATTTATATTGTTATTTGTCTTTAAAACAAAGATACAACTATAAAGCATAAAATCCCCCAAATCATTTGAAATGATAAAGTTATTCTCTATGTTCAATAGAAAGGCATATATGCACTCCAGGCATTATATATTTATGTCTGTATATGTATAATTATATCTGTATATGATAATACCTACATATATAATACTTCATACATATGTATATAATTATATGTGTGTGTAAATTTTTTTTCTGCAAAGTCACTTTAAGGCAATAGATTGAAAACTGTGGTTTTTGAGGCTTCTGGGAAGTCAAAACTATTTTCATGACAAAATAAAATTTTACTTACTTTTTTCACTGTCATTTTTTCATGAGTGTGAAGTAAAGTTTTCCAGAGATACCTGATATGTGATATTGTGTCAGATTGAATGCAGAAACAAGCAGATAAGAGAATCCAACTGTCTCCCATTTATTTATTTATTTATTTTTAAATGTGTATTTATTTGAGGGAGGGGGCAGTGAGCAGAGGAAGGGCAGAGAGAGAGGGAGAGAGAGAATCCCAAGCAGGCTCCATCTCAGGATCTTGAGATCGTGACCTGAGCTGAAATCAAGAGTCAGATCTTAATTGACTGAGCCACCCAAGTGTCCCCCCACTGTCTTTTATTAAGCTAAACGTTAATGATATTTGCAAAAATGTAAAGCAATGTATTTTGGAAAACCTGTTATTTGTGTTAACATATAGTAGGGTAGGGGTTCTGAGACCAAAATGCAAACCGCTGCTTTCAGAAGACAGTGGGATGCCTGGGTGCCTCAGTTAGTTAAGCATTGGACTTTGGCTTGGGTCATAATCTCACTGTTTGCGACTTTGAGACCCTCGTCAGGCTCTCTGCTGACTCAAGCTCAGAGCTTGGAGCCTGCTTCCAATTCTGTGTCTCCTTCTCTCTCTGCCCCTCCCCCACTCGGTCAGTCTCTCTCTTTTTCTCTCTCTTTCAAAAATAAACATTAAAAAAATTTTTTTTAAGTTAAAGAAAAAAATAAAAAAGAAGACAAAATTTCCCGGGTCTGCTGAATGCTCACTGTACTTGATTTATCTTAAAGAATGTGTTTATCATAATCTGGGTTGGTTAATAATAAAAAAAATATTAAAAATTCAGAGATCATGTTTTATTGTTTATTCACTGAAGAAGAGAGTCATAGCTACCAAATTCACAAAACTGGATCAGATTATCTTCAGCTAATACTGTTAAATATTTGATTTTTCTTTCTCCTGTTGTTTTTATTCCATCTCCATGTAGTTTTTGTTTGTGTCGTAGTTTTATGGTCATAGAATCAAAACTGGAGATGACCTCTTGTAGGTCTATCTACAAACAAAATTTGCTGAACATATAGATTTAAATATGTTTTTTGAATGATAACTTATTATCAGTTAATAATTGACGTGATTGGTGCTTCTTCATAGGGACAAGGTGCTGATGTATGGTTTTGAATGTTCTGGTTTCTGTGACAGTTATTTCTCGTTGTAAATGTATAAATCGGCACTCTGGTTTTTGTGCATCTGTTTTTTTAGCCATGGCTAATCTCAGTCTTTCCATAAGATTCATAGTTAGTGTGTTGGCAAAATCAGACTTTAGAGCTTACAAGGACAAAGGTTATATACACTCTGGGTTTTAGTAAATTCATTAGGCCACTTGGGATATGGTGTGACAGTTTATGCATTAATAAATACCAGCTCTGGATATTATTAATATTTTTTAAATGATTAAAACTTTATGTTTTAGATCAGCTTTAGGTTAATAGTAAAATTGAGCAAAAACTACAGAGGGTTTTCATGCTAATTTTAAAAATTCATTTTTCAGTATCTGAGAATAAAACTTTTGAGATTGAGATTTTTTTCTTATACTTTGAACCTTTTTTTTTTTATAACATATTTTATTTTTTTGAGAAAGAGAGAGAAAGTGAGCAAGGGAGGGACAGAGAGAGAGAGAGGGAGATAGAATCTCCCTGGAGAGAGGCTCCAGGCTCTGAGCTGTCAGCACAGAGCCCGACGTGTGGGGCTTGAATCCACAAACCATGAGATCATGACCCGAGCCGAAGTTGGACTCTTAATCGACTGAGCCACCCAGGTGCCCCTATACTTTGAACCTTTTTAAGAAAGCTGAGATGTTGCTGCAATTATGAATGCAATTATGAATGCTGCAATTAAGAATGCTTCTTAGAGCAGACAGTGATGATCCAAATCATATCATTGACCATTAAGCTGCTAGAATATGAGAATGAGAGTTTGGGAGTGGGTTTGTTTTTTTAGATAAAAGAAAGTAGCAAGTATGTAAATTGCTAGGGAATTAACAACAGCAAATAAATAAAAGTTACCAAAACTGCATTAAATGTCCTGTTGATATTACACATTAACTTTTCATCGTTATCTTGGAAAGCTGATTTTCTTGGTTAGTTTCATTCAGATAAAGTACTTGACCCCATGATAATTATTAAATATACCTACTAATAGCTCTATAGGAGGAAGTGCCAGGGTTTTAGGTAAAGGTCTTGTGGCTTTTAGAGTTGAAGTTAATAGGTACTGGTTGTAAAAGGAAAAATTAAAAGCAATTTAATTCCATTTCTGTGTGTAAAGAGAAAGTCCAGTAAAAATGTAACCACATGAACACAAACATGCATAAAGAAAGGAATTTGGGTAGTGAGATTAAGAGTATTTTTACTGTTGGGGCCCCTGGGTGGCTCAGTCAGTTGAGCATCTGACTTCAGCTCAGGTCATGATCTCATGGCTTGTGAGTTCGAGACCCGCGTCGGGCTCTGTGCTGACAGCTCAGAGCCTGGAGCCTGCTTCATATTCTGGGTCTCCCTCTCTCTCTCTCTGTTCCTCCCCCACTCACTCTGTCTCTGTCTCTCAAAAATAAATAAACGTTAAATTTTTTTTTTTAAAAAAGAGTATTTTTACTGTTTTGTTTTTGCCTGCCTGAATTGTGTAAAAAGTTTTTTTATTGTGAATATGTTACATTTTTGTGATGAAAATGTTTACTTTTTTTTAAAGTTAAAGCAACCCAGAAAAGTACATAAAGGAAAGAATAATTGTAAGATATTCCTTTTAATATTTTAAGTATTTGCCTTATTATTTAACTTACTTAACTTTATTATATGTAAAATGAAATAAAACTGCAATGTTTTTTCTTTATATGCGTATAGTTGCCTTTTACATGTAATTTGTATTACTTCTTGGAGTCAGATTTAATTTTAATTAAGTTCCCATATCAAAGTTTATTGTAGTAGTAATCTAAAAAAATAATAAGTTACAAATGTATATTATCAAAAGTGATATTTATATTAAGCTTTGTAGGAGCATAGTTATTTCATGAAACGAATATTTTCATTCTGAGATAGCACAATTGAAACAAATCTTGGCTTCTTGCACTTGAAATCTGTGTCTATCTACCGAAAGCATTTCTTTTTCTTAAGATTTTATTTTTAAGCAATCACTACACCCAACATGGGGCTTGAACTCACGACTTGGAGATCAAGAGTTGCATGCTGTCCTGACTGAGCCAACCAGGTGCCCCTACCAAAAGCATTTCTGTGTCATCGTATATACAAATTATTTGGAGACAAAAGTCTCTTTCTGACAATGAATTGATTGACTTTTTAAGAGTCATTTATATCGTAATTTATAACAAGATAAAAAATGCATGTATTAGCGGTTTGTGGCAAAGAAAAAAGTATCACCATGTATGTTTTCTTTTTTTCCACTAGGCATTTTTATTACCAATTTGTGAAGCAGCAGCTATGAGAAAAGTGGTGAAAGTATATCAAGAATGGATCCAGCAAGAAGAAAAACCTTTGTTTATGCAAGAGCCTGAAGAAATTGTGATCTCCTCTTCAGACTTACCTTGTATTGACAATGTCACAGACCATGTTATTTCAATGGAAGAAGGAGAAAAGAGAGAAGAGGTAAACTGATAATACTTACATATTTTAGTATAAGTTTAATAGATGAGACTTTCATGAAAGTATAACACATGAACATACATATATTTAATAGGAAGTTAAAGATACCTTTTAATATATTTTGCAGCTTAGGTAATATGGTAGTTACCTCAGTTACCCTGTCTTAAAGCTCTTTGATGTCACAACTTTGAAAAATTAATATTGAGGTTATATACTGATTCTTTAATTCATTGTCTAGATCAAAATTAGATGCCATTATAAAAGGTGTAATAATTGAGACTAATAAGAAGGTGGCAGAGTACAGGAAGATCCTGAGCTCATCTCTTCCCATGGACATATCGGCTACAACTACATACAAAGGGACACTCACAGAGAAAGACCTGAGGACTAGGAGACCAGCTCTTGCATAGCTAAAGATAAATGAAAAAAATATGGGATGCCTGGCTGGCTTAGTTGGTAGAGCATGTGACTCTTAATCTCACTGTTGTGAGTTTGAGCCCCATGCTAGGTATGTAGAGCTTACTTTAAAAAAGAAGAAAGAAAAAGCCACCTTGAGAAGGGTAAGTGTGGCAGAGAGGTAGTCAGGTTGGGAACCAAACCTCCCGCCCAGCAACCCACAAGTGGTTTGATAGCACAGGCACAGAGGTTCCTTTCTTGAGGAGCAAGGGGATTGAGCCCCACATTGTACACCCACACCCAGGAGATCTGCACAGGAAAAATGAGCCCCCACAATGTCTGGCTTTGAAAGTCAGCAGAACTTAACTTTAGGAGCTTTCAAAATCATTGGGCCTTAAGTCTGGGACAGCTGGTGTGGGTGGGGGGTGCTGGTTGGGGAGGACTATAGGAAACTGAGATAATGCTCTTAAAGGTCCCGCACACAGTCTCACTCACACCCAGCACAGAGGCAGCAGTTTGCAGAGCACCTGAGCTATACATGAAGGATATTTATTGACTAATTTTAGGGCATATGCTGGAGGGGCAGGGGTCTGTAGGGACTTTTCTTTGGAAATGGAAACACTAGTAGGCACCATTTTCTTGCCCTTATTTAGCTAGCAATCTTAAGGGCTCCAGTTCTGACACTCTCCACCTACATTGCTAGCACCAGTTGCCCCACCTTGGCATTCCCCTGCAAAACCAGTCCACCCTTCCAGCAGACTCCCTCTTAAGCTGCTCCCACCCTGCCACACCCAGTGGGCAGCATTGACTGGGACTGGTGTCCCTCCAAAGTGACTCCTGCCCTGGGGAAATGAGAGACTGGTCCTGTCTACCAGCACACGCACAGTATCATGCCTGGGCCTTTCAGCCAGCTGTGCCAAGGTCCAACTCCTCCCACCAGTGCACCTATAGCAGTCCTGCCTGGGCACTGCAACCAACAGGCCCTGCCTACCAGAATGTCCAAGCAGTCAGAGCTCATTCACAACTGAAGGGTGCATGCTGCACACAGAGAAGAGCACCTGGTTTTGGTGATGGCAGGGGAGGGGATTGTGCCTCTGGACCCCAGAGGACACCTTCCACACAAGGCTGCTACCTTTGAAAACAGGGGATGTAGCTGACCTACTGCCTAATGTGTTGCCTAATGCAAACACAGAGTCAGACAGAATGAGGAAACAGGAATATGTTCCAAATGAAAGAATAAGAAAAAAAGAATCTCAGAAAAATAACTAAAAAGGAATTAAACAATCTACCTGATAAAGAGTTAAAAGTGATAGTCATAAAGATGCTCACTGAATTTAGGAGCAGAGTGGATAAATTCAGAACTTCAACAAAGAGATAGAAAATATTTTTTAAAAAATCAGGGTGGCGCAGTCGGTTAAGCGTCCGACTTCAGCCAGGTCACGATCTCGCGGTCCGTGAGTTCGAGCCCCGTGTCAGGCTCTGGGCTGATGGCTCAGAGCCTGGAGCCTGTTTCCGTTTCTGTGTCTCCCTCTCTCTCTGCCCCTCCCCTGTTCATGCTCTGTCTCTCTCTGTCCCAAAAATAAATAAACGTTGAAAAAAAAAATCAGAGCTGAAGAATACTATAACTCAAATGAAAAATACACCAGAGGGAATCAACACTCAGGAAGAGAATGCAGAAGAATGGATCAGTGATCTGGAAGACAGAATAGTGGAAATCATCCAAGTTGAGCAGCAAAAGGAAAAATAATTTTATGTAAGATAAGGTAAGGGACCTCTGGAGCAACATTGAAAGTATTAACAGTTGCATTATAGTGGGTCCCAAAAGAAGGGAGTGAGAAAGGAGCTTATTTGAAGAAATAACAGCTGAGAACTTTCCTAACCTGGGGCAGGAAACAGACATCCACGTTCAGGAAGCATAGATAGCCCCAAATAGGATGAACCCAAAGATGTCCACACAAGACACATAAGAATTAAAATGCCATAAGTTAAAGATAGAGAATTTTATTTTTATTTTTATTTTTTATAAGTTTTTTTTTATTTATTTTGAGAGACTGTGTGTGTGTGTGCACATGCCAGCCAGGGAGGGGCCGAGAGAGAGGGAGAGCGAGAATCCCAAGCAGGCTCCATGCCGTCAGCATGGAGCCTGATGCAAGGCTGGATTCCACAAACTGTGAGATCATGACCTGAACTAAAATCAAGAGTCAGATGCTTAACTGACTAAGCCACCCAGGTGCCCCAAAGAGACAATTTTAAAAGCAGTAAGATAAAAGCAACTTACATACAAGGGAACACCTACCTATAAGACTCTGAACTGTGTTTCCAGCAAAAACTTCGCAGGCCTAAAAAGAGTGGCTTGAAATGTTTAATGTGCTCAAAGGAAAAAACCTGCAAGTAAGAATATACTGCAAGGCTATAATTCAGAACTGGAGAGAGATTCTCAGACAAACAAGTTAGAAGTGTTCATCACACAGCACAGCCTTACAAAATGTTAAAATGACATCTTTATGCAGAAAAGAAGAAGCCATAACTAGAAGTAAGAAAATTATGAAAGGAGGAAAACATTTCACTGGTATGAGAAAGTAGGGGAGGGACAGTAAAGTATTCTCAAAACTGAGAAAACATTTTGAGACTGGAAATCAAAGAAGGCAACTCCATATGGTTTACAGAGTTTTATTATTGTAACTTACTGACCAGGGGTCAGGCAGACAATGATTTAGGTGCTGTACAGCTATTCTCCACAGAGTCTGGACCTTAAGCCCACATATTTTATGGGACAAGAGATGCGCAGAAGGGTGTTATTATGTGATCAAAGGGCTCGCATGCACCTCAAAAGATTTGCATGCACCTAATTGACAGGTAACCTTTAAATAGATCTTGTGGTACCACCTGTGCATCATGGAGGAAAAAGACTGTGATATCTCTAACAGATTCATGGGAGGCCAAAGCGGGCTCCCTCCATCCCAGCCTTGGAAGACATTTTTAAAGTATGTATATTAATCTCTAAGGGCCTGGAACATGTAGCCCAAGACAGGTTATTGAATGAATATGAACAAGATGGAGAGCCACAGGTGGAGTCAGTATTGTCAGCACTCCTACAACTGGTAAAAGCAAACATATAATAAAGGAAATAGGTCAGTCACTTGTAAAGCTAGCATGAAGGTTAAAAGAAAAAAGTAGTCAAATCAGCTACATTTAAAATAAATAGGTAAGGGATACGCAAAAAACATGTAAAATATGGTGTCAAATACCTAATACGTGATGAAGGGGAGGTAAAAATGTAATGCATTTAGAATGTATTTGAACTTAAGTGATCCTCAACTTAAAATATATGACTATATACATGGGGTGTTATACACGAACCTTATGTATGGCACCCACAAGCAAAAAACCTATGATAGGTGCACAAAAAATAAAGAAATCCAAGCATAATACTGAGGAAAGTCATCAAGACATAGCAAGACACTAAGAAAGGAACAGAGAACTACAAAAACAGCTAGAAAACAATGAACAAAATGACAATAAGTACATACCTATCAGTAATTACTTTAATGTACATGGAGTAAATGCTCAATCAAAAGTCATAAAGTAACTAAATAGATTAAAAAAGAAGACCCATTTGTATGTTGCCTATATGACACATACAGACTGAAAGTGATGGGATGGAAGAGATATCCTATGCAAATGGAAATGATCAATAAAACTGGAGTAGTAATACTTGTATCAGACACAATAAACTTTAAAACAAAGACTAAAAGAGAAGAAGGGCATTACATAATGATGAAGGAAGCAATTCAACAAAAGAATGTATTTGTAAATATACATGCATCCAATATAGGAGCATCTAAATATTTAAATATTAATAGACATAAAGGAGAAATTGACAGTAATACAGTGATAGGGAACATTAACATCACACTTACATCAATGGATTGATTGTCCAGGCAGAAAATTAAATTTTTTTTTAATGTGTATTTATTTTTGAGACAGAGACAGAGTGTGAGCAGGGGAGGGGCAGAGAGAGAGGGAGACACAGAATCAGAAGCAGGCTCCAGGCCCTGAGCTGTCGGCACGGCACCCCAACAGACGGAAACTTAATAAAGAAACAGTGACTTTGAGTGAGACATTAGATCAGATGGACTTAATAAATATGTACAGAACATTCCATTGAAAAACAACAGAATACACATTTTTTATAAGTGCTCATGGAACATTCTGCAGGATAGATCACGTATTAGGCCACAAAACAAGTCTTAGTAAATGTAAGAAGGTTGAGATCATATCAAGCATCTTTTCCAACCACAACATTATGAAACTAGAAATAAATTAGGAAAAACTGGAAAAAGCATAAAGACATGGAGACTAAACAAGCAGTGGGTCAGCAAAGAAATAAAAAAAATAACCTTGGGAGCACCTGTGTGGCCTGGTTGATTGAACATCCAACTCTTGATTTTGGCTTGGGTCATGATTCCCAGGGTTGTGGGATTGAACCCCACATCAGGCTCTGCACTGAGTTTTGAGCCTGCTTAAGATTCTCCCTTCCTTGGGGCGCCTGGGTGGCGCAGTCGGTTAAGCGTCCGACTTCAGCCAGGTCACGATCTCGCGGTCCGTGAGTTCGAGCCCCGCGTCGGGCTCTGGGCTGATGGCTCAGAGCCTGGAGCCTGTTTCTGATTCTGTGTCTCCCTCTCTCTCTGCCCCTCCCCCGTTCATGCTCTGTCTCTCTCTGTCCCCAAAATAAATAAACGTTGAAAAAAAAAAAAAATTAAGATTCTCCCTTCCTCTGCCCCTTCTCTGCTGGCATGTGTGCTCTCTCTCTCAAAAAAAAAAAAAAATTAAAAATTAAAAAAATACTTTGAGATAAATAAAAACGAAGACAATGTTCCTCAATCTTTGGAACACAGCAAAAGCAGTTTTAAGGAGTTTGTATAAACACAAGCCTACCTGAAGAATCAAGAAAAATCTCAAATAAACAATTTAACTTTATACCTAAAAGAACTAGATAGAACAAGAAGAATAAAACCAAAAGTTGGTAGAAGAAATAAAGATGAAAGGAAAAATAAATGAAACAGAGGCTAAAAATACAATAGAAAAGATGATGAAACTGAGAGCTGGTTCTTTGAAAAGATAAAATTGGTAACTTTAACTAGACTTATCAAGAAAAAGAGAGAGGACCTAAATAAATAAAATCAGAAATGAAGAGGAAGAAGCAACAACTGATACAACAGAAATACAAAAGCTATTTGTAAGAGACGACTATGAAAAATTATATGACAACTTTGAAAAATTATATGCCAACAAATTGCACAACCTACAAGATGAGTAAGTTTCTAGAAACATTCAGTATTCCAAAACTGAATCAGGAAGAAATAGAAATTCTAAACAGAACAATTTTTAGTAACGAAATTGAATTAGTAATCAAGAAACTCCTAACAAAAGTCCAGGACCAGATGGATTCACAGGCAAATTCCATCAGACATTTAAAGAAAAGTTAATACCTGTTTTTCTCCAACTATTCCCCAAAACTGAAGAGTAATGAAACCTTCCAAATACATTCTGTGAGGCCAGCATTACCCTGATACCAAAACCAGACACAGACCATACAAAAAAAAGAAAACTACAAGTCAGTATGTTTGATGAACACAGATATAAAAATCCTTAACAAAATATTAGCAAACTGCATTCAACAGTACATTAAAAGAATCATTCACCGTGATCAAGTGGTATTTGGGGGATTCAAGGATGGTTCAACATTTGCAAATCAACATGATATACCACATTAACAAAATGAAGGGTAAAAACCATAGGATCATATCAATAGATGCAGAAAAAGCACTTGACAAAATTCAACAACCATTTATAATAAAAACTCTCAGCAAAAAGGAACATACTTTAACATGATAAAAGCCATATATGAAAAACCCACAGCTAACATCATACTTAAAGATGAAAAACTGAGAGCTTTTCCTCTAAAATCAGGAACAACAAGATACGGATGTCTATTCTTAACCACTTTCATTCAACATGGTATTGGAAGTCCTAGCCACAGTGATCAGACGAGAACAAGAAATAGAAGGCATCCAAATTGTTAAGGAAGAAGTAAAACTTTGGAAATGACATGATACTATACATAGAAAACACTAAAGATTCCATCAAAAAACTGTTAAAACTAATAAATAAGTTGAATCACAGCATACAGAAATAAACTTAAAAATCTATGGCAGAAGAAGCAAAAATATACAATGGAGAAAAGACTACTTCTTCAGTAAGTGTGTGGGAAAACTGAACCACTTTCTTACACCATACACAAAAATAAACTCAAAATGGATTAAAGACTCAAGTGTAAGACCTGAAACCATAAAACTCCTAAGAGAAAACGTAGGCATTAAGCTCTTTGACATCTGTCTTAGTAATGTTTTTTTGCTTTTGTTTTTGCTTTTGTTTGTTTGTTTTGGGGGGGTCTGCCTCCTCATGCAAGGAGAATAAAAGCAAAAATAAATGGTTGGTACTACATTAAACTGAAAAGCTTTTGCATAGCAAAGGAAACCATCAGCAAAACAAAACTGCCTCCTAGCTAATGGGGGAACATATTTGCAAATGATATATCCAATAAGGGGTTTATATTCAAAATATATAAAGAACTACAACTCAACACCAGAAAACCCAAGCAATCTGATTAAAAAATGAACAGAGACCCTGAATAGACATTTTTCTAAAGAAGGATATAGGGCCAACAGACACATGAAAAAATGCTCAACATCATTAATCATTAAGGAAATGCAAATCAAAACTACAGTGAGGTATCACCTCACACATGTGAGAATGATAGTATCAAAAAACAAGAAATAAGTGTTGGTGAGGATGTGGAGCAGAGGGAACTCTCTGCACTGTTGGTGGGAATGCAAATTGGTGCACTATGGAAAACAGTATGGAGATTAATTGAAAAATTATAAATAAGAATACCATATGATCCATTAATTCCATTTCTGGGTATATTTAACTGAAAAAATGAAAACACTAATTCAAAAAGATATATGCATTCCTATGTTCATTGCAGCATCATTTTCAGTAGCCAAGATACGGAAACAACTCCGTGCCCATTGGTAGATGAATAGATAAAGAAAATGTGCTCTCTCTGTTAACACACACACACACACACACACACACACACACACACACAATAGATGTTACTTAGACCTAAAACAGAATGAAATCTTGCCATTTACGACAACACGGATGGACCCAGAGGGTATTATGCTAAGTGAGGTAGGTCAGGGAAAGAGAAATGCCATTTAATTTTACTTAGATGTAGATTCTAAAAAACAAAACAAATGAAAGAAATAAAACAGGACCAGACTCATAAATATAGAGAACCAGCCAGTGGTTGCCAGAGGGAGGAAAGGTGGGAGAGATAAGCCAAATAGGTGAAAGAGATTAAGATCTACAAACTTCAAATTATAAAATAGTCACAGGGATATAAAGTACAGCATAGGGGATATAGTTAGTAGAATTATAATAACTTTGTAAGGTGACAGATGGTAACTCCACTTATTGTGGTGATCATTTTATAATGTATATAAATGTCGAACCACCATGTTGTATACCTGAAACTTGTATAAATAATTGTATGTCAATTATACTTAAGTAAAAAAGGTATAATATATAAAACTGGCATTAGATAAAAATGAATGTTATAATACATATTCCTTAAGGATGCTTACCAAACTACAATTCTCCCTTAACCTGCCTTATTCTAGGAGTTTGGTACTTATCACAAACCCAGAATATTCTGAATACTTTCTTGGAAATTTTCATACTATTGCTCATTGCAGTGTAAAAAAAAAAAATCCTTAAGTGCAGAATAAGCTGGTCTATGATGAGACTGGAGTTTACTCATAGAGGAAAAAAAGAGGAGGGAAGACAGAGAAGTGAAATTTGAGTACCTGGTATCATTTATTCTTTAAGCATAAATTCCTTTTTTTAAAAATTTTTTTTAATGTTTATTTTTGAGAGAGGGAGACGAGTGCAAGTGGGGGAGGGGCAGAGAGAGAGAGAGAGAGAGAAGGAGACACAGAATCTGAAGCAGGCTCCAGGCTCTGAGCTGTCAGCGACTATAAATCACTGATTTATATTTCTGATAAATTTAATATATATAATAATGATTTAAAATTTGGTTTTAATTATAAAATGGAGTTGTTACAGATTAGGATAATTATACATGTGTTTTTTTATTCACTTAGTATCTGTGAGATACTTAAAAGACATGTAATACCGTGTGTGTGTGTGTGCGCAAACTGTCATGCATCTTGTTATATGTTTAACATTCCCTGGCTCATCCTATTAAATCTCAGTGATATTCTCCATTCTTGTGACAGCAAACTCCTAGAGTGCCCTGTAAAATATTGTAATACCCTCATGGAGAACCAATGTTGGAGATACAAACATGAAAAGATATCTTTTCTACCTTCACATAACTTCTGGTTTAGCAAGAAGACAAACATGAAAAATAAATATTATAAAAGAATATTGCTATGATCCTAGAGTCTGAAATAGGGAATACCTAACTCTACTTAGGCTTAGAGAAATCTTCATGCAGGAGGTAGTATAATATGAAGTGCATGTAACAAATAGGGAAGGAACCACATGGTGTGAATAGCATCTACAAAGATGTGAGAGACCCTAAATATATCTACTGTACATAACTATATATATTATATATATACATTCTGTATGAACATACTATATGTGTATGCCAGAATTTATATGCCATTGTAGTGACTTGGATTACATTATAGATAATGGAAAGCCTTTGAAGGATTATGAATAGAAGAATGGCATGGATAGTTATATATTTCAGAAGATCATGTCAAGCCCAGAATGGAAGGTAGATTGGAGGCAAGGAGACTAGTTAGGAAATATTAGCAATGTTCAGAAGGGACATAAGTACCCAGGACAGTGGAAATTGCAGTGGAAATACAAGGAAGAAGACAGATATGAGCTGCTTCGATGGTAAAATCAATATGCCTTGATGATTAATTGGCTGAGAGAAATGAGGAGTGGGGAGATGTCCCAAGTTTGTTTCTTTTGCAACAGGGTAGTTGCCATTCACATATGACTAGGAATTTTTACAAAAGCAAGTTTGGTGGTGGTGACTATGGTGCCTAGAGGGGTTGGTAAGAATGGGGAGGACATGGTTAATAAACTTTTAAGTATTTTGAGTTGGAGGTGCTTTTAGGTCATTCAGGAAGAAATGTTCAGTAGATATCTGATCATAGGATTATGAGGTTTAAGAGAAGGGGTATAGTATACTGTGGTATATTGTGTTGGCTGTGCAGACAGAGCTGATTTCCATTACTTCGGTAATGGCAGAGTAGTTTGTATTAGACTAATAAATCCCCTGCATATTGCACTTATAAGCTCTAGACAGAATATTCAAAAAACAAGAGACTGTTTGAAGATGTTGAGGAATGACCAAAAGCAGAAAATAGCTAGAAAGAAACTTAACAAAAATTAATAAATAAAAGAGAACAAAACTGAGTCTGTTTTTGCGGCTTTTCACCTAAAGGAACTCCTTAGTCTGCAAGGTGTTTGACAGCTAACACTCAGGCAGAAAGATACAGTCTTAGTGGTTTGAAGTACCTAATATTCTCTGTCTTTGGGTAATAAGAATTTTAATACTCTAAAGTAAAACAAATAGAAACTGTTTTCTGTTGATTTATTTATTTGGATTCCAAGGGCGCCTGGGTGGCTCTGTCAGTTGACGTCCGACTTCAGCTCAGGTCATGATTTCATGGTTCATGGATTCGAGCCCTGCGTCAGGCTTGCTGCTGTCAGCACAGAGCCTGCTTTGGATCCACTATCCCCTCTCTCTCTTCACCTCCTCCACTCATGCTCTCTGTCTCTTAAAAATAAATAAACATTAAAAAACAAGTTATTTAGGAGCGCCTGGGTGGCTCAGTCAGTTAAGCATCCGACGTCAGCTCAGGTCATGATCTGGGGGTTTCTTAGTTCAAGCCCTGCGTCAGGTTCTGTGCTGACAGCTCAGAGCCTGGAGCTTGCTTCAGATCCTGTGTCTCCCCTTCTTTCTGTCCCTCCCATGCTCATGCTGTGTCTCTGTCTCTCAATAATAAATAAACATTAAAAAATTTTTAAAAAATAAGTTATTTGGATTCTGTCATTTACTTTAGAATGGAATTCATGTTTTACAGAACTGTAATATAATCCTATTCTTAAGTGTGTGAGTTACAGAAGGGAGATTCATACATTATATCCATAGAAAAATGTCCCTATATCTGAAATGATAAAATTTCTGTCTCTTAGGGATGACTTTTTGTTTTCTTTTTGTTTTTGTCAATGGGAAGAACCTTTTTCACAGTGAACATATATTGCTTTTGTAATCAAAGGAAACATTTATTTTGAGAAGATGCTTAGTAGGAGGACCCAATAATTTCCAGTTTACTTCTTCAGCTTATTATCTTGTTGCAGCATTCTTAATGAAATATGAAAAACTTGGTATTTTTCTTCAGGAAAATGGGACTGATGTTGCTGATCATGTTCGAAATTCTACTTGGACAAAAAATAGCACCTACCAAGATGTTCTTCATAATGCCTCCGAAGAAGCCACAGAACAAAACATACGAGCTGGTACCCAGGCGGTTTTGCAGGTGGTTCACTTCTTGGTTGTTTTTTAAAAATACAATAAAATAATCATTAAATATTTCAGATATATGTTTAAGTATTTCAGTGTACAGTATAATTTTTTAATAAAATCAGTACCCATGTTTATCAGTTATCCTTAGGACATATTAATTTTGTTTTTTCCTTAACTTTAGCTTCCTAATATATATGTATTACAGCTTTAAAGCTTATATAAATTGTGTCATGGTGTACTGTCATCTGGTACTTTCTTTTTGTATTAAACGTGTTTTTGAGATGTGTTGTTGATACATAGCTGTAGTTCATTCATTTTAGCTACTTTCTGGTATTGCAATTTATGGTTATTTCACATTTTACTTAACTCATTTTTCTGTTGATGTTTTTTAAGTTGTTTCCAATTTCTCACTATCAGATAGTGCTGCATGGAGCATTCTTACATATGGTTGTGGGTTGTTTTTTTTTTTTTTTTGTACTCTGTGGGAGAATTTCCCTAGGTTGTATACTCAGAAGTGGAGCTACCAGGTTGGAGAAGTTGTACATTATCCGCCTTACTTTACTGTTACTACCAAATTGTCCTCCAATGTGATTATAATAATTTACATTTTCTTTGGTAGTGTTTGCGAGTTCTCATTTCCTTGTATCTTCCCCACTATATAGTTAGATTTTAATTTTGCTGCCTCATATATGTGAAATGTTATTTTTTTAAGTTTATGTTTCCCTGTTTTTATTTAATTTCATCACCATTGAAATTGAGCATCTTCTTATGAATTGCCTATTTGTATGCTTTTTCCCTTATTCTGTTGGGTTGTCTTTTTCATATTGATTTGTAGGAGTTCATTGTAGTCATTCATTTTTTAAATCAGACTGTTCTTTAAAATTTTTTTTTTTTTTTTAACGTTTATTTATTTTTGGGACAGAGAGAGACAGAGCATGAATGGGGGAGGGGCAGAGAGAGAGGGAGACACAGAATCGGAAACAGGCTCCAGGCTCTAAATCAGACTGTTCTTGTCAAGGCCACATGTGACCTACACATTGTTAAATCAGATGTACATTTTTCTTTTTATTTATTTTATTTTTTTAATATTTATTTATTTTTGAGAGAGAGACAGAGTGTGAGCAGGGGAGGAGCACAGAGAGAGGGAGACACAGATCTGAAGTAGGCTCCAGGCCCTGAGCTATCAGCACAGAGCCCGATGTGGGGCTCAAACTCATCAACCGTGAGATCATGACCTGAGCTGAAGATGGATGCTCAACTGACTGAGCCACCCAGCCGCCCCCAGATGTACATTTTTCAATCCTAATCATACTGGACTTGTCAGGAGCATTTGACAGAATAGACCATTCCCTCCCTATTAAAACTTCACTTGGTCTTCAGAGTAGCATCCCTCCTGTATTTCTCCTAACTCAGTGGTCACTTCTCAGAATTTTTTACTGGTTTTTAAAAAAAATTTTTTTAATGTTTATTTATTTTAGAGAGAGAGAGTGCAGAGCATGAGCTGGGTAGGGGCAGAGAGAGCAAGAGAGAGGGAGACACAGAATCCGAAGCAGGCTCCAGGCTCTGAGCTGTAAGCAAAGAGCTGTGTGGCTCAAACTCATGAACTGTGAGATCATGACCTGAGCTGAAGTCAGACGCTTAACCGACCAAGCCACCCAGGTGCCCCTTTACTGATTTTTTCATATCTCCCTGACTATTCATGTTGAAGTGCCCAAGAATCAGGTCTTGGATCTTTCTATTCTCCTGTTTGACCTCATCCATTCTTCTGGCTTTAAATGCTATTTACTGCAACTTCTACAATTTTGTTTCTAGTCTGAGACCTCTTGTCTGAACTCTAAGAGCCTTGAACTCAAATATTCAAATGCCAAGGTAGCATCTTCACTTAGATATCTAATAGACATCTCAAACTTGATGCATCTAAAATTTGGCTTCTCACCTTGCTCAGCAAACATGCTGTTGCTGCAGTTTTCTTTGTTTCATTTATAGCACGTTTTTCAGTTGTTCAAGCCACCTTGTCTCCTTTTATATCCTACATCTAATTTGATACCAAATCCTGGCCATCTTCAGAATGTATGCAGAATACTCCTATCTATTAGCTGTTCAACACTCACGCTACCTCTTGTGTCCAAGCCTCCATAATTTTTCATCTGAGTTATTGCAGTAAACTCCTAATCAGTATCCTTGCTTTTGCTCTTGCCCACCCATCACGCCAGTATGTTCTCAACACAGTCGCCAGAGGGATGCTGTTAAGTCAGATCATGTCGTTTTTCTACTCAAACCTGTCCACTGGTTTTGCATTATCACTAAGCATAAAAGCAAAAGTATTTCTAATGGTCTATAAGGCTTTACATCAAGGCTCCTCAGAATGTGGCCCATAGACTATAAGATAATTAAAAAATTGAGAGTAAGAATTTAGAAACTTAAGTCATTTAATATATCTCTTGATTTTGATGAAGTTTGTGTTTATATTTTTATATGTGTTTTTTCATTTCCTTTTTCCTGTTAGTTCGTTTATATTGTATTTTACAATAGGATTGGTCTGCAAAGTGTAAGAAGAAAAACATTCTTTTACCACTGTGAGTGTAAGAAGTTCTCCACATGCTCTGGTTCTGTTTCTCAACATCATTACCCAGTTGCTTCCCCACTTCTTCACTCCACTCTATGTCTATAGTCCTTGCTGTTCCTTAAATATGCGAGGTAGGCTTTCACCTCAGGTCCTTTAAACTTGCTTTTTCTTTTGTCTGGACTGCTTTTCTCCCAAATTGCTCATAGTTGTTTTATCTTTCCTTTTACAATACATTCATATTTATATTCCTTTGTATCCTCTCCCTGCCCCCTTCCAGCTTTCCTTTTGCACTTACTGGGTCCTCCAGGGGTAATGAGGTGATAGCGAGTACTTTGGTCTTATTCTTGGCTTTTGCCAGTACTTCTTAGGTTTAATTGCTGTTATATCATTTGTTATAGTTCTTGATATGTGCTCTTTTTCAGATTAAGGAATTTTACCTTTTTTCTTCGTTTGCTGTTTTTTTTTTTTTTAAATAGTAAGTGCTAGATGGTTTTTTTGCGTACATTGTGATGATCATCCTTTTTTCCATTTTAGTCTGTTTATAGGGTATTCTTTGTTAATAGACTTTTCTAATGTCAAGGTATTCTTAAATCTCTGGGGTAAATACTACTTGGTCATAAAATATGTATGATACTTTGATCAATTTGAATTGCCACTATCTTCTCAGTACTTTTGTCTATTTGGGCACAAGTGATATTAGTCTCTTACTTCCTTTTTTTTTTTTTTTTCAACGTTTATTTATTTTTGGGACAGAGAGAGACAGAGCATGAACGGGGGAGGGGCAGAGAGAGAGGGAGACACAGAATCGGAAACAGGCTCCAGGCTCTGAGCCATCAGCCCAGAGCCCGACGCGGGGCTCAAACCCACGGACCGCGAGATCGTGACCTGGCTGAAGTCGGACGCTTAACCGACTGCGCCACCTAGGCGCCCCTCTTACTTCCTTTTCTTATATAGTTCATGTCTATTTTGGAGAGCAGGATTAGGGTTTTATAAAAATTAATTGGGTAGTTCTCCTTTTTTTGTCTCTGAAACAGTTTGTTTAAAATAGGAATCATCTTCCATGCTAGGCAAAACTTTGCCAGTAAAGGTGTCTAGGCCTGGTGTTCAGGGATGAATCAAGGAGGCTTTGATAACCAGGTCTTTTCATGATTATTGATGTATGCATCTTTTTTATTTTTTCTTGAGTTAGTTTTAGCAATTTATGTTTGTCTACAAAATAAATACATTTAAAATTTTTTCAGTTTTATTCAAATAAAGTTATCCATTGAAACTATCATGTTAAAATTCTCTACTGGATATATTGTTATGTCCTTATCTTATGTCTAATTTTTATTTGTGCCTACTTGGTCAGCGTTGGTAGACTTACAGAGTCATCTATTCACTATTTTTTTTAATTTATTAAAAAATTTATTCATTTATTCATTTTTTTGAGAGACAGAGACAGAGCGTGAGCAGAGGAGGAGAGAGGGAGACACAGAATCCGAAGCAGGCTGTAGGCTCTGAGTTATCAGTGCAGAGCCTGATGTGGGGCTCAAACTCATAAACCGTGAGATCATGACCTGAGCCAGAGTTGGCCGCTTAACCGACTGAGCCACTCAGGTGCCCCATCTTCACTATTTTAAAGTTAGCTTAATATTCTTTTCTCACAACTATGTTTTATTATGTAGTTCATCCAGGAGATTTAAATCAGAATTATGGGTATAGAAAATCTAAATGTCCAAGGTTCACAATAGATATAATATTCTGTGCTTCCAAAGTGTCCTCAAGAGCCTTTGTACACACCTGTCAACATTATAATAACTTTGTCTTCGATAACAAATACAATAAATGATTTGATTATAACAAACTTTTTATTTCTTTACAATAAATTAAAGATGTATATTAATGGATCCTCATTAGTAGTACTATAGTATATGATCTATTCATACAGTTTGTTATTACCAAAGCAGATAAACACACTTAGCCTGTAAACATGAAAAGAAAGGATAGATGGTATTTTGAAAATTGTTCTTGATTTAGGTATCATCTTTTATTCTAAACAGTTTTTCTTTTATTGGTTCATTTTATGACAGCAGTAGAGTTATTATATTAAAGCTCTCAGTTTTTAAAAATGCTGTTTTTCACTTGGTTTATTTTTCTTGGGTGCCTAATAGTGATTTTTTATTTGTCTAGATAAACATAAAAACAATTGTTTAATGAGTTTAAGTTTCAAATGTCAAGCTGGGGTAGAAATAGGGTTAGAATTAACCTATAGTCTAGATCACCCAGTGATCAGCATCTAAAGTTATTTTTTTCTCTGAATATGAAATTTGCTATTAATTTTATAATGAATAGCTAATTATTTCTTTTGTCTTAGGTGTTTATTATAAACTCATCAAACATATTTCTTCTTGAACCTGCAAATGAAATTAAAAACCTTCTGGATGAGCACACAGATATGTGTAAACGCATTCTTAACATTTATCGGTTCATGGTTGTGCAAGTATCAATGGACAAAAAAACTTGGTAAAAAATATTTATCCTTTATTTTTTTTTGATTGTGTATATGAATATAATAATTTTTAGAGGGATAGTGTCTGTGAGCAGAGCTTGTCACAGTATTGTAGAGGCTTCTATTAATGAATGGAGAAATATTTAATGTAATAATTAGGATGACAATAGTCTCCACTTTATCTCAGACATTTTTGATCAACCTTCTTGGATTATATTTTAAAGTGGACACCCCCACCCCACTCTCCCGAATGAATACATTCATGAATAAATGAAATTATGCATGTGTGAATAAAAGTATACGGAAATGATTAAATGTAAGAATGCTTTATTCCTCAACCTGGCATTCAAGGCCATGTACAGTGAGATCCCTGCCTACTTTTCTGTCTCTCTTTTAAGCCTAAACTCCACCCTGCAGAATGGAATCTGGTTCCCAGCTTTACCAAATTGCTCTTCTCCTGCACACATTCTTGAACCTTTTTTAAGAATACCTAATTCTTGCCATGTTTTTCTGTTGTAATAACTGTCCTTAGATTTCACCTTCCTTTTTCCACATATCCTTACTTACATTCTTTCCCCTCACTTCACTTCTTTTCATTCTGTGTTTATACCTGTTACAGTTCTTGTCAAAATTGTCTTAATTCCTAAATTACTTGTATAAATTGTCTGTTTATCTCTGAATTGAGAGGCCCTAAAAAGTATATCTTGGTTGTCTTTGTTTTTATATTTCCTATGTTTGTGAGCATAGAATTTTATGTATTACTTGTACTCTATAAATATTTGTTTAATTGAATGGAAAAATAGGCCTTTTGGGGAAAAGAGCAGCTCTTCAGTTTTTGCAAAAATGATACATCTTCATTGTAAAAATCAAATGAAGAAAAGTTGTAAAAAGAAAATTAAAGTTTCCCCAAAGCTCACTCTCAAGAGGTAGTCATTGTTTTGCCCTTTGATGAATATTTGGTTCACCAAACCATATACATAGTCATAATATAGTATTATGCTGTTTGCATGTACCATAATTTTCTTAACCAGTCATCTTTTGATGGATATGTAGTTATTTCATTTTGTTTTTGGGGGGAGATAAGACAGTGATCATCCTTATACATACATCATTTTTCTCCTTTGACTTATTCTTAAAAAGTGGGAGTACTTAGTGAAAGAGTATGCTTAATATATGTTTTGCTGCATGTGGAAAAATGACTTTATTTTGAAAAAATTCTTTATTAGCAACGTTGATATAGTTACATCTGGAAGTAGTTTGTTATTAACTTAATTGGAACACTTTCCTATGCCAGGTATCTTTAAGCACTATACATGCATTTTCTTAATGCTTGTAGCAACTCTGAGGTAGATAATCTCTCTGTTTTACATGGTGATTCTTAGGCACACAATTTTGTTCACATAGCTGAGATTTGAATTGCGGTCCTTATGACATCTGAGCCTAGGTTATGATTAATCAGTAACTGTACTATTTTGAACCATTCTTTTGTTAGTCTCCTGCCCCCTTTCCTTTTTTTTTTTTTTTTTTTTTTTTTAATGTACTTTATATCAGTGCTGTTGAGCCAGGTTAAAGTGAGAGAACTGCTATATGGAACACGATTTTAGAATTAAAAAAATTTTTTTATAAGTTCCCTAGAAGTGATAGTATTATGAGAGATTACTCACATATTTACATTGAATTTACAAGATTTTATGAATTAAAATCATTACTATTATATCACAAAGTAAAAGGTTATAGATGAGTGAGTGTTGATTTGACCACACATCATGTAAGATTTATTTGGAAAATGTATACTTTATTGCATATGTAGTTGATTTCAAATAGCTTTTCATTTCATACAGCTAAGCTAGAAGCCTAAGATTACAAATGTGGCAACTTTGATTTCTATCTTATGAATGAATGCATATATTTATTTGTTAATAAATGTAGGATATTTTTCACTGAGTGATACTTTTCTATCTTAATCTGCCCTCCCTTCCCCCCAAAATTACGAATCTAGATCTGTGATCTCTTGCTGCCTCTGCCACATTTCTCAAATGGACTGTCCCACATATTGCTATGCCTGGAATGGGATTGAAACAAACCAAAGAGGTTGTGATAGGGAATTGGACTGTTAGCCTGGCTGTATACCCAAACTGAAATACCCATTTCACATGTGGTTGAATCAGTTTCCAAATTATCAGGTGCAAATAAGGTAGTTTTATGGTCTTAATAATAAGCATCTAGGAGAAAGAGGCAAGGTAGAGAAAATATTAGGATAGGCTTGACTTGGAGTACACAAGGAGAACAAAGGGTTAAAAAATGGCCAAATTAAAAAGGATGGTCCTTGATTACTTGTCAGGATCGCTATGATCTATTGATCCTAAAATGTCTTGTAGTTAGACATTGCTCCTGGTACACGTCTAGATGTGTACTTGTTCTCCATATTATAAAGATGAAGTAGATGAATAGGCATCAAGGTAGAACCAAATTGTATAGCTAGAGTGTTCTTCAGACAGCTCCCTAAAGTCAGTCATTACTTCATTTTCAGGGGTTGGGGGATGGGAGCAGTCTCCACATTCTCACCTCCAATTCATCAGCTTTGCATACATTTTTATTTGATGGGAGGGTTTTATGAATGAAAAATGGTTTTAAAATGGCTGGTATAGTTTATAAAATGGAATTTTTAATTTTAACATTTAAAGAATTCTAAAAATTTGAAAGATATTTGATATTTGAGTTATGGAAAGATAATACATTTTATAATAAATATTAGTTTTAAAGTTATTCGTTAACCAAAAACAAACATATTCAAGAAGGAAACATTAATTAATTTTTTTACTTTAAGGGAACAGATGCTGCTTGTGTTGCTCAGAGTCACGGAGTCTGTACTGAAGATGCCATCACAAGCTTTTCTACAGTTCCAGGGGAAAAAAAATATGACCTTGGCAGGTCGACTTGCAGGACCACTTTTCCAGGCAATAAAAATAAATAAATAAATAGATAAATAGATGGACAGATATGTATTTTTATAAGATTCATTGAGCCCTGTACTTGTTCTTTGGGAAAAAAAGCTTTAACTTAAAGATCATTTCACATTAAAGGGTCTTTTGTAGAACTAAATTAAAAGTGCTTATCTAAATAGGCTATTTGCCATACATAGACACTCACAACCTAGTATCAGAGTGAAGGAAATACCAAGTCTGTGAAAAAGCATTGAAACAGGCTGATGATACTGAACTTTCTCTCGTGTGGCATATTTATTTACATGCTTGCAAAAAGCTGCCAGAGCTTCATGAGTAATGGCCTGATTGTTTGCTTTATGAGTTTCCAAATCTCTGACATTGTTAGAAAAGCAAAACTTTGTTTTATGTTGTTCTGTAGTAGTGAAAAAGTAGTTGATAATAAAAATTCTTTCTTATTGTGCTGCTCCTATAAGACTTTATTCAAGTCTTTATCTTAAGTATCTGTGGTAGTTTGATTAAATAAGAATTACATACTGTGTTTTCCAACCTGAGGATAGAGTACTGACTTTAAATGTATCATGGATTCTTTGGAAAATAGCAAAATAATATATTCTTAAGATGACACATTAACTATAAATACATGGATAAAATGGTTCTTAATATCATAGATAAAAACTATCTCAGATCTAATTCTTGTCCATAAGTATAGTCTTTCAAATTATTACTATTTTTAAATGTGCTCATTTGCCTAAAATTTTATGCTGGTAGTGAATAATCTTTTGAAACCAGTTATATTTATTATCTAAACTCTTCTTAACTTCATTACCCCTCACCCTTTTTTAGTGTTTGTTTATTTTTGTGAGAGAGTGGGATAGAGCGAGTGGGGGAGGGGCAGAAAGAGAGGGAGATGGAGGATATGAAGCAGGTTCTGCGCTGACAGCAGAGAGCCCGATGTGGGGCCAGAACTCATGAATCCACGAACCATGAGATCATGACCTGAGCTGAAAGTTGGATGCTTTAACCTACTAGTCACTCAGGCATCCCCTTCATTAGCCCTTTTTAAAAAGATTTCTCAATTGTTAGAACTAAACTAATTTTGAGAGCTATAGGAAGGCAATTTTAGCTTGCTATGTGGAATAACTTTATTGTAGTGTGGATGTTTAAATTTAGAATGGAGAATCACTGGTTATTTTCTATACTATAAGGTCTGCTCATTTTCAGCTTATATTTAAAGTATAAACGTGAAATTTTTAGTATAAAATATAGAGTGAAGCTTTCAAAAAATCTTTATGACTTGTTTCAATAGGAGGTTCTATCTTTAGTAGAAATCCCATATAATCTTAGGAGTAATGGCTGATCAGAAATTTCTGCCCTTTAATAAATTTTTTATTCTATGACTGGATTTATTATAGAACACCTTTAATTCTTCTGGTGTCTTCAGAATTAAACTTAATTTAATTCTTCAGTTTACATAAAATTTTTCAGGAAATTTCATTAAGTATATCTCTAATAACTTATTTTTTTGGAATATTCAAGTTATATACTGATTTTCATCTTCAATTTGAGACTGTAGGTTTTGGTTAATTTAGCTCAGTAACCATTAACTAGTCAATAATTTCAACACTTAGTAGTGTGGAGACTCTTTTTAAGCAGCATTTATTTTATTTAACATTAATGCAATACAGCATGAAGGATAGTTACAACTTTAGGGATATTTCTTTTCAGTTTTGATAACTTGCCCACATTGCTTAGAATGTTGGGAGTTGGCCATTGTTGAAAAGAAATTAATAGTAGATGCTAATGGTTGCATGGATTACTTTTACAAGTATTATGTACCAAGAAAGCATCAAGGGTATTATGTAGTTTAAAATTCTGCTTGTTTTGGGTAATATTTTTATGATTGAATATCTGAACTTGAACATATTTCATGGTTATTATTTGTCTTTATAGACTCTTATCGTTGCCTGGATCAAAGCAAATCTAAATGTGTACATCTCTCGAGAACTATGGGATGACTTACTCTCAGTATTATCATCATTGACCTATTGGGAGGAGTTAGCCACTGAGTGGTCACTGACTATGGAAACACTAACTAAAGTTTTAGCTAGAAATTTATATAGTTTGGATCTCAGTGATTTACCATTGGATAAGCTGAGTGAACAGAAGCAAAAAAAGCACAAAGGGAAAGGTAAGAGTTGTCCACAGAGATGTTCCACGTAAATTTGCTTAAATAATTTGGTTTGGGAAGATGGGTGAAGCCAGGGAGATGGGTGAGGATAAAAAAGTCATGTTTTCTCTGAACTATTCCCTCTTGCATTTACCCAGAAGTTTAAAACTTTTCAACAATAAAACATGTAAGTGCCTTGTAATTTTTCTTGAAGAAACTTAAAATAATTACTAATTTTGATGAGAAATAAAGTGTTCTGTACATGTCTAGCTAAAATTTAAACAATTTAGAATCTTAAATATTTTATTTTTGATAATTAACCAAAATACTCTTCCTTTTTATTATATGGGATTTTTTTTTGTTAGAATTTAGGTGATTTCATATTACTCTATTTAAAAAGAATTATTTGGAAAATTGTTTTGAAAGCATTTTCTTAGTTTTAACTGAAAGCAAACATTCCCTAGATGTAGATTATGTATCTAGTGAGTATTACAAAGGGGGAGGGGGACAGGACATAGTGATTATATTGTTAATACGTGTTTTTATAATCCTTGATGTATTAGTATTTTTCGTTCTTAATAATTAGTTGGTAGCTAGAGATGATATCTGAGTCACATTTCATATTTAACAGTAGCCCATGGTAGTTAATTACGTGACCAAACTACTTTTTCTTGGGCTATTTATTTCCCAAGGGACTATTATTGGCAGATAAGAGATTTATTAACTTCGACCACAGGATGGCTTTTGGTTAGCTCATCTCTTAACCTTTTTTGCTTCTCCAAATGTTTCTTTTTTTTTTTTTTTTAATTTTTTTGTTCAACGTTTATTTATTTTTGGGACAGAGAGAGACAGAGCATGAACGGGGGAGGGGCAGAGAGAGAGAGGGGGACACAGAATCGGAAACAGGCTCCAGGCTCCGAGCCATCAGCCCAGAGCCCGACGCGGGGCTCGAACTCACGGACCGCGAGATCGTGACCTGGCTGAAGTCGGACGCTTAACCGACTGCGCCACCCAGGCGCCCCCAAATGTTTCTTTTTTAATGGAGCCAAGTGGATGGCAGAGGATTTAATAATAGTTTATTTTTGATGGTGTATTTGTAGAATTCTGTATCAGTTTTGGAATGTGAAGTAAGATGAGGTTCAAAAAAGCCTTAACAGCACACAAGCATTTAACTTGATACTTTATAATACAATGTGAGTAAACCTGAGATCTGAGACAAGGTAGCCCACATAATTTGAAGAGATTATTGATCAGGTGACAGTATACTTAGATTGAAAATCTACATTTCTAGGAGTTGGACATGAATTTCAGAAAGTTTCAGTTGACAAGTCATTTTCTAGAGGATGGAGTCGTGATCAGCCTGGCCAAGCCCCAATGAGACAGAGAAGTGCAACAACTACTGGGTCCCCAGGAACTGAAAAGGCAAGGAGTATAGTACGGCAAAAAACTGTTGGTATGTACTCTTTAAAATAATGAGACTTGTATATGGCGATATGTTTATAGTCCTTAGTAACAATGTATGTAAATATGTAGTTTTCTTACCAGTTAACTTTTGTTGTTAAAGAAAAAACTTCTGTAGCAAAACCTTTTTTTCAGTACTACTTAGAGTCTGATGACAGGCTGTGTTATCCCTTTATGCTGTTAAGATCTATTTTGCATCATCATTTTTATGTAGTTTATTTTACTGTAGGTATCTATAATCTTAAACTGTTATTTTGCAGAATTGAAGAAGTAAAACTGTGATTCACTTTACAGAACTAATGCATTAACTGGTATACTTTCTTGTAAGCGAAGATACTCACAAACATGGAAAACTAGGGTAGCTAATTTTCAGTGTAGCCTTTTAGACCTACAATTATATAATTAGACTGGCTTAAAAAAACTTTCAACTAGGAATTTATGCTCTCTAATTGCAGATACCTGAGACCAAGGTGGAGTCTATTGCTAAGTTCCTTGCTGCTCTTAACAGACATGGAAGAATGTTTGTAATCTTGGAAATAGCAGCAAAGGAGCAATGATGGGAAGAATTTCCCATGGATGTAGGATCACTCAGTATATTCTGGACCTAGCTACCATCTTACTCCTTTTGCTCTCAGAGACTTATAACTTGGTCTGAATTGTAATAGAAAGAGTGCCGAAATGAAAAATAAGCAGGCTAGCAGGCTTTGTCCTAATCTCTTTTTTCACTCTCCTTCATCACTGAATAGCTAGATAATCTTAAACAATTTACTGAACTTTCTAGGCTTTATTTACTTCATCTGTGTAATGGGAATGATAATACCTTATACGCCTGAAACAAAATAGCTTGAAGTTACCTTAGGCTTTACAATTCATGATTTTTATGGCAGGAGCATTTTTTGTGGAAATGTATCTATATTTGATGGTAATCAGTGAAAAACACTATTAATTTTAAAGAAAGTTAAAATAATTAAAAATCATGGTTAATTTTAAATCCTTCAAAAGAATTATATTTCACAATTGTTTTCTGCCTATAAAATAAGTATAGAATTATATTAATTGTCTGTGTCAAGCAAGAAGAACAAAAAATGATACAAGGAAAAAGGATATTGATGAATTAAAATTGATAGAATATTTAAAGTTTGGTATAGAATCACTTTGAGATTCTTAGGAAGATATTGGTTACACCTGAAATGTCTGTTTTCATTTTATGTTAATGTCACATTTAATGAAAATATTTGTGTATTGTTTAGGACAGAATTGTTCTTTTAAGTTTATAATTTTACTGTTTTAGTTAAAGCTTGTATTTTTTCAAAGTTCCTTATATAATTTTTCTGATTATAGTAGTAATTTATGCTTAGTGTGGAATGTAAAATTTAAAATGTAAAAAAATTTTTAAGAAGCATCAATGAGATAATTATTAACATGTTAGCATATTTCTAATCTTTAAAGAGCATATAATGAGTAAAATACTCCTCTTAAGTTCATGCCTGACTATGAATACTTTCTGGTACCTATGTCAGAACAACCTTATCTGGCCTGTTCATTGACAAACCTATCAAATAAAAAGTTAAAGCATTAAGAATTTTGTCAAGAAAGGTGCCTGCGTAAAGTTGGAGAATACTGAAAAGGGCAGCAGATTAATTTAGGATAGTGTTTGGATATATATTTTCTTAAAAAAATTTTTTTATGTTCATAGTGAATGTACACAGTTAAAAATTAAATTTCTGGGAGAGTGTATACATTTTAGTAAGTCCCTCATCACTACTCCTATCTAAGGTTTTGCTTATGCCAACACATTAAAGGATGCAGTGAATTTAGGACTTACTTTAGAATACATTCGTGAGAAGTAATAATGTGTTTATAGTTATGATTTAGGAGCTGGTATTTGACTGTTGGAACAAATATATCACTGTTTCTGTTTTCAGATTTTCCTCTTGGTTTATGTTTATTATAATATTGCGTCTAAGTTTGGGCACTTATAAACGTATTTCTGCCAGTGGACAGACATGTATGTATGATGTGAATTTTATTTAATTATAAAAACGGAGAAATATGTGTTACATTTTAGAAATGAGAAAAGGCCAGATTTGCCTTCCTCCTATTTGTTTTGTGTTTGTGTGCTTTTAGTGATGTGTTACATTTGCTGTTCATGAATTTTGTATGCTGCATGGGAATTCTCTAGTGAAGGTCACAGTTTTTGACATAATGTGTATATTTTATGATCCAAGATGAATTTATGTGGAGTGTGTCTATTTTTCTTTTTTATTCACCTTTTTGAGAGGGGTAAAGATAAGAAGCCTTCAAAAATTGACAGCTTATATGTTTGAAAATTTGTTTTTACTTTTTGATGTTATATTTTTCATACTGCCCTTTCATCTGCATAAAACACATATTACAGATTTAAAATCACTCATGCATGTGGCTTAGGAATGTATGTGGCAGTTGGAATTTCAGTGGCTTAATAGAGATTTCTGACTTAAGCTTTAGATTAGTAAATCCCTCAAAATCCCAGTAGCTAATTCATTGTAAATAACTTTCTATAGTGCAGGTTACACGGTTGTGAGGCACTAGGCAAAATTTTAGGTATGTATAAAGACCTATAGTATAATGAAAAATAGAGGGGTACATTTGTGTAGAATTCATTCAGAATCATAACATACTTGAACCACTGTGTTTGTAGAAAGTTCCGAGGGAAATGCTCAGGCTCTTCAAGTTGGTGATAGGAAAGAAGGAACAGGAGGAGTTGTAATCTCCAAGGAATTCTGTAACTCAAGGGGGAAAAAATAGAAGAAAACTTGTAATTCTTCTCTAGAATTGAAAATTGAATCAAATTAGTTTTAAAAGAATCAATGTAATTTTAAAATAAGTATCTCTAAAAGTCACATCTGACTATAATTGTAGATGGTATTTTAATCTTTTGTGTTAATAACCACTACATATTTTGCCTATATGTTTGTGTCTTTGCTCTAGTAAGATTGAATGAATGATGATCTTGAAGTCCGCATAGCTGTGTTTCACACTAGATTGTAAAACTGTGTCATTTTCTTAAGGAGAAGAAACTAGTAGGAAAACACATAAGACGAGATTCTGACATTTTGTATGTGAGTTCAATTCTAAAATAGTTACTTTTTTTTTTAATGTTTATTTATTTTTGAGAGAAAGAGAACAGGGGAGGTGCAGAAGAGAGGGGGACAGAAATCTAAAGCAAGTTCCACACTAAAAGCAGAGAGCCTGACGCAGGGCTTGAATTCACAAACTGTGAGATCACGACCGGAGGGGAAGTTGGACACTCAACAGACTGAGCCTTCCAGGCACCCCAAAATACAGTTATCTTTAACATATTACTTGACAAACCATACACCGAAGGCAGATTGTTGCCATTAATATAATCCAATCCTCCATGTTTTGCTGCACATAAATTTCCCTAAAAGCTTCTCTTAAAGAATCTTTATTTGCCAACATTAATAAAGTTTTTGAAAAATGTATAGTTATAAGCTATGACATATATTTAGTTTTCTGTGAATACTTTCTTTGATTTTCTCCTCCATATGTTCACAACTGAAACTGTTGTTTTTTACATAATTATGCTGGACTCCCCAAATAGAGTATTCATTCAGTAAAGCTTTGTCGAGCTCATATATGCCAAGCGCTAGGATTATAAAGATAAGAGGATATAGTTGTGTGTTTGAAAAGTTGGGAGGCTGACATAAAAAACATATAATCCACTAAAAATAGATTGTAAGGTTTGCAAAAGCAGGGATTTTTAATTATTTTGTTCATTGCCATATTGCTTGTAAGTTAATCACATGGGAGAGTCTGAAAAGCTTCACAGGTGAGATGACATTTTGAGTAAGGAGTGTCAGGAGGAAGAGAAGACCGAGGATATTATGAACTCACAAAGCCATGCTGTTGTGAAAGAGCATGAACATTTCAGGGAACAGTATAAAAATCTCCGTGGCAGCAACATACGAGAATAGAGAGAGGAGATGCAGTTTCAGTGGTTAGTATAGTTAGTATAAGGTCACATAGGCCTTGTGTGATAGACTAAGGAATTTAGGTGTCAGGGAACCAAGAGTTTCCAGTAAGCAGGAAACCTAAGATTTTGAAATGATATTAATGCTCACATTTTTTTTACCATCACTATTATACTGGATATTATGCAGTATTGTTTCTTTTAAGTCCTCTATTCATACGTAACAGTATATGTAACGTCATTTGTTCAAGAATCCCTAAACTAAAAGTTAAGTTAAAAACATGTTTGGAAAGTATAAACTTGATTGTTAATTTATTTTTAAGTCTGCTAAAATCTGTCTTTAATTTTATGAACTGGTGACTCCTTAGAAGAGACTACCAAATACAACTACAAATGTAATTTTTGAAAAGTAATCCAGTTTTTAAGTTTATCTTTAAGAACTTTATAAAGTTACATTGTATGTTTAAGATTTTGAATTACCACAAACTTGTTTATTTTTCTCAGTAACTTGATTTTTCATCCAGATCACAAATTCAGTTTTCTGTATATATTTCTACTTAAAAATTTTAAATTATGCTGTTACACTTTAATATAAATAGGAGATACTGATTGGAGTAAGCATTCTTCTCCTACCAAGATTTAACAGTAACCATGAGATTCGATCCTTTAGATTATAAAATGTTCTAAAAATGAGTGACTTCAAAACTTTGTTAGGGAAGAGTATGAAATTAGAAATTATTTGTTTTTAGAATTCAGCTTCATTAAGAAGAATGTCTCAGAATTGCCTCAGAATGGCTCTAAGAAATGCCCAAATGTAGTACCAAAATTTCTTTGAACTAATGATGTTGGACTCTTTTCAGTGTTTCCACTAAATGAACTTTCCAACCCTTGGTTTTGAGAACATAGTGCTAATTTAAAGTGTCTGCTGATTTTTAATGCTATATCATTGTAACTGCTAATAATAAAGAAACATTTTCCTGCTTTACACCAAAAACTTTACATTTGAAATGTCATGTGTTCTCTGATTTCTTTTCTTACAGCTTGCCAGTATTTGCCGTGCTGAAATGTTTTAATTTAAAATTTCCTTCCTTTGTATCTTTTAGTTTTCTCTGTTGCTGCTTTTTCTGTGACACAAGCCTTTCATTATAGTCACTCTTCTTTTTTCCTTCCCCACTTCTTTCTTTTCCTTTTTTAAAGCCATGAGAAGCCGATCCATTGGTGAATGTGCTCTGCCATCGGCCTATATACGCAGTGCTAAAAGTGCTCCTGTTCTGATCCATACTTCCAAACCCTTCTTGCCTGATATTGTTCTCACTCCCCTTTCTGATGAGCTTTCAGGTAGTGCCACCTCTGCTAATTTCTGCACCACCCTTTTCACTTTTTAATCCTGCTTTCAAATTTTGCTTAATCAAATAAACTCTTCAAAGTTAATTTCTTTGGGGGAGGTGTGGGAAATCGGGAAAGTGGTTGAGAAATCAACATTTTGAGTTATTTGAATTCTAATGCTGTCCTTGCAGTTCATTCTGGAAGTGCTAAGTTTAGTGCTGTGCCAATGTCCAATATTTTGGGTTGTAAATTTTTTTGTTTACCTTTGAGTGGTTTCTTCTCAGGTGGTAAAAGGAGTAGTAATGTATATTTATGTCATTATGTCTGACTAAAGATGATTTGGAAGATAACAATCAGAGCCTTGGCTTTTAATTTCCCATTGTTTTGACTAATGATATGGTAAATCTTGAATAATGCATCTCCATCATCTGTAGTAATGGAAGTAAGCAAGGGGAATCAATAAATGAGAAAAGTATATAATCTTAGAGTTGCTTTGGAATAAATCTTTGTATTTATATTAGAGTATAATAGTATATAGGATTCTAAGAACTCATTTTTAAACCAAATAAATCATTCTGTAAAGCTCCAATTTTCAAGGAACCTCAACATTCGGTCATTTTTCCAGTTCTGCCTCAGGTCCTCGATGCCCAGTACTAGGATAAGATGGTCTTTTCTTTAATAAGGTTTAATTACCATGTAATAAGATGTATAGATTCTGGGTTCAGTTCAATGAGTTTTGAGAATCTACACACTCCTATTAACCATCATCCCAAACAAAATATAGAACATTTCCATTACCCCTCAAATTCTCTAGTGACACTTTCAAGTCAGTATCCCTCCTCCCCACACAATCAATCACTTTTGATTTCTATCACCGTAAATTAGTTTTTTTAAAAAGAATTTTGTGTGAGTAAAATCATACAGTGTTTTGTTCTTTAGAAGCAAATGTGTCGAATAATTACTATGCAAAATGTGCTAGCTCAAAGAAAAACACTTGTACATTCTTGGGTACATTATTTCTAGTTTTTTTAATGTTTATTCCTTTTTGAGAGAGAGAGTGGGAGTGGGGGAGAGGTAGAGGTAGACAGAATCCGAAGCAGGCTACAGGCTCTGAACTGTCAGCACAGAGCCCGATACAAGGTTTGAACACAGGAACCAAGAAGTCATGACCTGAGCCAAAGTGGACACTTAACTGACTAAGCCACCCAGGCACCCCTTTCTTGGGTACTTCCTTATCACTCTTATGAGTGTGTCCCTGACATTGCCTCATTTGGTGAGGTTGATTTTTTTTTTTTGTCTTTTAAACAACCCATCTCTGCATCCTTCCAGTTCCTAATGGATTGAAAGCTTATGCAACGGAAAGTGCATTTTTATAATAATGATATTTCCGGTGAAATCCTTTCCATCATCTGTAACCTCATTAAGATCAGCTTTCACCCAAACCAAGGGGGTACATATTGAGGGTTAAATATATGTAGATACACAGACACTCTTGTGGTTGGTGTTCTTTGAAAATATTGTAAATGAAAAAAAAACCTTATTATTTTACTTTTCTAAAAATGAGAAAATAAAATATTCAATTATTGGATGTGATATGTTTGTGTTTTCTGGTTTAGGATGCCTTGATTGATAAATACTTAGACATATTCTGTAATATGTCTAATATTTTGGCAAATATGCATGTTAAGTGCTGAAATCTTTTTTAAAAGTTCAAAGGTGAGATTGTTCCTTTTAAAATGCTGTAAGGTAATGCCTTAACTGGGATAAGTTCCTATTTCAGAATCCTTCACATTTATGTAATTCAGAAAGAGGTTAATAATTTTAATGGCTTAATGGGGGAGGTGTTCTATGAAGAATGTTTGAAAGGAATTTTCTAAATTGCAGTTTTATTTGTTGTTGCTTTCATTTCCCCCATTTGGGGTAACATGCATTCTGTGTTAGATTTAAAGAGTTAGATAATGGTGAGACACCAGTCACTAAATCAAAAACAGACTTTATCTTTGATTATCAAAATAATGTTAATTTCAGAAAATATGGATTGTGTAAAAAAGTATATGAAAATATACATAATCTTCCGAGTGCTTATTTACTGATAACTTAAAATACAGATACCTCCAGTTTTTTGTGCATGTGTACATATAAAATATAAAAACGTAATTAGACTTAGTTATTTTGAATAAAAATCCTTTTTCTTTTAAGACTTAAAAGATACAAAGAACATGGAAAGTAGCAGCAAAAACTGATAAGTAACTTGTGAATTCAGCATATTCCATATTGGTTGTATAAATTTACATCCCTGTCCAGGAGATGTTAATAAGTATCCAATGGATCAAAGATTTATAGTGTATATCATATATTAAAGGCCCCCAGAAGTCCGTTTTTTAAAAAGAGACACAGACACGCATGCGCGCACACATACACACACACACACACACACACACACACACACACGCACGTGTTTATTTCTCAAACTTATGTAAGCATGGATAACTTTTCCAGGTACACATATTCAGGTTCTATAGCATTAAGGTTCCAGAGAGAACAAATTTGGAAGCATTGAACTAACCTTATAAATTTAAAAATTAGCTGTGAAAATTGGACAGGATTATTCTTATATAAACTTATATAGTAGAATTCTGAATTGTTGGACTTTTTCTTCATTGCCTCTGATTGTTGGAGGCAAATTGAAGGCCTAAGCATTTGCTTCTTCAGGTGTTAGGTTCACTGAGGCAGTAAGGAGGTGGGACAGTGATGGGGACAGATAGGGAAAAGAAAAAGAGGTTCAGAATGAAGAGATTTTTAAAAAATAGTCCTAAATTTTAAAAAGAAAATTGCCAGTCTTAGATTCTCAGGCAAACTATTTACTTATGTTTGTAACTTATGTTACAAGGTTTTGAGTAAATTTTACTGTAGAACAGTTTAATGTACAGGGGCACCTAGGTGGCTTGGTCACTTGACCATCTGACTCTTAATTTCAGCTCAGGTCATAATCCCTGGGTGATGGGATGAGGCCCTGTCTCAGGCTTCGTGCTGAGTGTGGAACCTGCTGGAGATTCATTCTCTCTCTGTCTCTTTCTCTCTCTCTCACTGTCCCTCTTCTCAACTCACACATGCTTGCTCTCTCTCAAATTAAAAAAAAAAAAAAAGAATATTTCATTAAAAAAAGAATAGCTTAATGTTCAGAGAAAATTAGTAAGGATAGTGAATTACATAGGAAAAAAGGTTTTGTTTTGTTTTGTTTTGTTTTAAGTTTATTTATTTGAGAGAGGGAGAGAGTGGGGAAGGGGCAGACAGAGGAGAATCCCAAGCGGGCTCCACACTGGCAGTGTGAGCTGGACGCGGGGCTCAAACTCCTGAACCATGAGATCATGAGCTGAGCAGAAACCAAAAGTCGGACCCTTAGCTGACTTAGCCACCAGGCGCCCCAGGAAAAAAGGGTTTTCGTAGTTTTATATCTCTCCCTCATATGAACAGGCTTAATGAACTCAAAATATTTCCTGAGCACATCATTTAAGTCAGGAGTTGAGGTTTCTGTAACTGGCTTCACCAAAAAACAATGAAAATACATACAGTCACTCTAGTTCTTGGTTAGAAGTAGAGTTCTCCAGAAAAATATTTACCTGATACTCTTGAATACTTATGAGGATAAAAGGAAACTCTGTTTAATTCCTCTTATTTTTAACACTAAGATTTTTTTAAATGGACCATCAATTTTCGAAGTACCCTATCTCCATCCAGCCCTTTTTTTCTCCTCCAGTATTCTTGTTTCAGTGTCCATTTTCCCTACACTGTTGTGTGATGCTATATGGTACAGCTTTATATAAACTAAACTAGTTGTGTAGCTGAATATCCTTGAAGAGTTCTTCTTAAGCTCTGGGGACTAGTTCAAAGGCATTTGCTGTATATCATTCTCATTAGTTCTTAATGACAGACTCATGTGTAACAATTGAAATAATATTTTTTCCCAGGCATCTGCCTCAGGTTTTGATAGAATATTGTGGAGGTTGTACAAGCACTTTTTTTTTTTTAAAGCTCTACAAGTAATAGAGGTGTCTAGGCAAGCATGCTCTCCCTGTCCTTTATTCTTACACTAAGTTTTAAGTGTAACTTACTTTTAAGCACTTACTTTTAAGCATTTGGTAACTTAGGCTGAACAGTCTCCATTTTCCTGATAAATGGATTAGAGAGAAGCCAGAAATCTCAGTAATTGTTCTTAAGCAAATTAACTTTTATTGCCAAAAATAATACTTTAATGAAAGAAGGAATTTAAAAAACATAAGCACGTGGGCACCTGACTTTCTTCATACTTTTGCAACTGTTTCTTATTATTTTCTAATTAAGTAGTGTGGGATTCTCACCGGAAATTAAGTTTACAAACCTATTTTCTTTGAATGAGTTCTTAAAATTGCTAACTTGTTTGTCATACTTTTTGCTATTAGAACTCTAGTCTGTCTAGGTCATGTTACACAGGCTGCTAAAATTTAACAGTGCTTCATTATTTGTTTTTTTCTTAAATTTTTTTAAATATTTATTTTTGAGAGAGAGAGACAGAGTGTGAGTGGAGGAGGGGCAGAGCTAGAGAGGGAGACACAGAATCAATCCAAAGCAGGCTCCAGGCTCCAAGCTGTCAGTGCAGAGCCTGACCCAGGACTCAGACTCACAAACCACGAGATCATGACCTGAGCTGAAGTTGGACGCTTAACCAATTGAGCCACCCAGGCGCCACCAGAAAAACAAACTAATCCACAAATAATTTCCAACACTTTCATACTAAACATTATTAAGGAAATCCAGAGTCGAAACTGGGCGTTTCTAATACTTTGTAGGCTCTATAGGAAGCATTTTATACATGTTCAAAAGGTTTTTTGATTTGTTAAACTTTTTTCTTGTTTGCTCATTAGGTACTTTAGTATTATTTTAGATTCAAATAATTTAGAGGCTGCTATTTTTCAAGGTAAAATACAAGCAGCATAATTGTTTTAAAGACCATTTTCGTTTAAACCTGATGCCACTGTTATTTTCAGCAAACCATCACAAAGTTTTTTAGTTGTTTTCTTCTGTATAATTTACTAATGTTTATATTTGACTGATTTTTTATTTCTAAGATCCTTATCTTTAGACAGATAAATCATTATGCCACTTCATAATTTCTTAATACATTAATTTTTGCCATCTTAAAAAAATTAATGAATTACCTCATGAATATGTGACATGTTATTCAGGATATTTAGAATGTGGACTGAGTTTTGCCTTCAAATCCCAGCTCTCCACTTGCTAGTTGTGTAGCCTCAGGCTACACTTAAATAGTTTCTTCATCTATAAAATGGGGATAACACTTATATCACGGTGGTGTTGTTAGGATTAAGTGAGTTAATATATGTTAGATGCTTGTAACAATGCCTAGCTTGTAGAAAAGACTATATGGTTTAGCTGTCATTTAGTATTTTTCTCCTTAACAGAATACAGGTATACAGGCATTTCTTTAAATTTCAGGTCTGCTAGAATTAATTATGCTTAATTTAATTGCTGACATTGATTTCCTGTCAACAGTTATTTTCTTTTTTGACGTTATGCAGTTAGTATTCTTATATGCCTATGTAAGAACTATATTTAAAAACTTAAACATTGGTTTTTATTTAAATTCTCTAACAGTACATTGCTGATAGAAAAATGTTGTTTCTTTTTTTTTTTTTTTTTAAGCTCTTGCCCTCTTAAACTTGCATAAGAATTTTAGGTATTAATATGTGATAAAAAAAAATTAGGAAAAAAACCAGACTGAAATAATGGCTAAATTTGCCTTGCAAGGTGAGGACTGGGTTGGGGAAGAAATTCTTAAAAAGAGAACTTCACAGTAATCTTTACTGGCTTGTTTAGAATAGAAAAATTATGAAATACCAGTAAAGGAACTTAAAATTTTAAACTAATATTCTGCTTTTTTTCTGAGGTTCATGTATTTGCTAGGATCATAACATTGGTATTTAAAAAGGTTTTAAGATTTTAATTTTAAATTGGGGCTGATAAAATAACTATAAAATTCTTAAGAATTTTTATAGAAAATGAAGATAGTCTTTATCCTTTGCTAAGTCCTATTAGGATATTTTGTGGAAAGGAACTTGGAGTACATGTTAAATATAATCTCTGTCTTCTAGGCAGAGGTTCTTATGATCTATTATGGGAGATAACATAAAACCAAGATACCTACATTCATTGAGACACACAAATAAGCATTCATTATCTTCTGCCATAGTAAATAATGGGTATAAATGCATAAATGTTTGGTTTCTGAGGAGTTGTTTCACTTTTTTCATTTAAAAGAATTACTAAATGGCGTGTATGAAGAAATCCAATGTCGTTTTTAGAATATTATATTTTCCTCAACTTAATGATAAAATCTGTCTTAACTTCTAGAGGTATTGTGTGTTTGACCTGTGCTTGGAATCTAAATGTGTATCTTCAGGAATATAGTGGAATCTTGTCATAATACAAACTTCTCTTGATCTGAATCTGTGTATAAAGTAGCTTCTTTTGGACTTTGTACAAAAAGGGCTATATAGGTAAAGTAGAAGGACCAGCCTCATTTTTTTTTAAGTTTATTTATTTATTTTGAGAGAGACACAAAGCACGAGAAGGGGAGGGGCAGAGAGAGAGGGGATGAGAGAATCCCAAGTAGGATCCACATTGTCAGCACAGAACCTGATGTGGGCCTCGATCTCATGAACCATCCAATCATGACCTGAGCTAAAATCAAGAGGCAGATGTTTAACTGACTGAGCCACCTATATGCCCCCAGCCTCCTTTTATTCATAGCATGAATCCCAAGAATATTTTGAATTGCTATCCCCATTTTATAAATGAAAACACTGTTTTTCAGAGTCTGAAGTAAGAAAACCTAAGTTCTAGACCCAGCACAGTCAGTAAGTTAGTGTGTGATCTTAGGGAAGTCACTGTTTTGCTCTGAATGTAAATCTTCTCATTTTCAGTTATGGTCCTGTTACTTTTAGCCTTTGCATTACAAGCCTAATGAGTAACAACATCTGACTTTTTGACTCTTTGTCCTTTTTTCATAATATTTTGCTGCCTTCCAAAAACAAAATTTTTAGTTATTTCTTGGTAATGTAAAGGCCAGAGTGGATTTCTAGGCACTGTATTTTCATTCTAAAATTTCTAATTTGCATATATCTGTACAGTTTAATAGTATTTCATCTTGTGATTTTCAATTTTAAAAATATTTTTGAGGATTTACCATATACTTAGCAGCAAAAACAATGCAGTGATATGGAACAGTAATCTGGCTTCTCATACTTTATGGCTTCACCTCTTTGGGCCTCTGTTTCTTCAGTAAGAGAATTAGATAATCTGTAATGTCCATTTTGACTCTAAAATCTGTGATTCTTAGAGATGTAAGAAGACATAGATACAGTTTTTAAGGTTTAATGCTTGCTTAATGGAAAGGGCCAATGATAGGCAAAGAAGGTTTCTTGCTAGAAGATTAAGTGGTGTTTGTGAGAATGAAGAATACAACTAATTTTTTAACCATGTATTTTATTTGATAGGATGAATAAATTTTAATGCTATAAAAAAAATAAAGCAGAACACCTCAGTAGAACTGTTTCCTGGCACAGAGAACTTGTGGAAGAGGGTGGAGATTCCCATTTGCAATATGTGATCAAATAGGCAAGATTTGAAGAAAAGATAATGCCTCTTGCCTGGCAAGGAAGAAATGAGAATTTATGAGACCCCATAAGATTCTGCAATGGGATACTTAGATCAGCTTTCTTTGTTAAGAGTTACTTTTTTCTGCTTAGAACTTAAGTAGGAAAAATTGAATAGTAAGTTTAAATTGCTTTATGTATTGGCACAGCTCTATCTTTAACTGCACTTCCAAATGTTTCATCACCTCACTGTTACTGTGCATGTTAACATTTTAAAATGTATTCTGATAGTTTTCTAATTCATTGACACTACATGCTGTATTGGCTTGTGCCCATCGTTATTTAAAAACAGATTTCTACTTTTAATAGATTTTATTTCATTGAGCTTACAAAACAAAACTCAGAGTTTTTTTTATTTTAAGCATATGCTTAGGGTATGGTTGAAATTAATCCTATATTTTTCATGTTCGTATAGTTTCTACTGTTCATAATTTTTCTTTTTTACAGATATTGATGATGCTCAAATACTTCCCCGCCCAACTAGAGTCAGACATTTTTCACAAAGTGAAGACACTGGAAATGAAGTTTTTGGTGCTTTGAATGAGGAACAGCCATTGCCTCGAAGTAGCAGCACTTCTGACATCTTGGAACCATTCACTGTTGAACGAGCCAAAGGTGCAGTTCCTGTCATTGACAGTTCATCCCGTCATGCGCCAAGCTTGCAGAGTTCCACAGAGGCTTCTTCAATAACTAGATCCACTGAAAGCCACATCACTGATACTCATAGTAGAGAGTCTTCTCTGGAAGTTGGTGATAGCATATATGATCATCTTTGTCACTTAATAGATCCAGTAGAACTTGCAGATTCAGCTTTTGAACAAATCCAGTACATTGACCTTGAAGGAGATGACGATCTTCTTTCCTCCCTGAAAGAATATTTTAAGGAAAACCAGGAAAATCATAGTAGAAATGAGTTAGGTAAAGATGTAGCTTCTCAGGAATTGATTGTTGGAGTAAATAGGGATGAACAGTCATCCTTAGATAAATTAGAATACATAGACCAGGAAAGTAAATCAGAAAATATCACCTCTTTTGTTGGGACTCCTGAAAACATTCAGTTTCAAAAAGAACCAAACTCAGCTGTCTTCGTGAGTAGTATTGCACCTAACCAGTTAGACAGTTTTATGAGAACAAAAACTTATGAAAAAGCTAAGGAACTAAACAGTGATAAACAGTCATCAGAACCTAGTTCAGGTAGCCCTTGTGATAAAGAAATGAGGAAACACCTGTATAGACAAACAGCCACAGAATTAGATGCCTGTGTAGATACAACACTAGCTGAAAAGGTTAGTAAGGGTGTGCAAATTAATGAAAAAATCACTGTCCCACATGTTATGCATGCCAAGAAAACTACACTAAAAACACCTGTTAACCACAGACTGCCTCATGTTACAAACACTAGCAAGCTTTCTCCAACTAAAAGGAGCTTGTCTGAAACGGTAACTCCTAGAGCCAAAATCATGAAAATTACTACTAAAAAACGAAATACTGTTCATGTTACTTTTAGACCATCTACTGAGTCAGTTCAGTTTTATAATCCTCTGGAAAACAAAGAGGCTCCATGGAAGATGAGACTGCGGAAGCTTGGTGGTTTTAGTAGTAGTAGTAATAGCAACAGCAGCACCAGCAACCCCCATGCCAGCTCAAATAGTTTTACAGAGATAGTGAAACCTGGTGTGTACAGGCCTCTAGATTCAGTTGGTACAGCATCAGTAAGTAGCAAAACAAGTAAGGAATCTACAGAGATTCCCACCACTATATTACAAAAAGAAGGAATTGCAAGTAATCAGTTAGGTAGTCGTAGTACTCTTAGGTCATCAAGTCATGAGGCAGGACTACAGCAGGGCTCCCTGGGTGGCGTTTATAAAACTGTTGTACATGCTCTTTCGAAGCCGAAGGCAAATGTTTCCCCACAGAGGCAGAACAGAATGCCACCAGAGGCTCCACTGAGGGATCTGTACAGTCATGTAATGGGCTATTTTGGAAGGAAAGCTGCAGGTGAGCACTAACAGTGTGCAGAGCGCAAAAGGAGAAAGACAGCACCAGTTTGGCTTAATGCAACTGAAGCAAGCTATAAGCAATCAAAAAGCTTTGGGATGGTCACTGCTTTCTCTCTGTTTGGTTATGCATGCGCCTTTTCCCAGCTGTATTTTTCCCAGCATAAAATGTTTATTTAAATTACTAATTTCCCTTATAAGGCATTTAGTTAAACCTCTTTGCTGCTGAACAAGATAGGAAAGAGGAAGAAAATAGGAAAATTTTAATGACCTTTCAGAGGCTATCTAAATCAAATATTTTCCTGAGTATGCACTACATGAGACATGAAATTAAGTTTACTAAGTAGTTGGAATACTTTCTTCCCTGGCCCCCTATAGTTTATAAAGGGCACCAGCTAGAGCTGATTGAGTTCATTTACTTTTATGATTGATATACTTGGTTTTATCTTTTTTCTTGGAAGAGTATTATTTTGATATTACATAACGTAATGGAAATCAAGGTCATACAACCAGCACTAACATTTTTTAGTTATCATTGAAAGAGAAATTATTTCTTAAATTTCAAAGTGGATTTAGTTACCTTTAAGCCATTTAAAAACAAGCTGCAGGCTTCTTAGTTTTGCATTCATTTGTATAGAATGCAAGTCCTTAAAACACTTACCAGTACTTTTCTTTTTTCTGAGATTTTAGATGTGCATAAAGGTTTCATGATAGCCAATCATGATTTTAATATGGAACCTCTATGGACAGATTACAGAAAGCAAGATTATGGTAACTGTCTTCTCTTATCTTGATTCAAATTAAAATAACTTTACAAATATAGAAAATTAACTTTCAGCAGTAAGGTAGGTTTTGATTTTGTTTGTTTAACATGGTTTTGTTAGCATGATTAACAGAATGCTGTATAATGCATCTTGCATTGAGCCATTAATGCCACTTGAGGGCAGTATTTGACAGCTTAGCAAAGCCTGGCCAGTAATATAAAGATAATGGTATTTCACAATGGACTTTTGACCAGTGTATTTTCTTAACCTGAAATGCTTTTTAGTTTATTAGGAATGTAAGCAATGCTGATTTTCTTTTAATTGCAGAGAAATTAACTTTTCAACAGCATAATGTGAAATAAATAAATATCATTTTTTCTATAAGTTTGTTTCCCAAGTTTAAAACTTTCTTGTTAATGTAGTCATTAAAAAAATCAAAATAACTTTTGTGAGTTTTTTTTTATATAGAAAAACCTTTGTGAAAATAAACCTTTTTTCTTAAGACAATGAAATTAGATTTTGTAGTGAACTGAAATGACATTATGTCACAATTATAGATTATTTATCTAAGCTTAAATGCATTTCTATCCTAGTGAGATGTGCATAGATTGAAGGGATAGATTTCTTGCAAATATTCCTTGGGGAAGAATGGAATTCTAAATTATTAAGGCCCTAAGAAGCAGCATAGAGGCAGGAAGACAGATAAATATACCAGTTTCTTTATAGGCAATATTAACCTAACTCCCAACTAGTGCTTATCTATCAGCTTTCTTGCTGTTTAAGGTCATACTGAAGATTGACTAACATCTGCTTAGTTAAATAAAGTAAATATCAATTTACTAATTCTTAAAATTAAATCTAAAAGGAGAGAAATTATTCATAAATGCATGTTTGGCAAATAATTGATATGGCATAGGTAATTTGTTTTGAGTTATTTTTGTTTGTTTCAAATTTAGGAAATGCAGTTAAGTCTTTTCTCACTATATATAGTTATTTATTTATTTTTAGTCAATAAAGAGGACATGAGCCCCAAACTGCCCCCTCTTAATAGTGATATTGGCAGCAGCAATGCTAATGTTCCTGATCTGATGGATGAGTTTATAGCAGAACGACTTCGAAGTGGTAATGCCTCAGTAAGTGTTGTTTTATTTTATTTATTCGGTTTTAGCGAGGAGAGTAATTAAAAGATACATACTTTTGTGTGTGTGTAAATTTTCATTCAAAACAACCTTCCTCTAAAATTTATATTTTTGTAGTATTTTTTATTCAAAGATCTAAAACAGGCTTATAGTTTTGACTAGGGTAAAAGATTAGAATACCTATTTGTTTACCTATTTAGGAATAAGCCCCTACCTTCCTCGTCTTCCCTCTGCTTTTCATGTTTTGCTCATAGGTTCTCTTCCTTCCCACTGCCAACCCTTAGCAAGAAAGAGGTCTTCTGGCCCAACTCCCATAAGTTGATAGCATAAGTATTGATTGCTTAATAATTACAGAGAACTTCAGAGTAGATTTTAAAGTTATCTTTGTTTTGAGTATTAGAATTATGGCAAAATGAAAATAGAACCAATTTTACCCCTAATAATACTTAATTATTAAGGAAAGAAATACATGTGGAATTGCTTCATTTAAATGGTCCTATTCCATTTGGATTTCAAGCTTTAGTGAATGTCTGTAGCTCCATTACATTTCCCTTTTATTTTCAGTTTCATTTTTTTCCTTGAATGGGAAAAATTTTTTTAAATCATTATAGAATAACCTCTTTGCCATCATTTTTTCCTCCCTCCACTATCTCTATTTGCTGCTGCTTTTTTGAATTGAATACTTTGCTCTTTCTACGGTCTTAACTTGAATCTATGGATCCTTTTGAGGCTTAAGAGTCTCAGGCCCAGAACCATATAATAACTGGGTCTCTACTTTAGATAAACCAACAGTAGTTCAGGTTATGGCTCCATACAATTACATAGATTATTTAGTTAGTGTGTTTTCACCCTCCTAACTCAGGCCCTAAACCTTAGCATTTATTGTGATGATTGTCTTGGCAATTCAGTATTTCAGATGTTTAATGACAAGAAGAAATTTTAATGGTAAAATGTTTCTTGAATTTTTAGACTATGACAAGAAGGGGAAGTAGTCCAGGCAGTCTTGAAATTCCCAAAGACCTCCCTGATGTTCTAAACAAGCAAAACCAAATGCGCCCTATTGATGACCCAGGTGTGCCCTCAGAATGGACTTCTCCTGCCAGTGCAGGGAGCAGTGATCTTATCAGCTCAGATAGTCATTCGGATTCTTTCAGCGCTTTCCAATACGATGGCCGAAAATTTGACAGCAAGTATCTTTTTCAGTTTGAGCAATATGGTTTTTTGTTGATTGTTTTCTGTTTGAGACTTATGGATTATATAACCATCACCTTCATCTCTAATGTTATTTATATGGGGTTCCCATGTATTTTGATTTCATTTTTCAGTGAAATTCCAAAGGAAGTTTTAGGGAATCACTTCAAGTTGGGACCACTTTATTTCACCAAACTAAATTAAAGACACTTAAAAAACAAAAAACCACTGTCCTTTCATAAAACAAATGGTATTCTAAGACCAAACATGTACAAGGGAAAAAAAATTAAAATTGACTTGATATTAGAATAAAGGACAGTCATGGTTATGAGTTGGCACTATTTCATTCTTTGCAAACCACTGTCTAGTTATGTTCAGTGCTTCAGTATGTTCAATACAATTATGTTCAATGTTAAATTACTCAGACCTTTTCTTGAATAATCACTTCATATTAAAATGACAGCAGTGGTATTATTTGGTGCTGTATCACTACTACATAGCTAGCTATATACACTTGGCAGTGAAGAGTACCGATATTTAAAAAAAGAACGTGGGGGCGCCTGGGTGGCTCAGTCGGTAAAGCATCTGACTCTTGGTTTCAGCTCAGGTCAGGATTTCACAGTTCGTGGGTTTGAGCCCCACATTGGTCTCCACGCTGATAATGTGTAGCCTGCTTGGGATATTCTGTCTGTCTGTCTCTCTCTCTCCCTCTCTCCTTTCCCTGCTCACACTCTTTCTCTGTCTCAAAATAAACTAAAAACAAACAAAAGAAACATGAAAACTTTGGGAACCACATTAATGAAGAGTTGGGAGACGCATTGGAGAAACATGTTTCCTGCCCTCATATATTACTCTTATCTCAGACTGGAATATATGACTTAGAGAAAAATGGTTTTTACTGTATGTGTGCCATTTTTATTACATATATCTGTAGTTGAAAAGCATATTACCAGCTATCAAAAAACATAGATAATAGTGATGATACATCATATGCATGTTTAATCATTACTGTTAGTAATAAGCTATGAGAACCTTTAAAAAATTTATTTAACGTTTATACATTTTTTGAGAGACAGAAATAGAGCATGAGTAGGGGAGGGGCAGAGAGAGAGAGAGGGAGACAGAATCCGAAGCGGGTTCCAGGCTCTGAGTTGTCAGCACAGAGCCCGACGTGGGACTCAAATTCATGAACTGCAAGATCATGACTTAAGCTGAAGTCACACACTTAACTAACTGGGCCACCCAAGCACCCCACAATTTATCTCTAATTATAAACCTCCAACTGTTAAAATTATTTGCACTTGCCTGAGTGGTATGTAAATCGAATAGATTTAGGGGAATGTTAATGTTTAATCATTTTGCTGAAGTAGCTGTGTCTTTTGTAAATATTTTTGTTTCATGGTTGAGACATCTATGTACTAGCATTTCTTCTTCCTATAGATTTTGGCTTTGGAGCTGATGCTGGGATTGCATCCTCTGCTGATGTGGACTCAGGTTCTGGCCATCACCAAAGTGCTGAAGAGCAAGAAGTGGCTAGTCTAACCACACTTCAGTTGGATTCTGAAACAAGCAGTCTTAATCAACAAGCTTTCTCCGCTGAAGTTGCAACGGTTACTGGTAAACTTACTCAAGGGAATGTCTTCCTTAAATGTATTTTTTTAAGCCACCAAAGAATATGTTTAGGATTTTATTTGATAGGTTTTAAGTATTATTACTGTTTAAGTACTATTTTTTTTTCATTCATCTTTATAGAAAAGTGGAGGAAAAAAACACATTAATGTAAGAGTTTTTTGACCTGGAGTCTACATGGATAAGTTTCGGGGAATTAGCTGAACTCCCAGGATTATATACAAAATGTTCTATGTGTTTGCATCACTGCATTTCCTGCGGTGATGTTTAAATGATAACCAAAAAGTAGTTAAGTACTATCTCTTTTTCATCATCTTTCAGAGTTAGCCTAGATTTTTATAGATTTCTTTGGCAAAGTATTTATTATAGAAACTGTAGGGAATACTGCCTAGTAGAAGGCCTACTTACTAATATACCAATGTTATATGTTCATACAACAGTAAATTATTCTTTTCAGCAATTTTTAAAATGCAGTTAAATATATGATGAGTAGAATCCAAGAAATTTACTCATGAAATGCAGGGTCACATTATTGCAAGGTTAGTGCAGTGACCAGAGGGATCCTGAGCAGTTTCTAGCTCATAGTTCAGTGGTTCCATTCTGTGATCCAAATTCATTCTGGTTCTCACTGTAGTTTGATGCCTTTTGATGGGTGATTCCAGTTTAGGTATCAATATTGTATCCTGTGGCTCATTGGAACTTGCAAGACTAAATACTGATTTCTGCTTGTCTGAATTTGTCAGGCACAGTTCCTCAGCCACATCAAACATGAAGTTTGACCAGTGGAATCCTTGATGGGCAGAAACCCATCCTTTGTTTTCCCATCTTACCCCTTCTTTTCCACTTCCTATCAGGATTATTAAGAACTGTAACCTGCCCCATTAAAGAATAGAGACTGAGTGGAGGACAGGAGCCAACTGAGTTAGATCATAGTCCCATTATTACGGAATTTTAATACTATTTAATACTATTTAATATTTAATTTTTAATACACAAATTTTAATACTATCAAAACTCTAGATATTTGGACAGTATAGAGAGTTAATGAACTTTGAAAAGAATGGACTTTCAAAGTAGAAATAATAAAAGGCTGAGAAGTTGCTTAACTGATTTAGAGATCCACTGTACAACCCTCCCAGTCTGTGACTCAAAAGAATCCCACCAATACATGTCCCTTAATCTGGGGACCATCTATTTTGAAGGAGGAGTTAAACATCATGCTCTCCAGTAAACTACATGGGTTTCTTATAGTTTTCTTAAAGCCCTCAGACTATTAATCAGACTGTGATGTTTTCAAAAGACTACAGTATGTGAAAGAAGTCTGACCTCACTTTTTCTTTTTTATTTATCTTTAGTCATCAAAACTGGAGTTCCCCACAACAATTCAAAAAACTTAATATATAAAGAGAACTTGTTTTAGGCCTTTTGCCTCAATATGAGTTTTGGATAATTGAACTTCAAAGATTTTTAACATGTATATAACCTATATTTATTACACATGGTGACCATTTCTAGGACTCTACTAGGAAGTTTTATAAGGAATTCTGTTCTTGATTAGTGCCATTTGTAATAGTGTAAGGGTGTTTAAGAAACTAAAGCAGTTCATGGATCAAGTTCTAATTAAAAGATAAAATTCAGCAAAGAGTACAACAGCATAGGGGCGCCTGGGTGGCGCAGTCGGTTAAGCGTCCGACTTCAGCCAGGTCACGATCTCGCAGTCCGTGAGTTCGAGCCCCGCGTCGGGCTCTGGGCTGATGGCTCGGAGCCTGGAGCCTGTTTCCGATTCTGTGTCTCCCTCTCTCTCTGCCGCTCCCCCGTTCATGCTCTGTCTCTCTCTGTCCCCAAAATAAATAAACGTTGGAAAAAAAAAAAAGAGTACAACAGCATATAATCAATATACAAACTATTCAACACACTTTGATTATTTTCTCAAGTATATTTTGCATATATTCTCACTTTTTAAGAATAGCTGTGTTCTATCAAAGGGATGTTAATAGTCATGAAATCTTTTATTTTCCTGTAATATTTTCAGAAATTATAGCAGAAACTTAATATAGGAGATAAGAACAAAAATTTAATGGATAAATATTAATATAGCAATACTTATATTTTAAAAATACATTCTTTAAGAGGAGAACACCTATAAGTCAGGTGTTCTAGATTGTTACTAATAAAGTTAAAGGCAGTAATGATTCACTAATAGGTAATCTTAATAAAAAATTACTTAAGTTTTAATTCTAAAAAATGAATCAGATTTTTATGGATGAAAATAATACATGGAAGTAAGAGAAATAGATTTGTATTACAAAGCATTTGACTAAGGCTGATGATTTTTTAAATGTTTTTTTTTTTTTTCAAAATGTTTATTTATTTTTGAGAGAGAAAGAACGTGAGCAGGGGAGGAGCAGAGAGAGAGAGGAAGACATAGAATCTGAAATAGGCTCCAGGCTCTGAGCTGTCAGCACAGAGCCTGATATGGAGCTTGAACTTGGGAATGGTGAGACTGTGACCTGAGCTGAAGTTGGACGTTCAACCAACTGAGCCACTCAGGCGCCCCCCCCCCTTTTTTTTTTAGTTTTGAGAAAGAGAAAGGGAGGGAGGGAAGGAGGGAGGGCAGGCGCATACGCTGGGGAGGGGCTGAAAGAGAGGGAGACAGAGAGTTGAACCAGGCTCCAGGTTCCGAGCTGTCAGCACAGAACTCAACGCAGGGCTCGAACTTACGAACCACAAGATCATGACCTGAGCTGAAGTCGGACGCTTAACCAACTGAGCCACTCAGGCGCCCCTGATGATTTTTTTGTCGTGTACTTATAAAATATTTGATGAGTATTAAGGAGATTGTTTTCATTATGCCCTCAATAGTTTGTGTTTGTACTAAAGTATAGAATTTTTACATTTCTGTAGCTTCCTTTTAACATACGATTTTGTGCCATATGAATTTACTCCAAATCTCAAATGAAGGAAAGGAAATTGACTACCTACTGTGTATCATAATTGAGCCTAAATGAAATCATGATTATCATTCAGTAAGGGATTCTTAACGTTATATGTTCTTTTTAAGGCATTTATTGTATTATATTTAAACATTTGTATAAACAGTGTGGAATGACACATTTGTGGAATTAAAATAATACAAATACATAATTTATTTACTTGGTTTTTGCTTTACTGTATAAAAGGAGGTAACAGGGACAGAGTTTTAGAATTATTGAGTCCAGAATATTGATATTTCATTGCTAGAAAGAAGCTTAAATAAAAAGACCAAATACATATTTTTTAGTTGAGGCATAATTGCATACAATATTATATTAGTTTCAAGTGTACAACATACAGTGATTTGACAAAAGTTAATACAGTGTTATTGACTGTATTCCCCATTCTGTACCTCACTTCCCCATGACTACTTACTTATTTTATAACTAGAAGTTTTTACTTCATAATTTCCTTCCTCTTCCATGCCCCCCTCTCCTTTGGCATGGCAGCTACCAGTCCTCTGTATCTATGAGTCTGGATTTTGTTCTGTTTGTTTTGTTTTTTAGATTCCACATAAAAATGTAATCATATGGTATTTGTCTTTTTCCATCTAACTTATTTCACTTAGCAAAATCCCCTCAAGGTCCAGCCATGTTGTCACAAATGGCAAGATTTCATTCTTTTTTTGTGGTTGGGTAGTATTCTTTTGAATGTATAAGTCACATGTTCTTCATCCAGTTCATCCATCAATGGACACTTAAGTTGCTTCCATATCTTGGCTATTGTAAATAATGCTGCAGTGAGCATAGGGGAGCAAATATCTCTTTGAATTAGTATTTTTGTTTTCTTTAGATAGATATCCAGTAGTAGAATCACTAGATCATAGGGTAGCTCTATTTTTAATTTTTTTTAATATGTAATATATTGTCGAATTGGTTTCTTAAATTTTTTTTTTAATGTTTATTTTTTGAGACAGAGAGAGACAGAGCATGAACGGGGGAGGGTCAGAGGGAGGGAGACACAGAATCTGAAACAGGCTCCAGGCTCTGAGCTGTCAGCACAGAGCCCGATGTGGGGCTCAAACTCACGGACCGCGAGATTACAACCTGAGCCGAAGTCGGACACTTAACCGACTGAGCCACCCAGGCGCCCCACAAATTGGTTTCTGTACAACACCCAGTGCTCATCCCAACAGGCGCCCTCCTCAATACCCATCACCCACCCTTCCCTCCCTCCCACCCCCCATCAACCCTCAGTTTGTTCTCAGTTTTTAAGAGTCTCTTATGTTTTGACTCCCTCCCTCTCTAAACTTTTTTTTTTTTCCCTTCCCCTCCCCCATGGTCTTCTGTTAAGTTTCTCAGGATCACATAAGAGTGAAAACATATGGTATCTGTCTTTCTCTGTATGACTTATTTCACTTAGCATAACATTCTCCAGTTCCATCCACGTTGCTACAAAAGGCCATATTTCATTCTTTCTCATTGCCAAGTAGTATTCCATTGTGTATATAAACCACAATTTCTTTATCCATTCATCAGTTGATGGACTTCTAGGCTCTTTCCATAATTTGGCTATTGTTGAAAGTGCTGCTATAAACATTGGGGTACACGTGCCTCTATGCATCAGCGTTCCTGTATCCCTTAGGTAAATTCCTAGCAGTGCTATTGCTGGGTCATAGGGTAGATCTATTTTTAATTTGTTGAGGACCCTCCACCCTGTTTTCCAGAGCAGCTGCCCCAGTTTACGTTCCCACCAACAATGCGCATGGGTTTCCTTCTCTCTACATCCTTGCCAACACTTGTTATTTTCTTCTCTTTCTGATAATAATCATTTTGACAGGTGTAAGGTAATATCTCATTGTGGTTTTGATTTACTTCCTTGATATTTAGTGATGTTGTGCATCTTTTCATGTGTCTTGAAATATATCTGTTCAGATCCTCTGCCCATTTTTAATCAGATTGTTTTTTATTGAGTTATATGAGTTCTTTATATATTTTGGTTATTAGACCCTTTTCAGATACATGATTTGCAGATATCTTCTCCAATTCAGTATGTTCCCTTTTTGTTTTGCTGATGGGTTTCTTCAGTGTTTAGAGGCTTTTTAGTCTGATATAGTCCCACTTGTTTATTTTTGCTTTTGTTTCCCTTGCCTGAGGAGACATCTAAAAACCATTGCTAAGACCAATGTCAGGAAGCTTGATGCCTGTGTTTTCTTCTAGGAGTTTTATGGTTTCAGGCCATATGATCAAGCCTTTCATCCATTTCGAGTTGATTTTTGTATATGATACAAGATAGTGGTGCAGTTTCATTTGTTTACACATGGCTGTCCGGTTTTCACAACACCATTTATTAAAGAGACTATCCTTTCCCCATTGTATACTTTACCCTACTTTGTTATAAATTAATTGACCATATATGTATGGGTTATTTCTAGGCTCTCTGTTCTCTTAATCTTGATTTTTTATGCCAATACCACACTGTTTTAATTACTACATCTTTGTAGTATAGTATGAAACAGGGAGCAGGATATCTCCAGCTTTGTTCTTTCTCAAAATTGTTTTGGCTATTCAGTCTTTAGAATTTTAGAATTATTTGTTCTAGTTCTCTAACAAATGCTATTGGTATTTTGGTAGTGATTGCATTGAATCTGTACATTGCATTGGGTGATATAGGTATTGGTATTTTGGTAGCGATTGCATTGAATCTGTACATTGCATTGGGTGATATAGACGTTTTAATGATATTAATTCAGTCTGTGAGCATGGAATGTCTTTCCATTTATTTGTGTCTTCTTCCATTGCTTTCGTTTGTGTTTTATAGTTTTCAGTATATAAGTCTTTTACCTCCTTGGTTAAATGTATTCCTAGGTATTTTTTTGATGTGATTATAAATGAGTTTTTTTTTTTCAACGTTTATTTTTTATTTTTGGGACAGAGAGAGACAGAGCATGAATGGGGGAGGGGCAGAGAGAGAGGGAGACACAGTATCGGAAACAGGCTCCAGGCTCTGAGCCATCAGCCCAGAGCCCGACGCGGGGCTCGAACTCACGGACTGCGAGATCGTGACCTGGATGAAGTCGGACGCTTAACCGACTGCGCCACCCAGGCGCCCCAATGAGTTTTTTTTTTAATTTCTCTCTTTTTTTAATGTTTATTCATTTTTGAGAGAGAGAGAGAGACAGAGACAGAGTGTGGCCAGGGAGGGGAAGAGAAAGGGAGACACAGAATCCGAAGCAGGCTCCAGGCTCTGAACTGTCAGCACAAGCCTGACGCAGGCTTGAACTTGCCAACTGTGAGATCATGACCTGAGCCCAAGTTGGACACTTAACCGACTGAGCCACCCAGGCACCCCTTTATTTCTGTTTTTAATGGTTCATTATTAGTGTATAGAAACACGGATTTTTTTTAAAAAACATATTTTGTATTCTGCCATTTTCTGGTGAGTGTTTAATTCTTCCTTTCCAGTTTGTGTGCCAGTTATTTTTTTTTTTTTTTACCTAATTGCTGTGGCTAGGACTTCCAATACTTTGTTGAATAAAAGACAAAGGCATCTTTGTCTTGTTCCTGATCTTAGAGGAAAAGCTTTCACGTTTTCACCATGGAATATGATGCTCATTTGTCATATATGACCTTTATTATCATATTGAGGTACCTTCCCTTTATACCTAGTTTGTTGAGAGGTTTTTATCATCAATGGGTGTTGAAGTTTGTTCAGATACTTTATCTACTGAAATAATCATATAGTTTTTTTAATTTAATTTTTTTTTTTAATTTACATCCAAATTAGTTAGCATATAGTGAAACAGTAATTTCAGGAGTAGATTCCTTAATGCCCCTTACCCATTTAGCCCATATCCCCTCCCACAGTCCCTCCAGTAACCCTCAGTTTGTTCTCCATATTTATGAGTCTCTTCTGTTTTGTCCCCCTCCCTGTTTTTATATTATTTTTGTTTCCCTTCCCTTATGTTTATCTGTTTTGTCTCTTAAAGTCCTCATATGAGTGAAGTCATATGATATTTGTCTTTCTCTGACTGACTAATTTCACTTAGCATAATACCCTCCAGTTCCATTCACATAGTGGCAAATGGCAACATTTCATTCTTTTTGATTGCCAAGTAATACTCCATTGTATATATATATACCACATCTTCTTTATCCATTCATCTATTGATGGACATTTGGGCTCTTTCCATACTTTGGCTATTGTTGATAGTGCTGCTATAAACATGGGGGTGTATGTGTCCCTTCAAAACAGCACACCTGTATCCCGTGGATAAATGCCTAGTAGTGCAATCGTAGGGTAGTTCTATTTTTAGTTTTTTGAGGAACCTCCATAGTGTTTTCCAGAGTGGCTGCACCAGCTTGCATTCCCACCAACAATGTGAAAGAGATCCTCTTTCTCTGCATCCTTGCCAAAATCTGTTGTTGCCTGAGTTGTTCATGTTAGCCATTCTGAGGGGTGTAAGGTGGTATCTCATTGTTGTTTTGATTTGTATTTCCCTGATGATGAGTGATGTTGAGCACTTTTTCACGTGTCGGTTGACCATCTGGATGTCTTCTTGGAGAAGTGTCTCTTCATGTCTTTTGCCCATGTCTTCACTGGATTATTTGTTTTTTGGGTGTTGAGTTTGATAAGTTCTTTGTAGATTTTGGATACTAACCCTTTATCTGATATGTCATTTGCAAATATCTTCTCCCATTCTGTCGGTGCCTTTTAGTTTTGCTGATTGTTTCCTTCACTGTGCAGAAGCTTTTTATTTTGATGTCCCAGTAGTTCATTTTTGCTTTTGTTTCCCTTGCCTCCGAAGACGTGTTGAGTAAGAAGTTGCTGCAGCCAGGATTAAGGAGGTTTTTGCCTGCTTTCTCCTCTAGGATTTTGATGGCTTCCTGTCGCACATTGAGCTCTTTCATCCATTTTGAGTTTATTTTTGTGTATGGTATAGGAAACTGGTCCAGATCCATTCTTGTACATGTCGCTGTCCAGTTTTCTCAGCACCACTTGCTGAAGAGACTGTCTTTATTCCATTGGCTATTCTTTCCTGCTTTGTCAAAGATGAGTTGGCCATGTGTTTGTGGGTCCATTTCTGGGTTCTCTATTCTGTTCCATTGATCTGAGTGTGTGTTCTTGTGCCAGTACCATACTGTCTTGATGATTACAGCTTTGTAGTATAGCTTGAAGTCTGGGATTTTGAGGCCTCCAGCTTTGGTTTTTCTTTTTCAAGATTGCTTTGGCTATTCAGGGTCTTTTCTGGTTCCATACAAATTTTAGCATTATTTGTTCCAGCTCTGTGAAGAATGCTGGTATTACTTTGATAGGGATTGCATTGAATATGTAGATTACTTTGGGAATAATCATATAATTTTTATCTTTTGTTAATATGTATCACATTGGTCAATTTATGGATATTGAACCATGTTTGTCTCCCTGGAATAAATCTCACTTAATCATGGTGTATGATTGTTTTTATGTGTTGTTTTAACTCAGTTTATTGATATTTTGTTGAGGATTTTTGCATCTGGGTTTATTAGGGATATTGGCCTGTAATTTTCTTTCTTTTTTTTTTAATGTTTATTTATTTTTGAGAGACAGGGGGGCAGACTGCAAGCAGAGGGAGGGGCAGAGAGAGAGGAAGACACAGAATCAGAAGCAGGCTCCAGGCTCTGAGTTGTTATCACAGGGCCTAATGCGGGGCTCGAACTCAAAAACCGTGAGATCATGACCTGAGCCGAAGTCAGTTGCTTAACTGACTGAGCCACCCAGACGCCCCTTTAATTTTCTTTTTTTTGTGATGTCCTTGTTTGGTTGTGGTATGAGGATAAAACTGGCCTCACAAAATGAGTTTGAAAGTTTTTTCCTCTTCAATATATGGAAGAGTTTAAGAGGGATGGGTCTTAAGTATTCTTTCAGTGTTTGGGAGAATTCACGAATGAAGCTGTGTGGTCCTGGACTTTTGTTCATTGGGAGATTTTTGATTTTGGATTCAATCCCCTCACTAGTGATTGGTCCGTTCAGATTTCTGTTTCTTCATGATTCAGTCTTGGAAGATTATAAATTTCTAGGAATTTATCCATTTCCTCTAGGTTGTATTTCTGTGGTATTGGTTGTAATGTGTTTTCTTTCTTTTCTGACTTTGAGTTCTATCTTGTTTTTCTTATGTGTTTAGGTCATTTTTATCTTTTCAGAGAACCAGCTCTTAGTTTCATTGATCTCTTTTATTGTCTTTTTAGTCTCTATTTCATTTATTTCTGTTCTGATCTTTATTATTTCTTCCCTTCTACTAACTTTGGGTTTTGTCCTTTTTTTTTCTCTAGTTTGCCTAGGTATGAAATTAAATTGTTTACTTGAGATTTCTCTTTCCTTGAGGTAGACCTATATTGCTATGACCTTCCTTCTTAGAACCATTTTTGCTGCATTCCATAGATATTGGTATGTCATATTTCTGTTTTCATTTGCTTCTATGTATTTTTTTAATTTTTCCTTTAATTTTTCATTCACTTTGTAGGTATTTGGAAACATATTTAATCTCTGTGTATTTGTAGTTTTTCTAGTTTTCTTCTGGTAGTTGATTTCTAGTTTCATATTGTTGTGGTCTGAAATGATTTCAGTCTTGTTGAATTTAGTAAGACTTGTAAGACCTAACATGTGATCTATCCTGGAGAATGTTCCATGTACACTTGAGAAGAATATGTATTCTGCTCCTGTGGATGGAATGTTCTGAACAAATGAGTTAAGTCCATCTGGTCTAATCTGTCATTTAAGGCTGATCTTTCTTTATTAATTTTCTGTTGAAAGGTCCTGATATTTTAGCAGCTTGCTTGGTAGTAGCATCACCTCACTACAACCACCACAAAGTGTTAAATAAGTATTAATTTATGCTATACATAATTTAAATTAACATGAGTTTCTGCTATGTACCAGACACTACACTAGGCACTGGCAATACTTCAGTATATAACGTAGATACAGTCCCTGTTTTTACAGAGTTTCTGCATTAGTGAAGATATTTAAAACTAAACAGTGTGTTTCAAGTCAGTGTTATAAGTGGTATAATGGGGAAGTACAAGTGCATATGGCAGAGACTCCTTATTCACACGGGTAGGTCAACAGTGGGTAGGCTTCTCAGGAAGAAGTGTCTAAAGTAAGACCTGAAAAATAAAAAGAAGTTAACCAGACCTATAAGAACAGGATTATGGCCCCATGCAAAGGAAAAACATGTGGAAAAGGCTAGCTCTGTGGCTAGAACTTAAAAGTAACAGGGGAATTATGGAGTGATCAGAAAGTTGAAGAAAGACTGGAAAACCCACTAATAAGTTTGGGCTTATGCTATGGCCAGTAAAGAGCCATAGAATATTTTAAGTAAGGAAGTAACATCTGATTAGATTTTTAGATCTTTTTGCTGCCTTATGAAGAATGGACGGGGAGGAAGGAATAGGGGTAAGAGGGAGATTGACGACTGGGGACCATCAGGGACCACCATAAACCAGGCTAGCAGTGATAGTAGCATATAGAGCCATGCAGAGCAAGTTCTTCTCAGGAATAGCTCCAGGTCTGAAGTAAGTGAAATAGAGTAGCAGTGGGTACTAGAGTTTCTCTAGCTGCATCAGGAATGGACATTATCACTTTCACAGATGGCTTCTATTAACTGCTATGCCCAGTTCTGATTCCATTCTAGTACCCTGGAAGAAATCAAATGAGACCCCTAGATACAAAATCGTGTACAGTATTATGATTTTCTTTACCTCTTTGGCCTTTGATGCTTCTCAGTTGTATCTTATTGGGATTTTAAGCATTACATCTTAGGTAGAGAGTATTGAATATTCTCTTTATGGTAAGTTTATGAAATTATATTTACAGGTTCAGAAAGTGCTTCTCCAGTCCATTCAGCTCTGGGATCCAGGTCACAGACGCCTTCTCCTTCCACACTGAATATAGATCACATGGAACAGAAAGATCTGCAGCTTGATGAGAAGCTCCACCATTCTGTTCTTCAGACGCCAGATGACCTAGGCAATATTTGGAAATTAGATATTTGCCATTTTTCCTTTCAGGGCATTAGTGTTAGGAGATCTTAATTTAGACATCTTAAACTTTTGATTAGATAGAGTATTATTATAAGTCTTTTGAACTTTTGTGAGTCTTTTGGAAATTTGTTACTTAACATTTTTTCTTGCTCTTAAAAATATTTATAGTCTAATATTTGTTTTATTATAGTTGACTACAGTCCTGGCATTAGTGATTGCATTATTTTTGTGTGTTAAATTATCATTTATTGATATTGTGCCATTTCCTAAAGCAGGAAGTATTTTTAAGTAAATGTTATAAGTGACTAGGAAACCTTAGAAACTGCAAGTTTGAATAAGTTATTTCTGCTGAGTCTTACATAATGTAACAAAGATCAGGATAAAACGTCATTTTGCAATTATGCCCAAGACAATGAATAATATAAAATACCAGTTTTCATTGGTGCTGCAGTACATTTACTCTCTATAACTTCTGGCCTTATAGTTTTAAGGTACTCATTCTCATAATATGTATTTAGCTTGCAATTACATAACCCTTATGGTCTGATTTCTGGATTATTTTGGCCTTTTCTTTCCTCCTTTTGGCCTGCAGTTTTTAGTTCATCCTTGCTTTTAGTTTCTTTCCCCAACAGTGGGAAAAAATTTCTAACTTATAGAAAAGTTACAAGACTAGTAAAATGAATACACATTAAGCCTTTAGATGAATTCACCAGTTGTTAATATTTTACCACTTTATCTCTGAATCTACATACACATGTGCACAAAAACAACCCTGCCATCCCCCCCCCCCTTTTATTTCCATGTAAGTTGGGGAGGATCAGAGGGAGAAGGAGAGAGAAAATCCCAAGCAGCCTCCACACCCAGAGCAGAGCCAGATGCATGGCTTGGTTGATATCACGACTCTGATATCATGACCTGAGCAGAAATCAAGAGTTGGAAGCTTAACTGACTGAGCCACCCAGGCGTGCCACTTTTCTTTCTTTCTTTCCTCCTTTCTTTCTTCTTTCCTTCCTGCCTTCTTGCCTTTCTGTCTGTCTTTCTGTCTTTTTTCTGTCTTTCTCTGTTTCTTTCTTTCTGTCTGTCTTGAGCTGTTTAGTAGTGAACTGCAAATTTTAGACCCTTTACACCTAAACACTTTAGTGTTTCCTGTATAACCACATTGTAATGGTCACATTCAGCATATTTAACATTGAAACATCACTGCGATTTTTTTTTAATGTTTGTTTATTTTTGAGAGAGACGGAGGGAGAGGAAGAGAGAGACAGAACATGAGTGGGGGAGAGGTAGAGAAAGAGAGGGAGACAAGAATCTGAAATAGGCTTCAGGCTCTGAGCTGTCAGCACAGAGCCCCAATGTGGGGCTCAAACTCAGGAATGGTGAGATCATGACCTGAGCTGAAGTTGGATGCTTAACTGACTGAACCACACAGGTGCCCCCATTACTGCAGTTTTTAATCCAAAGTCAAATTTCCCCAGTTGTTTCAGTAGGAATATCTTTTATAGCTACACCACACCACTACCAACCCAATTCAGGATTCAAAGGAGGATCACACATTGTTGCTGGCTTTGCAATTATTTAAAATTTTGTTTTTGAGAGGGATAAGTTAGAGACAAATCAGTTGATTTTTCACCATATTATGAAGGTTCCATAGAGTAGGGAGATATTAACAGTGATGGTTAAAACTACAGGTTTTTTTTTTCTTTTCTTTCAATGAACTTACACCAGATGGTTATTTTTTATTATTATGAAAGACTAGTAACTTTTTTTATAATACAATCATTGTACACTTTATGTAGAAAGAGAAAAAAAGTTAAACATTAGGCATAAAGGATGTGCATATATTAAGAATGAACTTGTAAATTATGAGTACATTGAGAATTTATCAAGTAGGAATAATCTTAGTAATGATTTCGCCTTTTCTGTTATATACACTGAATAGAATAATGGGTGTTTTTTAAGTTGGAGGAGACCTATAATGATATTTAGCTAAACCATCTATTTCATAGTGAGAAGTATGGCATTAGGTTATTAAATAATTTGTATGACATCACATAATTAATAACAGTAATATCCCTTTTAATGCTAAGCCTGATTTAGTTTTGAAATATAGAAATACATTTCTTTGGAAGTTTTAAGTACAAAGAAATAGGCTTATCAAGACTTCCTACAAGATCTGCTCTCAGCCTGCGATCTTCTATTAATTTGATGATACAACCTGAAGTAGTCATTTGATAAAGAGAGAGTATATACTTACACATATGATCTTTATGTCAACCATACACTTCTATCAGCATCATTTCCTCCTTAGATAAATCCTAGTACAAGTTCCATTGAATAAGTAATTATTGCCATAATATGGAATCACGAACTGGTGAGGTTTTGATCTTATTAGGAAAAAATAACACTAGTGCCTATTGACATTTTTAAAATTTGCTTTTATAGATATTTAAGATTGTTACTTTGACTCTTTCTTGTCTTTGTGATTCTTTAGAAAAATTACTAACACCAACGTACTGGTTTATTTTATAGAAATCAGTGAATTTCCATCTGAATGTTGTAGTGTGATGGCAGGGGGTACACTCACAGGATGGCACGCTGATGTTGCTACTGTAATGTGGCGAAGAATGCTAGGCATTTTGGGAGATGTCAACGCTATTATGGATCCTGAAATACATGCCCAAGTTTTTGATTACCTCTGTGAGCTTTGGCAAAATCTAGCTAAGGTAAAAAAAAAAAAAAAAAAAAAAAAGATAAGAAAAAAATAAAACTGTTAAGAATTCATAGAAGCCTTAGACCACATTGCCCCCCCCCCCCCCCAACCTCCTTACTATAAACTAGTTCCTGGCAGGGTAAAGTCACTGAACCATGTTTAAATATATAGTTAGTGATAGAAATTGGACTTGAACTCAAGTTTAAGCTAAAACAAACTGGAAGAACAGTTTTCATATATTTGTTGCATTTTATTTGAAAATTACAGATTAGAGATAATCTTGGCATTTCAACTGATAACCTGACCTCCCCTTCACCACCAGTTTTGATACCTCCACTGAGAATTCTTACACCTTGGCTTTTCAAGGTAAGCTTAATATATAAAAATTATAATTTAAAAGTTTCATTTAATAAATACACATGTAATCTGTTTTAAACATTTGATTCTTTAACTTTTGCATAGTTTTCTAGAACACTTGGTTTGTGACTTGTCATTCATTACGGGTTATATAGAGAGGAAAACGGGCATAGCATAATTATTATACTGGTGTATCATTTTTATTTAATAAAACAAAAGTGAATATAGAAAATTATGTTTTAATTGTATTTAAGTGAAGTATAAATCTCGAATTTATATCAAAGAATATGCTGTGTACTTTCATTGTTTTAGTTTTTAAGTATATTTATTTTAAGAGAGAAAGCGTGAGCAGGGGAGGGGTAGAGACAGAGGAAGAGAGAGGGAGAGAGAGAGAATCCCAAGCAGGCTCCATGCTATCAGCACAGAGCCCGATGTGGGGTTCGATCTCACAAACCATGAGATCATGCCCTGAGCCAAAACCAAGAGTCAGATGTTTAACCAGCTGAGCCACCCAGGCACCCCTACTTTTGAAGTTTTAATTTTTTTAAGTGTCATTTGATACGTTTGGTGCATTTTCCTAAATGAAACAGTGTGTGGTTATTCATAACCTATGTTGTATCATTTTAAAATTTTTTTTTTCAACGTTTATTTATTTTTGGGACAGAGAGAGACAGAGCATGAATGGGGGAGGGGCAGAGAGAGAGGGAGACACAGAATCGGAAGCAGGTTCCAGGCTCTGAGCCATCAGCCCAGAGCCTGACGCGGGGCTCGAACTCCCGGACCGCGAGATCGTGACCTGGCTGAAGTCGGACGCTTAACCGACTGCGCCACCCAGGCGCCCCTATGTTGTATCATTTTAATGATAACAATAGTTTCAGTAATCCTGATATTTCAATTCATTAAGAAATTGGGCCAACATAAAAATAAATGAAAGCAAATATATTGCTTGCTGTATCACTTTAACAGTATTTGAGTATTAAAATCAACATCTTTAAATTGTAGGCAACCATGTTGACTGATAAATATAAACAAGGTAAATTACACGCTTACAAACTTATTTGTAATACAATGAAAAGAAGACAAGATGTTTCTCCAAATAGAGATTTTCTAACACATTTCTACAATATAATGCATTGTGGATTACTTCATATTGATCAGGTAAATATATACTTTATAGCCAATTGCTTTATAAGTTTATCTTTGATTCTTGATTATTTAACTCTTTTAAGGTCTAGAATTAAAAATAATGTCTTATGTAGTCATTTATTTATAAGTTTCTTTGATTTTGTAACCTCATTTGTTCTTAAGACGTAGTTGAAAAGCTGTTATGTTAGGGGATTGACTTGATTAAATGTGTCTTTCCTAAACATAGTTGAAAAGCTATTAATTAGGGGATTGATTTGATTATTAAATGTATCTTTCCTCTAATGTAACAACTAGTTTGCTTCTTTAAAGTATTAAACCATCTTTTGCTTAGACTGACTACATCTTATTTTAATGTCCTAATGTACTTATTCTTGGGTGTTTTGTAATTGTTACTTAATAATTGGCACTAGAGGCATGTGGATATGCTCATCTAGTAGTGAAATAGAGGATTTTTCTTCTCTAAGAGCTAGCCCATCACATTTTCTTATTTCCATAGATTGTATTAGCACAGTGACAATTATATTGACTTGGCGTTTGTATCAATATAATCATTACATTAGAAAGTCAAAAATTTGACTGTAGAACATTATTTCAAGGGTCTTGATCCTGGTCATAAAACTGGAAAAAAAAAAAAAAAAAACAGAAACAATCACAAAAAACTATGGGAGATTGTAAGTCCTAGTAATGAAACATTTTTATCATAATGTGGTTAAATTTCACTTGCAGTTGATTTAAAGAACATTAAATTAATATTGAAAGAAGTAGTTATATCTCTCCTCCTGAAAAGTGAAAATACTACCTGCATTAATTTGAAATAATTACAGTGTTCTACCTTATAAACATGTCTCAAACAAAATGACGATCTTAGTTATTGACAAAGAGACCTTTTGTTTAAGATAAATCAGATTGAGTAATACAGTGTAAAACACTGCATCCTCATGGTGAATTCCAAAGGCTGGATATTTGTCATCAAAGGACTTCAGTTGATCTAATAAAGAGAATATCTCCAGTTGCCACATAATAGGTTATGCAGTTTTAAAGATCAGAGATATCATATGGAAGCAAATAGATGAGAGGAGGAACTACTCTGCAGTTCAGTTTTATAACACTTGAGCCTTATATTTTCAACCCCCTGAAGCAAAAACCTTCCATCTTGCTGTCCAGTGTGAAGAAAAAAAAAAAAAAATGCTGTATTGATGTCAGTTAAACAAATATGTTTTAAGTTTATTTTGCTTTGACAGTATAATACCAAGCATGGATTATTTAGAAGAATTAAAATTAGTCTTTCCAGTTAGGCAGTTTATAGTAATTGCCTGTTTTATTATTTCATATGTTATCTATTTTTAAGGGTATTGATTAGCTGATACCCAAGATTAATTTATGATATTCTTTTCCCCTTCTTTTCTTACTTCTAAGGATATTGTCAATACAATCATCAAGCACTGCTCACCTCAGTTTTTTTCACTTGGTTTGCCTGGTGCCACAATGCTTATTATGGATTTTATTGTAGCAGCTGGTAGAGTGGCTTCTTCAGCTTTTCTCAATGTAAGTTTTTATTTCCTGTTCTTTATAATATAACAGACTGTGGTTAAATAGGCTCAACTAACAAAACAACAGAGAAGGAGCCCTTGTTAGTAAATTTAACAAGCTGATGATCAGGAAAACTTACAGTTTAATTGAAATTGCTTTTATTTTTTTAAGTAAAATTTGAAGTATAAGAAAGTACTAAAATTAGTTGATGGAATTGACACAGGAGCTATAAAAATGGATTAAAATCTGATAAAACAAAATTTAAAATTGAAGAAGTCTATGGAAACAAGTAGAGGCAGGGAAGAAACTAAAGAAAAGGCAGTGGGCCATAGCAAAAGAGAAGAAACAGATGAGATAATCCAGAAATATGCTCTAGGAGTAAACTCTAAACTCTGAAAAGTATGTGAGGATTTTTCATAACAGTTACGGAACTATGGAGACAATGCCAAGTAACTGGTATAGTTGGAACACGTCCATATTTATGTAGCAGAGGTAAACTAAAGAGGAAGACAGTAGCTGGTTTATAGTGCTAGAGAGGTTAGATTTTATCCTCAGGAAAGAATGAGCAAACATTGAGGGATTTTACGCAAGGAGTGGCATGATCAAATTTACTATGAAAACAATTACTGTTCAGTAGACCAATTATTCTAGATGACTAGTCAGCACGTTTCCTGCACTTCTTTAAGGTTGTGCAGGAGAGTGGCACCTGGGTGGCTCAGTTGGTTGAGTGTCCGACTTCAGCTCAAGTCATGATCTCACTTTATGAGTTTAAGCCCCACATTGGGCTTTACATTGACAGCACAGAGCCTGCTTTAGATTCTCTGTCTCCCTCTCTCTCTCTCTCTCTCTCTGCCCCTCCCCCTCAAAAATAAACATTAAAAAATTAAAAAAAAAGATTCTGCAAGAGAATTAAACCCTGATGTCCTTAGGAATCCATTTTATGTGATTAAATTTACCTCCTGTGCATCTAGAAGGATACTAGTTCTGTAACATCCTTGGGAAGTTTTTTAAAAATAGTTATTTTCTGTTTGTGTGGTTCATATGAGGAACACTTGTTGAGAAAAACTGCATAGGAAAACAAATCATTACAGGAATCAAACCTGACACCTCATCTCTACTGTAAGTTTAAGGTCAGTCTTTTCCTCTGGATGATGTTGAAGATGCATAGTCTAAATCTTCCTCTTTGGATTCCATTTTAGATCCCATACACATCATCTTCCTTCCCTTAATGGGAAGCCCCTTTTCTCCCTCTGCCAGGCAGTTTACAAAATAACTAATTAGGTTTTACCTTTATTAATTATAGTCACATTATAAGTATGCTCCCGTTATATCCACATACTTGAACATTCTCAGTTACCTTACCCAACTTTCAACAAAAACCCTTAGCTAATCTCTTTTTTTAAATTAAATATTGGGTTTTTTATCAGTTTCATTTTTATAACTAATTTTTTTTTATTTAGAGACTTTAATTTTTTAAGTAATCTCTATACCCAATGAGGGGCTTGAATTTATAACCCCAAGATCAAGAGTCACATGTTCTACTGACTGAGCCAGCCAGGTATACCTACAGATAATTTTAAATTGGGATGGTGGCTACAAGCTTGCCCTACCCCTTTATGGTATTGTCTTTTATCTGCAAATAAGGATTTTTTTAAAACATGGAAATGAGTTGTTTTGTTGATAATCATAATAGTACCACTCCACTGCCTCTATTAAAACAATTAGAAACATAAGGAGATCCTGTGGAAGATAGGGTCTTGTTTTATGTAAATAGAAGGATTATGTTTCTAGCAAATTTTTAAAGCATTTTTTTGGTATTATTAAACATATAATTCAATTCATAGATATTTTAGTAAACAAAGAAATATATTAGTAAGTGGGTGTTGGTGGGCGTGCAAGAAGGTAGAAGAAGAAAAAGAAATGTTCAGTGCTGGGGCACCTAAGTGGCTCAGTCGGTTAAGCGTCTTACTCTTGGTTTTGGCTCACATCCTGATCTCATGGTTTCATGAGTTCGAGCCCCAAGTCGGACTCCACACTGACAGCACAGAGACTGCTTCAGATTCTCTGTCTCCCACTCTCTCTGCCCCTCTGCCACCCCCACTGTCTCTGTCTCTCAAAATAAGTAAACTTTTAAACAAAGAAAGAAATGTTCAGTGCTGATACTTCAGAAATGGCTTAATATATATATAGCTAAGAAAAAGAGGAAAAGTTACCTTCATCTGCAGGCCAACCATAAATTCTTACTTTGTTTTTAGTTAAGTACTATAGGCAATGCTTTTTTCACTTGGCATAATATTATAAAAACTGTCTAGACTAGTGCCTATTTCTTGAAGATACAATTAATGTTTTTATCCTTAGTTACTTTTATCCTTAGGTAGTAACAAATATAATCTAGTGACATTGAGTCAGTCATCTGCTCATTAGTACACTATGTTTTGGTGTGTGAATTGTCTTTAAAATGAAAGTATGTATATTTTTTCTCAAAATTAGAGTAAATTTATGCTGTCAGCTAAGCTATATTCTTATTTGCAGTCCCATTAAGTGTGGCTGATTTCTGCTTAATTTGCTGTTCTTAAGGAGAGCTCTGCATTTACTGAGAATAGCAGTAGTTTATGTGCAAAGTATAGGTGAAAACCTCAACCTTTTTGTGTTGCTCCCTTCGTTTTTAATTGTGTCTTGTGCTCTCACTTCTCTTTGTACTGTGGTTAGGTCATGAAGTAATTTTCTGGTAATTTAATGACATAGTCAAATATACATTTTAAAGATTTAAAAAATCTGATACATAGGCACCAAGAGTGGAAGCACAAGTTCTTCTGGGATCCTTGGTTTGTTTTCCTAACTTATATTGTGAACTCCCTGCTCTCCATCCCAACATTCCTGATATTGCCATGTCTCAGTTTACAGATGTTAAGGTAAGAAATCAGTTGCGAATTTTTAGTATTTAAATGACTTTTTAAGTAATGTATGTTTGATAAAATTTGTGTTCTTTTCCTTTAGAAATCCACATAATCGTTAAAGAACATTAGCCAGCCATACCCATCAGACACAAAGCTAGAAGGTCTGTTAGGAGCATAGCCTTTTTTGTGTTGACAACTTCTTTGGAAATGTTTTCTCATTATTGAATCCATTCATATGCCAATATCATAGGATTCTTTTATTCGCTCACTGAACATTTATTGAAACATCCTATGAGACAGATAGTAGGCTACTTCTAAGGCTCCTAAGATTGAGATGGTACTAAACCTGCAAATTTGACTCTCTCTCTCTCTCTCTCTCTCTCGTAATTTCCCAATGTGATGTATCAAACAATGTAATGGAAATATTCTGTTTTGCCGTAGGAAAGTGTGGAATTGGGGTGGGGATCTTATGTATCTGAGGCCTCATAGCTCCTCAGAAGTCATGCTGATAATTTTTTTTTTTAACTTTGTTTTTCTCTGAAAGTTTTTCAATCCAGTTTTTGTCAGGAGTTCTGCATGTATTTTTCATGCCACCCATATTTCTCTTTACAACATTTATAACATCTATAATTACTTATTTAGTGTTTAGTTTATACGTCAGACAAACACCACAGTAGGTCCTATTTACCTAGTAAAAGGTCCTATTTACTGCTGTATCCTCAGAGTTTAACAGGCTGCTTGGCATCTGGGACTCCTGAAACATTTGTTAAACAAGTGACTTTCAGTTACACATAAAATTGCGTTAGGTCAGTGCAGATTTACAATGACAATTAATAAAAACTATACCTTTGGTCTTCAGAGATGTCATATTTTTGGTTTCTTCTATTTTCAGAAGATCCTGAAGGTCAGGGATAGGTAGTAGTTTTTAAGTTTGTTAGGGATTAGCCTAGCTTACTACATATGATCTGCATTTCAGAGTGGACTTGTTCACTTCTGGCCATTGTATATAGGTAGTAATGGCTGAAATGATTAAAAAAATCAAACTTTAGGGAAGGGGTATTTCCAAAATAAAAGCTAATTCTGTTAATGATGAAGAAAGCAAAAAGCCTAAGAAAATGATAATTATTCTCATTCAGAAAAGTGAAGATTTAAGGGAAAGTCACATGCCACAGTGGTCATATGTAGTTTTCACATTTTCACTGAAAACCACTCCCCGCGTACTCTAAACTGCAACCATATAGCCACATGGGACATACAATGCTGTTTTTCGATTCTGTGCCTTTGAAAACCCATTTCTTTCTGCCTAAAACATCATTATATAGACCTGGTTTCTTCTTCTTGTCTCTCTTAATCACTCAAACATAATCTTTGACCTTGATCATTTGTCAAAATCCTATTTACCTAAGACCCTTTTGTGAAGTCTTCTGTGACTTTCTGAAGTTAAAGTTAAGATAGTGTTGTCTTAACCATCTGTTTCTTTCCAGCATTTAAGACAGGATCTAAGACATAGAAAGCTCTTGGGCTTAAATGGATACCTTTCAAGTATCTATTAATTGCCAGCCACTGGGCTAGATGCTAAGTTTACAAAGTAGTTTACTCCTCTTAAGGAGCTTACAATCTGTGTAGCTGATAAGTGCTTTTTGAATATATGACTGAATGAATGATTATTTTTGAAAAAAAGGAACAAATAGATTCTTAATCATCAAACCTAATGTCATTCTTGTTTTCCTTTCCTTAGCCACTATAGTACTGGTCCAGTGTTGATGTTCCTGACTTCCGAAATCTCTTCAATTTTGACTTATGTTGCACAGATCTATCTTGATTTTCTTCTTGCTTCTCTAAATATTCTGTGACTCCTTAATAGACTAGTTTTCTTTCCCTGCTTGCTAAACATAAACTTGTTACAAGATCCTCTTTAGATAATGACTTTCTCTTTATTCTGCCTTTTGAATGTTTTATTCATTTACATAATTTTAACTATTATTTAGCACTTATCCCCAAACTCACATATTACCATGTTTTACAAATTATCAAAAAGAAGAAGCTTGCTTTTAAATGAATATTTCTCAGAGTTTTGAAACGATGTTCATACTTTTGAGCAATTAAATCTTTTTTCATTATAGTGAGCTTTTTATTACTCTTCTAATCAGGAAAAAAGGATTCTTTTTTCGAACATATGTATTTGGTTATAAATTTCAGAAATAATTTGTTTTAATTTGTTTGTGCTGCTCTAACAAGATACTACCAAAAAAAAAAAAAAATAGTACCGACTGGGTTGCTTATAAATGACATAAATTTATTCCTCATAGTTCTGATGGCTGAGATGTCCAAGATCAAGGCTCCAGCAAAGTTGTATTCTGGTGAGGGCTCTCTTGCTGGTTTATAGCTGGCACCTTCTCACTGTGTCTTCACAGAGTAGAAGGAGTTAGAGAGTTCTGTGGTGGTCTCTTTTATAAGAGCATTAATTCCATTCATAAAGTCTCCATCCTCATGACCTAATAAGCACCTACTAATGCCATCATCTTTAGGGGTTAGGATTTTAACATAAGAATTTGGGGGGGACATAAACATTCAGACCATACCATTGTTTTATTTATTTAGCTAATTTTATGAATAATATTAGACTGTATTAAAAGTATATGGGTGAGAACAAAGACTTTTATTTCCTTGTGGTATCCCTAGCACCTGGCACAGTGTCTGGGCTCATAGTGGCCATTTAATAAATACTTGTTGAATGGATGAATGAATGAAATTTTAGTCATTACCATTATTTTTTCCTTTATTCTAGGAACTTATAATCAAAACTGTATTAAGCTCAGCAAGAGATGAGCCCTCTGGCCCTGCACGGTAGGTCAGATATCCTTAAGACTTGACATAACTATTCTGTTTTTGGAATCTTATTATAGAAGTTGATTGAATTATTCAGCAGTCCAGATTGTTTCAAATACACAAAAGCTGTTTTGAATTATAAATCTAAATTATTTATATTATTAAATACTTACTCTTTTCATGATTTGAATACAAACCTTCCTTCATTAATAAAATCCTAGGGGCACCTGGGTAGCTCGTTCAGTTAACCATTTCACTTTGGTTCAGGTCATGATCTCGCGGTTTATGAGTTCGAGGCCTGCATCGGGCTCTGTGCTGACAGCTCTGAGCCTGAAGTCTGCTTCAGATTCTGTGTCTCCCTCTCTCTGCTTCTCTCTCTCTCTCTCTCAAAAATAAGTAAACATTAAAAAAAAAATCTTAAAAAAATAAAATCCTGGTCACCTTGTTCAGTGTCTTTACCTTCTATATCTAAAATGATTTAATTTTATTCAAGTACATTTTGCTTTCCCTTCAGATTTTATTTGTCACTATCTCTTATGCAATACTTTGTAATGTACTAATAATTACCCAATGAATATTTTTAAGTGGAATTCAAAGGAAATATTTTTAATGTAGAAAAAAATAGGAAAATTTATAAATATTTTATCAGGGTTTTTTTTAAAAATAGAATATAAAAAGACTTTAGAATGTTTTCCCTTCTAAACATCTTGTTAAGAAGTGAAAACTGTCATTTTCTCTGTTTTACTAGACCTTTCCAGAAAGATGGAGATTTAAGTCAGCAGGATACCAATAACACACCATGTTCCTTCTTTTCTCAAAAATATCATTAATTTATATTTTCTATTTCTTGAAGCTAATTCTAATACTATGTAATTAGCCTCAGTAGTAGTCTGTGTTTACTACTATTCTGACCTACATGTCTGGAATGCTTCCTCTTTTCCTAACATCTGCACATTTTTTTGACCCAAGGTTCTAAAAAATATGGATTATGGCTTTGACCATTTGGATTCTAATTGCAATTTAAACCTTTTAACAGCAACTAGAATTAATGTAAAATGAGCAGTTTGCTTAAATGAGACATAGCTCTAGCCTTTAATGCAGTTGGATATTTTTCTTAATAGCCAAGTTTAACTAGAAACAAATCTCTTTGAATAAATTCTTCTTTTACATTAGTTTCATTTTAATACTGGATAACCATTCCAGAAAATGACGTTGTCTTTCCATTATTCCCATATTTTCATTTCTGGTAGCCTTAACCCCAAATGTGATTATTATCAATATTATTTCTTTAACATTTGCTATGCTAATGATTAATAATGATAACCTTTTAAGTTTATAAGGATTTTCCTGTCAAATTGTTCCACTTAATCCTCATCACAATTCTAAGAAATTACTGGAATCATTATTCTTCCAACTTTACTAGCAAAAAACTGATGGCTTAGAAAACTAACATTTATTCTGTGCTAGGCACTGTTCTGAACACCTTATTACCTCATTTAATCTTTGCAACATTTCTAGGACATATGTGCAGTTTTTATCTGATTTTTTTATAGATGGGAGCCCAGAGAATTTGAATAATCTGCCCTATCATCCAGAAATGTCAGACCCATGATTGCAACTCTGGCATTTGTCTTCAGAGCCGTATCAGATATATAAGTAATAAGTGACAGAACCAGATTTGAACTTCGAGCTTCAGATCCTAGATCTTCTGCCTTTTTTTTTTTTCTTTTTTAAACTGTGTTGCGTCTCAAGTGAAAGAACATTGAAGCCTAAAACATAGCTGCCCAGAAGTAGACTTGGGAATCATTAACACATTAGCTTGTCTTGAGAGTATAGGGAAATCCCAAAAGTTGAATGTAAGTATTTTCTAAACTTGCTTTCCTTTCAGGAATGTGAGGTCTTAGAAGACCCCCAAATCTGACCAGGAGCACAGACTTGAGCCATACTGGGACTAGTCTAAATTATTTGAATATCTTGAAGAATGTAGGAAACACACAAACATACACACACCCACACATGCACACACAAATTTGATCTTACCCCTCAATTATAAAAATGTCTGTTAAGCATTTTACTTCTGGTCTGTGTTAATTACCTGCATTCATGGAGTTTATTATTACTCTAGGATTACAGTGCTTCCCACTGCTAAACCTGAAACTTGGTTATTTAGATATAGAATATTTATAGGTGGGCAACAGTAGGGAAGAAATAAAGCAGTAGACTTCGCTTAGAAGACTTTATGGTAGTTTTTTTTTTAATGTTTATTTACTTTTTTGAGATAGTGTGCAGGTGGGGAAGAGGTAGAGAGAGACAGGATCTGAAGCAGACCCTGCGCTAAGAGCAGAGAGCCCAGTGTGAGACTCGAACCCACAAACCTGATCATGACCTGAACTGAGATCTGACACTCAACTGACTGAGCCATCCAGGCATCCTTTGGTACTTTTGATAGTAAATAATTTATTAGCATTAACACTGTGATAAACTGAAAGAAGACACTTAACTTCTGATCATCTGTGTTCAGGAAGAAAACAATTTCTGCATTGAATTGTTCTGAAATTTAGCATTCTACTGAAAAAATGTTAAGAATATCATCATGGGGAGGGGGACACCTGGGTGGCTCACTCAGTTAAGCATCCGACTCTTGATGTCGGCTAAGGTCATGATCTCAGGGTTGTGAGATCGAGCCCTGTGTCAGGCTCCATGTTCTGCACAGATCTTGCTTGGGATTCTCTCTCTCCCTCTCTCTCTGCCCCTACCCCACTTGTGTGTGCGTGCTCTTGCTTGCTCTTTCAAAATAAATGAATAAACTTTAAAAAAAGAGAAAAGAATGTCCGTATCAGGACATGCCAAGTATAGCAGAATACTAGAATGAGTTGACATTTTTAAGGAGTTGAGGGAACCAATATGTGCTTCATCAGAAGCTTATACTTGAAACACTAATGGAATTTTTACTGATTCTTTTACTGATTCTGATCATCTAATAAGTCCCTTCAAGCTGAAACTCAGTTGAAGTAGGGAAATGAAGTTTCACAAGACATTAGGGGATAGAAAAAATTATGCAAATTCTGTTTCTTTTGGAATCTCTTTATAAAACATGAATTTTATTTGTATTGCCAATTTGTTTTAAAGAATTTATAGCTGGCTATGTTAGATTTAAGAGTTATGAAAATAATCTTTGACCCAGCAGCTTCATGTTTTCGCTGAAGTTCATTTGGTGCTGTCAACAAAATCACACTTTCCTTTTTTGAAAGCAGGTTACATATTTGTTTGGGACGCTTTATGGCAATATCAATTTATTAACATAGGTTTGTTAGAAAGATCCTGTGTGTTATCCCCTCCTATGAGATTGTTAGCAAATTATATTTGAAAATTAGGCTTTTAGTTTGGAGCCCTGTGCTTTCCTCCTACTTTCTCTTGCTAAGAAGTGCTAATATACAGAGTAAAAATTGATTCATTTAAACAGTGCATGTTCTTTCTAGGATGGTTTGTTTTGGTATTTTGGTTGGGGTGGTGGTTTCATTTCATTTCAAGTCTCATGCACTTTTATTTATATCATTGTTGGTTGCCTTTTTTGCAGATGTGTAGCACTGTGCAGTTTAGGTATTTGGATTTGTGAAGAACTAGTCCATGAGTCTCATCATCCTCAAATTAAGGAAGCTCTGAATGTAATTTGTGTTTCCTTAAAGGTAAAAAAAAGAACCTATTTAGTGGAATATATTGATATAGAATGCATGACTTTTTCTCCAAGTGTTTATTATATCTTATGTCTTTATAGGATAAGACATTTATTAAATGTTACATTTTATTATTCATTTATTAACACATTATTTCCTTGATCTTGACTTCTTCCTTGAGTGGTCCTACTCTTGAATGTAAGGGTATTGTGGTGATCACCAATTTTATCTCAGCTTTTTATGTCATTTAATTTGTAAGGTCATTTATATTTTCCTAAACATTATTTTTGTAAGTTACTCTTCAGTCCTTATTACTTCCTGAATTCTTGAGCTGTTGCATGATTTGGGTTTATTATTCAAGTTAAATGGTCTCTTTGTAACTAACAAGAGTAAGATTTGTTAAAAAAATAATAGCCTAATTATTTGGAGAGTGTGAATGAGTAAATTTTTTGCTTGAGAAAGTATGCATGATATTATTTTTGTCTTAAAACTTCTAATGCACTTTCTATATAGAATGTAAACATAAAAAGTACAAATATTACTTATATGACAAATATATAATTTGTGTCATAGTATGTGCTATGTTTGAGGTGCTTTGCTGGTCAGATTGAGGGATATCAGAAGGAAAAAAAATTATAAAAACTAGATTCAAAAGTTAATAATATGATGACTGGAGAGATTAAAATAAGAGTAATAAAACAAAAAGCTGAGAGAACCAAATGAATAGTGCATGTAAAATGCTGATTGAGGTCAGAGGAAACATCAACTTTGACTTGGGTGTTAGAGAAGACTTTGGAAATAGGAGACATTTGGTTAGGGCTTGAAGAGTGGGGGACATGTGGTCATAAAAAGCTGAGCTTAACAAGTTTGACTTTATGCCGTTTGGGAGTCATCTGAGAACTTTAAGCATAAAGAATGTGAGCATCAGAGCAGTTCTTTAGAAGATTAATTTGAAAATATTGTGTAGAGTTGATTGGAATGGGGAATAGATTGGAATGGAGAAAAGACTGAAAAGATTACAGGCTGTTGCAGAAATTTAGGTGAGGGAAAATGGAATAAAACTTTAATGGAGACAAACATTAAAAATCAAAAATAAAAATTGTGTTTTTGGAATATATTGTGAATTCTTATTTTGCAACTATATATTTATCTTCTTAATAGTATTTTAATACACAAATTTAGAGTAAAAAAAGAAACAGGTATGAAATTTAAAGTTTCTCTCAGCAACTAATGCATTAATGAATAATTTGTTGTTGTTGTTATTACAGTTTACCAATAAAACAGTAGCCCATGTAGCTTGTAACATGCTTCACATGCTGGTTCATTATGTACCTAGACTTCAGATTTACCAACCTGATTCTCCCTTGAAAATTATTCAAGTAAGTATTTCTCATTTATTTATTATGACCCTGTTAAAAAACCTTTAGATTTGGATACCTTGAAATATAAAATTATTTAATAATTTCTTTAAATTTTGCATGGCTAAATAATGGCAACCCAGGCTGGTTTTTTTGGTTTTTGGTTTTTGGTTTTGGTTTTGGTTTTGGTTTTGGTTTTGGTTTTAGATATCAAAGTTCATGACAGTCCTTTTGTATTTTATGTTAGGAGACTCTGTTCTTGGTTTTAAATGCTACATGCAAATTGATAATTGCCATCATCTTTATTAATGTATATTCTGCTTCATTCCCTCTCTTAGGTGAGAAAACATAGCATCCCTCCAGTTACCAGAATCAGGACATTATTTTGATTCATCCCTTTTCTTTCCTCTTCAGCTAATCATAGATGAAATTTGTTTTTAAAAATTATTTTTTAATTTTAATTTTGTGTCTCCAACGCTTCCTGCAACACCTGACCTCCTATACTTTATACAATACCTGACCTGTTTCATTATTTCTTTCTTGAGATGCTGTTGTAGCCTTCTGACTAATCCCCTGGCTTCTGAGGTCTTCCCCGCCAAGTCGTCATTTCACATTCACATGACTCTGACACCTACCTGAAAAAAACAAAACTCAGCAATATCTCTGAGTGGTTTTCCTTTGCCTATAAAATAAGACCCATGTTCTTTATCTGGGAATTTGAAGCCTTCAGATGAGGCCTCAACCCATCTTTTTAAAATTATGTAGAGATTCCTTTGAGGTATCCTGTTGCCCACATACCTGAGTCGACTTACTATCTCCTGAACATACCTTGACTCTTCCTACCTGAAATGTTCTACTTCTTTTATCCTCCCTTCATCTTTCAGTGATTGGTTTAATACCATCTCCTCAAAAAATAAGAATCTTTATCTCTTCTCTCCAACCAGAGTTTATCTATCTTATCTTCATATTCTAATAAAATTTTTAGGAAATATAACAATTAATATTTATTAAGCACCTATTATGTACCAGTCGCTATACCAGCCACTTTTTCATAAATTACCTCATTTAATTCTTAAGTCTTTTGAGGTAGACTGTTATTTGCCTCCCACCACCTTTATTTAACATGAAAGAACTGAGGATTTAGTGACTATATGAAGTCACAAGCTAGCAGGGTAGAAATAGTTCATACCCAAGTGTGTAGGATTTTAAGTCCAGGCTTTTCTGGCTCAACCATTTTGCCAACCTCTATTTCAGCACAAAATATATTTGTGTACAAATTCAAAAATGCCCTCTAAGACAGGGCATTTTTCTTCTTTATTATTTTTTATGCCTAGGGTGACTTTCATGTAGAATATGTTCAGTGGGTATCTGTTGAGTTGAAAATATGTAGTATTATGGTTAGGAAGTTAGGTTTGAGGATTAGACATTCCTGGTTTAACTAACCCCTGATTCAACCATTTACTAACTTTGTAACTACGAACAAGTTACTTGGCTCTCTGAACTCACGTTTTCTTTATCTTTACATTTTTCTTTATATTTTTACATTTTCTTTACATTTGTGATAAAAATATCTAGCTCACAGAGTTGCTCTGAAGACTAAATGAGAAAACATATCAAACAGCTTAGAACTTTTTGCCTTAAAATTATGAAGCATTAATTTTAATCAATGTTGGCTGCAGCTATTATAATTATGCAGGACATGATTACTGGGTGTAAATGTGAGTGCAATGTATGTTAGTATTAAAACGTTTGAAGATTTTAACCTTTAAGGTTGATTATTCTGTTTGAAAATTAAGGTCATTTAAAAAATTTTTTTTAAACTTTTATTTATTTTTGAGAGAAAGAGAGTGTGAGCAGAGGAGGGTCAGAGAGAAAGGGAGACATAATCAGAAGCAGGCTCCAGGCTCTGAGCTGTCAGCACAGAGCCCAGTACGGGGCTCGAATGAGCCGTGAGATCATGACCTGAGCCGAAGTCCGAGGCTTAACTGACTGAGCCACCCAGGCGCCCCTGAAAATTAAGATCATTCTTTAAGCAGATTTTTCTTTTTTTCATTTGAAAGTCTGCAAATCCTTTCCCTTATTTTCTTTATCAGTTTATATATTATTAATACTCACCTAAGTACTTCTTAAGTATGCAGAATTTTTTCACATTGCTTCATTAAACATTATAGGGGTCAATGGCTACAGATAAACATGAAGAGTTATTATATTCCACTTCTAGTTGAATGGAGAAGTGAAATCCCAAAATAGTGGAGCATTTCACTAATGTTTACCTGTTTGCATAGTTACGAATAGAAGCCCAGCCAGTTCCAGTACCAATATTAAGCGGATGTATCTAATATTCTATATTCTATTAGCAAATAAAAGCCTTTTACTGTGTAAAGTACATTTACATTTCTACTTGATGCATTGAAGCAATAACTTACCGAAAATATAATAGCATACAATAAACTTACCCCTATACACTTTTAACATGCACATAAAAAAGTTTAATGAGATCAAAAAATTTCCAGGGTAAATAACACTGTATGTGAATATTTTGCCTTCTTTTAATAATTTTTTATTATTTCATATTTTTTATCAAATTTATTCATTACACAGCTTAGTGTACATGTTAATTTAAAAAGCCAGATTATAAATTTTTTTAAAGCATATATTTATCTACACACACACACATGTACACAGAAATGTCTGGAAAGACAAGAGAGTAGATTTCTTTTTCTTTAAGTAATGTCTACACCCAACATGGGGCGTGAACTCAACCTCAAGATCAAGAGTCACATGCTCTACTGACTGATCAGCCAGGCACCCTTAGATTATTTTTTTTCCCTCCAACTTTATTGAGGAATAATCGACAAATATAATTGTATATATTTAAAGTATATAGTGAGGGGCGCCTGGGTGGCTCAGTTGGTTAAGTATCCAACTTCGGCCCAGGTCACGATCTCCCAGTTTGTGGGTTTGAGCCCCGCATTGGGCTCTGTGCTGACAGCTCAGAGCCGGGAGCCTGCTTCAGATTCTGTTTCCCTCTCTGTCTGCCCCTCCCCTGCTCATGGTCTGTCACTCTCTCTCTCAAAAATAAACATTAAAAAAAAAATAAAAGCATACAGTGTGATGATTTGATAATTATGGAATGATTACTAAGGTAAAGATAATTAACACATCTATTATCTCACATAGTTAACTGTTTTTTGTTTTGTTTTTTATGGTGAGAATGCTTAAAGTCTACTCTTAGCAACTCCTAGATATTCAGTGTATGATTAACTATAGTCACCATGCTGTACATTAATTAGATCCTCAGAACTTACCCTTTTTATAGTAAAACTGAAAATTTATGCCCTTTGACCTATATTTCCCCATTTCCCTCTTCTCTTCCCAGCCTCTGGCCACCACTATTCTATTCTCTATTTTTATGAAATCAGCTGTTTTTGTTTACTTGGTTGGTTGGTTAGTTGGTTGGGTTTTTTGTTTTTGTTTTTTTTAAAGATTCCACATATAAGTGATACCATACAGTATTTGTCTTTGGCTTATGTCACTTATGGTAATGCCTTCCAGTTTCATCTATGTTGTCACAAATGGCAAGATTTCCTTTTTTATGACTGAACATTAATATTCCATTGTGTGTATATATACATAGATTTTTTTGTATTCATTTATTCATTGTAGGACACTTACTTAGATTGTTTCTGTATCTTTGCTATTGTGAATAATACTGCAGTGAACATGAGTGTTGAGGGATCTCTTTGAGATACCCATTTCATTTCTTTAGATATACAGTCAGGAGAAGGATTACTGGATCATATGGTAGTTCTATTTTTAATATTCTGAGGAACTTCCATACTGTTTTCTATAAAGACTGTACCAGTTCAGATTCCTGCCAACAATGTATATCGGTTTTCTTATCTCCACATCCTTGCCAACATCTGTTATTTCCTCTCTTTTTGAAAATAGCTATTACAACAGATGTAAGGTGATATCTCATTGTGGTTTTGATTTGCATTTTCCTTGTGATTAGTGATATTGAGCACCTTTTTATATACCTATTAACCATTTGAATGTCTTCTTTGGAAAAATTTTATTCAGGTCCTTTGCCCATTTTTAAATTGGATTATTTCCTTTTTTGTTATTGAGTTGTATGAGCTCTTCATATATTTTATATATTAGTCCCTTATCCAGAAACATGGTTTTCAAATATTTTCCCCGTTTCATCAGTTGCCCTTTCAATTTATTGTTTACTTTGCTGTGCAGAAACTCTTTAGTTTGATGTGGTCCTACTTGCTTATTTCAGCTTTTGGTGTCTGTGCTTTTGTCTTATCCAAGAAACCACTGCCAAAACCAATGTCAAGAATATTTTCCCAATGTTTTCTTCTAGGAGCTTTATGGTTTCTTCTAGGAGTTTAAATTTAAGTCTTTGATCCATTTAAAGTTAATTTTTGTGAGTGGTGTAATATAGGGGTCCAGTTTCATCTTTTTGTATGTGGATATCCAGTTTTCTTAGCACCATTTATTGAAGATACTGTCCTTTCACCTTTGTATACTCTTGGGGCCCTTGTCAAAGATTAGTTGACTGTAAGTGTGTGGCTAGTGCCTATGTCCTAGGCTCTCTATTCTGATCCACTGATCGATGTGCCTGTTTTTATGTCAGTACCTTACTGTCAGTACTGTTCTGATTACTATAGCTTTATAATATAGCTCAAAATCAGGAAGTATGATGCCTCTAGTTTTGTTGTTCCTCAAGAACACTTAGGTTCTTTGGGGTTTTCTATGGTTCCATATAAAATTTAGAATAGTTTTTTCTTTTTATTTTTTTTTAAATTTTTTTTTTAACGTTTATTTATTTTTGAGAGAGAGAGAGAGCATGAACGGGGGAGGGTCAGAGAGAGAGAGGGAGACACAGAATCCGAAACAGGCTCCAGGCTCCGAGCTGTCAGCACAGAGCCCGACACAGGGCTCAAACTCACAGACTGCAAGATCATGACCTGAGCCGAAGTCAGATGCTCAACCGACTGAGCCACCCAGGCGCTCCAGTTTTTTTCTTTTTCTAAGAAAAATGCCATTGGAATTTAATAGAGATTAAATTGATTGATCTAAGATTACATTGAATCTTAGATCACTTTGAATAGTATGAACAGTTGATCCAGTTCTTCCAATCTATAACATGGGGTATCTTTCCATTTATTTGTATCTTCTTCAGCTTTGTTGATCTGTGTTTTATAGTTTTCACTGTACAGATCTTTTACCTCCATGGTTATGTTATATTTAGTCCTACGTATTTTATTTTGATGCTACTGTAGATTGGATATCTTTCTTAATTTCTTTTTCTGATAGTTCATTGTTAGTATATAGAAATGCAACTGATTTTTATATATTAATTTTGTATCCTGAAACTTTACTGAATTCATTTATTAGTTCTGACACTTTTTTGGTGGAATGTGTAGGGTTTCCTGAATATAAGATGATGTCATTTGCAAACAAATAATTTTACTTCTTCTTTTGAGATTTGGGTACCTTTTAATTCTTTTTCTTCCCTAATTGCTATGGTAGGACTTCAGGTATTATGCCGAATAAAAAGCACAGTTGTGGGCATCCTTGTCTTATTCCTGACCTTAGAGGAAAACTTTTAACTTTTCACCATTGAGTATGACTTTAGCTATGAGCTTGTTATATAAGGTCTTCATCATGTTGAAGTACATTCCTTCTATAATTAATTTCATAAGCAGAATAGATTTCTTGAGTGATATGATTGCAGATGTTTTTAATAAATATTTTTGCTTATCTATATCCTCTCATTTTCTGTTAACATATATGTGTGTTTATATTGATTCATGAATTGAATTTGTAAGAAATCCATTTATAGTTGACAGTTTATATAATTCTGGTTCTATATACATGGTGATTTTAAATTTTTTTTTTTCAACGTTTATTTATTTTTGGGACAGAGAGAGACAGAGCATGAATGGGGGAGGGGCAGAGAGAGAGGGAGACACAGAATCGGAAGCAGGTTCCAGGCTCTGAGCCATCAGCCCAGAGCCTGACGCGGGGCTCGAACTCACGGACCGTGAGATCGTGACCTGGCTGAAGTCGGACGCTTAACCGACTGCGCCACCCAGGCGCCCCTACATGGTGATTTTAAATGATTGATAGTTAAGTATACTTGAAAAGCTTACCTATTTAAAAATTACTTTGAAATAACATTGTTAATGTATTTAGGATTTAAAAATGTATTTAAGGTAAACTTTTATCAACAGATTTTATATCGCTTTGTTAGCATTAACACTTAAGTTTTAAGATGCATCATTTAACATATTTTTGAACTCTTTTTTTTTCTTTGCTGACAGATCCTAATAGCCACTATTACCCATCTTTTGCCAAGTACAGAAGCTTCATCTTATGAAATGGATAAGAGGGTAATTTAAGTTTTGCTTGATACTTAATATGTATTTATCTAGTGAAGTCTTTATATTTTAAAATTGCAAAGGTACATATATTTACATGGTAAACATTAATTCATTTTGTGTTTAAAAATCACTATAATGTGAAATATATCTTTACATTATTTAAGTGTAAATTATATTTTAGTTCAGATTTCGAGTTAATCATGATTATTTGATAAAGTCTTCGAATATCAGGGTTTTGAGGAATGTTGGAGAACATTCTGTTCATTTATAACTATTTCATTTTATCCTGCCAAGTTACGGCCTTTTTTATGCCTGAAAATTAGTAATTCTGAGGAATTCTTCAAATCTGAAGGCAGCCATACATCTTTATATAGCTGTTATTAGTAGAAAATAACAAAATTTCCATTAAGGAGAATACGTATAATAGAGATATGACACACAGAAAAAGGCATACCCTCTGGCCACAGAAAGTTCTACAAGATTGAATTTACTCAGTAAATTCATTGTGAGACTATTATAATTATTTCAGGTATTGTATTTATCAAGCTAAAGTTTTTGTTTGGTTTCTTTTCATAGTTTCTATATCTTTCCTGAAATCTGCATTTCTTCATCAATTATATTTATCTTGTCTTCTAGATTTTTAACATTTTTTTTTACTGTTTTATAATGTGAAGAGGGGAGAGGGAAGAGGGAGAAGGAGAGAGAATCTTAAGCAGGCTCCACAACTCACTGTGGAACCTGGCCTGGGGCTCAATTCCATGACCCTGGGATCATGTTTATCATAATTATTTTAAAGTCCTTATCTGCTAAATTCATTATCTGGGTTATTGCTGAGTCTGTCTATTGAAATATTTTCCTCTTGACTGTGGATTCCATTTTCCTGTTTGTTCATATGTCTGTTAGTTTTTTATTATGTATTAGGCATAGTACATAATATATCATAGAGGCTTTAGATCTGTGCTGCCCAGTATAGTAGCTACTAACCACATGTGACTTTAAATTTAAATAAAATTAAGAGTTTATGTTAAAACGGGGTAGCTGGGTGGCTCAGCTGGTTAAGCATCTGACTCTTGATTTCAGCTCAGGTCATGATCTCACAGTTGGTACATTGAACCCCTCAGAGGGTTCTTTGCTGGGCATGGAGCCTGTTTGAGATTCTCTCCTTCTCCTTCTGACCCTTTCACACTTGCACGCATGCATGTGAACACTCTCTGTCAAAAAATAAAATTAAATAAATAATAAAATTTAAAACATTTATGTTAAAAATTTGTTCCTTATTTGTGCTAGCCACATTTCAGGTGCTCAATAGCCACGTAGCCAAATACACACCATTTCCATCATTGCACAAAGTTCTATTAATCAAGGCTACTCTAGATTCTACTTACTTCCTCTGAAAATTATTCTTTTCCTTTCCATTTTCACATCCCAGTCTTGCAATTCTATTCTCCAGATCTCAGTGTCATCATCCTTTAATCATATGGTATTGAAATTTCAAGTATGTTTTATTTCTTAGGCTCTGCCCATTAATTTACGGAAATCTGAAGGTATAATTATGTTTCAGACCTATTCTCAGTTATTTTCTTGTGTGCCTTGCATAACTTTTTAACTTTTGGTATCTTCATGTTATTCCTCTTGTCTTCTATATCTCTAATTGTATGAGTTTACCTCAGAAATTTTTATTCTTCGTCTTCATATTCAGTTTAAAATCCATTTGATCAGATTATCTAGACCTTGATAAATACATTTTTCCTCATCTTTAAAAGATACATATTCTCTATTTTAGCCAGGAGTTCTTCATTTTAGTATCTTGGACTGTGGTTTAGAATTTCAAATCTAATTTGTGAAAAGTATCTGGATAACTAATTAGCCATTTCCTTCTAGATCGTCTTTGTCTTCCAAAGCCTAGCTATTAATATGAAAAATCTCCACTATTCAGTTTTTGTTTCTTGCTCACTTAATTCATTAAATATTTATTGATCACTAAGTATGTGTATGATATTCTGCTTGGAACTAATTAAGTAGATATAAATAAGGTAGCCTCTGCTCTCATGGATTTTAAAGATTAGAGCGGCAAGTGAGCGGCAATCCAATTAGAGCAGCAATCCAATATAAGAAATGCTTACTATAAAAAGCAGAAAAATGTGTATGACACAGGGTAGGATAGAGGAGGAAGTGATTATCCAAGCAGAGGGCTTGTTAAGGGAGAACTTCCTTTTTTAAATTTTAAGAAAATTTTTCTAACATTTACTTAGTTTTGAGGGACTGAGAGAGACAGAGCATGAGCAGGGGAGGGGCAGAGAGAGGAGACACTGAATCTGAAGCAGGCTCCAGGTTCTGAGCTGTCATCACAAAGCCCGATGCAGGGCTCAAACCCATGAACCATGAGATCATGACCTGAGCCGAAGTCAATTGCTTAACTGACTGAGCCACCCAGGCACCCCAGGGGAAAACTTCTAAAAGATGATAGGGTTTTCTACATAAATGGAGACAAGGATTGGAATCAAAGTGTTATTCCAGTTGTAGGGAATAGCATGTATAAAATCATGTAGGTATAAAATGTATGGTATGTTATGGGAGAACAATAGGCAATTAGATATTATAGGATGTGAAGTGTATGCTTCAGAGAAGGGAAATTAGGCATCACAGATAGAAAAGGGTCAGGATATGGAGAGCCTTGGATGCCACACTAAGAACTTTGGACCTTTGTGAAAGTCCTTTTTTTGAAAATGACCTTTTGGGGATGCCTGGGTGGCTTAGTCAGTTAAGCGTCCAACTCTTGATTTTGGCTCAGGTCATGATCTCACAGTTGTGATTGAGCCCTCACATCAGGCTCCATGAGGAGCATGGAGCCTGCTTGGGATTCTCTCTCTCCCTTGCTCTCTGCCCCTCCCTCCCTCACACTCCCCCCCTCTCTCAAAATAAATAAATAAATTTTTTTAAGTGAGTTTTTTGGGGGCATCTGGGTAGCTCGGTCAGTTAAATGTCCGACTTCAACTCAGGTCATGATCTTGCAGTTCATGAATTCGAGCCCCATGTCAGACTCTGTGCTAACAGCTTGGAGCCTGGACCCTGCTTTGGATTCTGTGTCTCCCTCTCTGCCCTGCTCGTGCTCTGTGCACACGAGTGCTCCTCTCTCTCTCCCTCCCTCTTTCCCTCCCTCTCTCTCTCTCTCTCTCTCAAAAATAAATAAACATCAAAAACTTGTTTTATTTATTTTTTTAATTTTTTTTAATGTTCATTTCTGAGAGAGAGATGGACAGAGCCTGAGTATGGGAGGGGCAGAGAGAGAGACACAGAATCCGAAACAGGTTCCAGGCTCTGAGTTATCAGCACAGAGCCCAACAGGGGGCTTGAATTCACAGACTACAAGATCATGACCTGAGCCATAGTCAGACACCCAACTGACTAAGCCACCCAGGCACCCCCAGAAAAAAAAATTTTTTAAGTGACATTTTGGAAGGCTCTTTAATGTACTATGAAATACTAGATTTGTGAAAGATCACTTCAAAGTGTGAATGTTGACTTAAAAAAAATAATATGGTAATTATTATAATCATCAATGTAAGAATTGATGTCTTGATAAGGCTAAGAAAATAAAGAGTAAAAATTCTCAGAGTGGAATATACAAAGTCCACAGTAATCAAGAAAAAAAGAGCAGATTTTTTGAAGATGAATTTCCGTTTTTATTGTATTGTGTGTAAGGAATAATGCCCAGTAAAATGCAGCAAAGCAACTGTTTGCCTAAAGTGGTAAATTTGAAGCTGAACACAAAATTATTGGCATCATCAACACATGAGTAGTATTAAACTATGGGAATGTATGGGATCCCTTAAAGAGAAGTTACAGAGTCAGAAAAGTTAGCAAAGTATAACACCTTGAAGAATAACAAAGAGCAAACAGAGAGGGGAGGGGGTCACCAAAATAGAGACACAGAAGGCTCCTGAATTTTCTTCCTCCTGTGGATGCACCAAAGATACTGCTACATATGGAGCATTTCTCTGGAGAAATCTAGAAACTAGTTGAATGATCCTGCACATCAGGCAACTGAAAAAATACCCACATCAAAATACGTAACGGATGCTGAGAATGTACTCTTGTAATAAACTCCACCCTTGGCATAGTTCCATATAATCAGAAGAGAACCCCCCAACTCCCAGCTTCTCTTTGAGGAGAGAAGTGTTCAGACTACACGCATCTAGCCCGCCAGCTTTTAAGTCTGCCTCCCCATAGATGGGCTCCCAGGTCACCTGGCTCTGAAAATCAACAGGGCTTGTCACTGCCTGATGTGTCGGATCATTCAGCTAATTTCTGTCTGGACCCTCAGGCAGCAGCTGGTAAAGAATGCAGTCAGATCTTTTCTAGGGATAGAATAGTGGAGGGTCCTTGTTGCCTGTTCCCTCTGTGCTGAACCCTAGGGGAATAGCCATAGCAGGTGCTCATGCTCCTGTTAACAAGTGCTCCTTTGTTTCCCTAGAAAAGATTTAACTACATACTTTCCCAGCTGCTGCCTGAGAGTCCAGCTTCTAACCAGTCTTCATCTAGGTGCTGACTGCAGTCCTCCTGGAAGCCCCTAAGAACCAGTGAGCACTCCCCCTGTATTCTCTCCCTCTGGCTGACTTCAACAAGAAAACCAGGTCTCCAGCTTCTCCCTGAAAGGAGCTTGTCAACACTAAGTGAGAAGCTCCCGAATCACCTATTTCTGGGAGCTGACAGAACTTGGCACTCATGAATTCTCTAGAAACATACAAAACAGAGGTGGTTCTCTTTGCACCAGCATTCCCAGAGACTCTTTCCTCTGGCTCAGCATAGAATGAGTAAGCAAAACTACCCAGCTCTCAATTTCTCTCATAGAGGCTAGACTGTATAACTAATGTCCCAACTTGCCCAGCTGCTTCTTGAAAGTCAGGCTTCCAATTAGCCTGCATCAGGGAGCTGAAGGGATAGGCAATTAGCAGTCCTTCAGCATCCTGAATAGGTATATTGGCATTTCCTACCCTTTTGGGACACAGCTTGGACAGTCACAAAGGTTTGAGGGGCAGCTAAGAGCTTGAGCCAGTTTACTATTTACCTTTCCCAATTAAAAAGTATCTTGTGGGAAGACACTTGGAGACTGTATAAATATCCTATCACTCATTAAAACATTACTAAAGGGGCGCCTGGGTGGCGCAGTCGGTTAAGCGTCTGACTTCAGCCAGGTCACGGTCTCGCGGTCCGTGAGTTCGAGCTCCGCGTCAGGCTCTGGGCTGATGGCTCAGAGCCTGGAGCCTGCTTCCAATTCTGTGTCTCCCTCTCTCTGTGCCCTTCCCCCGTTCATGCTTTGTCTCTCTCTGTCCCAAAAATAAATAAACGTTGAAAAAAGAAAATTAAAAAAAAAAAAACATTACTAAGTAGTTTTGCCAGCAATTGAAACGCTTATCAGAATTGAATGTTATGATAGCTCCAAATGGTGATTTCCTAATTCTGTCATTACTTTTATCTTCATTAGTTTTCTGTGATAAGGAAGATATTTCTCTTATTCCCTATCCATCTTGCTAGTGTGAGATCATGATTCTTATTTTATGCAATGGACTGTAATCCTTAATTTTTTTACTATCATTTTTTATTTTGAAGCTCAAAAGATCCCCGACTTAACCAGTGGGAGTGGCCTTCAAAGTGGCTTCTTTGTCCTTTTGACATATCCTCCTTATTATCCTTTCAGTATATCCTTAATTTCTGTCACCACAGAATTTTTTAGACCCGCCTATATTTCCCCTCCCTAGTGCTGGAATTAGCCATTTCTCCAAGGAACTCTGGTTCCATTGAATAGAAATAGTATTTTGAAATAGATTTAGGAGCTAGGTGTCTACATTGTCATTGGGTTGTCTTTTTTTCCCTAGGCCCACTGACCAGATAGAGCTAGAAAATAGATGATATGTACGCACACACACACACAAATATATAATATGTATTTTATGTAAAAATGTAATATATGCATATATATGTTTCTTTGTGTGTATTAAAACACCATGAGTTTACCTTGACACCTCTGATTCTAACCCAACACCACAAGGTTCAATCTGTCCTCCCCCTTTACATGTTTGTAACTACCAGCCCCAACAGTGAGAACCTAGTTCCCATTGTCCACATTTATCCACAGCAAAGTACTTCTTGTGCAGTTATAGAAAAATAAAAACAGTTTCAGAATATATTTATGCCTGTATGTAGTTACCAAGAGAGTATATAGTTCAAAAGCTGTGTTTAAAAGTTATTTGGATTCCTTCTTCTCTTCTTAGCCTCACCTCCGTATGGTTATATAATTCATTTGAAATACAATTTGGGTCATTTTTTCAGTTTTTATTCCATTTTAGTGTTTTTTTTCCCCATCCCTGTTGTTTTTATTTATTTATTTTTTATTTATGGTATGCCTATTCTTTGTTTATTTTTACACAAATGAGCAGATACATTTATGTTTTCTCCTTGTTTGTTAAAAGATATCATGTTCTAGGGGCGCCTGGGTGGCGCAGTCGGTTAAGCGTCCGACTTCAGCCAGGTCACGATCTCACAGTCTGGGAGTTCGAGCCCCGCGTCAGGCTCTGGGCTGATGGCTCAGAGCCTGGAGCCTGTTTCCGATTCTGTGTCTCCCTCTCTCTCTGCCCCTCCCCCGTTCATGCTCTGTCTCTCTCTGTCTCAAAAATAAATAAACGTTAAAAAAAAAATAAAAAAAAAAAGATATCATATTCTAGGTATTCCTTGGTACTTTAGATTTTTTACTTGCAGGATATCCTGGGAATTCACAATACATCAATTCATGAATATCTTCCATGGTCTTTTCTGTGGCTATGTAGTGTTTGTGCTCCGTTATGTGAGTGTACCATAGTTTATTCAACTCACTCTCCTATACGTGGATGTATAGGTTATTTTCAGAATTTTGCAATTGCAAACAGTGCTGCAGTGACTCACTCTGTGCCTGTATATTTTTACATTATTGGAATGTGTCTTCAGGGCATATTCCTAGAAGTGGAATTGCTGGGTCAGAAGGTAAACAGATTGGTAATTATGTTAAATATTGGCATTCCCACAAGCCAACTGTTAGTGTCTGTTTGCCTAGAGTCTCATCCACACATTGTGTCTTATTTTGAACATTTTGCCAGTTCGATGGGGGAGCAATGGCATCTCAGTGTAGTTTCCACTTAAATGAAGTTGAATATCCTCTCATATTTACTAATAGCCTTATTTTTTATTTTTGTGACTTGTTTATTCATATTTTCATACATTTTCTGTCAGGTTTTGGTGTTTTCCACTCAAATTTTTATGTACTAGGGATATTAGCTCTTAACTGGTATATGTCACAAATATTTTCTCTTTTTTCCCTCATTTGCCTTTTGATTTTGTTTACGATGGGTTTTTGTTATTGTTTCTTGTGTGGGGGGGATCACGGAAAAAATTGGTTTTTATGTGGTTGATTTATCTTTTATTGTGTCTGAATTTTCACTGTACCCTGGATAAAGAGGAATTCACCCATGTTTTCTTCTAGTACTTGTATGGTTTCATTCCTTACAATGTTTATCCCTCATCCATTTGAAGTTTATTCTGTATGTTTTGAGATAGGGAGTTAATTTTTGTTGTTTTTCCAAATGGATAATCAGATTTAAAAGTTCAGCTTTGCCTTTTAAAGTGAATAATCAGTGTCTAAAATTACTGGGATCTATTTCTTCAAATTCCGTACTAGCCGTTTTTAGACTCTTGGTGACAAGCTCTCTTTGATACTATTAAGTAGTTTTGAGAATCTCAAGTAACTTTTTTTTTTTTTAAAGTCAGCTTTTTATTGTCAGCATCAAGATAAACAATGACAGTGATAAAATATTCCTCCCCATTGGGCAGATGCTCTTACTGCCCTTTGAAAACACTACTGCCCATACGAGCTTAAAATATGACATATCCAGTGCGCTTGAGATGTTTATTGTGGAAGGATCCATTCCCACATTTTTAAAATTTTTTTTTAAATTTACATCCAAATTAGTTAGCATATAGTGCAACAATGATTTCAGGAGTAGATTCATTAATGCCCCTTACCCATTTAGCCTATCCCCCCTCCCACAACCCCTCCACTAACCCTCTGTTTGTTCTCGAAGAGTCTCTTATGTTTTGTCCCCTCCCTGTTTTTATGTTATTTTTGTTTCCCTTCCCTTATGTTCATCTGTTTTATGTCTTAAAGTCCTCATATGAGTGAAGTCATATATTTGTCTTTCTCTGACTAATTTCGCTTAGCATAATACCCTCCAGTTCCATCCACGTAGTTGCAAATGGTAAGATTTCATTCTTCTTGATTGCCAAGTAATACCCCATTGTATATATATATACCACATCTTCTTCATTCATCCATCTTTGGACATTTGGGCTCTTTCCATACTTGGGCTATTGTTGATAGTGCTGCTATAAACATGGGGGTGCATGTGTCCCTTCGAAATAGCATACCTGTATCCCTTGGATAAATACCTAGTAGTGCAATTGCTGGTTCATAGGGTAGTTCTATTTTTAATTTTTTGAGGAACCTCCATACTGTTTTCCAGGGTGGCTGCACCAGCTTGCATTCCCACAAACAATGCAAAAGAGAAGAGGATCGCAAATAACTTTTATTCAAATGGATTATACAGGCATACCTTAGAAACATTTGGGTTTGGTTTCAAACTACCACAATAAAGTGAATATCTCAGTAAAGCAAGTAAAATGAATTTTTTGATTTCTCCGTGCATATAAAAGTTATGCTTAAACTACACCATAGTCTGGGGTTCCTGGGTGGCTCAGCTGACTGAGCATCTGACTCTGAATTTTGGCTCAGGTCATGATCCCAGCCAGGGTCATGGGATCGAGCCCTGTGTTGGGCTCCACACTGAGCATGGAGCCTGCTTAAGATTCTCTCTCCCCCCTCTGCCGCTCTCCCTGACTTGTGTGCTTTCTCTCTCTCAAATTATTTAAAAACAAAAAACAAAAAAGCCCTACCTTTAAAAAAAAAAAAAAACCTGCATTGTAGTCTATTAAGTGTGCAATAGCAATATGTTCAAAAAAACCATGTATATACCTTAATTTAAAAATACTTTATTGCTGGGGCGCCTGAATGCCTCAGTCAGTTAAGCGTCCGACTTTGGCTCAGGTCATGATCTTACAATTCATGAGTTCGAGCTCTGCGACTGACTGTGGGCTGACAGCTCAGAGCCTGGAGCCCGCTTCAGATTCTGTGTGTCCCTCTGTCCCTCTGCTGCTTGCGCTCTGTCTCTCACATTGTCTTAAAAATAAATAAACATTAAAAAAATTTTTTTTAACATTTTAAAAAATTCTTTATTGCTAAAAAATGCTAACCATCATCTGAGCTTTCAATAAATTGTAATCTTTTTTACTGGTGGAGGGTCTTGCCTTAGCACTGGTGGCTGATCACAGTGATTGCTCCAGGTTGGGGCAGCTGTGGCAATTTCTTAACATAAAACAGTAAGGAAGTTTGCCACATTGATTGACTTTTTTCCCCCCACAATTTCTCTAGCATACGATCTTGTTTGATAGCACTTTACCCACAGTAGAATTTCTTTCAAAATTGGAATCAGTCCTTTGAAATGATGGTGCCATTTTATCAACTATGTATGTTTATGTAATATTCTAAATCTTTTGTTGTAATTTCACATCTTCACAACATCTTCACCAGGAAGAGATTTCATCTCAAGAAACCACTTTCTTTCCTTATTCATGAGAAGCAACTCCTTACTCATTAAATATTGATCATGACATTGTAGTAGTCCAGTCAACATCTACAGACCTCACTTCTAATTCTAGTTCTCTTGCTATTTCTACCAATACTGCAGTTATCTCCTCCACAGAAATCTTCAACCTCTCAAAGTCATCCATGAAATTTGAAGTCACTTCTTCCATACTCCTGTTAATGTTGATATTTTGACCACTTCCCACGAATTGTGAATGTTCTTTTTTTTTTTTAATTTTTTTAATGTTCATTTATTTTTGAGAGAGAAGAAAGAGACAGAGGGCAAGTGGGGCAGGGGCAGAGAGAGAGGGAGACACAGAATCTGAAGCAGGCTCCAGGCTCTGTGCTGTCATCACAGAGCCCGACACAGGACCTGAACTCACAAACTGTGAGATCATGACCTGAGCCAAAGTCAGATGCTTAATGGACTGAGCCACCAGGCACCCCTAATCATGAATGTTCTTAATGGCATCCAGAATGGCGAATCCTTTCCAGAAGGTTTTCAATTTGGTTTACCCAGATCCTTCAGATGAATCACTATCCATGGCAGCTATAACCTTATGAAATGTCTTTCTTATATAATAAGACCCGAAAGTCAAAATTTCTCCTTGATCCAGGGGCTGCAGAATGGATGTTGTATTAACAGGCATGAAAACAACATTAACCTCATTGTGCATCTCCATCAGAGCTCTTGGACTTAAAATATTCAGTAAACCATGTTATAAACAGATGTGATGTTATCCGGGCTTTGCTGTTCCATGTATAGAGTACAGGCAGAATAGAGTTAGCATAATTCTTAAGGGCCCGAGGATTTTTGGAATGGTAAATGAACACTGGCTTCAACTTAAAGACACTAGCTGCATTAGCCCCCACCAAAAGAGGCAGCCTGTCCTTTGAAGCTTTGAAGCCAGACATTGACTTTCCTCCAGCCATGAAAGTCCTAGGTGCATCTTCTTCAAATAGAAGGCTGTTTTGTCTACATTGAAAATCTGTTGTTTAGTGTAGCTACTTTCATTAGTTTTCTTAGCTGCATCTTCTGGATAACTTGCTGCAGCCTCTGTATCACCATTTCCTGCCTCATCTTGCACTGTTATGTTATGTAGATGATTTCTTTCCTTAAACTTCATGAACCAATGTCTGCTAGCTTTAGACTTCTTTTCTGTAGCTTCCTTACCTCCTTCAGCTTTCATAGAATTTAAGAGAGTTAGAGCCTTGCTCTGGGTTAGGCTTTGACGTAAGGAATTTTGCAGCTGGTTTGATCCTCCATCCAAACCATAAAACTTTCTCTGTATTGGCAAACACAGCTGTTTTGCTTTCTTATCATTTATGTGTTCACTAGAGTAGCAGTTTTAATTTCCTTCAAAAACTTTTCCTTTGTATTCACATCTAGGCTGTTTGGCACAAGAAGCCTAGCTTTCAGCTTGTCTTGACTTTAGACATGCCTTCCTCACTAAATTTAATTTCTAGCTTTTGATTAAAGTGAGAGTCACGTGACTCTTTCACTTGAACACTAGAGGCCATTGTAGATTATTAATTGGCCTAATTTGAGTATTGTTGTGTCTCAGGGAATAGGGCGGCCTGAGGAGAAAGGATGGGGAATAGCTGATTCATGGAGCAGTCAGAACACACACAATGTTTACTGATTAAGTTTGCTAACTTACATGGACACAGTTTGTAGCACCCCAAAACATTTACAGTAATAACATCAGAGGTCACAGATCACCATAATAAATATAATAACAATAAAAATGGAAAAGTTAGAAATATTGCAAGAATTACCAGTATGTGACACAGAGACACAAAGTGAACAAATGCTGTCAGAAAATAGTGCTTAAACACTTGCTTAAGACAGGGTTGCCACAAACCTTCAATTTGTAAAGTACACAGTACCTGTGAAGTACAGTAAAGTGAGGCACAATAAAATAAGTATGCCTGTATTTTGTCCACTTGATCTGTCTTATGCTGAGTGGTGTGTTAAAGTTTGCTAAATGTTTTTGTATTTCTTTGCATCTATTTTAGTTTTTGCTTTATAAAGATAGTCACTGTGTTATTTGATACATAGATACCCATAAGTCTTCATTTTGTTTGAGTTGTAGCTTTTAACATGAGTGCTTTTTGGTTTGAATTCTAATTTGCGTCTGTGTTTCTTTATCTACAAGATATATTTCCTTTGTTCTATTTTTTAAGTTCCTTTTGGTATTCAGGGAATTTTATACTTTGCTCTTGTGGTTACATTTCTATGTATGCCTTTTAAAAATACTTTTATTTCCTTGCTTTCTTAACCTCTTATTTTTTAAAACACTTTTTTTGTGTGGTTTGTGATTATTTAATGGTATCCTTTATCTCATCGCATATACATTAATAAATGAGCTTATTTTACTTTTCTTCTCTCTTTGCCTCCATTTTTACTTTATTTCTACATATAACACATAGGATAAATCATATAATAAATGATACTTCCACGCTCATCTCTACCTTTATTTTTTTAGTCTTAGCTTTTGTAACTACATGTATCAAATACCATTCTTTTTGCTGAAGTTCCTCAGTCAACTATTTGGTTAGATGAAGTTCATCTTTATTCTTCAGGACAGGCCCATAAATACAGAATTCCCTGAGGGCTGGTATATTTAAAACTTTTTTTGTAACCCTGATACTTGAGAAACATCTTTGCTAGATATAGAATCCTTAGGTTCACATTTACTTTCCTTGAAGTTGTTTGTTTTTTTTAAATGTTGCCTTGCTTTGTGTATTGTTTTTGAGAAGTCTGAAGCCTGTTTTATTCTCTTGCCCTTCTAAATTATTGCATCTTTTTTTCCAGGAGGCCCTAAGGATATCTTTTTTCTTTATGTTTGAAGTCTTACTTTTAAAGTTTTACCAGGATATGTGTTAGAGTTGATTATTGCAGGTCAGTTTGTCCTGGCTTCTGGTGAACCTTTTTAATATGTATATATACAGAGACTCCAAATATGTAAATTGGATATTCTTTTTCTCTCTTTATCTCAAACATTTTTTCTCTGACACTTTTTATCTTATTTTAAATCTCATTTTTATTCTTTTAATTGTTTCCCCACTATTCTTCAAAGCCCCATATTAAATTTTGGTTTTTTTTCAAATTTATTCTTCTTTAGGCATCCTGTAATCTAGGCTTCATTTCTAATATGATTTTGTCATTTTACTTCTTTTCTTGACATGAAACAATTCTTCCTTTCTTAGTTCTTAGTTTTTAATTTCTAAATTCTAAGAATTCTATTCTTAGTTTTTAATTTCTGATTTACGATGGGGTTTTCTTTGTCCTCCATATCTAAATGCTTTTACTTGTTGGAATGAACATGGGTGTTGTATGTAAATAATGAATCATGGGAATCTATTCCCGAAGCCAAGAGCATACTGTATATACTGTCTGTTAGCTAACTTGATAATAAATATATTTTTTTAAATGCTGTTTGATAATATGTAATTTAGATTAGAATGTTGTGTTATAGTTTTCTTCTCCTTCATAATTGGGTTTTTTGAGGAGGGGTTTCATCAGTTGAACTGTTTAGATTCTCATTTTTTGTTTTCTTTTTATAATAGTTTTATATAGATGAAGGTTGCTTCTGCATTTCTGTGAACAGGACTGGTGGCTTGGGGTGGTTTATAAGATTCCTACTTCAAGAGCTCCCTCATCTGGTGATTCAACAAAGTTTAGTGTCTTTATTGTCTTTTTAAGGGGAGGAATTGTAGATCCATCAGTTTATTGGATGATGCTTTTTAAGGAGGAGAGAAATTATAAGCCCATCAATTTTTAAAATTTGTTTAAGTCTTGCAGGATCCTAAATTCTGCTTTTTCTTTTTACTACATGTTTGCCACAGGATGTCTCCCTATTCCTTCTTAACATTCTTCTTCTCCAAAGCATTACCTTTCCTGTGTGTACTTTTAAGTCCTTTTTTCTACTCCGTATCTACCAGTACACTTTTTCAATATTCTCATACTTAGGGTAACTTTTTCTTTCTGGCTTGGTTTTTAGCTTTATACCTAGTTCTTGCTTCTCTTTTACAATTTTTCCTAAACTGTCCTTGCTCTTCATGAAAGTTTGTAATGGGATAATGAGGAAAAGCTTGCTGGGATTTGCTGACAGTTTCTACTCACAGATAATTTGAAGTCTGGATGTTCTGTTTTTTGGTTATATTGAGGATGTCAGTTTTTTGATGTTTTATTGGTTCTTTTTGTTCTTTAAAAGGAATGTAGAAATATTTCTGATATATGTGACCTCAACCTTTCATTTGTGATCTATTCCTTGAACAGTTTTAAATAAGTCAAGCTAATTGATGTCTGTTCTGTTTTAGGCTCATCGTTTTATAGGAATTTTAAATAATTTTTGCCGTCCTGTTTATTACACTTAAAGTTCCATTGTGCTGGCTTTAAAATATGAGGAAGAAACCCACCATAATGTTTATATACAATATCTTAAAATCAGATCTATGTAAATATTCATAGTAGAATTAGGGTTGATTTTATTCCTGAAATAAATTTTGGAAGACAAAAAATAAGTTGGTGAATTTCTGTTAAATGTATTAAAGCTCTTATTTTGTGAGTTTACAGTCATAATCATCTCTTTCGTTGTTGTTACAGTTGGTTGTATCCTTACTTCTGTGCCTCCTGGACTGGATCATGGCCTTACCTCTAAAGACACTGCTCCAACCAGTCCATGCTACAGGAGCAGAAAATGATAAAATAGAAAAATCTGTCCTCAATTGCATTTATAAGGTAACCTTATTTGCTTTATTGTTTATTTGGTAACCACAGTTTTTAAAACCTAAAGAAATAACATTTCTTGGTATTACATTTTTGTTTTTAGAGCTAGATATTTTCTAAGAACATAGATTTATCTTATAGTACCTAAGAGTAATTAAAACTTCTTCCTACAAGATGCTTCTGCTTTACTGCAGATTTTTGAAAGGAGTCAAATCCTTATGGAATGTGAGAATCATTAGTTAAATTTACTCATTCTTGTTTTTAAAAGGCATTAAATTTTACCTTGATTGAAGAACTGAGTTTTAAAATAGTTAAAAATTTTTTCAAGCTCTTGTATTACCAGTTGTCATTTTTATCCATTTATCTTTCTTTATTTGTCTTCACTGAAAAGGAAAACTGTTTTCCCTCGTACTTCCAGGTATTACATGGGTGTGTTTATGGAGCTCAGTGTTTTAGCAATCCAAGGTATTTTCCAATGAGCCTCTCTGACTTGGCATCTGTAGATTATGACCCTTTTATGCATTTGGAAAGTCTGAAAGAGCCTGAACCTCTTCACTCTCCAGATTCGGAACGATCTTCTAAACTTCAGCCAGTGACAGAAGGTAAAAGGAATTCACTTTAGGACAGTATTATTTCTTGGATTCTCTCAAAGTATGATTTGAGGCCATAAGTAAAAATAATGGAGATGAGTATATCTTACTTTGTAGTTCTGTATCTCACCATGTATATTCTAGCAAAGTTCATTTTTAGTTTAAAAAATAACTTCAGAAACACAGTTACTAAGATTATATGTGATGACACTCCCTTTATACTTCTAGTGAAGTTATTCTGGTAAGGTTTTTTTGATACTTTACTTTATACATCATAAGATTTCTATAATGGAATAAGAGATTTAGCTTTGGAGTCTAAAAGATGTGGTATTGAATTTTGACTCTCATTTACTAGCTGAGTGGCTATGTCTGTTTCCTTATCTATAAAATAGGGCTGATAATATTTATTCCCTCGTGGTTGTTTTGAGTCCTGAATAAGATAATATGTGTAAAACCCTTTGTACAGTTCTTGGTAGGTAGTGAAGTCAGTAACGTTTTTTTTTAAGCCACATTGTTTCTACATTCAGAGAGTTTACTTTCAGATATAAGAGAAAGATGTAAATAAATAACCTTTAAATACGAGTATAAAAATAAAAGTACATTTAAGACACAGAGGTAGTTTAGAGGAACCCAGCAAATTATTGAAGGGTTTTAAGAAGGTTATATACATGAGAAAATTAGTACTGACAGCAGTTTGAAAGCAGTGTTTTATGGAGTTGGCAGATTATGGCCCATGCCTGCCACCTGTTTCTGTAAATAAAGTTTTATTGGGACACATCCATGCTTTCATTTATGTATCATTGTGTCGGCTTTTGTGCAACAACAGTAGTGTTGAATAGTTGCAAACGAGATCATGTGGTCCAGAAAGCTGAAAATATTTACTATCTGCCCCTTACAGAAAAAGTTTGCTGATCTCTGGTAAAGATTGATTTTAGGAAAGTTAAACCAGGATCAGAGAAACCAATCATGAAGCTGTTGCAATAGGCCTACCAAGAATTGCTAAAGGCCTAAATTGTTAGATCTCTCCCAAAGTAGACCAAGAATATGAGAAAGGCTAGAGGTTTGGGAAGGAGAATGAGGAGGTGCAATATTGCAAATGGTGTAGTTTGGGATGAATGTCGGATAGTCATATGAAGACCGCTAGTGGGCAGTTTGTTGTATATGCAGATCTCAATCGTAGCAGAAAGGTCTTTGTTAGGAATCTATATTTGTCTGCACGCACACACGCGCACGTATGTGTGTATTCTGAGAAGAAAAAAAGTTGGAAAGGAAGGAAAACTGGGAGAGAATAATTTCTCAGAAACAAAAACAGGAGAAAGATATTTAAAAGATTGGGTAATGGTATTAAATGATAGGCCAGATGCAGAAAGACTGAAAAATGTGTCTGCTTTAGTTTCAGCAGAGAAGTAGGAGGGAGAAGTGGATGGCTGTGGGTTGAAGAGCAAAGAGGAGTTAAAGAAATAGAGCCATTTGTCAAAAGTACTCTTTAAAGAAGCTGGACTGTATAAAAAAGAAAGATAAATGATAAGACAGTAAGTAAGCTAAAAAATAATTCTCAGCAGAGGTAAAGGATTTCTACGGATGAAGAGACTTGAACTTCTATAAACTGAGAAGGAAGATGGCAAGGGGATCATTAGTAGGGTGAAGCTCCTGAAGAGTGAGCTAGAAAGTATAGATGCTAATATTAGTCCTTATTCTGACCCAGAAAGAAAAAGAAGATGGAAGTAGATTAAGGGGATTAGCAGATGTTATTGAGAGTCCAACAGAAAATGGAAACTACAAAGTTTTAGTTGCACCAGCCAGCATTCAGTAAGGTGGATGTGGCAGAATACCTGGGAACTGTGGTTTTCAGAATGTTGGTATATGGTTTAGCCATGGAATCAAGGCTTGGTGAGGGTTGAACTGATGCTAGGAAATGGCTAATAAGTTGGAAGAAAATGGAGTGATTCATTGAATCAGAAAGTAAATGTTGCTAGTAAGTTAGAACAGTGATTCTCAGCCTTGGTTGCACATTGAAGTACTGCTGCTCTGTTCCCATCCATAGAGATTTTGATATATTGATTTGGGATTGCTAGGGTTTTTTAAGGCTTTGCGGGTGGTTAATATGCAGCCGAGGTTGAGAATCACTGAGAGCATCAGTATGTTAGGACAGTAGTTTTTAAAATGAGTTTTTAAGCAGTGGAACCCCTGCAAATAAATTTCACAAGGAAGCCCACTTTGTAAAACTGATAAAAGCAGAGCTGCAGCAGGGTGGAGGCCTTGGATCCTACTGAACTCTATTCTGTCCATCTCCTAACAGCCCTCTCCAAGGGCTCTACAAAACAGAATGGGAAAATTACTAGATGAGAGATTGTGGTCAAAGAGTAAGCTATTAAGTGAGAGTTTGATTTTTATTTAATTAAAAAAAATTTTTTTAAGTGTATTTATTTTGAGAGAGAAAAAGTATGCAAATTGTGTAGGGACAAAGAGGGAAGAGAGAGAATCCCAAGCAGGCTCCACACTGTCAGCACAGAGCCCAACGTGGGGCTCAGCGTCCCAAACTGTGAAATCATGACCTGAGCCGAAACCAAGAGTTGGACACTGAACCGACTGGGCTACTCAGGTGCCCTGGACGAGTTTGATTTTTAAAGGTGTAATAGTTATAAATGTTCAAGACATCTAAGATGTGGCCATGATGATGGATTGGTGACATAGAATGAAAATAAAGATATGAAGTTACACATTAAAGAAATAGGGCTAGGGTTTGGGGTTGGTCACAAATTGCTAATAGTTTCTCTAAAACACAAATACAGTTGACCCTTGACCAGTATGGGTTTGAACTGTGCAGGTCCACTGACACATGGAGTTTTGTTTTTTACTATAAATATATTTTTTCTCCTTTATGATTTTCTTTTCTTTAGCTTTATTATAAGAATACAGTATACAATACAAAAAAAACATTCAAAATGTGTGTTAATCAACTGCTTATGTTGTTGGTAAGGCTTTTTGTGAACAATAGGCTATTCGCAGTTAAGTTTGGGAGAAGTAAAAAGTTAAAACGTGGATTTTTCACTGCATGGAGGGATCAGTGCCCTAACCCCCATATTTTTCAAGGGTCAGCTGTATACAGAACTGAAATAAGAATATAAGATTTAAATTGAAGCTCAGATATAGTAGAGATATACTGGGAAGCATAGTATAGCAAAATAATTTAGACCGTAATTGATATATAGACAACTTTATATATTTAATTCTTTAGATTTGGTATAGTAAAACTGTTTATTTTACTTAAAAGCAAAATTATCTGAAAAGATTAGTTACTTTTTGCATTATTCTCAAAAGGGTAAAATGATGAAGCCTGAGGGCAGTATAGCACACTTGTTAAACAGTGAAATAAGTAGTTTACTTATGTAAAGGGAGTTTTTAATATATTTCAGACAAAATTTACTGTACCATTAACAGTTACAGTAAAAGACACAAAGGTAAAGATTTAAATAGACGAGTTTTATATTGATACCAAATACTCTGTGGAGTATTGTTCTCTAAATGTGCTAAGTTGTTCCCTTTGGACTTTCTTAAAGGTATAAAAGACCAGATTAATGCAGAACCTTTTAGGAACAGCTGTAAGCCAACAGCAGGTGATCCTGTGGTCTATAGTGACAACATGCTCTGTTCGTTTTTTTTTTTTTTTTTCAATATGGCAAAGTGACTAATCATTGTGCCCTTGTCTAAGGCATGTTTCATCATCTTCAAGCACTTTTTTGGCCAAAGACTTCTAAACATAGAGTGTCCCTCCCTAATAAGCTCAGTATTAGATTGAACGAGTCTGATTTGAGGACTATTGGCAGGAGTAGGTGTAATTATTAAATTTACTAAATAATAAAGCAAGGTAGTAAAGTTGGCTTTTTGTCAAATAGCAGTAGTCTTATTAGCAAAAAGTCATCATTTGCAGGGTCAGAGTGAAAGGAGGCTCCAAAGGATTCATTTTGTCCTAATTACAGTTTCACCTATACATATTATGCAAAGCTAATATTTAAAGCATTTGCCAAAATTAACTTCCTCTGCATGTTCTATTAGAGTGCAATGAATTGCAGCAGCTTTTTATGTCTTGCTGCTTTTGTATGCTGTAATAATCTGTAATTATGGGTTTGCTGCAAATGCTGGAGGGTTTGTTTAATCTGACAATCTGAAAAGACAACCCTGAATAGACTTATTTAAATGAATGTTAGTTACACAAAGCCTTAGAAGCATCGATATCTTCATGTTACATTTTCTCACAAGGCTAGTTATTTAGAATTTCGTTTTGAATATCTAAATTAGAGAATTTCATATGTTTTCTTTATATCTAAATTGATTTTGAGGAGAGATACATATGTTCCATAGTTCATAACTCAAAATTTTAAATAAAATTGTCCAATTAACAAATTGAGAGATTTTTATCCTTCCATATTTATATATATCCTGAATTTAGAGAAGCAGCTTAGGAAAGAAAATGCTGTTACCTACATCTAAAATCTAAATGTAGTTTGTAAGTATTCTCAGTGTTAGTAATTATGACAGATTCGTAAATGAGTTCATTTGAACTGCATTCCCACTGTCTCTTCCTTTGAGAAGAGGATGTATAGGATGGACAGGAACCTAGGACTAGGGTTTTGTTTTGGGGAGAGCTGGCTCATTCTTGCAGTTTATTTATAAGTAAGTTTGAAAAAGGAACTCATAAAACCTGTGATACTTATAATGCTCTCAAAATTGAATGATTTATATTGCTTCTGTTATATTCAACTTTGTATACAAGTTTTCAATTCATCTTTATTAAAAAAAAAACCTGTATTATTCTTAAAGAAAAATGGTGTTTGAGGTGTTTCAGTGATTTCTCTAAGATCACAGATCAAGCCAGAGGCGAAGTCAGGAATTTTTCTGTTTTGTGATGTTTCTATTAAATTATATTCTTTCACTTCTCAAAAATGTTCTACAAAAAAGATTCATTGCTTAGAACAAGTCATATATTTAAGTTTATCACTCAAAAGGAGGAGGACAAAGAAAGAACAGAAAATTCTTTTCATACATCAAAAAATTTGTAATGTCTTTAATTACAATTTTTATTAAAATTTTTCTTTTTGTTTATTTTTGAGAGGGAGAGAGTACAAGCAGGGGAGGGACAGAGAGAGAGGAATACACAGAATCAGAGCAGGCTCCAGGCTCCAGACTGTCAGCACAGAGCCCAACACAGGGCTCAAACTCACGAACCACAAGACTATGACCTGAGCTGAAGTCGGACATTCAAACAATTTAGCCACCAAGACACCCCTTTTATTACCATTTAAAATGTGATTAGGTCTTAGTTAGATGAGCTTTTCAATCGATCTGGCCTTTATAGATACTAAGGTATGCTAAATAATACTATTTTGAAGTTACTATACACAGGGAAAAAAAGTTGAATTGTTTCCATATGTCACAGTGATTTGCTAAAAGAAAAGGGCATTTTTAAAAAATGTTTATTTATTTTGAGAGCAATTGAGAACACTAGTGGGGAGGGGCAGAGAAAGGAAATCCCAAGCAAGCTCGTGGCTGTCAGTCGGAGCCCGACATGAGGCTCAAACTCACAAACCATGAGATCATGACCTGAGCCAAATTCAAGACTCAAGACCCTTAACTGACTCAGGCGCCCCGAAAAGGGCATTTTAACAAAAGATAAAAATACGGAAATTAAAGTTGTGGTAAAGATGGAACTAACACTGAACTGGGAAGCAAAAGACCAGCCCTGTTCTTTGGTAGACCAATCCCTTAGCTCTTGTGTACCCACTTGTCCTCACGTTCAAAATGATGAGTACTGGCTAAATTGTCTGTAAGGTCCCCAACAGCATGAACTTTCATTGCATTCTAAGTTTTAATGAGGGGAAGGGAAAGCAGACACTACATTCAAGCCACTTCTCTGTTTTTTCATCCAATGGCATATCTTTTTACTTGACCTGCATATAGTCTTGAAAAAATGTAGGATTGAATTAAGGTTAATCATTTAGTGTTATCTAGTGTTGAATAGCTGATTTTCAGAACTAGGCATATTTATAATTGAAGAACAACTCAATATAATTGGAACTTTTTAAGTAAACTGAAAAATATTCATATATATACATGTATGTGGTCATAAAACATGATTGATAATGGAAGAAGATTAAAATTTTGATACTCCAACATTTCAAAGTCAACCAAAGTTCTCTCTTAGAGTTGGAATAATGGAAAAAGATGTTTTTGCTATTAATGGCATAGCAGCTGGTTTCTTGCTGATCTCTGCTTGTAGTCAGTGAGGGCTATGGCCTTGAAAATATAACACTATTCTTTTCTCTTGCTTCTTTTTAAGCATCACATGAGCAGTGCACAAGCTAATGTCCTTACAAACTTTTTTTTAATATGAAATTTATTGTCAGATTGGTTTCCATACAACACCCAGTGCTCATCCCAACACCCAGTGCTCATCCCAACAGGTGCCCTCCTCAATACCCATCACCCACCCTCCTCTCCCTCCCACTCCCCATCAACCCTCAGTTTATTCTCAGTTTTTAAGAGTCTCTTATGGGTTGGCTCTCTCCCTCTCTAACTTTTTTTGTCCTTCCCTTCCCCTGTGGTCTTCTGTTAAGTTTCTCAGGATCCACATAAGAGTGAAACATATGGTATCTGTCTTTCTCTGTATGACTTATTTCACTTAGCATAACACTTCAGTTCCATCCACATTGCTACAAAAGGCCATATTTCATTCTTTCTCATTGCCAAGTAGTATTCCATTGTGTATATAAACCACAATTTCTTTATCCATTCATCAGTTGATGGACATTTAGGCCAAGGGGTACAGGAGTGCTGATGCATAGGGGCACTTGTACCCAATGTTTATAGCAGCACTTTCAACAATAAACTTTTTTTTAAAGTGGAGTTTATTGAGATATAATTTACATAAAATATAATTTATTTTTTTATGTTGGAATTTTACTACGTATTATGTTGGTGGTTACACAACTCTGTACAGTTGCCAAAATGCATCACAAAGTACACTTAAAACTAAGGAATTTATGTAGATAATACTTTGATCATCAGGACATTCTCAAATCTAGATTTATTCTGGCAGATAGGCCATAGTGTTTCCAAATGATTAACTTTCAGAATATAAACAGTGTTCAGACAAGATCACTCTATGACTATGGTAGAACAATATAGAGACACAATCATTCTGTAATCATGTCTATAACTAAGACAACACTGTATGTACACACACATACAAACACACAACTAAACATCCTCTTCTAACATAAATGATGAGCGCTTCCTTACCAATGACAACTCCTCCCCTGCCTCGTAGATGAAAAGTATCAAGACTGTCCCCAACTTCCCGACACCACTTATTTTGGAATTGGCTTCCACATCAACCTGCTTGCAGTCACATCGGCAATGTTTGGCTAGTGGGCTTTGCCAAGTTATTGTCTCTCTCCACTTCTTCCTTCCTCCCTTTATTCTGTTTTCTGTCTTCCTTCTCCCCCCACTCTTCCTCCTCCTTCACGTCCTGCCATTTCATGCCCTTGACTGCTGTATTCTTTGTTTTCTTTTTTTACTCCTTGCTATGCACATGCTCCTTACCTATTTGCTTCCCCTAATGTGCATAAGGAAGGGGAAAAAAATGCTTCTGACATCCAACTAACTGGGACCACAATGACCCAAAAGAATATCTTACAAAAATACAATACATAAGCAGGCCCATAAAATATGATTTCCCTGAAAGTTTTCATGGTATATACTGGTTATGTTGATTCACTGTTTAAATTGATCCTGACTCCTAAAGTTTAGTAAAAGATTATTTTCTCTGAAACTTTTACATCATTGATAAAAACCATAATTAAATGCCATGTTAAGGCATGCAGTTTCTCTGAATCTACTCATGAGATAAGCAATTTATCAGTTGGATTTCATTGGCTTTCTAATCTGTGTACTGAGTGATTTTAAGTGATTTATAAGACTTGTGATCCTTCTTTGCAAGTATGATTTACATGGGTGCCTGGATGGCTCAGTAGGTTAACCGTCCAGTTCTTGATTTCGGCTCAGGTCATGATCTCACAGTTTGTGAGTTTGAGCCTGGCATTGAGCTTTGCACTGACAGCGCGGAGCTTGCTTGGGATTCTTCTTGCCCTCTCTCTGCCCCTCCTCTGCTCACACGCTCTCTCTCTAAATAAATAAATAAAGCTTTAAAAAAAAGAAAGTGTGATTTCTTTATAAAGGCTTAAGTTTAAATTGTGAATCCATAAGCAAAACTTTGAAAAGGGCTTTTTAAAAAAATTAACGAAACTTCATCAAGAGTTTTCTTCTTTGCCATCATTCTTATAAAACAGAATCTAAATCGAAAATATTTACTCTAATATTTGATAATGATTTTGATAATGTGATGAAATCTCCATTTGTTTTCTAAAAATTTCATTGTTACATGACTTCCTACCTAGGAAGCAGCAGTATCCCCACTCACTTATATTTCTTATTTCTAGTGAAAACTCAGATGCAACAAGGATTAATCTCTATAGCCGCCCGCACTGTTATTACACATCTGGTAAATCACTTGGGCCATTATCCAATGAGTGGTGGTCCTGCTATGTTAACAAGTCAGGTGTGTGAAAATCATGACAATCATTACAGTGAAAGTACTGAACTTTCTCCTGAACTCTTTGAGAGTCCAAATATCCAGTTCTTTGTGTTGAACAATACAACCTTAGTGTCCTGTATCCAGATCAGATCAGAAGAGAGTATACCTGGAGGAGGTTTATCAGCTGGCCTTGCATCAGCCAATTCAAATGTCAGAATCATAGTACGTGATCTCTCCGGAAAATATTCCTGGGATTCTGCCATCCTGTATGGACCACCTCCTGTGAGTGGCTTGTCAGAACCTACATCTCTCATACTTTCATCATCTCGTCAAGAGAAGGCAGAAGAGCCTCCTACATCTAATGAATGCTTAGAAGATATAACAGTAAATGATGGGGTTTCCCTCCAGTTTAAAAGAGGATTTAGAGAAACTGTACCAACTTGGGATACCATAAGAGATGAAGAAGATGTTCTTGATGAGCTTTTGCAATATTTAGGTATAACTAGTCCTGAATGCTTGCAGAGAACTGGAATTTCACTTAATATTCCTGCTCCACAACCTGTGTGCATTTCTGAAAAACAGGAAAATGATGTTATTAATGCTATCCTTAAGCAGCATACAGAGGAAAAAGAATTTGTTGAGAAACACTTTAATGACTTAAACATGAAAGCTGTGGAGCAAGATGAACCAACACCTCAAAAGCCTCAGTCAGCATTTTATTATTGCAGATTGCTTCTTAGCATATTGGGAATGAACTCCTGGGACAAAAGGTAAGAATAAAAGAATTTTTTTTTTTCCAACGTTTATTTATTTTTGGGACAGAGAGAGACAGAGCATGAACGGGGGAGGGGCAGAGAGAGAGGGAGACACAGAATCAGAAACAGGCTCCAGGCTCTGAGCCATCAGCCCAGAGCCCGACGCGGGGCTGGAACTCACGGACCGCGAGATCGTGACCTGGCTGAAGTCGGACGCTTAACCGACTGCGCCACCCAGGCGCCCCTAAAAGAATTTTTTTAACATTAATCTTATTCATCTTTTGATCAAGCATTTTAGTCTGTGTTCTTTTCCTCACTAAATTTTATCTGCCAATTAGTTGTTTGGCCACTGGACAGATTTCAGATCAGGATTCAAGGGAATAAAAATAAAACTCAATAAATTAACTATTAACATTTTCATAATGAGTAGTAGAACTATGACTTAGAAATTATAAAAAATAAAAATTAAAAAAAAAGAAATTATAGCTCATATAATTGAAAGAAATCTTATTTTCCCAACCTTCTTGTAAACTGATAGTAAAAACTATTTTTTCTTATAACGCTTCTGACACCGAACGTGAGTTTTCCACACCAGGCAGTTCCAGCACTAACTGGAGTCAGCACAAACAGATTAAGGGCTCAAACCCACAAGTTCTGCCTCCCACTTCAGACAAAAGTTGCAAGTCCATACTTAAAACCAACTAGCTACAAATCAGATAACCACCTATAATGATAATTCACTATAATGACTCATTAAACATTTACTTCTATTTAGCGGTTTATTATAAAGGTTAGTTAAAGGTACAGATGAACGTAGAGATGAAGAGGCATGTAGGGTGAAGTCTGAAAGGATCCCAAGTTGCAGGAGCTTCTGTTCCTGTGGAGTTGGGGTCTGCCACCCTTCCAGCACATTGAATTGAGTTGACTAACCGGGAAGCTCTTTGAACCTCATAGTGTAGGGATTGTTATGGAGACCTCTTCATATAGGTATGATTAATTATTACCATTCTCCCTTCCCCATAGGGAGGCTGAAAGTTCTAAGCTTCTTTTTATTTTTATTTTTTAAGCTTATTTATTTATTTTGAGAGAGACAGAGTGCTAGCAGGGGAAGGGCAGAGAGAGGGAGAGAGAGAATCCCAAGCAGGCTTTGTACCAGCAGCACAGAGCCCGATGTGGGGCTCAAACTCACAAATCGTGAGATACGACCTGAGCCGAAACCAGGAGTCGGATGCTTAACCAACTGAGCCGCCTCTGAAGTTCCAAGCTCCTAATCATGGTTTGTGCTTTCTAATGTCCAAGCCCTATCCTGAAGTTTTCTAGGAGCCCACCAAGCATCACCTCATCAGAACAAAGATGTTTCTGTTACCAAGGAATTGGAAGGGATTTAGGCACTCTATGTAAGATGTTCCTGTCACCTTCGTCACTCAGGAAATCACGAGAGTTTTAGGAGCTCTGTGTCAGGAACTGGGAGCGGAGCCGAAATACATATTTCTTTTTATGTCACTTCAGCCTAACAGGTTTTTTAGAGTGACAGCGGTATGATCTTTTCTTGTTTGTATCAGAGAAATTAACTCAAGATTTAGCATCAAATCAAGAAAAGAATCTTTATTTCATTTTTTAAAATTTTGTTTTCTTACATATATTGTAAAAAACTATGTTAAAAACTTGGAATAAACACGAAGTATTCATGTAAGAGTTAAATGAAAAGGCATTAGATTTAAATCAGAAGAACCAGGTTAGGTCATTTAATCTTTAAGCTTCAGACTATAAGTTGAGGAAATAACTCTCATCTCACATGAATATGAGAATTAAATTAGATAATGTACATAAAATGCCAAAATTGTACACTAGTGTAAAGCATTACTGTACATTTGATTTTTAAAATTTCTGATACTAAAAGCTGTAGGGAAGTGGAAGAAGCAGCATTGTTTATTGTTTTTGTTCAATTTGCAGTAAGAGGGGAGCCCAAGTATCACTGGATGAATAAATCTTAATAAGTGCAGGTGAAGCATTGAAATGCAGTTCTACTTGATTGACCAGTGTTTATAATCTTACTTAATTTAAATCCTTCCGTTTATTAGAAGGGAGTATCCTCTACCTTATGGGAAAGGCATTTTGTCAGGAACACAATTTGTCTGATGGTATGTCCAAACGTAGGTAATTGCCACTCACAGGAGTGCACTCTATTCTCTTTTACTATAGGATGGTCCATATTCTGTCTCTTAAAAAAATGAAAGGTGGGAAGCTATATTTTGCCACAGCAAACATTGATGTGATGAATATAATTTGTACATATTTAGCACCTATAGAACCTATTTGATGAAATTTCTACATTGCTTCATAGTGTAAAAAATACCCATAAGGTAAAACAAGAAAGCAAAGCAAATTCCATCTGGATTCCTTGGTAATCCATATGCTTACTTGGTAATGATTTAGATTTTGTGAGTATTTTATTTCTCATTAGGAGCAGCTTTCTTATATATTTTTAGGGAACTCTTAAGGAACCTACAAATATTTTTGTCCATTTTTCTGGATGTGAGCTTTATAAGCTTCTGCAAAGAAAAATTGAAGTGACCAATAGATAATGATCCACTAACAGAAATCTGTGAAGGCCTAAGTAGAAATAATGACCTATATTCTTTACATTTCTTTTAGGGTCTGTTCTCCTTTGTGTTAGAAGTATGAAAAGGCAAGAAAAGTGTTTAAGAGTTGCATGAGTAGAGTGGAAAGTATTTCCGGGACTGTCATGTTGTTCACTGCAAAGGTGATGAAAATGTTTATAAATCTCTCTGTTTAGGAGGAGCTTTCATCTCCTAAAGAAAAATGAGAAACTACTGAGAGAACTTAGGAACTTGGATTCCAGACAGTGGTAAGTTGTTGGAGAACCTTCAAATTTATAACTAGCAACTGTCAGCTATTTCTCTTTATGTGTGAATAATACTGTATTGTTGATTTCTAACTTTCTGAGAAGAACTACATTTCATTTATTTATACCTTTCAGTAATAAGCTTTTTGAAGAAAGTGCAGGGCTATGTTAAAGTATTTGGTATCTCAGAATTGTTTACCCTTTTTTATGCATTTCAGAATTCTTTTGATTGCAGAAATCTAATTGAAACTATAAAATGTCCTTTGGTTTTCCTGTATGTAGATATTCCAAGTATACCCTTTTTGATTAGTCTCAGAGGTCTCAAGTGAAATGACTGGTGAATACAAGCTAGTACATACTAAAAATATTAATGGAACAAAGATGGATGTAGGTTATTATATTGCTGTAAATCTGATTTCTGATTAAGCTCTTGGATTATGTACCCATTTACATGTAGGTTTTGATATGTAAAACTCTTATTATTTTAATGGTATCTAGGTTCTTGATGCATATGGGATGTATATGGACAAGATTTCTGGGAAACCAGTGCTAGAAATTGCAGAATATCACTTAACTGGAATTCCTATAAGGTTGACATGTATATGTGCTACTTTCTTTTCTAGACTCAAAAAATAAAATTTATGGGTAAGTGCTTTGGGGCAGTATAACTAGAAACACATTAATAAGGCGATGCTTTGAATGTTACCATTACTCAGAATGCCTGTATTTCTGAGATCTCAAATCCACAACCTACTTAACATCCATTTCTCACTCTCTCACATCTTTGTCAGCTGCTGTTTTGTACTTTCATGTTTCCAGTTTTTTGGTTTTTCTGTTTCCACGGTCAGTCTGCCACCAACCTCTGATTTCACTTGCCCTGTCCAGCTAATTCGCACATTGTCAACTATAAAAATACTATTTCTGGCATTTTCAAAACTACTCTTCCATTTAAGTTTATATATGTAGGTATGTAGATAATCAATATATATATTAATTCCAATCAGTTCTCCAATTGGAATCATTCTTAACATCTTTCTATACTCCTAGGCAGAGGTATATTACTAGAGAAAATGATCAAACTATTGTGATATAGGAGTTAGTGTAGATTCATGCTCCTTAACTTCATCAATACCTTCTCTACTGTTCGGCAAATTTCTTATCCCTTGTTTACTTCTTACCTTGTTTCTCAGAGTAATTATTATAAACCGCTTCTTTGTTTTTTAAGCCCTTCCTTATAGTCAAATGATCATCTCTATTCTAACCTCATTAAGGATTCAATTCAAATGTTTGACCTCTTATATAAAAGTCTGGTAGAACAATAGTTCCTAACCTTTCTTCTTCCTCCACACATTCGCATTTTAACACACATTAGTCACATCTTATAAATTAAATTCAGTGATTCTGACGATTAAGGAACTAATTTGAATCAAGCCAACCGCATGCCATCATTATTCTATAGGAATGCATAGTAAAGATAATTCATTCCTTTCCCATATCAAACAACTCTGACTTATAACTTTCTCTCTTTAAAATTCCCTTTTTTTTTTTAATCTGTTTATTTTTGACAGAGAGACAGAATCTGAAGCAGGCTCCAGGCCTCTTGAGTTGTCAGCAGAGTCTGAGGTGGGGCTCCAACCCGCCAACCCTGAGATCATGACCTGAGCCAAAGTCGGACACTTAACCGACTGAGCCACCCAGGCGCCCCTTGCTTTAAAATTTCTGTATTGAGCCATCTTTTCTTGCTCACCTTCAGTTTCAGAAAAGCCTTTTTTCCCCCATCTGTACTTCTGCTTACTACCTTTTCTGACTGCTCTAGGATCTTCAAAAAGTTATCCCATCTTTATCTTGTATTTCTACTTACCCTTTACCATCAGCACACCTGTTACCTTCCTTTAAACAAAACTTCTCAGTTACCATCCTTTGAAGCTACAGTCTATCTTTTTTATGCCTTTTACTACCAAATTTTATGAGAAAATAGAATCTTTACTCAGTTCTTTGGTTTTTGTTGTTCTTAGCTTTTCTTAGAATAATCTTTTAAAAATAATGTTTCATTTCTCTGGTTATTATAGAAAATATACAATAGAAAAATAAACAATCTACCAGTAAAGCCTTGGATTACAAGTAACTTGTTCTTTGAGTGTTCCACAGGATGAGCAAACATTTCTAATAAATTTTAACTTGATAAATGAGCCAGTGGTTCTTGAAATTGGCTTTAATATACGAGTGCTTTGGATTGCAAGCATGTTTCCAGAACAAATTATGATCACAAACCAAGGTTTTACTGTATTTATAACACTATTCTTAACATTTGTTTATGTAATTTTTCTCTTTTTTGATAGACATACATTTGATTTGTTTGTTTTAAAAAACTGGAATCACAGTAATATATATGTACATAGTAAGTTATCTTTTAAAAAGGACTTTATCATTGGGGTGCCTGGGTGGCTCAGTCCATTAAACATCCAATTCTTTTTTTTTTTTTTTTTTTTCTGAAATTTATTGACAAATTGGTTTCCATACAACACCCAGTGCTCATCCCAAAAGGTGCCCTCCTCAATACCCATCACCCACCCTCTCCTCCCTCCCACCCCCCATCAACCCTCAGTTTGTTCTCAGTTTTTAACAGTCTCTTATGCTTTGGCTCTCTCCCATTCTAACCTCTTTTTTTTTTTTTTCCTTCCCCTCCCCCATGGGTTCCTGTTAAGTTTCTCAGGATCCACATAAGAGTGAGACCATATGGTATCTGTCTTTCTCTGTATGGCTTATTTCACTTAGCATCACACTCTCCAGTTCCATCCACGTTGCTACAAAGGGCCATATTTCATTCTTTCTCATTGCCACGTAATATTCCATTGTGTATATAAACCACAATTTCTTTATCCATTCATCAGTTGATGGACATTTAGGCTCTTTCCATAATTTGGCTATTGTTGAGAGTGCTGCTATGAACATTGGGGTACAAGTGGCCCTATGCATCAGTGCTCCTGTATCCCTTGGATAAATTCCTAGCAGTGCTATTGCTGGGTCATAGGGTAGGTCTATTTTTAATTTTCTGAGGAACCTCCACACTGCTTTCCAGAGCGGCTGCACCAATTTGCATTCCCACCAACAGTGCAAGAGGGTTCCCGTTTCTCCACATCCTCTCCAGCATCTCTAGTCTCCTGATTTGTTCATTTTGGCCACTCTGACTGGCGTGAGGTGATACCTGAGTGTGGTTTTGATTTGTATTTCCCTGATAAGGAGCGACGCTGAACATCTTTTCATGTGCCTGTTGGCCATCCGGATGTCTTCTTTAGAGAAGTGTCTATTCATGTTTTCTGCCCATTTCTTCACTGGGTTATTTGTTTTTCGGGTGTGGAGTTTGGTGAGCTCTTTATAGATTTTGGATACTAGCCCTTTGTCCGATATGTCATTTGCGAATATCTTTTCCCATTCCGTTGGTTGCCTTTTAGTTTTGTTGGTTGTTTCCTTTGCTGTGCAGAAGCTTTTTATCTTCATAAGGTCCCAGTAATTCACTTTTGCTTTTAATTCCCTTGCCTTTGGGGATGTGTCGAGTAAGAGATTGCTACGGCTGAGGTCAGAGAGGTCTTTTCCTGCTTTCTCCTCTAAGGTTTTGATGGTTTCCTGTCTCACATTTAGGTCCTTTATCCATTTTGAGTTTATTTTTGTGAATGGTGTGAGAAAGTGGTCTAGTTTCAACCTTCTGCATGTTGCTGTCCAGTTCTCCCAGCACCATTTGTTAAAGAGGCTGTCTTTTTTCCATTGGATGTTCTTTCCTGCTTTGTCAAAGATGAGTTGGCCATACGTTTGTGGGTCTAGTTCTGTGGTTTCTATTCTATTCCGTTGGTCTATGTGTCTGTTTTTGTGCCAATACCATGCTGTCTTGATGATGACAGCTTTGTGGTAAAGGCTAAAGTCTGGGATTGTGATGCCTCCTGCTTTGGTCTTCTTCTTCAAAATTCCTTTGGCTATTTGGGGCCTTTTGTGGTTCCATATGAATTTTAGGATTGCTTGTTCTAGTTTCGAGAAGAATGCTGGTGCAATTTTGATTGGGATTGCATTGAATGTGTAGATAGCTTTGGGTAGTATTGACATTTTGACAATATTTATTTTTCCAATCCATGAGCAGGGAATGTCTTTCCATTTCTTTAAATCTTCTTCAATTTCCTTCAGAAGCTTTCTATAGTTTTCAGCATACAGATCCTTTACATCTTTGGTTAGATTTATTCCTAGGTATTTTATGCTTCTTGGTGCAATTGTGAATGGGATCAGTTTCTTTATTTGTCTTTCTGTTGCTTCATTGTTAGTGTATAAGAATGCAACTGATTTCTGTACATTGATTTTGTATCCTGCAACTTTGCTGAATTCCTGTATCAGTTCTAGCAGACTTTTGGTGGAGTCTATCGGATTTTCCATGTATAATATCATGTCATCTGCAAAAAGCGAAAGCTTGACTTCATCTTTGCCAATTTTGATGCCTTTGATTTCCTTTTGTTGTCTGATTGCTGATGCTAGAACTTCCAGCACTATGTTAAACAGCAGCGGTGAGAGTGGGCATCCTTGTCGTGTTCCTGATCTCAGGGAAAAAGCTTTCAGTTTTTCCCCGTTGAGGATGATGTTAGCTGTGGGCTTTTCATAAATGGCTTTTATGATCTTTAAGTATGTTCCTTCTATCCCGACTTTCTCAAGGGTTTTTATTAAGAAAGGGTGCTGGATTTTGTCGAAGGCCTTTTCTGCATCGATTGACAGGATCATATGGTTCTTCTCTCTTTTTTTGTTAATGTGATGTATCACGTTGATTGATTTGCGAATGTTGAACCAGCCCTGCATCCCAGGAATGAATCCCACTTGATCATGGTGAATAATTCTTTTTATATGCCGTTGAATTCGATTTGCTAGTATCTTATTGAGAATTTTTGCATCCATATTCATCAGGGATATTGGCCTGTAGTTCTCTTTTTTTACTGGGTCTCTGTCTGGTTTAGGAATCAAAGTAATACTGGCTTCATAGAATGAGTCTGGAAGTTTTCCTTCCCTTTCTATTTCTTGGAATAGCTTGAGAAGGATAGGTATTATCTCTGCTTTAAACGTCTGGTAGAACTCCCCTGGGAAGCCATCTGGTCCTGGACTCTTATTTGTTGGGAGATTTTTGATAACCGATTCAATTTCTTCGCTGGTTATGGGTCTGTTCAAGCTTTCTATTTCCTCCTGATTGAGTTTTGGAAGCGTGTGGGTGTTCAGGAATTCGTCCATTTCTTCCAGGTTGTCCAATTTGTTGGCATATAAGTTTTCATAGTATTCCCTGATAATTGTTTGTATCTCTGAGGGATTGGTTGTAATAATTCCATTTTCATTCATGATTTTATCTATTTGGGTCATCTCCCTTTTCTTTTTGAGAAGCCTGGCTAGAGGTTTGTCAATTTTGTTTATTTTTTCAAAAAACCAACTCTTGGTTTCGTTGATCTGCTCTACAGTTTTTTTAGTTTCTATATTGTTTATTTCTGCTCTGATCTTTATTATTTCTCTTCTTCTGCTGGGCTTAGGCTGCCTTTGCTGTTCTGCTTCTATTTCCTTTAGGTGTGCCGTTAGATTTTGTATTTGGGATTTTTCTTGTTTCTTGAGATAGGCCTGGATTGCAATGTATTTTCCTCTCAGGACTGCCTTTGCTGCGTCCCAAAGCGTTTGGATTGTTGTATTTTCATTTTCGTTTGTTTCCATATATTTTTTAATTTCTTCTCTAATTGCCTGGTTGACCCACTCATTCGTTAGTAGGGTGTTCTTTAACCTCCATGCTTTTGGAGGTTTTCCAGACTTTTTCCTGTGGTTGATTTCAAGCTTCATGGCATTGTGGTCTGAAAGTAAGCATGGTATAATTTCAATTCTTGTAAACTTATGAAGGGCTGTTTTGTGACCCAGTATATGATCTATCTTGGAGAATGTTCCATGTGCACTCGAGAAGAAAGTATATTCTGTTGCTTTGGGATGCAGAGTTCTAAATATATCTGTCAAGTCCATCTCATCCAATGTCTCATTCAGGGCCCTTGTTTCTTTATTGACCGTGTGTCTAGATGATCTATCCATTTCTGTAAGTGGTGTATTAAAGTCCCCTGCAATTACCACATTCTTATCAATAAGGTTGCTTATGTTTATGAGTAATTGTTTTATATATTTGGGGGCTCCGGTATTCGGTGCATAGACATTGATAATTGTTAGCTCTTCCTGATGGATAGACCCTGTAACTATTATATAATGTCCTTCTTCATCTCTTGTTACAGCCTTTAATTTAAAGTCTAGTTTGTCTGATATAAGTATGGCTACTCCAGCTTTCTTTTGGCTTCCAGTCGCATGATAAATAGTTCTCCATCCCCTCACTCTCAATCTAAAGGTGTCCTCAGGTCTAAAATGAGTCTCTTGTAGACAGCAAATAGATGGGTCTTGTTTTTTTATCCATTCTGATACCCTATGTCTTTTGGTTGGCACATTTAATCCATTTACATTCAGTGTTATTATAGAAAGATACGGGTTTAGAGTCATTGTGATGTCTGTATGTTTTATGCTTATAGTGATGTCTCTGGGACTTTGTCTCACAGGGTCCCCCTTAGGATCTCTTGTAGGGCTGGTTTAGTGGTGACAAATTCCTTCAGTTTTTGTTTGTTTGGGAAGACCTTTATCTCTCCTTCTATTCTAAATGACAGACTTGCTGGATAAAGGATTCTTGGCTGCATATTTTTTCTGTCTAGCACCCTGAAAATCTCTTGCCAATTCTTTCTGGCCTGCCAAGTTTCAAAAGAGAGATCAGTCACGAGTCTTATAGGTCTCCCTTTATATGTGAGGGCACGTTTATCCCTTGCTGCTTTCAGAATTTTCTCTTTATCCTTGTATTTTGCCAGTTTCACTATGATATGTCGTGCAGAAGATCGATTCAAGTTACGTCTGAAGGGAGTTCTCTGTGCCTCTTGGATTTCAATGCCTTTTTCCTTCCCCAGTTCAGGGAAGTTCTCAGCTATGATTTCTTCAAGTACCCCTTCAGCACCTTTCCCTCTCTCTTCCTCCTCTGGGATACCAATTATGCGTATATTATTTCTTTTTAGTGTATCACTTAATTCTCTAATTTTCCCCTCATACTCCTGGATTTTTTTATCTCTCTTTTTCTCAGCTTCCTCTTTTTCCATAACTTTATCTTCTAGTTCACCTATTCTCTCCTCTGCCTCTTCAAGCCGAGCTGTGGTGGTTTCCATTTTGTTATGCATTTCGTTTAAAGCGTTTTTCAGCTCCTCGTGACTGTTCCTTAGTCCCTTGATCTCTGTAGCAAGAGATTCTCTGCTGTCCTGTATACTGTTTTCAAGCCCAGCGATTAATTTTATGACTATTATTCTAAATTCACTTTCTGTTATATTATTTAAATCCTTTTTGATCAGCTCATTAGCTGTTGTTATTTCCTGGAGATTCTTCTGAGGGGAGTTCTTCCGCTTGGTCATTTTGGATAGTCCCTGGCGTGGTGAGGACCTGCAGGGCACTTCCCCTGTGCTGTGGTGTATACCTGGAGTTGGTGGGCGGGGCCACAGTCAGACCTGATGTCTGCCCCCAGCCCACCGCTGGGGCCACAGTCAGACTGGTGTGTGCCTTCTCTTCCCCTCTCCTAGGGGCGGGATTCACTGTGGGGTGGTGTGGCTCGTCTGGGCTACTTGCACCCTGCCAGGCTTGTGATGCTGGGGATCTGGCGTATTAGCTGGGGTGGGTAGGCAAGGTGCTCGGGGGCAGGAGGGGCAGGCTTAGATCGCTTCTCCTTAGGTGATCCACTTCAGGAGGGGCCCTGTGGCAACGGGAGGGAGTCAGATCCGCTGCCGGAGGTTTGGCTCCGCAGAAGGGCAGAGTTGGGTGTTTGCGCGGAGCGAGCAAGTTCCCTGGCAGGAACCGGTTCCCTTTGGGATTTCGGCTGGGGGATGGGCGGGGAGATGGCGCTGGCGAGCGCCTTTGTTCCCCACCAAACTGAGCTCTGTTGTCAGGGGGCTCAGCAGCTCTCCCTCCCTTTGTCCTCCAGCCTTCCCGCTTTCCGAGCAGAGCTGTTAATTTCTGACCTCCCAGACGCTAAGTCGCGCTTGCTGTCGGAACACAGTCCGCCCGGCCCCTCCACTTTTGCAAGCCCAACTCGGGGGCTCTGCTTGGCCGGCGAGCCGCCCCTCCACCCCGGCTCCCTCCCGCCAGTCCGTGGAGCGCGCACAGCCTCGCCGCCCTTCCTACCCTCTTCCGTGGGCCTCTCGTCTGCGTTTGGCTCCGGCGACTCTGTTCTGCTAATCCTCTGGCGGTTTTCTGGGTTATTTAGGCAGGTGTAGATGGAATCTAAGTGATCAGCAGGACGTGTGGTGAGCCCAGCGTCCTCCTAAGCCGCCATCTTGCCGCAACTCCTCGGCAATCAGCTTTTTAAATGCATAAACATCCAATTCTTGATTTTGGTGCAGGTCATGATCTCACAGTCATGAGATCAAGCCCTGTGTCAGGCTCCTTGCTGAGCATGGAGCCTGCTTGGGATTCTTGCCCTCTGCCCCTACCCCCAGCCTCTCAAAATAAACAAATAAACATTTTTTAAAAGGAACTTTATCATATTGTGAATATTTTCCTCAGCCATTTTGATATTTTTCAAAAAAAATTTTTTATGGTGCCAAGTTCTGTGATTATTGGACATTTAAGTTGTTTTTATCATGCCCTAGGATAGATTTCTAGAAATAGAATTATTACATCAAAGCATAAGAACTTACTTCAGGTCATATATATTGCAAAACCACCTTTCACTAAGTACTAATTTCTACTCCTACCAACACTGTATAAGAATACTTACAGAAATTCTACTTAGCCAACACAAGGTGTTAATCACATTTCTAAATCTTTCCTAGCTTGAGAGGCAGGTCATGGTATCTCTTTAATTTATAGTTCTTTATTAGTAACAAAGTTAATATTTTTCATGTATTTGTAACAAATTTTACTCTTTTCCAATTCCTTCTCAGTGTCCTTTTTCTATTTAAAGTGGAATTTTTCTAACCTGTAAGAGCTCTCTTACATATATGGTTATATAAGGATTAACTTTCGTACTTATTGTGGGAGTTTTCCCAATTAGTTGTTTGGCTATCAGTTTTCAACAATTTCACATTGTTTAACATACAGGTTTTTCAGGGGCGCCTGGGTGGCGCAGTCGGTTAAGCGTCCGACTTCAGCCAGTTCACGATCTCGCGGTCCGTGAGTTCGAGCCCCGCGTCAGGCTCTGGGCTGATGGCTCGGAGCCCGGAGCCTGTTTCCGATTCTGTGTCTCCCTCTCTCTCTGCCCCTCCCCCGTTCATGCTCTGTCTCTCTCTGTCCCCCCAAAAAATAAATAAGGGTTGAAAAAAAAATTAAAAAAAAAAAAACAAAAACATACAGGTTTTTCATTTGTATGTAATTATGTCTCTCAGTCTTTTTTCTTTGGATTTTTTTCAATTGTTTAATCATACTTCAAGAATTAATTCTGTCTTGAAATCAACTAAACATTCTATTATATTTCCTTCTAGATCCATAGTTACTTGTTGGAGTGGTAATTATTTTACATTTAATTCTTTATTTCTTCTGGAATACGTTTTAGTTTATGCAGTAAGAAATTAATATTGGAGAATAGTCTTTCTCTGTAATTTGTTGGTAATATATACCTTTCCCATTGATTTAATGTTTCCTTTATCAAATAGTAAGCTGTGTATTTCAAAACTATCTGTTCATTTCTTTTGATTTTTCTATGAATTTTGTGCAGATGTTAGTGTTTCACTTATTGTAGCTTTATATTTTAATATCTGATAGGCCCAGTCTTCTTCCTCACCCTCCTCATACATATTCTTCTTTTCTTAGATATTTTCACCTGTTTATTCTTCTAGATACATGTTAGAATTAGGCTGTTGTTTTCCAGAAAAAAATCCCATTGATATTTTGCTTTGATATGCAATAAAACTTTCATATAGAAAGAATAAGCACATTTGTTATCATTCTTCCCATTAGTAATCATGGCATGTTTTTCATTTATTCTGGGGCCCAGACATTACTTTTAGGGTTATTTTATTGCTGTGATGCTATTCTAAAATTTTTTTTAACATTTGTTTATTTTTGAGAGACAGAGAGAGAGCACAAGCAGGGCAGGAGCAGAGAGAGAGGGAGACACAGAATCCGAAGCAGGCTCCAGGCTCTGAGCTGTCAGCACAGAACCCAATGCGGGGCTCGAACTCACAGACCGCGAGATCATGACCTGAGCTGAAGTCAGCCACTTAACCAACTGAGCCACCCAGGCGCCCCTGCTGTGATACTATTCTAAATAGAATTTATTTCCCATTATATTTTGCTATCCAGATACTTTAGTGAATTCTCTTATTTATTTTAAACATTTTATAGTTATCTCAGTCTTAGGATCTGTCTAGGTATATAATTATCTACAAATAATCTCTTTTCTAAGAGTTATGCCTGTTTTTGTTTTTATCATGTTTTATTACATTGACTAGAACTTGCACCTACAGTGTTCAGTAGTTATTGTAAGAGAGAGTGGACATCCTGTTAAAGGAATCTTTTTCAGCATCTATTCAAATTTTCATATAGTTTTGCTTTCTTAACTAATTGATGTACTTTAAAACCACTACATTGATAATACTAAGTAATTCTTGCATTCTTGGGATAAACCCTACTGGGTCATTTGACTTCCTGTTGTGTTAAATATACTAGATTTTCATTTTGAATTAGTGTATAGTCCATTTCTAAGCATACTCTATATTTAAATTTTTATCTGTTCTTATTATGTTTTTAGAATTAAGGCTATAGCCAGGTTCATGAAATAAATATTATCTGTTGTTTGAAAATTTAGAACAATTAGTAAAATTTCTAATTCTTCCCATTTGTCTCGTTATTAGTCTCTGGGTTTTCTTTTAGCTCTTGGGTCATTTTCAATTTATTTTATCTTTTTGGTTTTTTACAAAACTCTTTTTCATTGAGACTTTCAAAACGCATACTAGCAGGTAATAGTATCATAATTCTGTCCTATTCCTTTTCTCCTTTTATTTTTGTTGGACTTTTTTTTTCTCTTTTTAAAAAGTTAATTAATTTATGTATTCCCATATTATCCCTTCAAAGTTTTTCAACCTGGCTTTATTGAGATAGAATTGACATACAACATTTTGGTAGTTTATGGTTTAAACATAATGATTTATAAATATACATATTGCAAAACGATTACCACAATAAGGTTAGTTAACACATCTATTTTAGTTACATGTTACAATTATTTTTTTGTAATGAAAACTTTAAAAAACCCTCTCTCTTAGCAACCTTTAAATATATAGTACGGTACTGTTAACTATAGTTAGCATGCTGTACATTACTTCCCCCGAATTCATCTTACAACTGGAAGTTTATGCCCTTTGACCACCTTCACCAATTTTGCCCCTTACCCCCTCCCCACCCCTGGAACCAATCTGTTCTCTGTTTCTATGAGTTCAGTATTTCAGATTCCACATATAAGAGAGAACATACAATATTTGTCTTTCTTTGACTTATTTCACTTAGCATAATGCCCTCAAGGTTCATCTAAATTGTCACAAATGGCAGGCTTTCCTTCTTTTTTTTATGGCTGAATTCCATTATTTAGTTGGCTCTTGAACAACACGGGTCAGGGGCACCAACTCTCCCCACTCCTATCCCCGTGCAGTTGAATGTCTGTATACAGCTTTGACTCCCCCAAAACTTAACTACTAATAGCCTGCTGTTGACCAGAAGCTTTACTGATAGCATAAACAGTCAACTGACATATGTGTTATATGTTGTATGTGTTATATATTGTACTCTTTAAACTATAGGAAAAATGTTAACTGAGAAAATCATAAGGAAGAGAAAATATATCTATACCACTGCACTGTATTTATTGAAAAATTTTTGTTTATAAATGGACCCACACAGTTCAAACCCCTGTTGTTCATGGGTCAACTGTACATGTATACCACATTTTCTTAATCCATTCATCTGTTGATGGACAGGTTGTTTTTCACACATTGGCTATTATAAATAATGCTGCAGTGAACATGGGGATGCAGATATCTCTTCAAGAGAGTAATTTTGTTTCCTTTGGATATATACCCAGAAGTGGGATTGCTGGATTATGGAGTAGTTCTGTTTTTAATTTTTTGAAGAACCTCCATACTGTTTTCCATAATGGCTGCATCAATTTACATTCCCACCAACAGTGTACAAGGGTTGTCTCTTTTGTACATCTTTGCCAGTACTTGTTATCTCTTGTCTTTTTGATGATAGCTATTCTAACAGTTGTGAGGCGGTATCTCCCTGTGGTTTTGATTTGCAGTTCCCCAATAATTAGTGATGCTGGACACCTTTTCATGTACCTGCTGGCTATTTGAATATCCCCTTTGAAAAATATCTCTTTGAGTCCTTGGCCATTTTTCTTAGGTCCTCTTTTCTTTTTTTGCCCACTTTAATTGCATTCCTTGTTTTATTACTGTTGAATTGTATGAGTTACTAATATTTTGAATACTAACCCATTATCTGATACATATATATAATTCGCAAATATTTTCTTCCATTTCGTAGGTTCCCTTTCCATTTTGTTTATCATCTGTTCTGCTATGCACAAGCTGTTTAGTTTGACATAGTCCCACTTGTTTGTGTTGGTTTTGGTTTGGAGTTTTGGTTTTGTTGCTTGTGCTTTCATGTCTAAAAAAAATCACTGCCAAGACCAGTGTCAAAGAGCTTACCTTCTATTTTTCTTCTAGGAGTTTTATGTTAAGTCTTTGATCCATTTCATGTTAGTTTTTGTGAGTGGTATAAGGTAGGAGTCCAGTTTCATTCTTTTGCATGTGAATATCTGCTTTTTCTCCATACCATTTATTGAAGAGACTATCTTTTCTCCATTGAGTATTCTTGGATCCCTTGTCAAATATTAGTTGACTATTTATGCATCGGTTTATCTCTGGGTTGTCAGTTCTGTTCCATTGATCTTTGTTTTTATTACAATACAATTTGATGACTATAGTGTTGTAATATAATTTGTAATCAGTCAGTGTGATGCCTCTAGCTTTGTTATTCTTTCTCAGAATTGCTTTGACTATCTTGGGTCTTTTGTGATTCCATATGAATTTTAGTATAGTTTTTCTGTTTCTGTGAAAAATGCCATTGGGTTGATAAGGATTACAGTGAATCAGTAGATTACTTTGGATCAAATGAACATTTTAATACTAATCCATGAACCACAGGTTATCTTTCTCTTTATTTGTTTCTTCAATATCTTTCATCAATGTCTTAAAGTTTACATTATGAAAATCTTTTATCTTGGTTAAATTTTTTCCTAAGTAAATTTTTTGGATGCTATTATAAATGAGATTTTCTTTATTTCTTTGGCAGATAATTCAATGTTAGTATATAGAAAAATGACCGATTTTTGTATCCTACATTTTTATTGAATTTGTTTACTAGTTCTAACAGTTTTTTTATGGAGTCTTCTGGATTTTCTTATAAGGTCATGTCATCTACAAAAGGAGATAATTGTATTACTTTCTTTCCAATTCAGATGCTTTCTATTTCTTTTTCTTGCTTGATTGCTCTGGCGAGGACTTCCAGTTATATATTAAGAGTTATGAGAGTGGGCACCCTGATCTGTTCCTGTTCTTAGGAAAAAATCTTTCAGTTTTCCTCTGTATGATGTTAGCTGTGAGCTTGTCAGATAAGGCCTTAATTATGTTAAAGTGCATTCCTACTCTGTCCAGTTTGTTAAGAGTGTTTGTCATGAATGGATATTGAATTTTGTCAAATTCTTTAGCTGCATCTATGGAGATGATTGTGTGAATTTTATCTTTTATTCTGTTAATGTGATGTATTCCATCTATTGATTTGCATGTGTTGAACCATCCTGGCATCCAAAGGATGAATCTTACTTTATCATGTTGTTTGATCCTTTAATGTACTGTTGAATTCTATTTGTTAGTATTTTGTTGAGAATTTTTGCATCTGAACTCATGAGATGTTGGCCTGTAATATTCTTTTCTTATAGTATTCTTAACAAGCTTGGGTATCAAGGTAATGCTGTCCTGATAAAATGAATTTGGAAGTATTCCCTCCTTTTCACTTTTGTGGAAGAGTTTGAGAAGGATTGGTATTACTTCTTTAATTGTTGAGTAGAATTCACAGTGAAACCATCTGGTACAGGGCTTTTCTTTGTTGGAAGGTTTTTGATTACTGCTTCCATCTGCTTACATGTTTAGACTTTCTGTTCTTTGATAATTAAGTCTTGGTAGGTTGTACATTTCTAGGAACTTACCATTTCTTTTAGGTTATCCAATTGTTTGGCGTATAGTTGTTTATCATAATCTCTTACGATCATTTGCATTTCTGTGGTATCAGTTGTAATATCTCCTCTTTGTTTATAACATTCATTCAGGTTCTCTTTTTTGTGGTTTATTTAGCTAAAGGTTTTCCAATCTTGTTGATATTTTCAAAGAACTAGCTCTTGGTTTTGATCATTTTTTCTGTTTTCCTATTTATTTCATTTATTTCTGCTCTAGTTTTTATTGTTTCCTTTCTTCTGTTAACTTTGGGCTTAGTTTATTCTTCTTTTTCTAGTTCCTTTAGGTGTAAAGTTAGGTTATTTATTTGAGATCTCTTTTCTTTTTTTTTTTTTTTTTATTTTAGAGAGAGAGAGCACAAACAGGGGAGAGGGGCGGAGGGGGAGAAAGAGAGAATCTTAAGCTGGCTCTTTGCTCAGTGCAGAACCCAGCGTGGAGCTCAGAGCTCAATCCCATGACCCCGGGATCATGACCTGCACCAAAATCAAGAGTCAGACGCTCAACTGACTGAGCCACCCAGGCGCCTCTCTTTTTTCTTGATGTATGTATATATCACTATAAACTCCCCTCTTGAAACTACTTTTGCTGCATTCTATAAATTATGGTTTGTTGTATTTCCTTTTTTGTTTGTCTCAAGATATTCTTAATTTCCCTGTTGGTTTCTTTTTTGACCCATTGGTTGTTTAGGAGTGTGTCATTTAGTTTCCATGTATTTGTGAATTTTTCAGCTTTCCTCCTGTTTATTGATTTCTAGTTTAATTCCTTTGTGTTTGGAAAAGATACATGACATAAGATTTCTATCTTCTTGAATTTGTTGAGATTTGTGTTCCAGCACATGATCTGTCCTAGATCATGTTGGCCTGTAATTTTCCATGTGCACTTGAGAAGAATGAATGTGCACTTGAGAAGAATATATATTCTGCTACTGTTGGACAGAATGTTCTATATATATCTGTTAAGTCTGTTTGGTCTGTAGTACTGTTCAAATGTACTTTCTTGCTTGATTTCCTGTCTGGATGATTTGTTCATTGTTGAGAGTGGGGTGTTAAAGTCCCCAGCTGTTACTGTATTGCTGTTTATTTCCCTTTACTATTACTATTTGCTTTATATAGTTAGGTGCTTCAGTGTTGGATGCATAAATATTTATAATTGTTTTGTCTTGATGGATTGACCCATTTATGGTAGTGACTTTTTTTTTTTTTTACCGTTTTTAACACACAGTCTACAAATATAGCAACCTTTGCTTCTTTTTGTTGCTTTACCATTTGCTTAAAATATTGTTTTCCATCCCTTCATTTTCATACTCTGTGTTGTGTTGTCTGTAAAGCTAAAATGAGTCTCTTGTAAGCAGCATATCATTTGGAACTCACTTTTTTTTTCTGATCTATTCAGCCATTCTGTCTTTTGATTGGCAAATTTAATTCATTAACATTTAAAGTAATTATTGAGAGGTAAAAACTTACTAATGCCATTTTTTCATTGTTTTCTGTTTTGTAGATAGTTTGTTTTTGCTTTCTCTACTGGTGTCTTCATTTGTGATCTAAAGACTTTTTAGAGTAGTATGTTTGAGCCCTTTATCATAATTTTTTGTGTATCTACTACAGGATTTTCCTTTGTGGTTACATGAAGCTCATATAAAATATGTTATATTTATAATGTCTTATTTGAAGCTGATTAGAACTTGATAGGTAGCATACTGAAACTTTAGATTTTTACTTCTTCCTTGCATTTTAGGTTATGATGTTACTACAGTTTATATATTTTTTATATTGTGTATCCAATAACAAATTATTATGTTTATGATTTTTAAACATTTTCTAACTTTTATTTTAAAAAAATTTTTTTTTTCAACGTTTATTTATTTTTGGGACAGAGAGAGACAGAGCATGAACGGGGGAAGGGCAGAGAGAGAGGGAGACACAGAATCGGAAACAGGCTCCAGGCTCCGAGCCATCAGCCCAGAGCCCGACGCGGGGCTCGAACTCACGGACCGTGAGATCGTGACCTGGCTGAAGTCGGACGCTTAACCGACTGCGCCACCCAGGCGCCCCAACATTTTCTAACTTTTAAACTAGAGTTGTAATTAATTATGTACCATGATTACAGTGGGCTTTCTTGTCTTGATACAAATAATCTACTTAATCTTTCCAAAGAAACAGTTTCTCATGTATTATATTCTATTATGTTCTTTTTTTTTTTTTTAGAAGGGAGAGCCCTTTTTTTTTTTTTAATTTATTTATTTATTTTGAGAGAGAGCAAATGGGGGCCAAGAGAGAGGGAGAGAGAGAATCTCAACCAGGCTCGGCACTGTCAGCAGGATGGAGAGCCCCATGTGGGGCTCCAACTCACAAACCATGAGATCATGACCTCAGCTAAAATCAAGAGTTGGACACTTACCTGACTGAGCCCACCAGGCACCCCTGTGTTCTATTTTTTAACTCATTAATTTTTGTTTATTATGTCTTAATTTATAAGTTTTATATTGTTCTTTTTCTTCTAGAATTGAATGTTATTTGTCTTAGTTTTATTATTTTTTTATTTTTTTATTTTTTTTTCAATATATGAAATTTATTGTCAAATTGGTTTCCATACAACACCCAGTACTCATCCCAAAAGGTGCCCTCCTCAATACCCATCACGCACCCTCCCCTCCCTCCCACCCCGCATCAACCCTCAGTTTGTTCTCAGTTTTTAAGAAGTTTTATTATTTTTAACAATGAAATAGTCTTAGGGTATAAAATTTTTCTGAGTATATAGCTCCTATCGATTTTTTTAGCCTCAGCTTAAACATTTTTTTTTAAATCCTTTCCCTAAACTACCCCTAACTCTTTACCTTCTCCCTAGTCGTGTTTGGACCTTCAATGTGCTCTCACAGACCCCTGTAACACTTCCTTGTCATAGCATTTATCACACCATATTATTATTATTTCTTAGATATTTTTATTACTTCTTTCCAAGATAGTTATAATAACTCTCTAGGTAATCTGTGAGTTCTTGTATCCTAACTCTTCCCCATGATAATTTATCTTTGGTACTAGATGGTCAAGTCCTTGAGGGCAGGAATCATATCTCTTTTGCTGTCTTGCTCATCATGTGTTCTCAGACCTCACTGCTCTACAGAAACTATCCTTCTGAAGGTTAGTATCCTGACCATCAAGTCTAAAGTTTTCTCAGTCCTCACCAGGCCCTTTGATTTATCTGATTAACTAAATTTAGTTAATTTAATAAGCATTTTAAAAGATTTAAAATATTACAGCAGTTAGATTTACAAAATAATTGATTACAAAGCACAGAGTTCCCACACACCCTCTTCCTCCTTCACATAATTTTCTCTGTCTCTTGTATCCTTGTGGTAACATTTGTTAAAATTGCTGAAACAATATTGATATATTATTATTAACAGAAGTCCATAGTTTACATGAAGAGTTCATTCTCTGTGTTGTACATTGTATGCATTTTGACAAATTAGTAACAGGTATCCACCATTACAGTATCCTATATAATAGTTTCACTGCCCTAAAACCCCCTGAGTATTATATCCCCTAATTTAATACTATTGTCTCTTCTCTAAAATGTTCTTCTCCCCTGGCTTCTGTAACACTATAATTACCTTGTTCAACTCCTAGTTTTCTATTATTCCAAGTTTGTCTTCACTGGTTCATCTTTTACCTCCTAACCCCGTAACATAGCTATCCCTCTCATTGTGATATCTCTCATACCTTCTCAACCCCATTCTTACCATGTACTCCTCCTGTCTTTCAATTCTCAGTCATAATTTTGCAGCTGCATGTTACAGATTTTTACCTGCTTCCTCATTACCATTTCAAAGTCACCATTTCATTGCCAAATCAAATCCTCTCATAATTTTCTTGGTTATGTTTAGAAATATCGTGTCAGTCACCTAAACTTGACCATTTCCTTTCCCTTGCCCTTCCTCTGTCTTTCCTTTGCTTCTCTTGCCCCCAACCCCTTGATTCATGTTCTTATTAATTTTAAGAGAGTGTTAGAAGGTGGGGGAGTGGGGTGGTAAAGTATCCCCCAAATTAACAAGGCCCTTTGGGAATGGAAAACAAAGCAGGCGACTCCACACAGTTTAGAATTTTGGGGGGGTAACTTACTGACACGGGGGGATCAAGCAGAGGACAGTCCACAGCAGCTGCATAGTTATTCTCTGCAAAGTCCAGACCGTAGTCCACAAATTTTATAGAACGAAGAGACATGCAGTAGGGCACTGTAGTGAGATCAGAGGGTTCACAAGCACCTTAAATTGTTTGCATGCGCCTGATTAACAGCTAACCTTTAATTAGACCTCGTGATACCACCTGTGCATCAGGGAAGGGAAAGACAATGTTCTCTCTAACAGATTCATAAGAGGCCAAAACAAGCCATCTCAGCCTTGGCAAGCATTTCTAAGGAATGTATATTAACCTCCAAGGGGCCCTGAACACGTAGCCACAAGCAAACATGAGTAAGATAGTGAGCCAAAGATGGAGTAAGTATTGAGAGTTATAACAACTCTCTTAAGTATAGGCTCTCATCTCCTGACTTCCCCATCTAAACAGTCCTCACCACCAGAATAATATTTCTAAAGTAAAATTTTGATTTTTTTTTCCTTAGTGTCTTTCTAGTGTGTGCACTAGACTCTTTAGTCCAGAGCTCAGTTCATACCTGCCAGTCTTGGCTGTTCATGGTTCTTTATGTTACCTTATGCTCTTCTACTTCTTGGCTCCTGCTAAACTACTACTTGTCTTATATATACCTTGACTATATGGGGGACATCTTACTTGAGAAAGCATTAGCATTTTTTTTAATACTCTATACCAAATGAATGCATGCCATTTATTAGTTTGCTTTTTTAAAAAAGAAACAACAGTTTCCTTTCTTTTTTCAATACAGTGGGTTCAAATAAATTCACTCTATGTGACATTAAAACGAATTTTGAGCTATTTCTCAAGAAACCGGTAGACAAACCTGATTATAGGCACACCTCATTTTGCTGTGCTTTAGTTTATTTCACTTCGCAGTTACAGCCATTTTTACATAGTGAAGGTTTGTGGCAACCCTGTGTCAAGCAAGTCTGTCAGCACCATTTTTTCCAACAGCATTTGCTCACTTTATGTCTGTCTGTCACATTTTGGTAATTCTCGTAATATTTCAAACTTTTTCATTATATTTGTTATGGTAATCCATTATCAGTGGTTATACAGCTTGCTGAAAGCTCAGATGATGGTTAGCATTTTTAGTAATAAAGGTTTTTTTTTAATTGAAGTATGTACTTTTTTAGACATAATGCTATTGCACACTTAATAACTATGATATAGTCCAAATGTAACTTAGAAATGCACTGAGAAACAAAAAAAAATTCATTTGACTTTATTGCTACATTCACTTTATTGTAGCCTAGAACTGAACCTGCAGTATCTCTGAGGTACACTTGTACTTGTCTGATGAACTAGGGAGAAAAAATGAAAAGTTACATTATTTTTCATAAAATGTTTATTATGAGAGAAAGTAATGTGCATATATATGCAGGATAAGGTAAGCAGAGAAAGCCGGGGGGAGGGGGAAGGGGGAAGGATGTGGGTAGAATCCCAGGCAGGCTCTGCACTGCAGAAGCCAGTGCAGGGCTCGATCTCACAAACCATGAGATCATGACCTGGGCCAAAATCAAGAGTTGGACACTTACCCAACTGAGCCACCCAGGCACCTCAAAAAAGTTACATTGAGTTATACTCTTATCTCCCTAGACTATTTATAGATCTTTTATTTTCTTTGACTAGATTAACTGATTCCTGTTCCTCATGGTTGAACCACCGGATTTTTTTATTTCAAATCTCGGAATTTGTATTATTATTTCTATTGCAGTGTATATGTAGGGATTCAGAAGTGCTTATAACTTAGCAGACTTTGCTTTGAATTTTCCAATAGTAAGCTCATAATACTTTGTTAGTGCTATGCATATTCTTATATGGTCACATAGAAGTTGCAAGTTCATTAATTTCTTTTTTTTTTTTTCTGGTACCTTATTGTTCATTTTTGTGGTATATATTAAGCTAATGTCAATATACCAAACATTTTAGCAGCAGTAGTTAGTAAGCAGAAAAATAAGAAGAAATGGTGAAAGATTAAAATTTGAGATGAAATTATTCATCTTATTATTCATTTTTGTGGTATATATTAAGCTAATGTCAATATACCAAACATTTTAGCAGCAGTAGTTAGTAAGTAGAAAAATAAGAAGAAATGGTGAAAGATTAAAATTTGAGATGAAAGGGCAGCTGAGCTCTGCTTTTACAAATTGTAAGAAGGTCGCAGCACCTGGGTGGCTCAGTTGTAAGTGTCCCAACTTCAACTCAGGTTATCATCTCACAGTTCATGGGTTGGAGCCCCATGTTGGGCTCTCTGCTGACAGCTCAAAGTCTAGAGCCTGCTTCAGATTATGTCTCCCTGTCTCTCTGCCCCTCCCCTGCTCGTGTTCTGTTTCTCACTCTCTCTCAAGAATAAATAAATGTAAAAAAAATTTTTTTTAATAAAAAAAATTGGAAGAAGGTCATAGATAATATAAAGATGATTTCTCTTTTACTTTTGCATTGTAAAGATTTATATTCTCTTTTTCCTACATGGCACATATCTTTCTCTCAACTTTTAGATTTTTTTTAATGTTTATTTATTTTCGGGGTGGGTACAGAGAGAGAGGAAGACAGAGTACCCCAAGCAGGCTCCACACTATCAGCACAGAGCCTAACACGGGGCTCGAACTCCTGAATGGTGAGATCATGACCTGAGCCAAATCAAGAGCCAGCCGTTTAACCTACTGAGCCACCCAGACACCCCCCAACTTTTAGATTTATATAGTACTAAGTGAACAGTTCTGAGTCTTTCCAATTTTATAAATTATGATTTATGAGTTCTAATTAATAGTCCTTTGCCTAAATAAAATGAAAATGTTTGAAATATTGCAAGAATTCCCAAACCATGACACAGACACACAAGGTAAGAACACGGAGAAGTTCCCTTTCTGCCAGGATCAGAATTTATATATAATGGATCATGCTTCGAAGTTAAGTTCTTAACAGCTTTCTTGAGATGTATTTCTTATACCATACATTTTACTCATTTAAAGTGTACGTGTTTTTAGTGCAGTCAAGGGTTGTGCAACTATCATGACAACCTAATTTTAGAATATTTTAGTCCCTTCGAAAGGAGACCCATACCCATTACCAGTAACCCCCCATTACTGCCAACCATCCCCCACCACACTCACCAGCTCTAGAAAATTTTCTTTTTTTAATGTTTATTTATTTTTGAGACAGAGACAGAGCATGAGCAGGGGAGGGGCAGAAAGAGAGGGAGACACAGAATCCAAAGCAGGCTCCAGGCTCTGGGCTGTCTGCACAGAGCCCGACGCAGGGCTTGAACCCACAGACCATGAGATCATGACCTGAGCCAAAGTCAGATACTTAACCGACTGAGCCACCCAGGTGCCCCATACTCCTCAGGTCTAGACAATACTAATCTACTTTCTGTTTCTGCAGATGTGCCTATACTGGGCATATTCTACAAACAGTATATAGTCTTTTGTGGCAGGCTTCTTAGCACAGTGTTTTCAAAGTTATTCCATATTGCAAGTATATCTCAGCACTTGATTTTTTTTATTGCTGAATAATATTCCATTATATGAATATACTACATTTCTGTTCATTCATCAGTTGATGGACATTTGGATTGGTTTCACTTTTTAGATATTAATAATGATGCCATGAATATTCATATACACATTTTTTACATGGACACTTTATAATTTTATAAACATTTTTATAAGACTTTTACAGTTTTAGACCTTATATTAAGATCTGTGGTTCATTTTGATTGTTGTTTTTGGTGTAAGATCAGAAGTTGCGAGGTAAGAATTCAACTTCATTCTTCTGCTTGTGGATATCCATTTGCCCCAGCACTGTTTGTTGACAAGACTCTTCTTTTCCCATTGAATTGTCTTGGTACTGTTGTCAAAAAGCAATTGACAGTGAACATAAAGGTTTATTTCTGGACCAAAGATTCTGTTCCATATAGACCTGTTTGTCACTTCTTATGACACTATCACAGTGCATTGATTGCTGCTGCAATGTAGCAAGTTTTTAAACTGGGATTATGAGTCCTCCAACTTTGTCTTTTTTTTTTTTTTTTCAAGATAGTTGTGGCCATTCTAGATCTTTTATATCTTCCTATGAATTTTAGACTGAGCTTGTCAATTTTTACAAAAACAGCAGCGGGGATTTTGATAGGGATTACATTAAATTTGTCAATCAGTTTGAGGGTGCTATCTTAACAATATTAAGTCTTTCCGTCCATGAGTGTGAAATTTTTTTTTTAAAGATCTTTAATTTTGTTTGACAATGTTTTGTGATTTTTCAGAGTATAAGTTTTGAACTTCTGTTTTCAGAGTATAAGTTTTATGCTTTACTTTTTGTTAAGTACTTTTGTACCTATTTACCTAAGTAATTCATTAGTTTTAGTGACATGGCTTTATAAAAGGAAGTTTCTTATGTTTGTTTTCTGATTGTTCATTGTTGGTATATAGAAATACTTGATTTTTACATGTGGGTATTGTATCCTGAACCCTCCTGAACTCATTTAATAGCTCTAAAAACTTTTTAGTAGATTCCTTTCTATATACAAAATCATCTCATCTGCAAGTGGATGTAGTTTTATTTATTCCTTTGCAGTCATATTACTAATTGATTCTCTTTGTTATTAGTCTACTCAGGTGTTCTGTTTCCTCTTGAGTTGAATTTAGTAATTTGTGTCTCTAGGTATTTTTCCATTTAATCTAAGTTATCTAATCTGTTGGCATAAATTAATATTGTTCATAGTTGCCTTAGAATCTTTTTTATTTCTGTAACATGTATAATGATATCTCTTTAGTTTCTGATTTTAGTAATTTGATTCTTCTTGTTTCCTTGGTCAGTCTAGTATAAGGTTCAATTTTTTTTTATTATCTCAAAGAACCAATTTTTGGTTTTGTTGATTTTTTTCTCTGTTGTTTTTCTGTTCCATTTCATTTTCTTTCCACTCTAGTTTTTATTAATTCCTTCCTGTACCTGCTTTGATTTTAGTTGCTCTTCTTCTAGTTTTTTAAGGTAGAAAGTTTAGTTATTGATGCAAGATCTTTCCATCTTTTTTTTTTTTAGTTATTTATTTTGAGAGGGAGATTGAGAGAGCATGAGCAGGGGAGGGTCAGAAAGAGAGTGAGAGAGAGAATCCCAAACAGGCTCCACACTGTCAGTGCAGAGCCCCATGTGGGGCTCGAATTCACAAACCTTGAGATCATGACTTGAGCCGAAATCAATCAAGAGTCAGACGCTTAACCAACTGAGCCACCCAGGCACCCCATCTTTTTTTAATATAAGCATTTACATCTATAAATTTACCAATGAGCACTGCTTTACCTGCATGCCATCACTTTTGGTATGTTATGTTTTCATTTTCATCATCTCCAAGTATTTTCTTATTTCCCTTGACATTTTTTCTTTCAGTTATTTAGGAGTACATTGTTTCATTTATACATGTATGTGAAATTCCCAAAGTTTTTTTTCTTTTATTGATTTCTAATTTCATTCCATTGTGATTAGAAAATGTACTTTGCGTAATTTCAGTCTTTTTGAATTTATTGAGGCTTTTTAATTACCAAATGATCTGGCCTGAAGGATGTTCTTGTATTCTTGAGAAGAATGTGTTTCCTGCTAGAAGAATGTGTTTCTCCACTTTCTGGAGTGTTCTATAGATGTCCTTTTAGGTCTAGTTGGTTTATAGTGTTGTTCAAGTCTTCTATTTTCCTGTTGATACTCTTTTCTTTGTCTAATATTGAAAGTAGGGTATTGAAGTCTTCAACTACGATTGTAGAAGTGTCTGTTTCCGTCTCCAATTCTGTTTTTGCTTCATTTATTTTGAAGCTCTGTGTGAGTACATGTGTGTTAATTTTATATCTTCTTAGTAGGTTGACCTTTTAACATTAGGAAATGTCTCTTTTATCACTAACATTTTTTGTTTTAAAGTCTAATATTAACTATAGCCACCCCAGATTTCTTGATTACTGTTTGCATGGTATCTTTTTCCATTTATTTTACTTTCAACATTATTTGTGTCTTTGAATCAAAAGTGTATTGGTAGTGGTGGTTGTTTACTTGATCATTTATTTTCTAATGATGGGGCTAAACTAATCCTACAAAGTCTATTTCCCCACAATGTGCAGCCTCAGATCTCCCTGCTCAAAAAATTTTTTAAAGTTTTTTATCTTTTAGCAGGGCTACCATGGGTTCTCCCTGGGCTGACATAATCTAATATTTAAGTTTCTACTTTGGCCCCCTTCACCAGTTAGTTTTTTGTTGTTTATTGTGGATGTATGTGTGGCTTAGAGGTTGCTGTCATAGTCAGAGTGTTTATATTTTTAATCCCATGTTCACCCAGAGACTAGTACCTTGGAGGTTTGCTCTCTGGTTGCTCCAAAGAGAGTACGGCCTTGGATATGGACAGTCGTTGACTGGATGTTGTTTTTAAGTTGTGGCTTCCTAGGAGTTGACCCTGAGTTTAAGTAGAGTACTATGAGGCTTAACTTTGTGTTGGTAAGTCTGTGTGGGTTGGGGAATGCTTTCCTATCTGTCCTGCATCTTACTCGGATTGCTCTTGTGTGGGTTCCAGTTAGTACATGTACACAGGTTTCTTGACCCCTAGACTTGACTGTGTTCTCAAGAGGGTTCTTCTTGGCTGTCTCTTTCTACTTCTCTTTCTCTCTTGGCTGCTGTGCTCTTTTACTTGTGTCGAGAGGTGCTACTTCTCTTAATTGCTTTTTTCCACCGTGCTTTTTCTTGTTTTTGACAATACCCATAGGCATGGAGTTTTGTTTCAAAATAAAATCATTCCCCTCAGGCAGAGCTGCTACTAAGCTCTTTGTCCATATGATCTGCCCTTCACCCTGATCAGAACACATGTAGTGGCAGTACTCTGCCACTGTATTATATCTGAGCTGGGGTCAAGGACCAACTTTTCCTAGAGTAATACCCTACCTCTATAAGCGGACACTTGGGGACGGATTGGCAGTTCTTCATCTTCCTACCTTTCTTTCCCCTATCAGTGTGAAACCTTTATCCCATTGATAAGCTAGGGTGGGGAAAATTGGAACAGACTCAGCCTTTTGCACCTAGAATTTCTGTTGTAAGAGAGGCCATAGCTGCCTGGAATAGTTTATGCAGCATGGAACTGGGCAGAAGAGAAACACAGCCAGCAGACTGCTGCTCCCAGGGTGAGACCATATTTCCAGTCTGGGACCTGGAGGGGATGAGGAACCCTTATCTTGGCCTAAGTACAATGCCCAGGGTAAAGCTGTAATATGGAAGTAAAGGGGTAGCATAAGGGAGCAGTCATGGCTCAGATGCCAAAGATTCACTCTGTTTTTACCAGATTTGGTAGATTTTCTTAAATGTATGTTTCGCCATTTGCTATATGCCCTTAAGACAATATTAAGAGACTTTAAGTGATTTTTAAAAAATCATCCTCATCACTGAGATTATTATTTTGACTGGGAAAGGGTCCACTGAGATTCTTACTCTATAATTCTGGAAGTTGTCCCCCTCCCCCCCCCAAAATTATATTTTATTCCTTGGGTTAGATTATCCCGCCAGTACACTAAATACACCGAAAATCGCCTAAGTGTTCACCACATAAAGTGAAATATTGCTATCAGTGAAAGCAGCTAAAATATCTTCATTCCTGATTTTAAGTTGCTGATGTTGAAACCCACATTCATGACCTTATAGCTCCTTCAAAATGTGTAGGAAAATATAGTTGTCTGACTAACCTTTCTTAGGTTTGTTTGCTTCCTTTTTAATTCCTACATACTGTAGTAGTGAAAACATTACCTCTGATCATAAAGTTCATTAGTCCATGTGTTGTTAAATCACCCTAGACCGAATGTAGTATGCCCTAGTTAACTTGGAAGGCCAAATGTCACTCAAGAAATTTGTTTTTATGAGCAGTTTTAATTTGAGGGAGACTTAAAAAAATGTCCAAGACCTTGTCAGTTATTCCATATGGTTCTATAATATTTGTGTATAAATTTCTTATTTTGTACTTTGAAGAAATGGATCATTTCTCACTCATATTTCTACTGCTATACTTAGTTTTATTTCTAAAACACATCCATTTAACTCTGGGATTCATCTACATTGTACAGTAGATAATTCTTTAGGTGCTTCATGCATTCACACATGTCTTTCCTGATACTCTTTTCTCCTCTTCATTTGTCAGTTTTCACTTGCCTTCACCAAACTTAGCATTACTCTTTCCTTTAAGTGTCTCTCTGTTTCTCCAGTCGGAAGTAATCATACCTTTCTTTTATTCCACTGGCAAGTTTATAACTTTCCTAATTTTTTACTTACAATTACATATCTTCCTCTGTAGGTTATAAGATTTAATTCATTTTCCTCTTTTTATTGCCACATACTTTGTACATTGAACTTAATTATTGGATGAGTGAATAGATAAATTAATGATTAAATGAATGGTATAATCTTTTATTTTACAGTCGAGAGACTCACAAGATCGCAGTGTTCTATGTTGCTGAAGGACAAGAAGACAAACATTCCATTCTCACCAATACAGGTGGAAGTCAAGCATATGAAGATTTTGTAGCCGGTCTTGGTTGGGAGGTATTGTTTTTCTTTCTTTTTTTTTTTTTTTTTTTATGTTTGTTTATTTTTGAGAAAGATCGCAAGTGGGGGAGGGACAGAGAGAGAGAGAGAGAGAGAGAGAGAGAGAGAGAATCCCAAACAGTTTCTGCACTATCAGCGCAAAGCCCAACGCAGTGTTCAAACTCAGGAACCATGAGGTCACAACCAGAGCTGAAATCCAGAGTTGGACACTGAACCGACTGAGCCTCCTAAGCACCCCGATTGGGAGGTATTGTTTTTAAATTATACCAAATATCATTGTATTTTTATTTGGAAGCAGTGGTTTTCTTTTGCTTTCTAGCTTATTTTAGAATTATTTTAGGAGACTCAACAACTTAACGATGGGTTTGTTATTGTTTCTGCTTTATTTCCCATCTGCAAAGACAGAAGCAGTTCAGACCCTGAAAGGAAGGTTGTTGGTTTTTTTAATGAGTCAGTATATTGTTAGAGAGCACTGAAGTCATAGGTTTAGGAGAGCTGGAGTTTCCTCACAGCTGTGACCACTAGACAAGTGATCTTCAAACTAAGATATGAATATCTTTAGTGCTGTACCAAGGCTTTTAGGTTAGTTTAGAGGAGATTAATTTCTAGTTCCTCAACTTTACTGAAATTAATGCCTGAAAACCTTTCTGCAGTCACTTGCCTCACCTTTTCAGTTCTTCAACTTTGTAAAAGAAAGGCATACCACACACTCATTTGAGTCCTACATTGCCCCAAAGTGTTTGATGCCAAAAAAAAAGTTCATTCAAGAAGGCATGTTCTGAGAGAGTCTCTGACAGCAAATCAACAAATGTTGAAAGGCACTGCACTTCATGTTATCCTGGCAACCTGCTCATGTCAAGGTTCCTGTACCAAATCTGTCTATCTTAGAATTGTTAACTCAGAAGGGAGGTATTTGTCATAGAAATTTGGATTAATATGTTTACCCAAATTGACACAGGAAGTGTCAGACATTTTCTATCAGGAAGGGAATTTGATGCTGGCTGATCGATTTGTCATTAATAGCAGGCATTTTATATATATTGTATCAGCCAAATCAGTAGCTCTACAATTTTGATGAAAATATATTAAAAGCATATACATGTGACATACAGTACACTGGAAATGATATCTTTTGTAGTAGTTTAAACTAATGATGAAAATTTTCATTATAGTTGTCAGTTTAATACATAGTTTCTTAAAATTGTTATAGTACATGAGCAAAATTGTTGAAGACCACTGCACTAGACTATAAGCTCCTCCTAGAGGAAAAGCACTTTGATCTCATTGAACTTTCCTTTGTTTGTTGTTGTTAAACTAGCCTTCATTTTTTTTTTTAAGTTTATTTATTTATTTTGAGAGTGAACGATCAGGGGAGGGGCAGAGAGAGGGAGAGAGAGAATCCTAAGCAGGCTCTGTACTGGTGGTGCACAGTTATGAGGGGCTTGAACTCACAAACCATTAAATCATGACCTAAGCCTAAACCAAGAGTCGGACGCTTAACCAACTGAGCCACCTAGGCACCTCTGATTTTTCCTTTTAAAAGACATCCCAGTGCCTTGTACAGTGTCCGATACATAAGCCTTTAGCATTCGGTATATATTTTTATGGCTTACCTTACACGTTATTTCTCTTTGAGTTACTTGGGGTCTCTGTTCCTGTTTGCGTATTTGTCAAGGTAATCTATTTTAGGTAATAGATATGGGAAGTTCAGTTGAGATTAGTTACGTGAAAGGGCTTCAGAAAGTATAAACACTCTAAATAAATTTTCTGTTAAAAAAAAAAACAGAAACATATTAGTAAAAGCAAGAGACATTTGGGAAAGAACAAATTAGCAGTACTCACATTTCCTTATTTCAAAACTTAATACAAGCAATAGTAATCAAACAATATGGCAGTGCACCAAAAATAGACATATTGATCAATGGAAAAGAATTGAGATTCTAGAACTAAACTCATATATCTATGGTCAACTGATTTTTAACAAGTGACAGCACCATCCAGTGGAGAAAGAATAGTCTTTTCAACAAATGGTGCCAGAACAACTGGAAAGCCACATGCAAAAGAATAAAGTTGGACTATTACCTCACAGTATATACAAAAATTAACTCAAAAAGGGTCAAAAACCTAATTGTAAAAGCTAAAAGTATGAAACTCTTAAAAGACAACATGAGGTAAATTTTCATGACCTTGGATTTGGATATGGCTTTTTTTTCCTTGCTTTATGGAGGTATAATTGACAAATAAAAGGGATTTTTAGATATGACACTAAAAACATGAGCAACAAAGGAAAAATAAATAAATTGGACTTCAGACTTTAAACTTTGATGCTTCAAAGGGCATCATAAATAATGTGAAAAGACAACCCACAGAATTTGAGAAAATAACTGAAATCATATATGTGATAAGGGACTTCTATCTAAGATATACAAAGAACTCCTACAAGTCAATAATTAGAAAACAACCCAATTAAAAAATTAGGACCTGAATAAACATTTCTCTTAATAAGATAAGCAGATAGCCAGGAGGCTCATGAAAAGATGCTCAACATCATTATCAGAAAAATGCAAATCAAAGCCACAGAAAAAAAACTACTTCACACCCATTAAGATGGCTAGGATCAAAAAGTCGAATACTAACAACTGTAGGGTAGGATTCACCACAATCTGAACCCTCTTACACTGCTATTAGGAATGTGAAATAGTGCAACTGCTGTGGAGAACAATCTGGAAGCTCATCAAATAGTAGAACACTGAATTACCATATGATCAGAAATTCCACTCTTAGATAGGTATCCAAGAGAAATGGAATTGTATATATAGACAAAAACTTGTACATGAATGTTCATAGTAGCATTTTTCACAATAGCCAAAAGGTGGAAAAAACCCAAATGTCCATCAATGGGTGAATGGATAAAATGTGGTATATTACTATAATGGAATATTATTTAGCTATGAAGAGGAGTGAAATCTTGATGTGTGCTTCAGTGTGGGTGTACCTTGAAAATATTATGTTAAATGAAAGAAACCAGTCACAAAGACCAGGTGTTATGATCCATTTATATGAAACATACACACACACACACACACACACACACACACAAAACATACGTGTACAGAAAATAGGTTTGTGGTTGCTTCAGACTAGTTGGAAGGATGAGGGAAGATCAGGGTGATAGCTAAAGAGTACAGGGTTTCTTTTTGAAGTGATGAAAATGTTCTAAGATTGACTGTGGTGATGATTGCACTTACCTGTGAATATATTAATGTGCATTGAGTTGTACAGTGGAAACTTTCACTTTTAAGAAGATCAAGAGGCATACTCTGCTTACTCTTCACACTAAGTGTAACAAAAACTTTGGACATTACATATAAAACAAATATTAAAAGACTCTGAAAGGCGATGAGAAGAAGACAGACCAACTCAGGACCAAGGAATGACATCATGATGGGTTCTCAAGGTTTTCAAGGTTTTCTTTTTGTCTCATATATCTCCAACTTGAATCTGAAATAGCCAGCAACCTAGAAACATCAACAAGCATTGACCAAAAGAATCCCAACAAAAGCCCACTCTTTCTAGCCAACGGATCAGGAAAGGGGCAATCTAGAGAAAGAAAATATTTAGACAGTAACTGCTCTACTCCAAGCAAACACCAACCAAACTCCAACAACCAAAGTAAATACTTTGACTTCCATCTCCATTTCTGACAACAAAGGTCAGTTAGGGAGCCTAGACTTTCACCCTCATGAGAGTCCACACCACAAGGTCAGTGGAGACTACATGAGGAACCTGGAAATCTGTTGCCACCTCCAGCATAATGAGTTACCCTGCCTCCTCCACTGGGTAGATCACAGGAGGCCTGGTGGAAAAGTAGGCCTTTCACCATCATCCAGCAGTAATGAGACTAACCCTACTAACTAAGGACTAACCTTGTCTCAGTGGATACGACATAAGAAACCAGAACTCCTGCCTCCACCTAACAGTAATGAAGATCTCCCTTCTGCAGGTGTCAGCAGAAGTTAAGTGGGGAACCTCCATCTAACTATAGTGAGGCAGTAACCACCTCACTTCTTTGACAGAGCTGTGTCACAAAACAGCCAACTAAGACAGGAGGATTAAATAGGATGTATAGTCTCATAACATGAAAATGTCTAGGCTTTAATCAAAAATCATACCAGGACCCAGAGAGGCCTCAAACTGAATGAAAAGAGGACAGTAGATACCAACATCAAGTGACAAAGATTTTGGGATAACCATAATATAAATGCCTTCACAAGCAGTGAAGAACACAATTGAAATAAATGAAAAATAGGAAGTCTCAGTAATTTAAAAAAAAAAAAAGATACAAGAAAGAACTACATGGAAATTTTAGAACTGAAAATTTCATCACTGAAATAAAAAGCTCAGTAGATGGGCACAGCAACAGAGTCAGATAGATATGGGAGTACAGAAGAATCAATAAACTGAAAGATAAAACAGTAAAAAATGTGAACAGCAGGGAGAGAATAGACTTTTTTTTTTTTAAAGAGAGAGAGCAAGAGCACATTGTGTGGAGAAAGGGGCAAAGGCAGAAGGAAGGTAGGGGTGGTGAGAGAGAGAGAAAGAGAGAATCTCAAGCAAGCTCCATGCTTAGCACAGATCCTGGCACAAGGCTCGATCCCATGACCCTGGGATCATTACCTGAGCCAAAATCAAGAATTGGACACTCAACCGACTGAGCTACATAGATGCCCCAGAATAGATTTAAGGACAATGAACAAAGCATCAGAGACCTATGGGACTATGACAAAAGATTTAACATTCCTGTTATCTGAGGGAGACGAGAAAGAGGTTGAGTCTGAAAATTACTTGAAGAGATAATGTTGAAAACTTCCTAAATTTGGCAGGAGAAATAAAGCTAATAAAGCTACAGATTGAAGAAGCTGGGTGAAACCCAAACAGGATAAATCTAAAGGAATCCATACTAAGACACATCATAATTAAATTTCTGAAAAATAAGAAGTCTCAAAAAAATGTCAAAAGCATCCGGAGAAAATTTGTTCCTCATCTATAAGGGGAAAACAATTAGAATAATAGTGAATTTCTCATCAGAAAAAAGTGAAAATATTTTTCAAGTGCTAAAAGAAAAAAATGCTGTCAACCAGAATCATATAGCTAGTAAAGGAATAAAGCAAAACATTCTCAGATGAAGGAAAACTTAGAGAACTTGTTGCCAGCAGACCTACCCTAAAAGAAGAACTAAAAGACATTCTTTTAACAGAAAGGAAGTGATAGAACCTTGGAACACCAGAAAGGAAGAGCGTGGCAAAAAAAATATGGGTAAATACACTAGGCTTTACTTCCCCTCTGATATTTTCATAGTTATGTTTGATGGTTGATACAAAAATTATTTCACTGTCTGAGGTACCTGGGTGGCTCAGTTGGTTGAGTGTCCGACTTCAGGTCAGGTCATGATCTCATGGTTCGTGAGCTCAAGCCCCACATTGAGCTTGCTGTTGTCAGTGCAGAGCCTGCTTCATATCCTCTGTCCCGTCCCCCCCCACCCCCGCCCCTTTCTTGCTCACACTCTCTCAAAAATAAATAAAAACATTTATAGAAAAAATAATTAAAAAATTATTTCACTGTCTGATGTCTTTAAAAAAATTTTTTTTAATGTTTATTTGTTTTTGAGAGAGCGCAAGCAGGGGAGGGGAAGAGAGAGAGGGAGACACAGAATCTAAAGCAGGCTCCAAGCTCTGCACTGTCAGCACAGAGCCCGATGTAGAGCTCAAACTCACAGACTGCGAAATCATGACCTGAGCTGGGGTTGGACGCTTAACTGACTGAGCCATCCAGGCACCCCATATGGCATTCTTGAAATGACCATTTTAGTGTGAAATACAGATTACTGATTGCCAGGGTTTCAGGGGGTAGGTTAAGAGGGAAGTGAGGATCCTTGTGAGGAAAATGTTGTTTCTTAATTGTATCAATGCCAGTATCCTGGCTATAATACAGTTTTGCATTGGAGGAATCTGATAGAAGTCACATAACACTTCTTGTGAATCTACAGTTATCTCTAGATAAAAATTTTAATTAAAAACATAGAGACCATCAAGTATTACAAAAGTGTTCAGAGCAAAGGAACACTAAAATGAGACTTTTTCTCCATGACATGATCAGAGAATTGACCTGAAGATAAATAACCTGTTCACTAAAACAAAACAAAAGGTCTGCACTTATATGCTATTTTTCACCTATCATAATTAGCAAGGATCATAAAGTTTGATAATATATTTGAGAGGCCATGAGGGAAATAGGTATTCGTATTCACTGTTGGTGACATCTGTAGAGAGCTATTTGGTAGCAAGCTTCAAATTAAAAGTGCATATGCCCTTTGACTTACAGTTCCACTTTTAATTATTTGTCCTACACTTCTACTTTCACAAATGCAACATGACATGTATTCTATGTTATTCACTGCAGCATTGACTATAATAGCAAAGACTGGAAACAGCCTAAATATCCTTCAAGTAGGGGACTAGTTAAATTATTGTACATCAAGAAAATAAATTTCTGTGAAGCCATGAAAACAAAACAAATGAGGAAGCTCTTTACTTACTAATGAGTACTTTTCAGGGTATTTTAAGTGCAAAAAAAAAAAAGCAAGGTGCAGAACATTATATGTGTGTGCTGTGTGTGTGTATACACACATACATATAAGAATTTAATTGCATATATAGAGAACGTTTTTGGAAGGATATTTAATAAACTGCTTTCTGGAAGGGGAACTGAGTAGCTATACACAAGAGCTATCAAAGGAAGAATTTTGGTATATTTTTGAATTTTTAATTATATGAATGTATTACTGAGCCAATTTTTTTTTTAATTTTATAAGTGATGAGGCAATCTTGTAGTGGTGTAAAAACTAATTTTTCATATGTTCAGCCATTGTAACTGATATTGATAGTTGAGACATGTTTAGTTCACATGGTACAAAGATTGGTTTTTATAATTCACTTTATCAGTTACTTGGATTTTTTTTAATTTTAATTTTTTATTGAAGTATAATTAACATACTGTTATGTTACTTTCAAGTGTACAGTATAATGATCCAATAATTGTATACATTACTCAATGCTCATCACAATAAGTATACTCAATTCCCTTTATCTGTTTCACCCACGCCGCCCCCCCCTTCCCTCTGGCAATCACCAGTTTTCTATATTTAAGAGTCTGCTTTTTTGTTTGTTCCTTTTTTTCTTTGCTCATCTGTTCTGTCTTTTAAATTCCGCATATGAGTGAAATCATAAGCTGACTGACTTATTTTACTTCGCATTATACCCTCTAGATCCATCCATATTTCAGATTTTATTTTTTAAAAATATACATATAAAGTGGTTTCTCCGAGTGAAGAGATGCAAGCAGTGTTTAAGTTTCTTTTTTCTTTTGTGTTTCTTTTTCCTTTCTAGTATTTCTTTAATTTTCAGTAAGACAAGTTGCTGGCTTTGTGTATCACACAAGTCCAAGGAATATCACTCAATGAAGTGACCCTGATATTAGCATGTCTTTTATTTATACTCAGGAAAAAAATATGTGCAAAAATCTGCACAGATTAATTTGTACTTTTTTAATGCATGAGAAGTGCAGTTCTGCATTTTTGTATTTTTGTTCTGAGCTGTGTGATAGGTACTGATAATTAAGAAACCAGTTTCAGGGGCGCCTGGGTGGCGCAGTCGGTTAAGCGTCCGACTTCAGCCAGGTCACGACCTCGCGGTCCGTGAGTTCGAGCCCCGCGTCAGGCTCTGGGCTGATGGCTCGGAGCCTGGAGCCTGCTTCTGATTCTGTGTCTCCCTCTCTTTCTGCCCCTCCCCCGTTCATGCTCTGTCTCTCTCTGTCCCAAAAAATAAATAAATAAACGTTGAAAAAAAAATTTTTAAAAAAAAACCAGTTTCAATGTGTAAAAATGACATATCTAATTAATCATCTTATCAAAGTGACATTATTGTTTTAACTTTCCAGTCTTGGTTTTTGCCACTTGATTTTTCTCTCTGGCCTTGGTGTCCTCCCATAGCCTTCACAATTTAGCATTAACACCTAGTAGCCTAACAAAAGATGCATAGTGCACAGCAGTTGATTTCTTTCCTAATTAACTCCTACTAATTAGGCATCCTCAAATACCTAAGAAAAAGTACCAGTGTGAACAGAGCAGCTCTAACTAATAATTCTGGATCAAGCATTAGTTGAGAACATGCAAAAGGCTTGTTCTCCATATATTTTTGCAAATTGAGAAATTTGAGTCTTTTTCAATAGTAAGTTCTCGAGTTTTGTTTAGTTGACTAATATTATGTGTCTCTTCATTGCTCCCAGGTCAATCTTACAAACCACTGTGGTTTCATGGGAGGACTACAAAAAAACAAAAGCACTGGATTGACCACACCGTATTTTGCTACCTCCACAGTAGAAGTAATATTTCATGTATCAACAAGAATGCCTTCTGATACTGATGACTCTTTGACCAAAAAAGTAAGTGCTGAGAAAAAACATTGAAATCCTAGTAATTAAGAAAATAAATATATAAAATATGTAAGTAATCTAACTGATCAAGCACTGTTTCTGAGTACTCCACACTCTTCACCTAATGCTGTCTTCAGAAACAGGATTGTTGTAAAGCAAATGCCGTTTTCTTTAACAATAACATTGAAAGTTAATTGCCTTAACAAAGGATTTGTCTTCAAGAAAATGGGGATATGACAAATTGAGAAAACTTCTTTATATGTTCAAATTGGTGAAATTGTATTTCAAGTCTTTTCATACATGGATAGATATAACTGTTACACTGAATGAGAGCAAAAAATATAGATAAATTATTACAAAGCACTTAAAATATAACATACTTTATCACAAGTTTTAACTAAAACTAACAGAGCAAATAAAGTAAGCCTTCATTAATTATGAAAAACATTTTACTGCCTTAGAATTTATGAGAGATATGATGGAATGGTTTTGATGGCCCACATCTTTTAAAACCTACACTACCATTTTTCTGTGGCTGGCACTGGCATTCAAAAGTTGTTCTAGCACAGTTGTATATATTCAGTCCATGTTTGCTTTTCTTAGGGAGAAATATTTTTGAGAGTAAAACCTTACCTTGTCCAACATTTCTTTACCTTCTCTTCCTCCTCCTCCTTCAGTTTATTAAAAACTGCTAACTTAATATCATTGGTCATTTTACTTGATACTCTTCTGCCTGATACCAAAACTCTTTATGCTTTATTAATAAACTGTGAAAATGATTATTCTCCTGCTCTTTTGTAAAGGAACTTCAGAACTGCTCGCAAATATTTGGTAAGATTGATTTAATACCCTTGATGCTTTCTGTTTACAGTTTAGAATACTATTGGAAATTGCCTACTAAATGACTAATGGTTGATAATTATATATGGATGCTAATTAGATTGCAATGAGTAGTAATTTAGCAGTATAGAATTTCTTGTCCTGTAGCTTTTAGAAATAGAAAATGAACCATGAATACTGACAAGAAGATGGTAAAGAGTTGGATTGGAGTATAAAACTTCATTAAAACTTCAATTAAGCACTTTCTTCCATCAACTCATGTTAAATCCCTATGAAAATAAGTCACACCTAGAGACAATTATGAGTATAGTGCAAAAAGATCATTTTAATCATTGAGAACTTGCCCATGAATCATATTTATCATTACCATTTTCAGGACTCCATATACAATTTCTAAAGTCTAAAATTAATAGTATCTTAGATTGCAAACACAAGAACAGAACAAAGTACATCATTTTTTGTTAAAAAGCTTTTTTTTGTTTTTTAAAGAAAATTATGTCAGGATATTTTTACTTCACTATATTAAGCATGATAATTATGTGGTACTTAAAATCTTTTCCTGTGATGCAAAAATTCTCAATAACATACTAGCAAATCGAATTCAACAGCATATAAAAAGAATTATTCACCATGATCAAGTGGGATTCATTCCTGGGATGCAGGGCTGGATCAACATTCGCAAATCAATCAACGTGATACATCACATTAATAAAAGAAAAGATAAGAACCATATGATCCTGTCAATCGATGCAGAAAAAGCCTTTGACAAAATCCAGCACCCTTTCTTAATAAAAACCCTTGAGAAAGTTGGGATAGAAGGAACATACTTAAACATAATAAAAGCCATTTAAGAAAAGCCCACAGCTAACATCACCCTCAATGGGGAAAAACTGAGAGCTTTTTCCCTGAGATCAGGAACACGACAGGGATGCCCACTCTCACCGCTGTTGTTTAACATAGTGTTGGAAGTTCTAGCATCAGCAATCAGACAACAAAAGGAAATCAAAGGCATCAAAATTGGCAAAGATGAAGTCAAGCTTTCGCTTTTTGCAGATGACATGGTATTATACATGGAAAATCCGATAGACTCCACCAAAAGTCTGCTAGAACTGATACAGGAATTCAGCAAAGTGGCAGGATACAAAATCAATGTACAGAAATCAGTTGCATTCTTATACACTAACAATGAAGCAACAGAAAGACAAATAAAGAAACTGATCCCATTCACAATTGCACCAAGAAGCATAAAATACCTAGGAATAAATCTAACCAAAGATGTAACAGATCTGTATGCTGAAAACTATAGAAAGCTTATGAAGGTAATTGAAGAAGATATAAAGAAATGGAAAGACATTCCCTGCTCATGGATTGGAAGAATAAATATTGTCAAAATGTCAATACTACCCAAAGCTATCTACACATTCAATGCAATCCCAATCAAAATTGCACCAGCATTCTTCTCGAAACCAAAACAAGCAATTCTAAAATTCATATGGAACACAAAAGGCCCCGAATAGCCAAAGGAATTTTGAAGAAGAAGACCAAAGCAGGAGGCATCACAATCCCAGACTTTAGCCTTTACCACAAAGCTGTCATCATCAAGACAGCATGGTATTGGCACAAAAACAGACACATAGACCAACGGAATAGAATAGAAACCACAGAACTAGACCCACAAACGTATGGCCAACTCATCTTTGACAAAGCAGGAAAGAACATCCAATGGAAAAAAGACAGTCTCTTTAACAAATGGTGCTGGGAGAACTGGACAGCAACATGCAGAAGGTTGAAAGTAGACCACTTTCTCACACCATTCACAAAAATAAACTCAAAATGGATAAAGGACCTCAATGTGAGACAGGAAACCATCAAAACCCTAGAGGAGAAAGCAGGAAAAGACCTCTCTGACCTCAGCCGTAGCAATCTCTTACTCGACACATCCCCAAAGGCAAGGGAATTAAAAGCAAAAATGAATTACTGGGACCTTATGAAGATAAAAAGCTTCTGCGCAGCAAAGGAAACAACCAACAAAACTAAAAAGCAACCAACGGAATGGGAAAAGATATTTGCAAATGACATATCAGACAAAGGGCTAGTATCCAAAATCTATAAAGAGCTCACCAAACTCCACACCCGAAAAACAAATAACCCAGTGAAGAAATGGGCAGAAAACATGAATAGACACTTCTCTAAAGAAGACATCCAGATGGCCAACAGGCACATGAAAAGATGCTCAACGTTGCTCCTTATCAGGGAAATACAAATCAAAACCACACTCAGGTATCACCTCATGCCAGTCAGAGTGGCCAAAATGAACAAATCAGGGGACTATAGATGCTGGAGAGGATGTGGAGAAACGGGAACCCTCTTGCACTGTTGGTGGGAATGCAAACTGGTGCAGCCACTCTGGAAAACAGTGTGGAGGTTCCTCAAAAAATTAAAAATAGACCTACCCTATGACCCAGCAGTAGCACTGCTAGGAATTTACCCAAGGGATACAGGAGTACTGAGGCATAGGGGCACATGTACCCCAATGTTTATAGCAGCACTCTCAACAATAGCCAAATTATGAAAAGAGCCTAAATGTCCATCAATTGACGAATGGATAAAGAAATTGTGGTTTATATACACAATGGAGTACTACATGGCAATGAGAAAGAACGAAATATGGCCCTTTGTAGCAACGTGGATGGAACTGGAGAGTGTGATGCTAAGTGAAATAAGCCATACAGAGAAAGACAGATACCATCTGTTTTCACTGTTATGTGGATCCTGAGAAACTTAACAGAAACCCATGGGGGAGGGGAATGAAAAAAAAAAAAGTTAGAGTGCGAGAGAGCCAAAGCATAAGAGACTCTTAAAAACTGAGAATAAACTGAGGGCTGATGGGGGGTGGGAGGGAGGGGAGGGTGAGTGATGGGTATTGAGGAGGGCACCTTTTGGGATGAGCACTGGGTGTTGTATGGAAACCAATCTGACAATAAATTTCATATATTGAAAAATTAATTAATTAATTAATTAATTAAAATCTTTTTCCTGTGACCTTTGTTGAAATGTCAAATAAGTAAGATTTCTTATTTTCTTCAAAATAGTCATGAGGGTTTGTCCTTAATTACTTAAGTTTCTGAAACAGATGTTTAACAATTCATTTTCATAAAAAAATTAATTTTGGAGAGGATTATATCATTTAAGAATTGTTAAATGGTTGAGTTCTAATTAAAATTATATTATTAAATGGTAAAATTTGTAAGTGCTGGATTTTTTAGAGAATTTAGAGGGATTAAACATTGAACGCTAATAGTTTGTTTCATCCACACCTACAGAAAGTTTTTGTTGTTGTTGTGGTAAAAAATATAATCTATCATTGTCACCTTTAAAATTTTTTTTTATTTAATATTTTTAGGGTTTGGAAATTTCTTTTTCACCAAAGTATAATTCACATACAGTGTCACATTAGTTTTAGGTGTACAGTATAATGATTCAACAGTTCTGCACATTACTCAGTGCTCATTATTATTATTGATAAGTGTACTCTTAATCTCTTTTATCTATTTCACCTATCCTTCCACCCTTCTCCCCTCTGGCAACCACCAGGTTTCTTTCTCTGTATTTAAGAATCTGATTTTGTCTTTGTCCATTTTTTCTTTGTTAGTTTGTTCTTTTTCTTATGTTCCACACATGAATGAAATCATTTGGTATTTGTCTTTTTTTGACTGATGTTTCACTTAGCATTATACCTTTTGGTCCATCCAAATTGTCACTGATGATAAGATCTCCTTTGTTTTTATGGATGAGTAATGTTCTAATGTATATATATTACCACATCTTCTTTATCCATTCATCTGTGGATGGATACTTGGATTGCTTCTGTATCTTGGCTGTTACAAATAATGCTGCAGTAAACACAGAGGTGCATATATCATTCAAATTAGTGTTTTGTTTTCTTTGAGTAAATACCCAGTAGTGGAATTACTGGGTCATATGATAATTCTGTTTTCCTTACTGTTTTCCACAGTGACTGCACCAGTTTGCATTTCCACCAACAGTGCACAAGTGTTCTTGTTTCTCTACATCCTTGCTGATACTTATTATTTCATGGCAGTTCTTTTGTTTTGTTTTTGATTCTAGCCATTCAGACTGGTGGAAAGTGGTATCTCATTATGGTTTTGATTTGTTGTTCCCTGATGATGTTGAGCATCTTTTCATGTGTCTGTTGGCCATCTGTGTGTCTTCTTTGGAAAAATGTCATTCAGGTCCTCTGCCCATTTTTGATCATGTTATTATTTTGGTGTTAAGTTGGACAAGTTCTCTATATATTTAAGATAGTGTATTAAGTCCTTATCAGATATGTTATTTGCAGATGTCTTCTGTAATTCAGTAGGCTGCCTTGTCCTTTTGTTGATGATTTTCTTCACTATGCAAATGCTTTTTATTTTGTTGTAGTCCCAGTAGTTTAATTTTGCTTTTGTTTTCCTTGTCTGAGAAGGCATAGCTACAAAAATGTTTCTGTGGCTGATGTCAAATTATTGCCGATGTTTTCTTCTAGGAGTTTTATGGTTTCATGTCTCACATTTAGATGTTTCATCCATTTTGAGGTTTTTGTGTGTGTGTATGGTGTAGGAAAGTGGTCCAGTTTCACTCTTAAGCATGTCCAGTGCAGCATTCTTTTGCATGCTGTCCAGTTTTCCCAGTACTATTTGTTGAAGGGACTGTCTTCTCCCCCTGTGTATATTTCTCCCTCCTTTGTCTTAGATTAATTGACCATATAAGCACTGGTTTATTTCTAGGCTCTCTGTACTCTTCCATTAATCTATGTGTCTGTTTTTGTACTAGTACCATACTGTTTCGATTACTAATGTTTTGTAGTGTATCTTGAAATCTGGGATTATGATACCTCCAGCTTTGTTCTTTCTCAAGAGTGCTTTGGCTCTTTGGGGTCTTTCATGGTTCCATACAAATTTTAGGATTATCCTAGTTTTGTAAAAATTGCTGTTGGTATTTTGATAAGGGTTTTATTGAATTCATAGATTGGTTTAGGCAGTATGGACATTTTAAAACGTTGGCTTTTCCATTCCATGAGCAAGGAATATCTTTCCATTTGTGTCATCTTTGGTTTCCTTCATCAGTGTTTTATAGTTTTAGGAGTGCAGTTTATTCCTAGGCATTTTATTCTTTTTGGAGCAATTGTAAATGGGATTGTTTTCTCAATTTCTCTTTCTCCCTCTTTTTTATTAGTGTCAAGAAATACAACGTATTTCTATATATTGACTTCGTACCTTACAACTTTACTGAATTTATTTGTCAGTTCTCGTAGTTTTTTGGTGGAGTCTTTAGAGTTTTCTATTGTATAATGTCATTTGCACATAGTGACAGGTTTACTTCTTCCTTACAAATTTGGGTGGCTTTTCTTTCTTTCTCTTTTCTGATTGCTGTGGTTAGTACTCCTAGTACTATGTTGAATAGAAGTAGTGAGAGTGGACATCTTTGTCTTGTTCCTGATCTTGGAGGAAAAGCTCTGAGTTTTTCACCATTGAATATTAAGTTAGCTGTGGGTTTTTCATCCGTAGTCTTTATTATGTTGAGGTATGTTCCCCCTAAACCTACTTTTTTGAGAGATTTTACCATGAGTGGTAAAATCTTTTTTCTGCATCTCTTGAGATGATCATATGGTTTTTATTGTTTTTCTTGTTAATGTGATTATCATGTTGATTAATTTTTGAACATTGAAACACCCCTTGCATCCCAGGAATAAATCCCACCTGATCATGGTGAATGATTTTTTTAATGCATTGTTGGATTCAGTTTGCTAATATTTTGTTGCAGATTTTGCATCTGTGCTCATCAGATATGGGCCTGTGGTGTTTTTGCTTTTTGTTTTTTGGGTGTTTTGTTTTTTTTTTTTGTAGTGTCTTTATCTGGTTTTTGTATCAGGATAATGCTAGTCTTGTAGAATGAATTTGGAAGCGTTTCTTCCTCTTCTCTTTTTTAGAGTAGTTTGAGAAGAATAGATCTTAACTCCTCTTTATATATTTGACAGAATTCACCTGTGAAGCTATCTGGTTCTGGACTTTTGTTTGTTGGGAGTTTTGTGATTACTGATTCAGTTTCGTTGCTAGTAACTTACCTGCTCAAAGTTTCTATTTCTTTCTGAATCTGTTTTGGAAGGTTCTATGTTTCTGGAAATTTATCCAGTTCTTTCTAGGTTGTCCAATTTGTGGGCATATAATTTTTCATAATACTCTCTTATAATCAGTCTTTTGAATATCTGTGGTGTTGGTTGTTCTTTCTCCTCTTTCATTTCTGATCGTATTTATTTGGGTTCTTTTTTTTCAGAGTCTGGCTAAAGGTTTATCAATTTTGTTGATCTTTTCAAAGAACCAACTCCTGGTTTTATTCATCTGTTCTATTGTTTTTAGTTTCTATTTCATTTATTTCTGCTCTAATCTTTATTATTTCTTCTACTGGCTTTGGGCTTTCTTGGTTCTTCTTTTTCTAGTTCCTTTAGGTGTAAGGTTAGATTGCTTACTTGAGATTTTTGTTTTATGAGGTGGGCCTGTATTACTATAAATTTCTCTCTTAGAACAGCCTGTACTGCATCTCAAAGATGTTGGACCCTTGTGTTTTTATTTTCATTTGGCTCCATGTATTTTGTATTTTCTCTTTGATTTCTTGGTTGAACCATTTAATGTTTAGTAGCATGTGTTTCGTCTCCATGTATTTTGTTTTTTCCACATCTTTTTCTTGTGATTGATTTCTAGTTTCATACTTTTGTGGTCAGATAAGATGCATGATAAGATTTAAATCGTTTTTTAATTTATTGAGTGTTGTTTTTGGTCTAATGTGATTTATTCTGGAGAATGTTCCATGTGCACTTGAAAAGAATATATATTTCACTGTTTCTGGAAGGAATGTCTGAATATATCTGTTAGGTCCATCTGGTCTAATGTGTCATTCAAAAGCTACTTTATGTCTGTTACAAGTTGCTTTATGTATTGAGTACATATATATTTACAAATGTTACAACTCTTGTTGGAGTGTTCCCTTTATGATTATTTATTGTCCTTCTTTGTCTCTTCAGACAGTCTTTGTTTTAAAGTCTATTTTGTTTGATATAGGTGTTGCATCTCCAGCCTTCTTTTTGCTTCCATTTGCATGGTAAATGTTTTCTCATCCCTTCACTTTCAGTCTGCATGTGTCCTTTGGTCTGAAGTGAATTTCTCTTAGGCAAGATATAAATGTTGCTTTTTTAATCCATTCAGTCATCCTTTGTCTTTTGATTGGAGCATTTAGTTCATTTATATTTAGACTATTTATTGATAGGTATGTACTTACTGCCATTTTGTTACTTGTTTTGCAGTTCTTCTTGTAGCTGTTCTCTGTTCCTTCTTCTCTTGCTCTCCCCTGTGGCTTGATGGCTGTCTTTAGTATTAATGCTTTGATTTTTTTTCTCTTTATTTTTTGTGTATCTATTACAGGTTTTTGATTTGTGGTTATCATTAGGTTCATGTGTAACATTTTATGCATATAGCAGTCTGTATTAAGTTGATGGTCACTTATGTTTGAATCTATTATTACTCCTCACCCCACATTTTATGTATATGATGTCATACTTTATATCCTTTTATTTTGTGAATCCCTTGACTGATTTTTATAAAGATAATTGGCTTTACTACTTTCGTGTTTTAACTTTAATACTGGTTTTATAAGCGGTCAGTCTACTTTTATTATATGTTTGTGATTACTTGTGAAATTTTTTTCCTTTCGTTATTTTCTTACAACTATTTTGGCTTTTTCTTCCCACCCAAAGAATTCCCTTTAACATTTCTTGTAAGGCTGACTTAGTGGTGATGGTTTTGTGTGTCTGGGAAACTCTCTCTCTCCTTCTACTCTGAATGATGATCTTGCTGGGTAGAGTATTCTCAGTTTCAAGGTTTTTTCCTTTCAGTACTTTGAATATATCATTACATTCCCTTCTGGCCTGCAAAGTTTCTGCTGAAAAATCATCTGACAGCCTTATGTGGTTTCCCTTGTGTATAACTTTTCTCTTGCTGCTTTTAAAATTCTCTCCTTCTACTTTTTGCCATTTTCATGATTATGTCTTGGTATGAACCTCTTTGGATTAATTTTGTTGGGGGTCTCTGTGCTTCCTGGATCTGGGTTTCTGTTACCCTGCCCAGATTAGGGAAGTGTTCATCTCTTATTTCCTTCTCTCTCCTCCTTCTGACATCTCTGTAATGTGAATGTTATTATGCTTGATGATGTTATAGATTTTCCTTAACCTATTCTCATTTTTTATTATTTTTTTCTGTTCACTATTCAGCTTGGTTGCTTTTCATTGCTCTTCCTTCCAGATCACTGATCCATTCTTCTGCCTCCTCTGATCTGCTGTTGATTCCCTCTAGTGTATTTTTTATCTCAGTTATAGAATTGGAGTTCTTCATCTCTGACTGGTTCTTTTTTATATTTTCTATCTCCTTCTTGAAGATCTCATTGAGATCCCCTACTGTTTTCTCAAATCCAGTATCTTTACAACCATTACTTTGAATTCTTTATCAGGCCTATTGTTATCTCTGTTTCATGCAGCTCTTTTGCTGTGGCTTTGTTTTGTTCTTTCATTTGGGACATAATTCCTCTGTCTCCTCATTTTGTCTGACTCTCTGTGTTTGCATCTACATCTCCTGATCTGCAAAGTAGTAGCCTTATGAAGAAGACATCCTTTGGTGCCCTCTAGCACAATGTTCTCCTATTCATCAGAACCAGTCACTTCAGCAGTGTCTCCTGTGTGAGCTGCATGCTCCATACTGTTGTGGCTGAGCTGTGTTTACATTCAGTACCGTCAACTACAGTGGCCCACTTTGCCTGTGTGAGCATACTGGGCAGGAGTTTGGCCCCTGTGCTGTTAAGGGGCCTGTCTGGGGCCACCACAGGCTTGTAGTTGGGTGGTATCAGCAGTCAGACCAGATACCTGCCCTCAACCTAGGCACTATATGGCTCTCTCCCTGTTCTGCTCTTAGAGGCTTCCATTGATGAGTGGGGCCAACAAACCAGGTGCCTGCCCCTAGTCACATGAGTAGGGGTGCAGTCACACTGATCAGCAGGGCACTCCCTTTGCATTGCCAGTTGCAAGGTTCAGCTGCCAGGACTGTGGGCACACTGGTGTGTGTGGTTATCTTCTCCTGTCCCCAAGACACAAATCACTTTGGAGTGGTGCAGGTTTCTGCTAGGGTTATTTGCAGCAGGGTTTTTCAGAGCAGGAGCCACTTTGCAGGAATGTCTGTGGAGTAGGGCTGGTTGGATGGGGTGGGAACCATGGTGCTAACAAGATACACAGAGAACGTTCACTCTGCTTCCCACAAATATCTGGCTGTCTAGGGTGGAAGGGAGGCAGGCGAGGAATGGTCTGCCAGCCAGCACTTTTGTTTTTGGAAAATTCTTCCAAAGATCCCTGCCCCTCCAACACGTTTTGAGATTAGTAAGTAGATTAAATCTACTTCTCATACTCCAGTTGGTTTTTATTTTTAATGTTTATTTATTTATTTTTGAGAGAGAGAAAGAGAGCACACAAGCAGAGGAAGAGCAGAGACAGAGAGGGAGACACAGAATCTGAAGTGGGCTTCAGGCTCTGAGCTGTAAGCACAGAGCCAATCGTGGGGCTCAAAACCATGGACCATGAAATCATGACCTGAACCAAAGTTGGACGCTTAACCGACTGAGCCACCCAAGTGCTCCTTCATTTATTTTAATGTTTATATATTTTTGAGAGAGATTGGGAGAGAGAGCATAAGCAGGGGAGAGGCAGAGAGAGAAGGAGAGAGAATCCCAACAAGTTCCATGTTGCCATCACAGAGCCTGATGCAGGGCTCAATCCCACAAACCATGAGATCATGACCTGAGCCAAAATCAAGAGTCAGACACTCAATCAACTGAGCCATTCAGGCGCCCTATCCCAGTTGCTTTTCAAACTGCTGCTTCTGTGCTGTATATCTCCTGGGTTATTTGTTATGCTGGCTCTTTAAGGGTGGGAACTCAGTTTTGTTTATTTTTTTTAATGTTTGTTTTTTGTTTTTTGTTTTTTTTGAGACAGAGACAGACAGAGCACGAGCAGAGGAGGGGCAAAGAGAGAGGGAGACCCAGAATCAGAAGCAGTCTCCAGGCTCTGAGCTGTCCGTACAGAGCCCCGACTTGGGGCTCGAACTCACAAACCTCAAGATCATGACCTGAGCCAAAGTTGGACACTTAACCAACTGAACCACCCAGGCACCCCAGGAACTCAGTTTTAAAGTAGTCAGAGTTAAACCCTACTGATTGAAAAATCCTCAAAGTTAAGCCACTGGTTTTCAAAGCCAAAGTCTCATGGGCATCCCCATGCCTGGGGTGCCTGGGGTTGGGTCTGATCCTCTTGCTTCTTTATGTTTAGAGTGTCCCTCTCGTTTATGATTTTTCTCACAGGGACAGGGGAGGATTCTGGGAGGGAGAGTTCCCAACCACGCTTCTGCTCCTTCTACCGTTTTTGATGTGGTCTTCTCTGTACCATTAACTATGGAAGCTCTGTTCTGCCAGTCTTCAAGTTGTGAGTCATTTTCAGAGTTAGTTTCACTGATGTGGCTGTTACCTCAGTGTGTCTGTGGGATGAGGTGAGCTTAGGATACTTTGACTCCACTATCTTCTCAGAAGTCCTATCTTAACCATTTTTAAATGTACAGTTCATTGGCATAAACATTTATAATGTGCAATCATCACAAGTATCTATTTCCAGAACATTTTCATTTAGGTCAAAATATTTTTAATTTTCTCTTGAGAATACTTTGACTTATGTGTTATTTAGAAGTTGCTTAATCTCCAAGTATTTGGGGGTTTTCCAGCTATCTTTTTGTTGTCGATTTCTAGTTTAATTCCATTGTGGTCTGAAAATAGACATTGTATGATTTCTATTCTTTTAAATTTATGAAGGTGTGTTTTATGGCCCAAATGTAGTCAATCTAGTGAATATTCCATGTGAATCTGGGAAGAATGTGTAATTTGCTATTGTTGGATGAAGTAGTCTATAAATGTCAATTATATCCAGTTGATTGACAGAGCTGTTGAGTTCAACTATATCCTTACCAATTTTCTGCCTGCTGGATCTCTCCATTTCAGATAGATGGGTATTAAAGTGTCCAGCTATAATAGTGGATTCTTCTACTTTTACTTGCAGTTCTATCAGTTTTTTGCCTAATATATTTTGACCCTCTGTTGTTAGATGCATACACATTAAGGATTGGGTATGTCTTCTTGGAGTACCAGCCTCTTTATCATTAGGTGATGTCCCTCTTTATCCCTGATAACTTTACTTGCTCTGAAGTCTGCTCTGTCTGAAATTAATATAGGTACTCCCACTTTTCTTTCTATTGGTATTATCATGGTATATTTTTCCATTCCTTTACTTTTAATCTAGATGTCTTAGTATTTAAAATGAGTCTTATTTTTTTGATCCACTCTGACAGTGTTCGTCTTTTAATAGTATACTTAGACCATTGACATATAAAGTGATGTTATAGTTGGACTAATATTTTCCACATTTGTTACTTTTTTCTATTTGTTACCCTTGTTCTTTGTTTCTGTTTTCGTATTCCACACGTTTTCTGCCTTCTCTAGTTATAACTGAGCACTTTATAAAATGATTCCATTTTCTCTCCTTTCTTAGCATATCAATTATACTTCTTTTCTTTTTTAACTTTTTTTAGCCACAGCCCTGGAGTTTATACTGTACATTTAGAGCTAATCCAAGTCCACTTTCAAATAATACCATACTGCTTCATGGATATTACAAATACCTTATAATAACATCATATGTTTAATTTTTCCCTTCTAGCCCCGTATCATTGCTATCATTTATTTTACTTATAGATAAGCATATATATATATACATATATGTATATATACACACACACATAAGCATACATAATCAAATGCATTGTTCCTATTATTACTTTGAACAAACTGTGATCTATTAGATCAATTAATAAGAAAAATGAAAGTTTATTTTCTCTTCAGTTATTGATTACTTGGTGCTTTTCTTTATATAGATCTGTATTTCTAACCTGTATGATTTTCCTTTCTCTGAAGAACTTCTTTTCACATTTCTTGTAAGGTAGGTCTACCGGCAACAAATTCCCTCAATTTTTGTTTGAGAAAGTCTTTATTCTCCTTTACTTTTGAAGGATTATTTTACAGAGTACAGAATTCTAGGTGTCAGTAGTTTTGTCTCTCAGCACTTTAAATATTTCACTTCACTCTCTTGCTAGTGTGGTTTCAGGGGAGAAGTCAGATGTTTTATCTTTGCTCCTCTATAAATAAAATAGCTCTTTTCCTCTGTCTTAAGATTTTTTCTTTATCTGTAATTTTCTGAAGTTTGATGATATGCCTAAATGTAGTTTTGGGGGCATTTATCCTGCTTAGTGTTCTCTGAGCTTCTTGGATCTGTGATTTGATATCTGACATTAATTTGGGGCAGTTCTCAGTTTTGCTTCAAATAATGCTTTTGTTCCTTTCTTTCTTCTTCTTCTCTTATGTGTGTTACAGTGTTTGTGGTCCCACAGTTCTTGGATATTTTGTTTGGGGTTTTTTTCCAGTCTTTTTTCTCATTGGATTTCAGGTTTAGAAGTTTCTATTGTTATCAGACTGAGGTTCTTTCCTTAGCCATGTCTAGTTTACTAATGAGATCATCAGAGGCATTCTTCATGTTAGATTATTTGTTTTTTGTTTTTTATCTCTAGCATTTCTTTTTAATTCTCCCTGAAAATTTCTATCTCTCTGCTTATGTTATCTATCTGTTCTCACATGTTGTCTGCTTTTTCCATTAGAACCCTTAGCATGTTAATCATAGTTGTAATTTTATCATCCCTATCTAACTCTGGTTTTGATGTATCTTCAGCCTCTTAGGCCTGTCCATACTGAGTTTCCAGGAATTTGCAATTACAATTTACATTTTCCTACCTTGCCACAAGTTTCAGACAGAGGTGTCTGCTTTGTTGTCATTCTCCATATTTGCCTGCCTGTCCAATTTTGGGGGCAGTGATTTGCTCTGTGACCTTACTTCTCTAATCTAAGAAGTGTATTTGATTTTCCAGTTTGTTCAGCTTTTTACTTGTTAGGATAAAGTGGCAACTTCTAAGCTTCTTATGTACCATACTATAAACTGGAAATCCCAGATTTTTTTCTTCTCAAACACAAACTCTATCCATTAACAATAACTCTCCATTCTCCCCTCCTCCCAGCCCTTGGTAAACACTAAGTGAATTTGCCAATTCTAAGTACCTCATGTAAGTGGCATCATACAGTATTTGTCTTTTTGTGTCTTATTTCACTTAGTTATAATGTGTTCAAGGTTCATCCATGTTGTATCAGGTGTCAAAATTTCATTTCTTTCTGTGGTTGAATAATATCCCATTATATGTATATAGCACATTTTGTGTATTCACCTGATAGACGCACTGGGTTGTTTCTACTTTTTGGCTATTGTAAATAATGCTGCACTGAGCACTGTCATGTAAGTATTTGTTCGAATCCCTGTTTTCAATTTTTTTAATTTTTTTAATGTTTATTTTTTAAAAAGAGAGAGTACAAATGGGGGAGGGGACAGAGGATCCAAAAATGGGCTCTGTGCTGACAGCAGAGAGCCTAATGTGGGGTCCGAACTCAGGAACTGTGAGATCGTGACCAGAGCTGAAGTCAAATGCTTAACTGACTAGGCACCCCCCAGTTTTCATTTCTTCTAGATATATCCCTATGAGTGAAATTTCTAGGTGATAGGGAAATTGTATGTTTGGTTTTCTGAGGAACTAGAACTATTTTCCACAGTAATTGTGCCATTTTACATCCCCACCAGTAATGCACAAGAGTTCCAATTTTTGCACATCCTGCCAACACTTGTTATTTTCCATTAAAAACAAATGTAGATATCCTAATAGATAGATGCATAGTGGTATTTCATTGTGGTTTTGAATTGCATTTCCCTAGTGACTAGTGATGTGCTTTTCATTGCTTTTTGGCATTTGTGTATCTTCTTTGGAGAAATGTCTATTCAGTCTTTAACTCATTTTTTAATTAGGTTCACATTTTTGTTGTTGAATTATAGAAATTCTTTATATATCCTAGATGTTAATCCTTTATCTGTTATATGACTTGCAAATATTTTCTCCCATTTTGTGGCTTGTCTTCTCTCTCTTGATAGTGTCCTTTGATGTACAAAAATTGTAATTTTGATGGAGTCCAATTTATCACGTTTTTGTTTTGTTGCCTCTGCTTTTTTTTTTTTTAATTTTTTTTTCAACTTTTATTTATTTTTGGGACAGAGAGAGACAGAGCATGAACGGGGGAGGGGCAGAGAGAGAGGGAGACACAGAATAGGAAACAGGCTCCAGGCTCAGAGCAATCAGCCCAGAGCCTGATGCGGGGCTCGAACTCACGGACTGCGAGATCGTGACCTGGCTGAAGTCGGACGCTTAACCGACTGCGCCACCCAGGCACCCCTTGTTGCCTCTGCTTTTGGTGTCAGTTCAATAAATCATTGCCAAATCTAATGTCATGAAGATTTTCCCATATGTTTTCCTCTAAGATTTTTATCATTTTAGCTTTTACATTTTAATTTTTGAATCCATTTTTGGTTAATTTTTGTATATAGTGGAGATCAGGGTTCAACTTCATTCTTTTTCATATGACTACCTAGTTTTCCAACCACTGTTTGTTGAAAAGATTGCACTTTCTCTCATTGAATGATCTCGGCATTCAGGCCAAAAATCAGTTGACTTTATATGCAAGGGTTTATTTCTGGATTCCGTATGCATTTCTTTGGTCTAAATGTGGGGGGGGGGGGTCTTTTGCTTTAATTAAATGCTTTAATTACTGTAGCTTTGTAGTAAGTTTTTCAATCAAGTAATAAGAGTCCTACAACTTTGTTCTTTTTTTTTTTTCCCCAATATTGTCCTTACTATTCAAGGTCTTTTGAGATTTCAGATGAGTTTTAGGATAGGTTTTTCTATTTCTACAAAGAACTTAGTTGGGATTTTGATAGAGATTGCATTGAATTTTTGGACCACTTTGTGTAATACTGTCATCTTTGTGTGTGTGTGTGTGTGCGCACATGTAATACTGTCATCTTAACAGTATTAAGTTTTCTATTCAATGAACATGGGATGTCTTTCCATTTATTCCTGTAGTCTTTAAAGTCAGCACTGTTTTGTAGTTTTTGGTATACAAGTCTTTTTCCTCCTCGGTTAAATTTTTCTGTAAGTGTTTTATTCTTTTTGATGCAATCATAAATGGAATTGTTTTGTAACCTTTAATTGTTCATTGTTAGTATATAGAAATGCAACTAATTTTCATGTGTTGATTTTGTATCATGCAACTTTGCTGAATTCATGTGTTAGCTGTAACACGTTCTTTTGTGAAATTTCTACATATAAGTTTCATATTTTTCAGTGTTTCTATGGAGAAATAAGAGCTTAGAGATTCCCTGGTCCACCATTTTGCTAATATCACACTTTAGAAAAACTTTTAACTTTTTTTCTTTTAAGCTAATTCTAAATTTAAAATTATTGGGGTGTCTGGGTGACTCAGTCAGGCAAGTGTCCACCTCTTGATTTCTGCTCAGAGCGTGATCTCACAGTTTGTGAGTTCGTGCCCCACATTGGGCTCTGCACTAACAGTGTGGAACCTGCTTGTGATTCTCTCTCTCCCTCTCTGGCCCTCTCCTGCTCGCACACATGGTGTCTCTCTCTCTCTCTCTCAAAATAAATAAACTTGGAAAAAATAAATAAACTTAAAATTATTTGGTAATTTACCAAGTGGAAAAGTGCTAATATTTTTCCCACTTATTTAGTAGGGAGGAAGGACACAGGCAATTGCATGGCATAATATTCCAGTTATTTAATATTGAGATGTCAGAAGTATTGTTACTTTTTTTTAAGTTTATTTATTTTGTGAGAGAGAGTGCATGCACGTGAGTGGAAGAGGGGCAGAAAGAGAGGGAGAGAATCCCAAGTAGGCCAGGCGGGCTGCACAATGTCAGCACAGAGCCTGATGCAGGACTTGAACTCACAAACCGTGACATCATGACCTGAGCTCAAGTCAGACACTTAAATGACTGAGCCACCCAGGCACCTCAGAAGTATCCTGACTTAAAATGTAAGCATATATTTATAATTTTTTAGAAATCTATTTATTTAAAAAAATTTTTTTTAATGTTTATCTTTGAAGGAGACAATGTGAGTGGGGGAGGGGCAGAGATTGAGGGAGACACAGAATCTGAAGCAGGTTCCAGGCTCTGAGCTGTCAGCACAGAACCCTGTGTGTGGCTCATCTCACAAGCTGTGACTGAGCTGAAGTCAGACGCCCAACCGACTGAGCCACCCAGGCGCCCCATTTTTTAGAAATTTTAGAATGCAAGCATGTGAATTATTTCAGTTGTTAAAATAATTATGCCTGTTGGGTTTTTTGTTAATGCCTGTTTTACTGAAGAAAATTACCCTCATTACTTAGGCTTTTTTACTTAAAGCAATTTAAAGGGTTTGTTTGTTTTAGTGAAAATTTTAAATTGTCACTACTTTCACATATATGGTACCTACCATATGAAAGTGAAGCCCATCAAAATTATAAACAATATATAATAAAGCAACATCATTTTGGAAGGGTATAGTTCTCCTAGGTAGTTTAAATCAGTTTAAATAAAATCTGTATCAGGATGGGACTAAATTGAGGCAACATTTCATTTAATTCAGTAGAAAGGAAAAAATATACCTAGTCTCATAATTCAATATAACTATTCCAAACCTTTTTTTTTTTTTGATAGAAGTCAAAACAATCTTAACATTTATTTCTCTCTATATACTGAGTTTTCCTTTCCCTATTCCCTGTGAATCTTGCCCTTAATCTGCTTTTCAGAGTCCTAGTATGTAAGATTTTTCCAACAGGCTTATATCTTAGCTCTTTTATAGTATCAATTTTGTTTTTAATAAAAGGTTAAATATTTAAACTTAATCATAGAAACCAGTTGTCTTATACCAGTTCTCCCTAATAAAAAAATCACTTTCTGTATTGGTATTTTTTTCTCCTCAATTTAATAAATTCCACATTAGTGGTAATAAGTTGAGGCCTAGAACATGTGTCCTATTACAAATGAACAATTGGGTATCATTAGGTTGTCCCCCTTTCCTTTGTACATATATCTTTAGGTGTGTTAATCCATTCAGTAGACACATTAATGAGCACTGGTTGAAGTGTAATATTGGAGGAAGTAAGGCTCGTTGACCTCAGCATGGAGTTTAATACCTCTAATTAAATTAGGTAGTCGACAGTCAGTATAAAGAAATAGCCGTGCCTCTGGCAAGCTAGAATTATTTACGACTCTGGTTCTGTGTTTTAAACTTGATTGGAGAAAATCATTTATATCTATTTTATAGAAACTAATTTTAGTTCTCACTTTTTATTTACAATATCATGTGGTGATTTTGTAAATTATTTTTAAGCATTTTATTTTCTCAGAATGAGAGGTAAATATCCTTGAACCTGTTTAAATGTAGTGTTTTATTTCTTGTGAAGGGAAGCTTTTTCAAGTCTTAAGACAGTAGTAAGAGAATTTTTACAACATAGACTATACTTCTTGAGCAAATTAATCAAACATTCAGTCTAACAAAGTACTCTCTTAGAAATATTATACAGCCAAGTCAGTTTCCTCTGAAAAATCGTTAATGTAATGGACAGCACTTCATTTTCTGTTTTGGAATTTGGTCACAATAGTTTCCCAAATAAATGAGCTTTATTGACCTGCTTGGTCAGATTTTAATTTTAGACCTATTTTTCTTTATCTTATCTAGAAATAAAATTGAAATATACCTTACTTTCCAGAGAACTTTTATGCTAAATATAGTCTGGAAAATGAATTCAAAAACAAATTTAAGAAATAATAACAAAACTTTTATTATTTTAGTAAAAGTAGAGTTAGTATAATAGTTAGTCTTTGGTACAGAATTATACTCATGGTTTTGACCCCAAACTAACAATCTTACATAAAATAATTCTATTTTAATATCATACCCTCTACCCTTAACCCCAATTTCTGTAAATATATTCTTTATGACAAGAGTATAGAGAAATGGCTCAGAATAAATTTATCTCACTGCTACAAATGGTATAATTTGGATGGTATGGCAGTGACTTCTCATTGCATGTAGAATAAAGTTCTAGTTCTTCACTACGGCCTTCAGTGCCCTACATGATTTGGCCACCTGCCTGCCTACCTCTCTGATCTCATCTCCTGTCACTTTCCTTTTCATTTAGCACAATCTGGCCTCACTGGCTCTCATTCTGACCTGCCAGCATGTCAAGCTCATACCCGTCTCAGAGGCTATGCACTTATGTTCTTTCCATTTTAAATGTTCTTTCTCCACATCATCAGGCTTTCTCACTCTCACTGTTCTATCCTCAGATTCACATGACAGTTTGTCAGAGAGACTTATCCAAACTTTCCAACTAAAGAAGTCCCCTTCACCCAGTAACACTACCACATTACCCTATTTTATTCTCTTTGTAGCACCTACAGCTCCTGTCATCATCAAAGTGGCGTATTTAAATAAATGCCATAATTGCAGATAATTCTATTTTTATGCTGTGCACTACATAATGACAAAAAATTTACCAAGATAAGTACATGATACTATAACTAGACTTAACCTAATCATGTCTTGTTCCTCTTCTCTTTTCTCTGAGCCCTTTCCTAGGTCTCCTCTCTTTTTCCTGTGGTCCTTTTTCTTTCCCGCCTGTGTTTCTCTTTTTCTTCAGCGCAAGCATACAGACTTGAACACCCTCTGGTGTTTTTCCAAGAACTGTGAAGTCCATGTTCGTCCAAATGTAACCAAAAAAGTCACCCCACGTGTCTAAAAACTGTTGCTTCTCCTCCTCTGAAACTTCAGAATCCAACAGTTTCCAAATATAATAGCTTTGTTTTCTTGAGTTTCTGTAATGGAAAATATTTTAAAGGAAAATTTTATACTAGGCTTCTGGTTGTACTAGAAGAAAGTCCAGTATGGATTTTCTTTTCTTTTTTTTCAGTTGGTTGTTAGTATGTTTCAAAAACCAGTTTTCAAGCCATTGTCTTTTCAAACACACCTTCTGCACTTAAGTCACACATTTCAATAAAGCATTTTCAAGACTGTCTTTTTAATAGTCAGCAGTGTATGTTGAGCGCCCACTCTGCTAAGATAATTGTATACTTGATACCATGCCTATTGTTTCAAGAACCTTTTCTTAATTACTAAAAATGAATGATGCACCAGTTTGCATTCCCACCAACAGTGCAAGAGGGTTCCCATTTCTCCACATCCTCTCCAGCATCTATATAGTCTCCTGATTTGTTCATTTTAGCCACTGTGACTGGCATGAGGTGATATCTCAGTGTGGTTTTGATTTGTATTTCCCTGATGAGGAGTGACGTTGAGCATCTTTTCATGTGCCTGTTGGCCATCTGGATGTCTTCTTTAGAGAAGTGTCTATTCATGTTTTTTGCCCATTTCTTCACTGGATTATTTGTTTTTTCGGGTGTGGAGTTTGGTGAGTTCTTTATAGATTTTGGATACTAGCCCTTTGTCTGATATTACATTTGCAAGTATCTTTTCCCATTCCATCAGTTGCCTTTTAGTGGAGGTTCCTCAAAAAAATAAAAAATAGACCTACCCTATGACCCAGCAATAGCACTGCTAGGAATTTACCCAAGGGATACAGGAGTGCTGATGCATACGGGCAACTTGTACCCCAATTTATAGCAGCACTTTCAACAATAGCCAAACTATGGGAAGAGCCTAAATGTCCATCAACTGATAAATGGATAAAGAAATTGTGGTTTATATACACAATGGAATACTATTTGGCAATGAGAAAGAATGAAATATGGCCTTTTGTAGCAATGTGGATGGAAATGGAGAGTATTATGCTAAGTGAAATAAGTCATACAGAGAGATACCATGTTATCACTCTTATGTGGATCCTGAAAAACTTAACAGAAGACCATGGGGGAGGGGAAGGGGAAAAAAAAGTTACAGAGAGGGAGGGAGGCAAACTATAAGAGACTCTTAAAAACTGAGAATAAACTGAGGGTTGATGGTGGGTGGGAGGGAGGGGAAAGTGGGTTATGGGCATTGAGGAGGGTACCTGTTGGGATGAGCACTGGGTATTGTATGGAAACCAATTTGACAATAAATTTCATATTTAAAAAAATGAATGATGCAGACAGCAAGTGAACATATGAAAATATGTATGATCCTAAAATGTATGAAAGTATGTTTTTTTTTAACATGATTAAGGAGTATATGATAGTGGGGTTTTTTGCTATATGTGGGTATCTGAAAGATAGGGAAAAGAATGAGGGCTCGAAGCAGTGAGTATTACTCAGTTTCAGTTTCTGCATGTTCATACCACAATCTCCTGAACTGCAAAACCTAATTAACCTCTGTGCATTCTTCAAGTACCGTAATAATCAGTTTTCTTTGTTATTTGCATTCAGAGAAATTTATTTAGAGTATTATCTTTATCATTAATTATTCATTTATTAATTCTTTTACTCTGTCTCCTTCACTGGACTTGAAGCTTTCTGAGAGCAGAGACTAAGAGTCTGGTTTTCTTTCACCATTGTATCTGTCTGTGGCAGCCAGCACAATGCATTTAGTCACCTCTCAGTATTTCCTAATGTATCAAGAAAGATAGGTAAGAAGGAGGGAGGGTAAGAGAGAGGCCTTTTAAGAACTTATGAACGAGTGCAAGTATGTAGGATGACTTGAACATCTGACCTAGGGCAACGTTTTTAAAAAAAATGAAGAGATAGGTAAGGAAAACAGAAATTGAACACTTTCAGATTTTGATCCTAACTAATTATAATTAGCAGTTAGGTACTTTCAACAGAAATGGGGAATTCAGAGGATAACCTGATTGTGTGAAAGATGATAAGTTACTTTACATGAAATCTAGTCTCCAGCTCCATGAAATGAATGCTATTTTGTGGCATTGAGGAAATCTAGAATTGAATGTAATCTCTGATAATTGTAGAAAATGAGAACACTGTCTTAAGATAGGCAAACATCTGATTTTCATAAAAGGACATGGAACAGTCCACTAACTACAAAAATTACTAACATTCATGAGCTCCATGTCAATGCCTGACAAAATAGGATTATTAAACAGATGGTTTGTGAGCACTTAGATAATGAAGTAGTGATCACTAGGAGCCACCATGAGTTCACCATAACAAATCACATCAAAGTAACTTAATTTGTTTTAATAGGATTACTAGACAGGGAAGGCCATAGACAGTATAAAGCATTTAGCTAAGTTGTTGTGGACAAGTTGAAGAAATGTGGTCTTAATAATAGTTCATTAAGTATATTCATGACTGGTTGTATAATCATATCTGGAGACCTAAATTAATTATCTAATGAGAGGCATATAGAGAAGTGGTTAAAGTATGGTTTTTGGAATTAGCCTGCCTGAGTTTCAGCTCTGGCTCTACCACGTAACTACTTATGTGACATGAGGCAAGTTTATTTATCTTCTTCAGCTTCAGTTCCTCACCTGTAAAAAAAAATATAGGGGTAATAACAATTGTACTTACTTTGTAGCATTGTTGTTAAAATTCAGTTATGCCAAAGCACTTAGAATACTAAGAATTTAGGGGCGCCTGGGTGGCGCAGTCGGTTAAGCGTCCGACTTCAGCCAGGTCACGATCTTGCGGTCCGTGAGTTCGAGCCCCGCGTCAGGCTCTGGGCTGATGGCTCAGAGCCTGGAGCCTGTTTCCGATTCTGTGTCTCCCTCTCTTTCTGCCCCTCCCCCGTTCATGCTCTGTCTCTCTCTGTCCCAAAAATAAATAAACGTTGAAAAAAAAAAAAAAAAGAATACTAAGAATTTAATAAATGTTGGATATTTTTTCTTTTTTACTTATTTTTGGAGAGTACAAGCAGGGGAGGGACAGAGAGAGGTAAACAGGATCTGAAGCGGGCTCTGCACTGACAGGGTGACAGTAGTGAGCCTGAAGTGGGGCTTGAGCTCATGAACTGTGAGATCACAACCTGAGTCGAAGTTGGAAGCTCAACCTGAGCCACCCAGGTTCTTGATGTTGGATATTATTTTAACCAGGAGGAACACTGAAATGACTTGCCATATAAGGCTGTTACCCAGATTTGTCCTATTTGACATTTTTATCTAAAATCTAAATAAATACACAAGAAATTGAATTTAAGAATAGCCCAAATCTGGGAAAGAGAGAGCCAACACATTGAATAGCAGAATCAGACTAACAAGATAGGTTTAAAGATAATCTAAACCTGGCAAGGCAAAATTTAATAAGAATAAATTCTCTCTTGGAGAGAGCCAAACCATAAGAGACTCTTAAAAACTGAGAATAAACTGAGGGTTGATGGGGAGGGTGGGTGATGGGCATTGAGGAGGGCACCTGTTGGGAGGAGCGCTGGGTGTTCTATGGAAACCAATTTGACAATAAGTTTCATATTAAAAAAAAAGTAAAATAAGTAAGTAAATAAATAAATAAATAGAATAAATTCTCTCTTTAATTCTAGCAGTCAGTTGTACCTGCTTAGGACTTTATACGAACAAGACTGAAGGGTTTGAATTAATCACAACTACTATTTGAGCCAACTTTGAAAAAATGCAGAAAATAATTCAGTTAACAGAACAAAGAAAGTCGTCCCACTATGAGCTTACTGTACTGGTCAGAGCATGTATTAGTAATGTGTTCAATTCCAGACACCACAATTTAATAGAAACATCAATAAACTGAGGTAAATAATTCAGGATAATGAATAGCTTTGTAAACTCAAGGAGGAAGTAAGGACACATTTAACCTGGAAAAGAAAAGTTGAAATCTACGTTAGAGCAATCTTCAAATATCTGAAACGATAATATATAGAATATAGACTGGATTTCTTTGGTAAGGATCATTGTAGAAGAACAGGCTTCAGGAACGCAAATTTTAGCTTAGCATAAAGAATGTTCTAATGATTGTAGCTCTTTAAAAATGAATAGGTGATTCATGAAGGTATAAAGTTCCCAACCCTAGAAGTATTCATTCAGATAGAAGCAGGATTACTCGTCAGAGATGTTGCAGTGGGAGTTCCCCGTATGGGGCTGGAAATCAGAACTTTACTTAGGGTCTCTTTCAGTGTTAATATTCTATAATGTATTGAGGATTTCAATTTTGTACATGTTAATTTCATTTAACTTCTTTATCTTCATGAATTGATAATGATAATCTGCTGCCTATATTATATAGCTGAATTAAAATTATTTCATCAGCATTTGAAGTGGATTTGGAAGAGTTGTTTGGTTGCCAATCATTTTACCAGATTTGTCCCATAAACAGAAGTCTTGTACTCTCTTTAAAAGTGATTAGCATCTGGGTACAAAAACATGTAGGTAGGAACTCTTTGAGAATTTTTGGAGTATAGGAAACCTGGTGAGTATACACAGGACACAACCTTGTAAGTCCTTAAGAGATAGAGAATAAATAAATAAACATCAAATATTATATAAAGTATTCATGTCAGAGTGTCAAACACACTTCACTTCTGAAATTTCTATTAACTGTTAATACTCAAAATTCATTCTTTCAGCAATCTCTCAAAAATTCCTAAGATATACATACCAATGATTAGCAATTTCTCAATTTGTGTTTATTATGTAGTAAGTTTTAAAGACTTAAAGATACAAAAACATGCCCAATCATGACAACATAATTATTTTTTTAAAAAGGTAAGGGATGGTCTTGAAGCTTTCCCCTCAAAATGCTTGAATATGTTTAGCATGACTTTGTTATATGCATGGTTCTTTGCCACAAATATCTTCATTACAACATCTCAGTAAAAATGTATTATTTTTTCCCATTAAACTTCTATGACAGACTTTTAAGACTGTGGTAGATATTTGAAGACAGGCTTTGTTTATAAGATAAAACTTTAGTTGCCCTTTTCTCTCATTTCTTTAGATAAGTAGGCACTAGAAATTATAGATAGCTTTGGCAAGAGTTCAAGGGTTAATGTAGCAGATAAATAAAAGGAATTTTCTGTAAATTGAGACCTGCATTATTTCAGTTGTCTTGTCTTTCCTAACCTAACTCATTTAATTTTAAAAAGTAAATACTTAAATTCTTCCTGACAGTGTGCTCAGCTTTTACTATCGTTTATTACTTCAATTATACTTGATATCACTTAGAACAATCTGCCATTTGGAAATCTCAGTATAGCCTGGAGCTTAGTATTAGATCTGGCTGCTATTGTAACATGTACAGCATATGACATTAATGTATCAAAATTAGATTGGATCATCCCTCCTGGTTAAATTTATTTCACATTTCTTTTGTATTCAGTTAACATAAACCTATTAGGGAAGCTGACACATGGGGATGGCTGTATAGGAAGGATATTTTTAAAGTATTTTGATTAAAAAATGAAATTATAGAGCCATAGCTTTTCTAAGTTGTGTAATCTGTTTGGTTTTTTAAAATGTCACAGAGCCCAAGTACCGAATTTATATCATTCAAGGGGTGTGTGTTTCGACACGTGTGTGTGTTGTGGTGTAAATAATGAAGAATTAAAACTTAAACAATATTTTGATGATTAGGCCTACCATCATGAATTTAGAGCAATGAGTATGTTTATTGTTTCCAAAAAGGAAAAAATATTTAATACGCTTAAACCTAAAATAGTCTCCTTAAAAGAAAATAAATATTTTTATACTATATTTCTAAAATAATAGATTCTGGTCTATAGGTTTAGCTGGATACTGTCTTTAGAGTAATAGCTACCTCTATCTTATAATCCATCGAAGTATGTGAGGGGGCATTTCTTGCTTAAGAATACAAATGTTAAAATTCAGGGATTTACCTTGTATTTTCAGATACTTTAGTGATGTTCATAGTGATTAGGATTTTCTAGATCGACTGGTGTTTGGGACTTTAGAAACCATTAGAACAATGGTTCTTGGCTTTTTTGGTGTTACGTACTCCTATTTGATAGACTCTTCTCAGAAAAATACACAAATAAAATTTTGCCAAGTTATTTTCAAATATTCACAGACCCCTTGAACCTGGGTTAAGAACTCCAGGGTTAAGGGGCCCCCGGCTGCCTCAGTCAGTAGTGTGTGTGACTCTTGATCTTGGGGTCATGAGTTTGAGCCCCAGGTTGGGCACAGAGCTTACTTAAAAAAAAAAAAAAAAAAACTCCAGGGTTAAGGCTAACAGAAGAGAGCCTTTCATTAATTGGATTTGACTCCTTTTTTTGTTGTTATTTAAATGACACATTTAAACTTCTCTCTTACTCTGTGGTCTTTAAGCCAAGTAAATTACATATTTCAAAAACAAATCATTTGTATGTTAGCTCATACAAAAACTATTGATGACACCCTAGTTTTCTCTTCCAAACCTTCCCATACAATGTGTCCATTTATCTGAAAGCAGTCAAAGAGCCCATGTGAGATATACACCAAAAATGCACTCAGATGTTGAGAGTGACAGAATCCATTAATATACTAAGATAACCACATTTTATATTAAAATACATGTTTATACAATAATCTCTATGAAGAAAACTCAAGACTAATGGGCATTAAGTTCATTTTTCTAATAACTTATTAGAAATCCAACTTTTGGATGCTTTGCTTTTTTATCATTTTAACCACCATAATGTTAACTCTCTCTGATTGCCAGAAGCCTTTGTAAGCACCACAAATATTTAAACAACATCTTGAGACTGTAACAAATTTCAAGAATCTGTTTGGAAGAATTTTGTAGGCAACATTTCATAGGCAGAGAAACCCTGGAAATTTGTTGAACCAAACAGTCAACTTTCTCTTACTTAGTAGGTTATTTACCCAATTTATGAATTACCTATTTCTTTTCCTTCTCTTCCTGGTGCCTTCTTTAGGCAGTTTTACTGCTCATTAGCACTTTGAGAGAATGGTCAGAAAAAAAGGAGTAGAATCTTAAAACACTCGCTTGTTTAATTTTTTTTAATGTTTATTTTTGAGAGCACGCGTGCAGAGGTGGGGGAGGGCAGAGAGAGAGGGAGGTTTTAATTTCTTTATCTTTTAATATTTTTTATAGTATAGTATAGTATGTTGTCAGTAGCTGTATGAAAAACTGTATGCTTTTTCTAAAGCACTATGAACTATTTTGGTTTTCCAGTTGAGACATTTGGGAAATGATGAAGTACACATTGTTTGGTCAGAGCATACTAGAGACTACAGGAGAGGAATTATTCCTACAGAATTTGGTGATGTCCTTATTGTCATATATCCAATGAAAAATCACATGTTCAGTATCCAGATAATGAAAAAACCAGAGGTAAGAACTTAACTATATTTTAATAATATTTTCTGAGCTCTGAATGGGTTTGTGAGTTTCTTCTTTCAGAGGGATTAGACTAGGCATCAGGTTGTGAAAACAGGGGGAAGTGAGACAAAGACTCGTGTAACAATGTAAATTGTGTAAGTCTGGTTCAGAAGGAGCTAAAACAGAAAAAATAGCAAGAAACTATGTTCAAATGGGAGAAGTGCCAGAGCAGAAGTTCCTTTGTACTAAGATCACAACAGGATTACCTTTTAATAAGAGGATGATTATAGTTTCCTAAAAAGTACAATAAGAAGCAATCATTCCCTTTAGGTCAAGAATGTATGGTTCCTTTATTTTTAGTTGGTATATCTTACTGAGGAGTACATGATTATTTAATCGTGTCACTTTTAATAAATGAAAGTTCTACAAAGTATTAAAAAAATTTGTTCTGGTTGGATGTTTTATACCATAGGGTTGAAACACACTTTCAAAATAATAAAAGTGTGATAGTGTTTGGGTATCTTTCTTACTTTTTTTAAATCAAATACTTTTAATTTATAGAAAACCTGGTTTTTGACAGTTGATCATGAATCTTTAGAATTTCTTGAATTAGACTAACTTTCCCACATGTGAATTTGAGCTTACAGCCAGGTTTCTTTAGGGTTTATATAAACCAGAGGTCAGCAAACTATGGTTCACCTCCTATTTTTGTACAGCCTACAAGCTAATAATGGTTTTTACTTTTTTAATGGGTTTTTCTTTTCTTTTTCTTTTTCTGTTTTTGTTTTGTTTCCTTGCCCCTTTACCCCCAGGTTTTTCTTTTTTTAAAAAAATCAAGAAGAATATATAACAGGGACAACATATGGGCACAAAGCCTGAAATATTTACTGTATTATCCACATCCCATGTCCTTGCCTTCAGCTGTCATCTGTACCAACCATACCCAAATAGAATTACTTTGAAACTGTCAGTCATCTGATAAAAGTGACAGTTATCAAAATAGATTTTTTTTCTAATAAAACTAATGAAGGTCTTTTAGGTTCTATAGTAAAGGTGGTCACAAAAATAATGAAAAACTAACTTGCTGCCTATGAGAATGTGTTATCTTTATTGTGTTTACTCAGTGGAAGAAATTTATTTCCAGTGTTGAATTTTTGTGTACAGTTGAGACAACAAAAATTTGAAAATTGGCAGGGAATATAAATTATTTAGTCAGTTAAATGAAGCACAGTTCTGTTTGAATAGGAAACCATGTAGACCTTTGGCATTTTTTATTTATTGTCTTCGTGTGAATCATGGAAAAGAATTAAACTTGAATAGTATTTCTACTGAAGGAAGAACTAAAGAGGAAGTAGAAACATTTTTGTGTGCAGTGTCTTGATTGTTCTTATTTATAACAACCTTTCTTCAATATGAGTATAAAATTATGTTCTAATTTCTCAATCAGGTTCCCTTCTTTGGTCCACTTTTTGATGGTGCTATTGTGAATGGAAAAGTTCTACCCATTATGGTTCGAGCAACAGCTATAAATGCAAGCCGTGCTCTAAAATCTCTGATTCCACTGTATCAAAACTTGTATCCTTTTTGACAGTATGCTTTCTACTCTAATACATGTCTGCTTTCCAAGGTAAGTATGTCTTATGGGTCAGTACCTTTGAGTTTCTGTTTACTGATATATAGAGATAGAGTTCCTCCCCAGTGTTTGTGCTGTTGTGATATGTGAATGATGTATTTTCTTTTATACACTACTAATCAGTACTTATCTTTTGGTTAACTAATTAGGGTCCCATGCTAGGTACTCTGATACTATGCATGTATAGAAATAACCCTAACAGTGATCATAAAGTACTCAATCTAGTTAAGGAAATATACAGTTTTTAGTGCGTGTGTTGTAACAGAGTTATGTACAGTGTTTTGGAGGTATAATGAGAAGCAGCCTCAGAAATGTGAGGATTGAATATTGAAGGATGATGAGTAAGAGGTAATCAGGTGGATGAGATTAAGAAGAGCATTCCAGGCAGAGGGAACAAGATAAAGACGTGGAAGTATGAGAGGACATGGAGTGTTTAAGAACATGGCTTCTGGAGGGGCACCTGGGTTGGTTAAGTGTCTGACTTCAGCTCAGGTCATGATTTCGTGGCTCGTGGGTTTGAGCCCCACGTCAGGCTCTGTGGGAGGAGCACAGAGCCTGCCTCAGATTATGTGTCTCTCTCTTTCTCTGCCCCTCCCCCATTCGTGTTCGCTTGCTCTCTCTCTCAAAAATAAACATTAAAAAAAAAAAAAAAGAACATGGCTCCTGGAGCCAGATTTCTGGACTCAAATGCTTAGCTATCTAGCCTTGGGAATATTTTTTTAAATAATTTGAGCCTCAGTTTCCATATCTATAAAATGAGGATGATAACACCTAGCTCACTGTGTTATAAGATCTGAATGAGTCAGTATGTATAAAGCTCTTAGAACAATGCCTGGGACACAGTTTTAATTGCTTTCTGAAATGAATTTCTATTTCCATATACTTTTTCTATATGATTAAAAACATTTCAATTATTTTTCTTAATAAATTGTGGATGTTAAGCTTCACAGGGAAGGCTTTTTAAAATATCCTGAGTTCTATTCCACATGAAATGGATTTATCGTAAGTCTGCCACATATATTCTCTTCTTTTGATGAAAATTGACTTAAGCAATCTGATTCCTATGTAATTTCTCATGTATTCTGACACTGTGAAATGGAATTATAGGTGGTGGATCATGGCATGATATATTGATTAAGCTTAATGACATTTATATAGCATTTCTTACTTGTGACAGTTATATCTTCACTTTAAGTTGAAAGATCAGATTTGAAGTGGTCATTGTGAAATGTAGGGATTCAGTTTATTATTTCCTGAATATCTCTAGAAAGGTAGCTAATCCTACAAGGAATGTGCAGATTATTACCCATAAGCTCATTTTATCCACATTGTCAACTCCTCTGAGGTTGTCTTTCTGATCTTGGCCTGATCCTGATGTTCATCCTAAGGTTAGTGTCCTCCGCCCTTTCATTTAAGACACAGTTGAAAGAATGCCTTAAATCTTTTGGGAAAGTGGTGAGAGAGAAATTAGATTGTAGTAGAAAATTCTATTTGCCTCTTGTGTCATAAAACAGGAACTCCATTTATTGAGCAAACACAAACTATTTCTGGCCTGAAGTACAAATATTTAAGATGTACACCTTACCAAGTAGTTAAAAATGCAAAATAAAAGTGTTGGGGGCTATGACTTAATTTCTTTTTCCTGCACCTAAGTTTATACTCTTTTGAGAACTATTTCAGATTTACATGTTACACTAGAGGTATGGTGGCTGGATTTGCAGTTAGAAAATAATTATTTTAATTCAAGCTCTGCCTTGTAATCTTGGTCTAGTCATAGAATCTCTAGACCTCACTTTCTTTGTAAAAAAAGATAATACCCATCTCAGAATTATTGTCAAGATTAAATGAGGTAATGAATTTGGATGTGCTTAGGAAATGAAATAAGGTACATTATTTTGTGCAGTGATTAATTTTGTTATGTGTAAAGATTACAGTCAATATAAAACAACTCTACCCAACACCAAGGAATTGCCTAATTGAGTTTTTATGTTTGGTTGGTTGGTAGGTTAATTGACTGGATTGGATTTTCAGGCCTATTTCACGAAGTTCTTAATAGTTAGTTAATCTTGCTGAGACATTAATAGATACAACATTGGAGAAAATTTCTAAGATGAGAGATAATTTCAGATGTAAAGAGTAAACATGAACACTATTTACACAGCCAATATGAGCAATTTCCATCAGCAAAACTGCTTCTGGAACACACAGAATAAAAACATAAAGTCAAATCAAAGAAATTTTTCTTGACTTGGAAGCTTGAATTTAGAAGCCATATGGAAATGATTTCCCCATACTATGTAAGGATATAAAGATACTCTTAGCCTTTGCTAATCTGAAAAATAGTCATCTTTTACAAAGATTCATAAAGTTCTATATTCTAAGTATCAGGGAAAATGATTTCACACAGGTAGATTGCTTGATTTTTCGATGAAACCTTATATACTAAATTACAACTAGATGTTATTAAGATCTTGAATTACAGATGTCTTTTAATTTTAAAAAATATATATATATTTCAGAAATACATTAAATTTTACAATGTATGTTTTTTGACAAATCCAGGTAAGTTCCCATTAAGGAAAAAAAATCACGTGTCCTAAAACAGATCAATAGAATTTAACAGAAATTACAAAAGAAACTGAAATAGAAGTAGGCTTTGAAAACCACCAGTTACTACTTTAATAAGAGAAATAAGAGGATAAAAGAATATGTAATAAACTCACTTATATTTGGATAATTGTACTGCTGCGTTAGTTATTTTATGCCCAGTGAAAGTACCCACAAAGATTCCACAGCATAAATTGTGCTATTTATGATCATTAAATACAGTTTAAATTTTATCCTGGGAACATCTTCTGTAACTATGAATCTAATGTTGTTCACTAAATGAGGACAATATTGATTGTCATATGCTGTCCAAATCGATCATGCTGGCAGCCAGAATTACAGTAATCTGTCAGTATTGATGACTGTCTTTCAAGCTTTGAAACCTCTCCTTCACTTCACTTGTCATTTCTTGCATTACTTGTACTTGAAAAACATTTTCTTGCAACCTTGGTCTTTGTCAGCTAGGGGCTTTTTTTTTTTTTTTTTTTTTTTTTTGGTCTCGAGCTCAATTTGTTGGTTTGATCATGCAATTAGAATTGAAATGCAATGCTGGGGAGGAAGAATAGGCAGATTCTGGGTAACCATCGGCCCTGAGGGGAATTTCAGGTTGATCTTAGCCATCATTTGTTAGTTAACCTGTGTGTGTGTGTGTGTGTGTGTGTGTGTGTGTGTGTGTGCGCGCGTGCGCGCACGCGCGCGCAGATTGGGATTGGGTTGTTTCTTTCTTTTGGCTTTTTTGTAGTGGGAATAATAATTACAAAGTACTAATTTCATGATCTTAGCTATCATGACTCTATACATTAAGTAAAAATTTAAAAGCAATTATTTGTTACGATCCTAGAGACATTTCAAGTATGTACAAATGTTAAATATGATGCTATCATGTATGTACTGTCTCTTTTTTTTAACGTGAGATTTATCATACAAAGAAATTTTTAGAAGTTACAGTATATAATCATGTTGTATTGGGGTTCTCAGAGAAACAGAATCAATTAGATGGAAGTGTATACCTAGATAGAGAAAGATTAATTTTAAGGAATTAGCTCACATGATTGTGGGGACTGGCAAGTCTGAAACGTGCAGGAGTTCCTAGCTAGAGTTGATATTGTAATCTGTGTCAGAAGTCATCTGGAGGTAGAATACCTTACTTCTGTGGGGACCTCAGTCTTTTCTCTCAATGCCTTTGATTAATTGGTTGAGGTGCACCCACATACGTGATAGAGGTAATCTGCTTTACTCAAAGCCTCTGATTTTATTTTTTTTTTAATATTTATGTATTTATTTTGAGGGACAGAGAGAGTGAGCATGGGAGGGACAAAGAGGAGAGAGAAACAATTCCAAGCAGACTCTGTGCTGTCAGAGCAGAGCCTGATGTGGGGCTTGAACTCACAAACCATGAGATTATGACCTGAGCTGAAATCAAGAGTCGGTCATTCAACTGAGCCACCAAAGTCTCTTGATTTTAAATGGTAATTGCCTCTAAAAAAATAACTTCACAGCAACATCTAGACTGGTGTTTAACCAAAAACTGGATACCATGATCTAGCCAAGTTGATGTAAAATTAACCATCTCACATGTCCCATTTTTCTTAAATATTTCTTTTTAACCTTTTTTACTGTAAAATATAATTTGAGAAAAGTACATAAATTCTAAATGTATTATATGGTGAATAATTACAGTTTAACCACCACCAGTTCAAGAGATAGAACTCTTTGTCTTCTATCAAAAATATTTACTGGGGCGTCTGGGTGTCTCAGTTGGTTAAGCATATGACTTTTGATTTCAGCTCAGGTCATAATCTCACGGTTTGTGAGACCAAGTCCCACATTAGGCTCTGCAGTGACAGCAAGGAGCCTGCTTGGGATTCTCTCTTTCCCTCTCTTTCTCTGCCCCTCCCCCACTTGCATGTGCACACATACACTCAAAATAAATACTCTCTCTCAAAATAAATAAACTTAAAAAAAATTACTGATCACTTTTATGATTGTAGTAAAGATTTGAGAGACATGTAGAGACAAATCACAGTTGAGCCTTGAACAACATAGGTTTGAACTGTGCAGGTCCACTTATATGTGGATTTTTTTTTTCAATAAATACTGTATACTATTGTAAATGTATTTTTTCTTATGGTTTTCTTAACTTTTTTTTCTAGCTTACTTCAAGAATACAGTATGAGGGGCACCTGGGTGGCTCAGTCAGTTAAGCATCTGACTTGATTTTGGCTCAGGTCATGATCTCATAGACATGAGATTGAGCCCTGTGTCAGGCTCTGTGCTGAGCACAGCAAGGAGCCTGCTTGGGATTCTTTCTCTCCCTCTCTCTCTACCTGTCTCCCACTCTCTCTCAAAATAAATAAATAAACATATAAAATATAGGGGCACCTGGGTGGCTCATTGGGTTAAATGTCAGACTTAGCAGGTCATGATCTTGCAGTCCATGGGTTCAAGCCCCACGTTGGGCTCTGTGCTGACAGCGCAGAGCCTGGAGCCTGCTTTGGATTCTGTGTCTCCCTGTCTCTCTGCACCTCCCCAACTCATGCTCTGTCTCTCTCTCTCAAAAATAAACATTAAAAAAATTTAATGTATACCTCTGTTTTAAAAAATAAAGTATGAAATGCATATAATATACAAAATACGTGTTTATCAACTGTTACCAGTAAGGCTCCTATCAGCAGTAAGCTATTAGTAGTTAAGTTTTGGAGAAGTCAAAAGTTATACACAGATTTTAGGGCTACATGGGGTGTTGGTAACCTACACGTTGTTGAAGGGTTCAACTATAGATGATAATTGTTTCTCCAATAAGCTTATAATTTAATAGGAGAGAGAATAATGTAAATTAATAATTATAACACAAGATAAAATATAACACAGGATAGTAGGGTTATAAGATAAAATGCTCTAGGAGTTCCAAAGAAGAAGTCATTGCTTTCAAAGTAAGAAAATAAGAGAAGAATGCATAGAAAATCTGGGCCTCAGAGGATGAGATTTTAGTAGATGGAATGCAATATGTATGTTATAATTCTTGTAATTTGTATTTTGGGGCTTTATGTGTATGTATGTATGCATGCATGCATATATGTACATATGTGATATTCTGAAATACTCAGTATGGGGGATATTATAAAGTTAAACGGCATCCTTAAAAAAACACATTCTTCCTAGGTTTAATATTCTTTCCTGCTGAACCAATATTATTTGATTTCTTCTAATCTGTTTAGATTTGACCTTTTTGTAAATGCCAGAATTGGGTTTCTGTTTAACTTTATCAGACAAATTACCAGAAGTCAATGATCATTCTTCAATTAGTCACAGTTTGTTATCCCTGCAGTTCAACTACTCAAATGTAAAGAACTTGTTGCAAAAGTATGAGAGCCAAAATGAAATGAAATGTAATTGATTGGCTCCACTAATGTAGTTTGCCATTCATTATGATAGAACATTATAAAACCTCTTAGGGAGGCCCATCAATATTGCTGCCATTTCATGTTAAGAAGAAAGTGAGTTTATTGAGAAACTACATAATTTTATGTATACTGTGTTTTGAAGATTATTTCTTCAGAAAGATAATATTCATAAATATGGACTGTCCTTAATTTATAAATTATATTTTGAAGTATGGAAGCTGATTGTTGGGAAATCAGCCTGGGCTTCTGAGTCCAGAACCACTTAATAAGTGTGTCACTGTCTTTGTCTAATTTTATTTTAATCTGTAAAAAAAAAGAGTACCAAACTCAACACTGTTATAAGGATTAGGTGAAATTATCTAGATGAAGCACTAAGCAGCCTGTCATGTGGCAAGAGCTCAGAAAATGGTAGCTACCTCGTACTTGATGGTGATATTATTATCCTCTATACTGGAGATACTCCTCTAAAACACAAATATAAGTATACTAAAAGACTTGTGATGGCTCGACCGTGTACTGCAATTCTTATCTGAATTCTTTGGCTACGTGCAAGCAGTTGTTACTAGCTTATTAACCCTCCCAACCTCATATTTCTCACTGTAGTTTTGTCAAACATACCTGTACTCCTTCCAGCTCTGCCCCCCCCCCATCCTTGTGCTCATCTCCCACCACACTGACACCCAGGACACCCTACATGGGTCTAGCTAGACCATATTTATCATCCCTAAATGCCCTTCTCTTTTTCTCTGTTTTTGCCCCAAGAATGCTCTTCTCTACTGTCTTCCACCTAATATACTCATTCTGTATGACCCAAACAAAGTAACTTTGTAAAAAAAAAAAAAAAAAAAAAAAGATTTCCTTCTAGTCTTAAAACATTTGTTATAGGACTTACCATGTGTGTGCACATATTAATGAGTCTTACTTAAACTGGTTTTACTGACTTTCAGCACAGCAGTAAGTGGCTAGCAATTTGGGTAATAGTACAGGGTAGGGTAGATGGATTCATGGGTAGATTATTCATGGGTAGATTAACTATTCATTTTTTCCTTTTAACAAAATTTCTACTCATTTCCCAATGTACTTTTAAAAACATTTTTTTGTTTTTGTTGTTATAATTTGTGGTTTATATTAGCCTAGGCTACAACTCTAAGAGCATGCTGGAAACCTAAGAGCAATAGAAACTATCTGATAACATGACCAAGCCAGAATAGGGTAGACACAAGAGTGCTGTATTTTGACTGATTCATCATTATATTTTTATTAGAGAACATTTGGTTTAATGAAAATAATCAGAGATCAATAATCAGTGAGGTTTCTCCATCCACTTCTTACAGTCAGAGGAAGGGGAGGGAAAGCAAGATCTGTCAAGGAGAAAACAGAGCTAAGACACTTGTGTCTTGATGAAGTGACAGATGTCGTCTTAGGAAGAGTACGATTTGGTGTCCCTCACACACAGCCCCCGAGGAGGAAGGCAGCCATGGCTGTAGTCCTGAAGGCTTATACTTGCTGCTGAATGGCAAGGAAGGCAGCAGCCACAGGAGAGCTGTGGGGGGTGGCGGTAGGAGTGTACATATTACTGAGGTCTTTAGTTTTACTTAAACCTTTGCACCACCTACGTCACTGATTCATTCCATTAGGAGCCCTCAATATCTTGTAAGTGCCATTCATTCTACCTACTTTCTAAACGAAAATCTTAAACTTCATGGACAAACTGGTTATTTGTTACAAACTCTAAGATTTATGATTATGGTCATTCATACTTCAAAAAAGAGAAAATGGTTCTTTAAATAAAATGCCTTATCAACTAAGTGATCCAGGTTTTGTGGCTTTGGAAGTGCTTGCAGCCCTCGTGCCTTTGATATTAATCATTGTAGTAGGACCTCTCCAAGAGCTGACAAAGGTACTTATTTACTTAACAATGTGCTCTGTCATGGGAGCCGGCTTCAGTCTCCTGTGTTAAAGACATGGGCACTGCTATTGAAGATTGTTTTTTTTTAAGCTTGTAATTAAGCATCCCTCTCCCCTGGCCTGGATTTTACTGCCAAAGCTTATAGTCTATGTATGCACACAGAGTAATTATTTACACAGGAACCCTGGATATGTGCAACATTTCTATTATGACTCTAATGTATTCTTGTATCACTTTTAATTTGTTCAGCTGTTCTTTTTAAGGAATAGCAATAAGGGCCTATTGATGATGTTAGTGGTATTTTGAGAGGCTTCCTTACAGTCAGTGTGGGAATATTTTATTGTATACCTTTAAAGGTGTTAGTTTAGGTCTAGCAAGTCTGCCTTTGTCCTTCAAAAAGATATAAAAGCAGTAAATATAAATCTCTCTGATACATAATGAATTTTTGATAATAATGAAACTTATTCTATAGAATTGAACCAATGTCTGAAAATGGCATCTTAATGTTCTCTAGAGATTATCATTTTACTAATGTAGACCAATAATAATTACTTTTCCTATATTTAAACAATGGGAGCTCACAAAAATGACTTCAGTATATGACCAACTTCTATTTCTATTATCATTATATTAATTATACAGATATTTTCAATTGTTATTCTCTACCAAAAACATTCAATACACCAATGACAAATTTAAGTATTAAAAAAAAAGCTATATTGAACAACAGCAAAATGACTAAGTATGTTTAAGATCCTTTCAGAAATAAATAAAAATCTATGAAATAAGTCATTATAAAAGGGGGGAAAAGTGATTATCTCAATAGAAGTTGAATGGCATCTGATAATGGCATCCAACCTTGTTCATGTAAGGGAAAAAAGAAAAAGTCTATATTTCTTCATCCCAAAAAAGCAATTTTGGATCTTTCATTTTTTTTCACCAAGTATTTATTGACTACCTTCTATATGGGAAGTGGTGTGAGAGAAAAGCTAGGGGTAGCAAGATAGTTACTGCTTTCATGGAGCTTATAGTCTGGTACAGGAGAAAGAGAGAGCCCTGTGGGTGGGTAGGTAGGTATGGGGATAGGTAGATGGATGAAAGAATGAGTGAATGAATGAAATGCCCTCTGATGAGCAGTCCGGCAATAGTGATACCTACAAAATAAGATGGTAAAGATGATTAATTTTATTACAGTGGGAGAGGATAGTAGGGAGGAAGAATTAGGAATGGTTTTACTGAGGCATGAAGGGCTAAAAGTGTAATGTGGCTAAGAAACACAAGGAGTTCCTCACTACCAGGTGATATAAAACAAAGGGAAGAGTAATAGCAGCTGAGGTCAAAACCAGAAAATGTAGTCAAGCAGAAAAATCAAAACCAAACCATAAACTTGATTTTTTAATGTTACTACCAATAATATAACAGCCGGTGTCTAAGGTGACAGTTCCTTCTGCTTTTATATAATTTTTACCTCTTGAATAGCAGAGCACAGCTTGAATGTATTTTCCTTTTATAGTAAAGCCTTTCTAAAATAAGTTAGATTATTATTTAAAGTATTTTTTATACTTAAGTATACAGTAATTGCCAGGCTAATAACTAGTATTATTTTTCTTAATGAGACTAAGAAGTTCTCTAAGTGTTTTGATAATATTTACGCATATCTGCCATTTCAAAAAGGCACTTGAGCCTTTCATAATCTAGTTATATGATAGACTTATATTTTTGCATAACAGGCCTTCTTTACACTTTTCCTGTAAAGTACTTTTATACATTGTTGTGCTTTTACACATTATTATACTTTGTTACTGATGAATGAAGTGTTTTTTGATTTTTTGGTTTGTTTTTTTTTTTATCCTAGTCTGATAGTACATTGGCTTCACAACAAAAATAGCAAAGGAAAGGAAAGCACCTCACCATCTCTTACCTGCTTTGTCGAATCCAGAGTGGCAGTGTGGTCTGCATATGCCAACCTTTTTTGTTTGTTTGTTTGTTTTGAGAGAGAGCATGAGTGGGAGAGGGGCAGAAAGAAAGGGAGACAGAGAATCCCAAGCAGGCTCCGTGCTGTCTGCACAGAGCCCAGTGTGGGGCTCAATCCCATGAACCACAAGTCAACAGGAGCCAAAATGAAGAGTCTGACGCTTAACCGACTGAGCCACCCAGGCGCCCCTACATATGCCAGTCTTAACAATTGGTTCATATCACAGTGTAACAGAAAGAAGGTAGAGAACTCTATCGGGTATTGAGCAAAAAGTCTTTAAAAATAACAAAACTTGGGGCGCCTGGGTGGTTCAGTCAGTTAAGCAGACTCTTGATTTCGACTCAGATCATGATCTCACAGTTTGTGGGATCAAGCTTCACACTGGGCTCTGCACTAACAGCGTGGAGCCTGCTTGGGATTCCCTCCCTCCTGTCTGTCTGTCTGTCTGTCTGTCTCTCTCTCTCTCTCTCTCTCTCTCTCAAAAATAAATAAAAAATAAAAAAAATCATAGAACTTGAAGTTTCTTTACTTCCATCTTTATTAAATTCTTACCTGTGATAGAACAGGGATTTTTTTTTTCCTGTTAAACCCTTACGTTTTGGTTTTTTTTTTTTTTTGATTGGTGATTAAGGTGCACTGGTATGTTCATATTATCATTCACTACACCTACTACATATTTTACAAGTTTTATTTTAGTCTTTAATATAAAAACAGATTTAGATGCTATTTGGGGATTTCAGATAGCAAAGAATGAAGGATGTAAAGCTGAAATTAGTCTTTAACCTTGTTTGACATAGGAATTGCAGTGCTTTTAATCCATTCTTTTCCTTTTACTAAACATAAGGGCTTTTGCCATTGAATTTTTAATAACTCAATAATGGAATTAAAATTAAACTATGGGTCACAAATCTCCCCATTTTCTTCTAACTGCTTTTTCCTCTCAAACACTAGAATACAGCCTATTTAAATCTTAACTTTTGCTTGCCAAACCACTGTTACCGTCCATCTGTTCATGCCAATTGTAAAGAAGGTTCGGTTTTTAGTGAAGCTTTGCATTTCACATAAGGTATGTGAAGTGAAATTTCACAAGGGACATGATGGATCCTGATTCTTAGTGATAAACCTTTGGGGCCATCAGGGTTGGCATATGGTCCAGTATGATATGAAGGCTTGGGTTCCCTGGCTTCACTTCTTTGGCGTGAAGCTGATAAAACCTGGCTCTTGAGTATTATTTCACTGGACACCAATCATGGGCAGCAGGAACTGCCCATTTAACTCTCTGTGGGAAGGAAGCCCAGAGAGCATTCACAATGGTACCATTGTCGAGTTGCAAACTGCTCTGAACAGCTTGACAGCACTAGGGAGGAGGGGAAGGGGTTGCTTTACTAATTGCTGTTCAGAAAAGAGAAGGAGCAAAAATAGCTGTTGTAGAACTGATGTTTCTACATTTACTGTCTTGATAGGAGTGTTGACTTTTATTTAGCACATACCTACTATCAAAAAGAAAGCAAATAAATATATTTAAGCAACCACCTGGAGTAATGCCTTGTTAACATGCCATTATCTATTTTAAACCCACCAGATTATAGCAGAGCAAAAGTCAGTTTAGCTTTATGATATTTTTATGTTTAGATAAAAACAATATATTTTTTTAATCTTCACAAAAATTTTGTTTGAATTTAAAAGAAGGGAAAATGAATTAAAAACCACCACAATTAATGTATCAGATAAAGTTAAAGACAAACTTGGCTTAATTTCCTTTATACTATGCTTTTTAGAATTCCCAAATATCATCTGAATACCTATAAGCTGTATTAATGTAGAAATGCAAATTAATCTTATGCATAACAATTGCAAGTGCTAAAATAATCATTATAGATAAACTAGTCAGCAAATCTTAAGGTTAAATACCAGATTTATCATTTAAATGAGTAGCTGGTAACTATTTCAGTCACTCCTGGTTCTCTCTCCTTGAAGTCTGTTTTGAGTATCTTTAAAAATACGAGGGTTTCCCTTTTTATGAAGCATTGTGGGCCATGATATTTGTATAAACACTACTCTTGGTGTTTGCATTTTCTGGTCAGTCAAATCAAGCAGTTGGTGGTTCTGATGCAAAGAAACAATGATCTACAACCAATCCTAAAAAAAAAATTAGAGCTTTTTTAAGCCTACAGCATATTTCCATAGATGATTATTTCATCTGAACTTAAGTTGACCAAATTATATTGCAATATTATACCTTATGCAACAACATGTCCTTTAAAAGGATCAGAGATATTTTCAGAAAACTTTTTTAGTTTATAATTTTTTTAATGGGATGCTCTTGCTAAGTTGGTGGAAAATCAAATGCATGTTTTGTGAAATGGTAACAGTCTGTAAAAGGTACTAGTGCTCCATCTCCTCATGTCCCCTTAAATGCTTTTAGTAAATGGACACCAGTGCAGTATTTCAAAACCAGTAATTCATTGAATGCCCATTCTTCCTTTTACTGCAGAGTAGATTATATTTAAGTCAAGATTAATGGGTAGATTTTGATGTTAAAGTCCAGTCTCTAAGCCCATCATTCCCTAGGGGCATATAGTGCATTAGTTTAAGCCAATATACTGTTTATCATAGATTCTATGACACAGTCTTAAATGACAGTTTGTTGTACTTTGTAACTACTTACCATGATAATAAATCACTTTTTCTGTACTCCTGATAATTACAGCATTTAAACAAAATCTTAATTAAGTTAGTACACATTTAGGGAGAGATAACACGTAAGTAATTGTACACTGTAAAATTTCACTTATTTAGTAATTTTTTTCCCTTTTGCAGTCTTCTAACAAGAGTCCAAGTTTAGTATTTAGTTCAAACACATAAGTTCATTTCCTCAACTTTAATGTATTGAAATTTTTGTTACCAAAAGGAACAATACAGATTGTTTCTAGTCATCCCCCAATGTTTTTTAAACTCTTAATCTAACACTTGTGATTCTGAAGCAGTTCTGTTGACTGTGAAAGTCTTGTTATTATGTACGATAACATTTTTAAGTACATCTTACCAAGAATGAAAGTCTAAAATTTTAACTTCATATTAAATTTGAAATCTAGGTAACTTAGTTTTTCTTTTAGATGTTTTACTTCATACAACTTTCATGAAAGTGGAATAGATACACATATTCCATAATCATATTAGTGCTTTTTAGAAACCATCAGTGATTATTGGATTATTAAATCAGGAAGGATTTTTAGAACCTTTAGGGAGGTTTAAATTTTTAATCCTATTTATTTAAGGTTAATCTTTTTAAATGTATTTACATGAACTTTGGTAGAATTGAGCTTATCAACTTTTTACTTAATGTTTTCATTTAGTAATTGGCTGATTTATGAGCAATTATATATGGTCCAAATTTTATTCAACTCCAGCTTTCAATAATAGGACTATCCTCACACTGCCTTAGCACCTGTTATGGATTTTGAGTCATCTGGCAGCCCATGGGACTTAGATAAAGAAGTACCAGGTGTCCTGCCTGTCTCCTAATTGAGACGCAGTGAAAACAATATAGACTTGGCAGTATGGTTAAAAGGATGGATTAAAGCCCAGCTTTGTCTACTCTGACAAATCACAGCTTTTCCCTCATTGCGTAGTGGCAACTACTAAAGAATTTGATTAATATAATGCATCATAAAAATCATACACAATAATTTGTTATGACCTGTTGCAGACTTTCAGAAGAATTTCTATTAACATAGTACAAATAAACAATATTAATACCAAGATTTGTTCTATTGGAGGAATTTTATTTTTACTGAATATGAGCTACACTGCATGTTTCTTGATGAAATTAGCTACTGTAAGAAAGAAATGGACTATTAATTTACCAGATGCTTTATAATGTAAGCAAGTATATTACTTTCATCTTATAGGTGAGCCATGCCTAGTAAATAGTTCATGGGATACTTAATTGCCCTGTATATTTCAAGAAAACATGCCCCTTTATTACTGCAAATAAATTAGCCACATGATCCTTGAGATGTACTTGCAAAATATATCTACATATATCCTATATCAATAAAATTATTTTGCATTATTTCTCTAAGACCCTGTGTAAGGACATCGCTTCAGAATATTTGAAGATATTTCAGGGCCTTTTCGAACTAAAAAGCCAAATGTGGTTTATTTTCTCATTTTTATTAGAGTGTGCCAAGAATTTTTATGTATTACATATAATGTTCTTGTATATAAACATCTTTAAAAAATTGCCAGTCCTCAAATTTAAGCTAACATTTTGTTGGCCATACTTGAACTAACTAAAATGCTTCCTATACCTTTCTTTTCTCCATACAAAACTGAAATCATTGAGATTGGATATAGAAAAGAGCACTGGACTATTAAATGACCAAAGTTCTAATGCTGACTCTACATATCAGCAGCTTTGTTTTTCTGAGCAAATCTATGTTTGTATTCTCCATCCAGGCAAGGCTTATTGTGAACAAACGTTTTATAACGATTTTGCTAAGTTTACTGAAAGAAATGTTGGTAGATGATTGTTGTATACTTCCTCTAGTTCGGACTGTCCCAAAATACTCTCAATAAATGATGCCCTGGCATGCCTCTCAAGATAGTCTTTTTAAAAACCTAAATATTTAAAATTCTGAGTATTATTTTTCAAGGGTGTTATTACCTGTGTTCTTATAGTGTGCCAGAGCAGTTTTGGAAATCTGCCTAAAATGGTTTTGAAATTACCCTTCGCTGATTTTTATCTAGAGATTTTCTTAACATTTCTTCCCTTTCTCCTTTCTTTACAGATGGCCATTGAAATGAATAGAAATAGCTTATTAACTAAATTTGTTGTCTCATACCACTGTAGAATTTATGCAAAATTTAAAGATTTTTTTTTAAGTTTATTTATTTATTTTGGGAGAGAGAGGGAGAGAGAGACAATCCCAAGCAAGCTCTGCACTGTCAGCATTGAGGCCAGCTAGGGCTTAAACTCACAAACCGTGAGATCATGACCTGAGCCAAAACCAAGAGTTGGATGCTTAACCAGTTGAGCCACCCAGGCACCCCAAAGATTTCTTTAAATTTAAAAAGTTGTCACAACCAATGGGGTAAAACATTTCAGTGCTAAATTGTAATGAGTTGTAATTACTTTCAAGATTTATAGGATTTCTTCTTTAACAATTATGATTTTTTTAAGTTATTAGTTTTCTTTTTTCTTAATATTATACCTTATGTATATATATGTTGTATTTTATTCACTTTTTCTTCTTCCAGAGAAGGTCAGCAAGATCAAGGGTGGGATGGAACCAAACTTTCTCACAAGGATTCAAACTCTGTCTCTAAATCCAATCTTAGGAAAGTCCCAACTATATTGGCCCCAAAAGGTTTTGCTTCTGGAGATCTAAATTGGGGTTCAAGGAAGGGGTTGTTTGCATAACAGTCTTCTAATCGACTGTGAAAACTTTATTCATTCCTTCTATAATTTATAAACATCAAGTACTTCTGGTCTTGTGTTAGGTGCTGGATATGGAAAGATAATAAAAGACATGGCCTCTGGCCCCATGACATTAGTGTCCCTGCTAGTTTGTTAGAACAAGCACAAAGACAAAGGCATACTTGGGAGGGGGCGGGTGCCTGGGTGGCTCAGTCTGTCAGGCGTCCAACTCTTGATCTTGATTGATCTCAGCTCAGGAACTTGATCTCAAGGTTGTGAGTTCAAGCCCTGCATTGGGCATGAAGCCTACACGGGGAGGGGGACGGGGTGGGGAGGAAGTGGCAGGAGAATACTTGTTGTTTAGTAACTGGTGCTGAAAGAAGGGAAGAAGCCCTGATTTGTGGCATTTGTCGAGTCCTATGATGTGAAAACTTTCACCATAGCCAATTTCAATCTACCAGCCATCTTAGAAATGTGGTGAATATCATAAGTAGTACTCTCCAATTTTTTTTAATAGGCAGAATTCTCCTCCCTCTGTTCTTGGGAAAATCTATACAAAAAAAGGAAATAAAATTCCTATGTGCTAAAACAGCAAAGAAATCACAGAAATATATGAGTGCAGGCAAGTGCTTAACTAAATTAGGAATTTCAGAATGGGCCTTAAATCCCTGAGGCTATGATATTGAGTACAGATATAAACATTCCATACTTTGCCTTCACTTTAAAAGGAGCCAATATTTTTTTATCTTGTTTAGGAAAGAAAACCTTAAATCTGAACTTAAGAGGAAATTAAGTGGTGATAGGTCTCATATATATGTTTACAATTATAATTTTCATTACTCCTTTTTGTGAAAAATGCTTCATATTCTTCCTATGTGCATTATAATGTATACATACACACTTCCATTTTTTTTTTGAGACTAGTCACAAATTACAGTTGAGCTAAATGTTTGTAAAATCTATTGGCCATGCCATGAAAGTAGTGATCACAAAACTGAAGGTTTTGCCCTTAGCTAGCTAGAGCAAGCAAGCCAGTGGGGGAGAGGGACAGAGAGAGAGAGGAAGAGAATCTCAGACAGGCTCCACACTCAGTGCGGAATCTGATGTGGGGCTTCATCCCACAACCCTGGGATCATGATCTGAGCCAGAGTCAAGAATCCCAGATGCTTAGCCAACTGAGCCACCCAGGCACCCTGAAAGTTTTGCCTTTTCTAACAGTAAAAGCAGTTCAGAATCATATTAAGAAAATTGTAGAGAATGAAGCGTTGTTGCTTCTTCAAAACCAAATCTACCTTTTGGGGCGCCTGGGTAGCTCAGTCAGTTAAGCATCTGACTCTTGATTTCAGCTCAGGTCATGATCTCACGGTTCATGAGTTCGAGCCCCATGTCAGGTTCTATGCCGATGGTACAGAGCCTGCTTGGGATTTTCTCTTCATCCCTCTCTTTCTACCCTGCGCACACTGTCTCTCAAACTTAAAAAAAAAAAAAAAATCTACCTTTCGTATATCATCCCTGTACACTAGTAAAATTGAAAAATGCATTATCCTCCTGCAGTAGCTTTTCTTCATATTTTTTTCTCATGAGAAATCCGTTTCCTCTCATCAAAATAGGTCAAAAGGCCCTCAGTACATACCACAAACAAGAAATATTATCAGAGTTCTTGTGCATAAATACAGGTATATTTCGTAAACAGACATCGAAAATTGCCCTCAGGGAGACAGCACCTGCTATTTACAAAGACTTGAGCCAAAAGCCAGAAAAACCATTTTCAGCACAGATGTAGGGGGACTTTTGGGTTACCCTATATTTATATCCTTTATCTTCAATATCCTTATTACATAAATAGGAGCAGGTGGTGGTATCCCCATTTAACATATAGAAAAACTGCAGCACGGAGAATTCATGCATCTCTTTCCAGGACCAGGCAGAAATTGAACCCTAGTTCTTGACAGCTGGTCTTGATACAGTGACACAGAGCCATAAATAATTTCATATGTAAGTTTAGAATCAAAAGTAGTTACTTAAAATGAATAATAATGTTAAGCACAGATTAGGTTTAAAGTATTTATACTACAGAAAATGTTTAGTTCCCTTTATTAATTTTAGAATAGTAATATTCCCCCCTTTTCTGCTTTTGCAGAAAGTAGAAGGAAGGAGGATTAGTGGATAATTATATTGCTGATTGCAGCACCTGTGTGTTATTTCTTTTGATTGGCTGGTTCTGTATTAAAGATTCCTACCAGCTAAAAGTCTCCCTCATCAAATGGCTTTTTGTTAGCTAGTTTTGGCTGAGGTTGTTTTAAATTTACAACAAAAACCTTAATTCAACTTAAACTTGTACTTTAAATTGTGTTTTTGAATTTGTTTATCATTCCCTTTTTATCTCACCCATTTCAGTTTTTTAATTTCAATGTCAATGGCAACATGCACTCACAATAGGAATATAGCTTGAGCTATCCTGTTTTTGCTAGCCGTCAAGTTTGTGTATGTCACCCAATTTATAGGTACTAATAACTCTTCCCTAGAGAGTTGCCTTTTAAGGAATAAGTGTTCTAATCTATTATGAGGAGATATAGGAATTAATGGCTTTGGATTATGTTTGCCATTGCAGATGCTAACAGCACTGTGTTTAACTTTATCATCATCTCAATCACAAAACATCCTGTTTATAGATTCGAACTGTGGTTTAAGTGTTAAAGTTCCTTGTGTCTCCTTAATATATATTTTCTGAAAGGGGGGAAAATGTAAGTACTATAGATTAAGTTAGTTTGTTTTGATGTTGTTGTTAATCTGGCTACATCAAACTTGGAAAATTATAAAGAATATTTAGCTTTTAGAAAGTGAGTTACCAAAAAAAAAAAAAAAAAAAAAAAAAAGGAAACTTTCAGACATTAGCCTGCCTAACATGTGATACATGGTGCAGTTTTTCATTTAAATTCAACCATTAATGATTGTTTTCACTCTGCCACCTAGACTTGAATTAGAAATCGTTTTTAGAAAGCATCATTTTACTTAATGAAGATTAAATACATTAAATAAATACATCATGTGTTTTTATACAAAATGAATACATTATAGCTGGATAATTTTAGTTTGTATAGCTTTATATTTGGGTTTCTTCAGAGTTTTGTATAGTGAAATAGAATTACACTGCAAGTGTATTTTACGTAGATATTCATTTCTTGCTTTAATAAATTTTACTACATTGGAAATATTCTCCTGGCTTTAGAAATATTAACATTTGCTTTCTTTCTGCCTAATTCTTGTGTAAATATAATAAGATAAAGTAAAATACTTCATTTATAGGCCCTCTGAAAGTAGAGCATTTTAAAAGCAGGTAGGTGTCTCCACCCTACTTTTCATGAAGCATTTTACCCATTCAAGCAGACTTTTAAAAACAGCTTGTTTTGATAGCAGACTGTTCTCCTGTGGGCCTTCAGCCTTTGCTTCCTGGCAGCACCTTTGGTGCGAAAAGAGAGTGATCAATTGGGAGACTATCAGTGCCAGCATGCATAGAGTGATAAGTTAACACACCACTGGGAATTTCTAGGGCCCACCAAGATACTTCACTTCTAATGTGCTAACAAGCTCATTTTTCTACCTCTTGCCTCTTCAGTTATTTTTTTTCTCAGAAGAGCTTAGAAGTTGAGTGCATCAGGCATAATGAAAAGCTCTGTAGGAGGGAGAAGCAATAACCCCATTTTTCCCTTTTCAGCCAAATAGAAAATTAGTTTCTGGTAATACACAAAGGCCAGTATTTTTTGTACAAGGGGCACTGCTGTGAATCAAAGGACTCTATTAACTGCAGAAAATTCGGCAGCTGTGAATCTCCCCCAATGAAAAAAGTACTTTCCAACAAGTTGTGAGATATGTGGTATTATTTAGATTGAACCATCAGTTACATCCTCTTCCACTTATAACCATATATATACCTCCTTTTAAAAGTGTGCCTATATTACTTTTGTAAGTTAACATTCAAAAATACCTACATGATTTTTCCATAAAATCCTTTCCACTGATCATTTAATATAGCATCTTCTTCTGTTGCTACCCATTTGAGAAGAATTCTTTTCAAAGTTCAGTCCCACTGTACAGAACTGAAAATAATGGATTGCAAGAAATTGGAATTCAGATTATTTCAATATTTAATGCACAAAATAAATTGTAACGCAAGAAAAAGTACTTAAGCCATTTGGAGGGCAAAAGACATCACAGTCTAAGTACCTACTGAATATAATCTTACCTTTAACTCTTAGCTTTTTTCTTCTTCTTAATCAATAACCTTTTATAGATGTAACTGGCTGTGTTATCTCCAATTGAATTACCACTTCAAATTATCTTCCTTACAAATCTTTTTCTTGGTCTTGGTTGTAGACTTGTTCTACAATTTCTAGAAATGTAGAACTACAGTAATTGAGTAGCAATTTTTAAAAAGAATAAAGAATTTTGAGGAAAAATATTAAAATGGGTTTTAGAAAACAATGAAGAAAAACTAAAGGCAAATTTTTATTAGCTTTATATGTCTATAAATGTCTTCTATAAAGCCTGTCAACATAGCACAAACAGTACAGTGGGAAAACTTCTGAAAGTTGTAGAAGAAAGGTTAACTGATTTCTCAGTTCAGGAACTATACGACACGAAGTCAGCATGTGAGTTTTTCCTGATAATTGTATGTTGCTGCCTGCTGCTCTACATTTTGACAGCCATTTCCATAGTTGCTTTCGTGAACAACAGAAATATTCTCTCTCTTTCTCGCCCTCTCTGTGCTAACAGCACAATCAGGCCTGCTGAAACAGGAAGCCTGGAGTGGGTTGTTCAAAAGCAACAACACTTCAAGGTACTGGTTGCTTGTCAATAATATCAGAGAAGAAAATGCGGTGAAAGGGAAGTACAGTATTTTTCTGTCAGTGTCAGTGCCCTGTAGATGCTTTGTTAGACAGTATTTAGGAGTCCCGTGGACTCTTTGCAAATATTCCTGCTTGTTTCAGTGTTATAATTGACTAGATATTTTTTCCTGACATACAGATTCAACTATGTATTTATCTTAACCCCATGGAGTTATTCAAGGATTACAGCAACAGTAGTCCTCCATTCAAAATGAGAACAATTGTTGGGAAAATATAGGGATTTTAGAAAAAGAAGAAGATATGCAGGAATTTCTCACAATAAGTCTTTACAAATGAAAAATACACAATTTCAGACAGTATTTTAAACAGCATTCTAATATTTATTGTGTGGCTTTTCCGAGCAAATCTGTAGATTGAAGCCTATTTAACAAGATAAAATGAGCCGAGGCTGACCTGATAGCAGTTGAATCCTTTCTCAAGTACATGGTTCCCTTCATTCTTCCAACAGTTTAGTGGTAGTATAATTCTTTCCTAATAAATGTCTCCAGGTTAAGCTGCCATTTATATGGTATCCTGAAGAGTAAACTCATGTTAAAAACTGTATTTTTTACTCTTTAAAAAGCCATACTTTTAAGTGGTACGCAAGAATAGTGAATAATTAAGAAGTAATGGCTTAGCAATCATAGCAGTCCTTTTTGATAAGATCTGTTCTTTTCCAATGTAAGCTGCATTGAAGTACATCCTTAACTGAAGGAAATCAGCTATGAGGAGAGAGCACGATACCTGCAAACAATTGTCCAGCATCATTTAGAACCAACGACTTTTGAAGATTTTGCAGCACAGGTTTTTTCTCCAGCTCCCTACCATCATTTACCATCTGATGCCGGTAAGATTAAAAGCAAGTTTTAGTTACTTGTCATTAATGGAACTTGAAATGCAATACCCTTTTGTTCTAAACTCTTAAAATAGAAAACTTAAATAAATTTCATCATTGAAACATTTTCATTATTTAATATTTGAATTTGGCCTATAAATTTAATGTATACTTTTTTTGACCTAAGTGCAGTTCCATTAAAAGTCAACAATCTTCATAAAAGTACATGCACCACATTTTATCTGAGCTACTGGACAGTGACTGTTGTGTTTCATGGGATCATTACCGAAGTATCTGCAAAAGAAATACAAGTTGAGTACACATTCTCTCTCAACTTTAGAGGATCAAATTTTATGGCCAGGAATATTGCCTTATCTCTAATTTTACCAATAAAGTTAAATAATTGTCTAGGTTTAGAAGTACTTGGTACAGTAAATTATTTTATAATATTTAAAGATTATAAGAGGGTACTGCATTTTTACAGTTAACTAATTTTGAAAAAAATCATTAAGAAAATAAATGACTCATGGCCTTCCTATTCTGTAATACTTTGCACTCCTTATGATTGTTTCATTTATTTTATTTTCCCTCTTTAGATCATTAAATATCAGTTCTGTTTATCTGAAGGTAAGACAAAGTGTCAACCAAAACACCCTTTGTTCTTCCCCCATTTCCTTTTTAAAAAATTAGCAAGTGCTAAGCTTGTAACTCAAACAATAAGCAAACTTAACACTGCCCTCATTCATACTAAACATTTCAGAAATTGTCACTAAATTTCTTCCAGAATTATACTTACTAACCCAGGTCTGCATGAAACACTAACACTGGTTCTGGGATAAAAATAACTAATAATAGAACCACCCCCTTGGTTGAAATTAGTTACACCTTGTTGTATTGACCTTTTTTGTTTCTCAGCATGAAAAAAATAGTACTACTGAGCTGATGAAATGGTGTGTCTTTGTATTTTGTAATGTTTTGCATTGTTATTGAATATCTTAATTCATCAGATAGTTATTCTGTGGTGTGCTTTGCACTGTACTGGGCACCTGAAATACAAAGATGACTATTTGAATGGTGTTCAAGGGAACAGGAAAAAAGAATACAATATACTTGAAGTTCATCCCAAGAAGCCTTCAAATTCTTATTATGATATATAAGTGTTCTTTATATTAAATAAGTTTAAAAGGCATAGTAGTCCTTTTCTGGCCTAATTTATTTGGGGGAAAAAAAAAAGACTAAATCTCATTTGAGATTTAGTTGATAAAATTAAATTTTCCATTCCTGTCATCATGTAATTTGCCATTATAAAAATAATATTACCAAAAAACTTAGAGCCTTTTCAAAATTAATATAAAACACCTATCAAAGAAGAAAATTATATAGACTAGGTTGAATCTTTTGAAAGAGAAAGATTCAGTTCAGTGGATCGACACTGTCTAAAATTACTTAGTTTGGAATGAAGAATGGTGGTAAAAGAAAGGTATTAAAAGTAAATTAATGAACAAAATAAAAACTAGTTAAATATAACTGGAAATTTCATTGTTTAGTAATAGAGAATATCTGAAAAATACTGAGCTACATTATTAAAATAGATATGAATAACACTTTCATGTATCACATAGTTGAATCATAAGTTTCACAACTGAAAAATATTAATAGGACTATATTCAGACTAACTTTCCCCCTTAAATTTACAAAAGCCATCAGTTTTCATATTGTAGTTTTTTTTACCAACTGGTGTCCTTCATATTCTTCTTAATGTTCTCATATTGTGCATTTGGCCAGTTACATAATGTGGGAATCAGTAGTCTCACTTTCTGAGGCATAGTAACCAAGTCAAGGTTCTGTTGGCTTCGTTTTTTAATGTATTTTACTACTTTATTAAAACTTAGTGGCGCGCCTGGGTGGCTCAGTCAGTTAAGTGTCTGACTCCAGCTCAGGTCATTATCTAATGGTTCATGAGTTCAAACCCCGCATTGGGCTCTGTGCTGACAGCTCAGAGCCTGGAGCCTGCTTCAGATTCTGTTTCCATCTCTCTCTGCCCCTACCCCATTCGTGCTCTGTCTCTCTCTCTCTGTGTGTCAAAAATAAACATTAAAAAAAATATTTTTAAACTTAGTTATATCAATAGTAATGAAGATGTGTATTTTAACATAAACTTAATACTATGCTACAAAGTATTTACTATGCTACAGAGTATTTTCAGTTAATTTTTTAAAGTTGTTTTTGCCCTCACGAACCATTATAAAAGCATGCAGTCTAATTTTTAAAAGGGTGTTATCTGTAAATGACTTGTTCCAATATTACTGAATACATTTTTTTTTTGCAGACTTTTTAATACTTGGGAAAGATAAAAATTTTTAGCTAGTGGTTCTCAATTCAACACAGTAGTATAAAATTGGAATATTTGCTCTTTTCTATAGTAGCAAAACCATTATGATATCTGAAGAATGATTATCTTTTTCTTCCAGTCATCCCACATTTTTATCATAAACCACCCCCTACATGTAGAACTCCCTTTAAAGTTATAAGTCAAAGTGAGAGAAAAAAGAAATGAAATAACCACATAATAGCAATAGGGACCTGACTTTTACATAATAGTGTGAAGTTTTTTAGATTTTTACTTTTAAGCATAATGATAAAATTCAATTGTCACACTGAAGAAATGCGTTCGAAATTGTAATCGAGAATCAACTTTAGATATCCTATGCGTAACCCATGTATATAAAATAATGCTAATTGGTAACAAATACAATCATTTGAAATCAAGTTTTAAAGAAGTGCCAGTATGACAATCATATAAAGAATATAATCTGTTCTTTCTAACCAATCCTATAATTCTATTCAGTGGAATAGTGTAGAAAACCACTATTTTTTAAATTTACTTGGTTCAAGATTCTCTAAAACCTGCTTTCTGGTTAACACTAATGCATCAACTGTTTGACATTGAAATCCAAAAAAGATACAATTTTTAGTGTTATTTAAATTAGTATGAAAAACATTTTTGGTGTGTCATAGTTGATCCATAAATTTCATAACTGTATTTTCCCAAAAGGGACTCTGTGACAGTAGACTGATACTTAAGGGAAATTATTTTTATCCCTAAGGTCATTGAAGGAGATATTGTGATGTCACACTTTTGTTGATCTCACATAACTACATTACCCATTATTAGATTTTTCTTGTCCTTTATTTTAAAAAAAAATTATAGGAAAAAAATCCCTTTATCTTTGTCAGGCATGTGGGTGGAAAATATCAAAAGTTTTACAGTGGCCTCCTTTTTTAACTTTATGTTCATGAATCTCTCTCCTCTGACTCTCAACTTTAAAGTTTAAAATGAATTTTAAAATGAAATTACTTCTTTTCTTGGCCAGGTTACATTGGTGGTCCAAAAATCTAAGTATTTTTCCCTAACATCACACTGTCTTTTCAAATCAAGTCTTTTTTTTTTTTTTTTCTTTAATAAAAGAAATTCTAGGATGCCAGCAACAAGAAACAGGATCCTGTTGGGGCGCCTGGGTGGCACAGTCGGTTAAGCGTCCGACTTCAGCCAGGTCATGATCTCGCGGTCCGTGAGTTCGAGCCCCGCGTCAGGCTCTGGGCTGATGGCTCAGAGCCTGGAGCCTGTTTCCGATTCTGTGTCTCCCTCTCTCTCTGCCCCTCCCCTGTTCATACTGTCTCTCTCTGTCCCAAAAATAAATAAACGTTGAAAAAAAAAATTAAAAAAAAAAAAAGAAAGAAACAGGATCCTGTTTTGCTGAAAGTACACAGTAAATATTGTCTTTCTTAATGTCAGCATTAAAAATACACCCATAATTGTTCCACTATTTTTTTACTGTTATCAGCCATAAATATTTTTGAATGCTTATTGTGTAATCTATCTAGAGTTACATCTAATACTCTGTTACTTAAATTGAGTAGATACCTCTCTTTGGATTTATTGTTTTTCTACAAATTGGAAGTTTTAGTACTCTAAATATTAGAAGGTTGATTGGTGTTTGTCTCTATTATGCATATATAGACATACATAAATATATATCTAATATATATACCACTTTGTTGAATTACTTTTAGGTTCCTTTAGGTTACATATAGGTTCCTACTTAAATGTGAAAATTGTAATAAAATTCAAATATTTCTATGCCATCAAAATAAGAGATAAAGTGATAATGAATACCTAGAGTAACATCTAATCTTCATTCTAACTGCAGTTTTGCTCTTAATTCACAAATATGTATTGCCACATGTAGATAGGACAGTATTATGGTCAGATCTATCTCTTTAAAAGTTATTTTAAACTTTCCTCCCCTTTTCAGGCTTTGAAATGATCTGAAAGAACACACTGGAGCTCCTCAGAAGATAGTTATTTTATACATATCCTAGATGTTATTATTATTTATAAGTGCCAGTAGGAAAATCAGTTTCCTTCAACACAGAACATAAGCTATATATTTGTTATGTGTTTAAACCTGAAGTTATAAGCAGTCAAATGTATTTTGAACTTGAAAATTTGGCTTATGTCTTGTTGACCAAGAGGCAAATAATATTAGTCTTAAAGTCCATTAACCTTTTGTGACAATAATTACTAAATTCAGTTTCCACATAGAACATTCATTCAGATGTATAATTTTTGTAGTGAAAATAATAAAAGAATAATTGAACAATTACTGAGTGCCAGGCACTGTGCTAAGCACTATATGTGCATTCTCTCATTTAATCTTCGCAGCAGTTCTGGGGGCCTGAGGGGTGGGGGGAGTTTATCCAGAGTCACCTGATACTTGGTAAAGCCAGAATCTGACTTCATAGTCCATGATCTTAACTACTATAATTACCTGTGTAATCTAAGTATTTTCATTCCCTTCTTACTGTTGAAATTGCCCTACAACCTGTCATATTTACAAATTAGATATTGTTAAAGATTCTCATTTTAAAGATTCTACTTTTCCACCCATTGAAAAATCTTTTTTTTTTTTTTAATAGATTAAAGTTGCCATGGGAGAAGTATGGAGTATGGGCTTTGGAATTAGACTGATCTGGATTTAAATCCTAGTTCTGTTATTTATTATCCACATAGACTCAAGTAAATTAATCTCTTAAACCCAGTTTCTCCATCTGTAAGGAGATAAAATATGACACACTTTAGACTGACATGTTCTAAATCTTCAGTAATGGCAGTTTTTTATATCTTCATTCAAAATTAAGCCACTTTATTTGCCTGTATTTCTGTACTGTTTAATTTTAGGGGTGCCTGGCTGGCTCATTCGGTCAGGCATGTGACTCCTGATATCAGGGTTGTGAGTTCAAGCCCCGTGTTGGGCATAGAGATTACTTTAAAAAAATAAATAATGTGTTGTTTCCTTTATGACATCCAGTGGTAGTGCATACGTGCTAATCTTAATCACTAATCAACTCCTTTAACAATATTAAAGCACTAAGATTATTAGGGTAATCTGAAAACTTTAATGAGTAAGGTTATATTTTGTGGGACTACCAACATAAGAGTGGGTAAATTCTTTAATTTTCTCAAAACTAAACAGTATGTTGTGTCCTCCACATTTCAATGGTTATATTTTCTAAGTGGTAATTTTCATCAAAAATATTTCTAATCTCTGTCTCTTCCAGTCCTCATCTGTTCTGATTCAAAGTCTGTTAAATTTTACTCTCATCTGTTTAGTAGCTTTATTATATAGCTACACTTACTGTATACCTGCTGTGTGCCAGATCTTTGCATATGCAATCATTCATCCCTCACAACTTTGCAAAATAACTAGTATTTAGTATTGTCTCCATTTCACACACACACAAAAAAAAACATAGATCAGTTTACCCAAGACCCAAAAGCTAGTAACTTGGCAGACTTGACATTTAACCTGGGCCTGTCTAACCCATCCCCATATTCTTCCTAAAACATCACAGTGCCTCTTAGTTCAGTATTCATTGGATCTACTTTCAAAGTATTTTTTTTATAACTTCAGTGGTTTTAAATGGTCATACCCGTCAGCAAGCAGTACAAAGCCATGATAAATAATCCACTGAGTTCCCTTTTGTAATCCGTATAGACCCCAAAGTCGTGTTCATTATAATCAGTGTACAAAGTATAAATCAATTGTACCATCAAGATAAAGACAGAGTATGTACTATAAGAATATTAGAGATACAGTACATAGGACCCCATAAATACTTTTTACTTGAGGATATATTAATAGAAATGATTAAAGCAACATTTTTTATGACTCAGGTGATAGAAATCAATACTTAGGCAGAATAGGGTGTGAAATGAAGGGTAGGTATTACTGTATTCTTTACATCTAAAATTGAGATCTACTGTAAATTATTTATAGAGTTTGAGTATGCCCAGTATATACCACAAATATCATTTGCCAAAACTGAACAGGTACTGATAAGCTATATACCACACATGCTAAAAAGCCTGATTTGACTCTCAGTTTATTGAAGGGGGATTTCACACTGCAGGCAGTAAGGGAGACATGGAGAAATTGCTGTTTTTGAGGAAAATAGCCTTTGGTTTTGGCATGCTCTAAAGCAGTATTCTCCAGTAAAACTTTCTATAATGATAGAAATGTCCTATATCTGCACTGTTCATTATGGTTGCCACTAACCAGATATGGTTGCTCAACACTTGAAATGTGGCCAGTACACCAAGGACCCACATGTTTATTTTCACTTAATGTTAATTTTTAATTTTAGTGTGGCTATGCCTACCTCTTTGGACAGTACAGCTCTAGAGATTTTATGACTTAGTGATTATGATAACCTGCCACCAGTACAATGAGCACTTTAAAAGGTAGATGTTTACAGAATCTCTCATAGACTTTTTTTCTTTTCTTTTTTTCCTATTTGAACTTGTTAGTTGGTAAGTATAACATTTGAATTTACAAAGCATTGTCCATTGTTAAACATCATCACTCTAATGCATTGCATGCCCAATTTCATAATAAAACTTGATTACTCTCTTCTCTGCTCCTCAGTTAACACCTGTAAAATTCTGCAGTGTCTCTCATATCTGTTATCTGTCTTCTCTTTTGTTTTCTCACTTCTGCTCGCTACTCCATTTCTTCATTCACAACAAAGAAAGAAATGCAGTGATAGTTCTCTTCCTCCCAAAACCTCCGCTAGAAAACATTGGCCATCTCAAGGTAAACAGCCATGGGAAGGCCTCTCATGATTGGCCGGGAATAATATGCATTACCAGAAAAGCATGAGCTACCGCTCTTCACCTTCCTTCTGCCATCCATCTGCAGTGCTTCCCTAAAAAGGGCCATGGATTCATATTCTCCTCTAGGTTTTCCAGTATGGGTCCAGTATGAACCAATTCAGATCTTCAGGAAGAGTAAAGGTGAACAGAAATATATTTCCTTCTCCTTGTGTTTTGAAGGCCAACCTCATTTCAGTTAGAAAACAAAGAATTGTTGGAGAAATTACTTTGAAAAGAAGGGCAATTGGACCTAGATTCCAAGTAGTGAGAAAATATTTCTTCCCTGATAATATGTTTGTTCTGAAGTATAATTGTAACACTTCACCTTAAAAACACTCTGAAGTATTCTACCAAGATAGATTCTTAATAATACATCTCTGTAAGATCAGTACCCCTTATTGAACAGTTTTGTTCAATATTCATAACTTCAATTTAGGCACAAATGTTTCATTATATGGAAGTGTTAGTATGATTATTTCCACGCTTGAAATTTCTCTGAGGTGCTCCTTTGGCTAACAAATATGCCAAAAGTTTTCCTGCAGAGTGAAGAAATGTATAATAAGCCTGCAGCCTGTGTGAGGTGTTTGTGACATACATAAAGAAAATGTTCACATACATAAGGCCCAGAAAATCTGGATTAAAGTGTCTTAAAATATACAGAATTTTTAAATTTTTGTTCTATTTTCAGATTTTTTTTTTGGAGGGCTTTTATTTTTAATGTAACTTCTTATTCAGAAAATATCTGAAGGCCTATAGTGTGCAAAGTTCTATAGCATTGCTGTATGTTAGAGAATCATAATTCATAGAAATACGGTGCAGAGGTAAAGATACTACTTCGTAAATAACACAAAAAATTTCCAATTTGAATTTGTTTTTGCTTCTTTTAATGTTTGTTCATCCTACTGGCTATTTACTTGCTGTGACTGGATGGAGTAACTGCAAAAATTTAAGTTAAGGAAAACAAAAGCATTGCTTATCTCTTCTAAATGGAAGACATTTTGAGGGGTCAACTTGTCTTTATTAAATTTCAGATAAGAGTTCTTGTCTTCTTCCTTCCCCTAGGAATTTATCTTGCCCCTTTCTAAAAGCATATTTAAATACCCAGCGTGTATAATGGTCTCATTGTGTTGAATTTCTTTTTAGAACCATTCGGTGCTGTTGTTTTCAAGTTCGAGCAATGGAGACCCTTTTCTTGGTTATACCCTGTACTTTAGAGATAGGAATTGGTCCTTCTCTCACCTGCTTCTTAAGCCCTTCCCTGCATGCTAATGATGCTTTGGATCCCTGTCCTGTCTGGCCCAAAGATTTTGCTTCCCATTGCTTTTTCTGAGGAGCTCTCTGGTTAGTCCTGGCTCTGGAAACAGTGATTGGTGCTTTCTTGCTAATATAATTACATGAGCCACCAGATGACTGGGTTTTAAATAAAATCTTAGTAGGCTGTTCTAAAAGGCAAGTTTTGGCCTTGCTTTTTCCCCTCAAAAGACCTCATTAAGGGTTGGGATCCATGCTACAAATGAGTAGCAGATTATATCTTATGGGGTGAGAGGCCAGACGACATGTGCTAATGCTCTTAATATTTCCCACAGGCTCCTACCCAGAGATTCTATCCAGTGAAACTCCCACAGCAACGCAGGTAGACGGGGCTGACCTGGCCTCTCCAATGTCTCCTCGAACTAGCAAAAGCCGCATGTCCATGAAGCTGCGTCGATCCTCTGGCTCAGCCAATAAATCCTAAGGAGACAAGCAGCCCAGCAGTGTGATCAGCAGTAGCCACCTTAGCATGAACATAGTGTTAACCCTTTCAGGCCTTCGTGTTTGCCATAACTTGCATGTATCTTCCTGAACATTTATTTTAAAAAAACACTGGATTTAAGTAATTTGTAACTTAATAGGTTTGGGTTGTTTATTCAGTTGGTTTTTCCCCCCCAATACTCTAAGCTGCCATATTTTTGGGGGGTGGAGTTTTATTCTACACCCTTTACCTTCCTAGATAATTATGTCTAAGCAGTTTCACTTTTAATTTCATGATTAACTCTGAGCCAAAATATAATTGGACAGATAGTCTCATTATTTTATTTATCGTGCCCCATTGCAACTTTATGGCTCAGTAAATATATGATTGTTTTTTACAAATGTAAATTTTTAAATTTAAGCATTTGTAAAGTTATAGCAAAAGTTGCAAATCTTAATACACAGGATGTGTATGGATTATTTATGTTATGAAAATAAAACACTTAAAATAAATGGTTGTTTAGTATTCCAAATTCCAACTAACATAATTTTAGCATTAACTTTTTCTTCCCAAAGCAATGCCTCATTTCTTGGCTGTGCAGGTGATGCCATGACATATCTAATAACAAGAAAAATCACTGTGCTGAACTTTGATTTATGTTTAGCTTCCAAATATTTTTCTAATGTTTTGCTTTTGAAATGGTATCACTGTTAAATGCCATTTTTATTTTGAGATTGTGGCCCTGTATTATTGGCTGCTGGATCCTGGTGTATCGATGTTCTTTCCTAAGTACCAGAAAGAGGGTAACGGGGGGATGGGGAGAAAGAAAGAAAAAACTTTTCTGATATAAATGTGTTGCTTAAATTATGTGTATTTAAAAAGGGAACATGACCCAGGAGTCTAAGTTAAATATTATATTAATACTGAACTTGCTGGTGCAAGCTGGTATACATTCCACCCCCCCCCCCAGAAATACTTTCCTACAATAAATAAGCTGCTCACATTTTGTTCATATTTTGTTTTGAACGGGCATCTCCTAAGGAAATGTAGCATGACATCAGTACTAACTGCATGTGTAAATACATCATACCGGCAAACTATAAAATATAAATTATGTATCATCATTCATGTAGTATCTACAAATTTGTAACAGTGAAAGAAAAAGATATGGTATTTAATAATACAATAAAAATATTCTTATCACAATGTCTATGAGCATTGATTTGTCTTTTATATTTCTCATCTATTTGTCTTTAATATACTTTCAGACTTAATAAGTAGAACTATGTGATTAATGGAGAGGTGTAAAGCACAAACCTAGGTTATCTTAGCAAATCATGAAAAATGAATTCAAGTTCTCTAGTTAGGATACACCCCAAGTTATTTCTCAGAGATTCTACCATAGTCGTTAAAAATGCAGGCAATTTTCTACCTTTGTAAGGGCTGGCCAGAAATTTAACCCAATACACTTGGTTAAAGCATCAATTAAGCTTAGCCTTCTGCTTCTTTGATTTTTAAATTTCATTTTGTTTGGTAATACACATTCAGGGGAGAAAAAAACTTTTTGCAGACAGTTTCTAAATAACCTTTCAGAGTTCCTATGCACTTAAGTTTTTGTTTTCTTGTAAATAAAAATAGATTCCTAGGAAACTGTGGAAGACAAAATTCCTATGAAAGCTTATGTAGAAGATAAACGAGTCCCTGGGAACAAGGCTAAACAGTATAATTTCCCACAACCAAGGCAAAGAATTACAGAAAGGAAAGTCAAGGTAACTGCTTACACATTTCTATGGTGCTTTCATTTTTTAATAATGAACAGCTAATGGATTGATGAAATATAACAAAATGGAATGAAAATGCCAACTTGGAAACAGTGAAGTTAATTAGCATGGTTAACATTTTTTTTTCATCTTTGGATAAAACTACCAGCTTTTTTAAAGAAAAAATACTTAAAATATATTTTCTGTTGACATTTTTAGGTGGTAAAGTATCTTTAGATTTAAAGCCTTTTGGAGCTTAGTCTGTGCAAGCCATACTTCAAAGGAAATTTTTCCATTGCATTTCTGCACCATTATATGCATTTATAAAATATACTTTCTCCTGTCTGTATTCTATCTAAATGGGTCACTAAGAATCTAAAGTAGGATACTAGCTTTGGGGAGATAAGAAATGTGGCTTTGAAAAATAGGCTGTGTTCAATGAGATTCTCAGGACAAACACAGAACACAAGAAAGCACCAGCTATGTACATTTATTTGGTGGTAAGCATCTTACAAATATGGGCTATCTGTCGAGCAATACTCAGCCAGTGTCCCAAACTCTGGCTATTAGAGCATGGGTACAGAGTGTGCACTGAATATGGTTTACAAAAAGAAATTTCAGAAACAGATTGCTGCTGAAAAATGAATATTGAATGAAAAGTCATTCAGTTCCATAGTGGATTATAGATAGGTAGGTATTAACATCTTCCTTAAGCTGAACATAGTTTCATATATAACACTGTATAAGATTTACAACAGAAGGATTAAACAATTTGGATGAAACCCTACTAAAACAGTCAAACTTCCGGAAATGAGTTTTATATTTCCAAAAAAAAAAAAAATCTGTTAAAGTATCTCTTCCTGAAAACACACAAAAAAGCTAAAGGTGAGAATTTGGGGGTATCTCAACCCCCTCCAAGTAAAGTAGCACCCTCTCCACCTCCAAACACTAACTTAAGAATGGACTACTAATACTTGAGAAAGAGAACGTTTACAGGGAGATCCCCATATCCCCCCAAAGCGCAAACATCCCCTTACATTTCCTGCCCACAGGCAGAGGTCTTGAGTCTTTCCCCAACCCCCTGTACGTTTGGCACCAATCACATAACTTTTAATTCACAGAATATACAATGCAAGAAATCTGACCCTATTGAGACAGAAACTACATAGGCGCCTGCAATGGCAAGAAAAAAAAAAAAAAAAAGACTACCACTTTTGGTAGTTAGAATCATTTGCAGATATTGAGACATGCACGTATTCACTACGACTTTCCATAGGAATTACAAGTCATATAGGATTCGTCAGGGTCTCCAGAATGAGGGGGGAAATCCTATTTTCGTGGGGTAAGAGAGAAGGCTTTTAAAGTGACAGTCCTTGACCGCGAATGTTTATATCATATACATACCTGCTCTAGAGAGGGATTTTACATTTCGCTGTCCGCTTCTCTGGCGGAACATTGACTACTGGGAGTTTTAGGAGAGAAAATATAGGCAGCAAAGAGGGTAAACTTGCAAATTCAAGAAATCCCCACAGAAATTCCCTTGCTGTTTCCTCCAAAGCCAACCGCATAATCTTCCTCATCTCTGTCCTCAACAGCCAGGCCGCAACGGCATCTGCAGCAGCAGTACCTGCCGACTTTCTGAGGGGTGGCACTTATTTATGTGCCGGGTCAGCCCCGGGGAGCTAAAAAAAGTGGACGGGCAGTGTTTGCACGAGAAAATTTGCTGAGCACTCCCGTCGGATGCCCCACCTGGGCTTTGAGCTTCAGGGGGGGGCCCAGCCAGAGCAGGCAGGAGCAGCTCCTCGCGGACCGCGTGCCACAACCGGTGCTTGTCCCTGATGTCTGCGGAAGGGAAGTGGGCCCCGCACAGCGGGCAAGCGAAGGCTAGCGGGGCACCGTGTTCAGAGCCAAAGCCCGGGGCAAGTGCACGAGCAGAGCCTGCCTCGTGAGTGCCTAGGTGCTTGCGCAGATAGGCTTGGCGACGGAACTTTTTGTGGCAATATGGGCACATGAAGATCTCGGGTCCCCCGACACCACTGGCACTGCCTGGCCCAGGCACCCGGCGCCCCAACATCCCCTCCGTATAGGGGACCTGAGGCAGCGGTGGCTCGGGGTGGGACACCTGGAGGCCCGGGTGTGGGGCGCTGTCCTGGTGCTGCTCCGCCTTGGAGCTGTCCCTCGCCTGCAGGTGCTGATCCGCCGTTTGCTCTGCCCGGCTGTTCTCCTTCCCCTCCGCCAAGAAAGATGCAACAGCCCCAGAGTCTGGGGAGGCTGAGGAAGGAGGTGGCTTCCCGTCGGCTGAAGAGACCGTGGCAGCATTTGCCGCTGCGGGACGGGGCTTGTGCCAACGGCGATGGGAGGCGAGGTTCGCAGGGCAGCTGAAGACCTTGTCGCACTCAGGACAGCGGTATTCGACGCGTACGATGCGGGAGCAGCGGTGCTGAGCCAGAGCGAAGGGGTCCGCGTACTGCTCCTTGCATAGCTGGCAGATAAACTCCCCCAGTGGCGTGCGGCTGCCCCCCAGGCCCCTGGACGGTGCTCCGGGTTCCTCCTCCTTGATCTTCAGGCCCAGAACAGGGGACGTGGTCACTTCATCTGCGAAGCTCAACTTCCTCATGGCCTTTGGCTTCTTGACTCCGGCGGCCGCGGGTCCAGACGCGCAGGCCGGAGGTGCCTTGGCACGGCGCTCGTTGCCAGCGGCCCGCTTTAGGCCTTGCAGGGTGACCGAGAGGGGCGCAGGGTCTGGATGGAACTCTGGCTCTGGGAATGGTGCCCGGAGCGGCAGCAGGAACTGCTCCCCGGAGGTCGGTGCAGCTGCTGGCGCCGCCGAGCTGGAGAAAGCAGCCACCGCGGCGGCACCCCCGGGGAAGGACTCTGCAGAGACGGGTGAGCTGAGGCAGCGCTCCAGGAATGCCCGGCGCAGCTCCACGCCCGCCGGCTTGGTGGGGCTGGGGCTGGGCCCGGGGCCCTCCCTGCCATCCGCCCTCCACTCCGCAGCACCTTCCTGCCCGCCCTCCCCTGGGCTCACCCTAGCCGCCTGACAGGACGACCCCGACAGCTCGCGGGCTGCCGCCTCCTCCTCCAGGGTGGGGGGTGCCACCTGCTCCGCACCTGGCTGGGGAGCACTGGAAGCCTCCTCGGGGAAGGGCGGCGCCCCCTGGGGCCCCAGCAGTGGGAAGATCCGCTCAGCTAGGCGCACTCGGTAGGAGCCCCCTGTCCGTTTAGTTCGCTTTACCAGGAAGCCCCTCGGCATGGTGGAGTCGTGAGCGCTCTGGGGGCAAGGAGTAAAGGGGGCGCCGCGGGGGCTGAAAGCGGACGAGCACCGCAGCTACCCGAGCTTCGCCACAGCCGTCATGCGTGGGCTGCCTTTATAGCTGAGATTCGGGCCGGGGGACCACCGGTAGCCTTCAGGCTGGGCCGGCCAATCAGGAGTGGGAGCGGGCGCCAGGGGCGGGGTTTTCGCCTGGCTGGGCTCTCAGGGGTCCAAGAGGCTGGCTGCGGCGCGTGCCCCCACCCCACCACGCAGCGGCCTCCGCGCGGCCCCAGCAGCTGGCTTCGGGGCTGCCGCCCCCCCCTGCCGCCCACCAGCGGAAGAAGATATAAAAAGGTAAGGTCCAGAGTGTGAAGAAGCTCGGTACTCCCTGCCTCAGCTGCCTCCAAGGACCGTCCAGGGAGCCGGGCGGAGAGGCAACCGATGGGCGCCCTCCTTTCGGGCCGGGCCCCTGCTGCACCGCACCCCCGACACGCGTGGGAGTCTGAGGGAGGCTGAGTGGGGGGAAGTCGAGGGGAAGGGGCTGCGGGCAGCGGGTGTCGGGAGGCGACCGAGTGGGTGTCCGCCGGGGAGCGGGTTAACGTCCTCTGCCCTTATTGAGCTGATGAGAAGCTGCGACCGAGCGGCAGGCTGGCTAAATCCACCGCCCTGTGCCTACACTTGACGGCGGGAGCACGTCTGCCATCCAGTATCGATCGACACTGCGCGCGTCTGTGATACTATGAGAATTCATCTGGGAAGAAGGGCTCTCAGTGCGGGAGATCGTGCGTGCTGGCAAGCCTCTGGAGCTCAGGACGCCAGCCGGTTTCTGGACCCTGGTCCTCAGGGCTTATAAATGTCCCCTCCCCGATGGGAAAAGGAGTGGGGAGGGGAAAGTAGGATCTAATTTTCGACTGTCCTCAGATAAAGTGGTTTCTCTGTTCACACCTTCCACTTGTACTACCCAGAGACATGACTTAGTGCCTAACTGACCTGTTTAGCATGGAGTAGATTGGGTGAGAAATACTGGCAGAATCAGGATTTCATCTGCTTCCCCTTATACAAGTGATACTTTGCAAAAGGTGTGCTATGGGCCACATTTAATAGATTCTCATCCTTGTGCCCAGCACTGTTCTAAGCACTAGAAGAGATGTGAAAGTTTGTAACACAGCTGAACTATGAAATGATTAGAAAATATGACAAATGTATAATTAAGTGCCAAAAGTCCATAATATAGATAGGTACAACGTGAGACTAGGAAGGGGAAAGAACTCAAATCTCCTTACTAAATCAAATTGGAGAAAAAGACTGAGCAATGTAGTTTTAGACTACAGATATAATAAACAGATGTAGTCATCAATAACACACATCCTCAGATCCTCTTCCTCCTAAGTGAATGAAGTGTTTTTACATAGAGTGCATTATTTTGGGGATGCTTGGAAGCAATTATATATTTGTATCATTAACAATATTTTAGGCATTCTACTTAAGGAATCTCTAATCTTTTCACACATACACACCAAATGGAAGGAGATATTATTTACTCTCCCTTTTTTGATGAGGGGATTGATCCACAGAAGTTAGGTAAATAACTTGCAAAAGTCACCCAGAGCTCAGATTCAAACTGAGGCCTGGCTAATTCCGAAGACTTTTCCACCATACTAGTGACTTCAAACTATTTTTTTTTTTCTGGTCACATCCCACAATAAGAAACAAAAATTATGGTACACACATGTAACTGAAACAAAAATTTCACAAAATACTATTTAGTTTACCTAGGTATAATGCATTCTTGTATTTTCTATGCAATTATATTTTCTTTTTTAAAATGTTGATCATAGCAAACAAATTGATTTCATGACTAATGGACCCACAATACAAAAAACACCTTTATTATGGTGTTTCCCATTAAAAATCATGAAACCATACAAAAGGAAATAAACTTGATACTTTGTAATCAAAATTAATATTTGGAATCACTATGTAAAATATTTGGGCCCTCTTTTTAAAATATAACTTATTGTCAAGTTAGCTTACATATAGTGAATACAGTGTCCTCTTGATTTGGGAATAGATTCCCATGATTCATCACTTACATACAACACCCAGTGCTCATCCCAACAAAATAATTGAGCCCTTTAATAGTGTTGATAAATTCAGTTTCCCAAATTGATCATTTCTGACACATCAGTTTATGACTTGTATCTTCTCCTTTCCTTTCTCCTCACGGCCCAAACATATTGTGTGGTGTTGACAATTTTATGTAAGATTTTAATAATTTAAGACAGCCCCTTTCCAAGAGGGGCTTTTCCTCAGATGTATGTAGTACTTTGTAAGAACTGCCGTAAGAATTGCAACCATATGGGGCGCCTGGGTGGCTCAGTCTGTTGGGAGTCCAACTTCGGCTCAGGTCATGATCTCCCAGTTCGTGAGTTCTAGCCCCGCATCAGGCTTTGTGCTGACAGCTCAGAGCCTGGAGCCTGCTTCGGATTCTGTGTCTCCCTCTCTCTCTGACCCTCCCTGGCTACATTCTGTCTCTGTCTCTCTCCCAAAAGTAAATAACCCCCCCCCCAAAAAAAAAGAAAGAAAAAAAAAAGAAAAAACAATTGCAACCATATGACCCAGCATTTGTGCACCTAGGCAATACACAAAAAAATTGAAACCAGGCACTGAAACACATCCTTGTACGCTGGTGTCCACTGTAGCATTGTTCAGAAAAGCCCAGAGATGGAAACAACCCAGTGTCCCACAATAGATATATCAACAACATGGGATATACACAAATGACAGTATATTATTCAGCCATAAAAAAGAATGAGTGCTGATCCATACTACAACATGGATAAATCTTGAAAACATTATGCTAAGTGAAATGAGCCAGACACAGAAGACAAATATAAGATTTCACTTAAACTGAAATATCTAGAATAAGCAAATTCATAGAGCTAGACTGCAGATTATTGGCTATCAGGGGTTGGGGAAATGAGAACTTACAGTATAATGGTTACAGAATTTCATTTGGAGTGATGAAAAAATTTTATTAATCAATAGTGGTAAAAATATATAGTGGTGATAACATTGTGAATGCTGTCAATGCCACTGAATTGCATGCTTCAAATTTTTTTGTTATATATTTTTAAAATGGGCATTTTTGTTATATATATTTTGCAATAAAAACTGTTCAGACACACACAGAACAAGTGGAAGGCAAAATCATGGCATATCAGACTGTGAAAACAATGTAAAGGACCAGGTCATGTAATCTGGACTTTATGTCATAGGACAGGCACAGAGAGGCATTTAAAGTTTTAAAGTGAGGAAGTGACATTTGCTTTTGAAAACGCAGGAGGAAAAATATCTTTGGGTAAACTTTCTGCCGGAGAGAGAAAGGGAAACAGATATAAGAGTCTCCTTCTCTCAGTCCTTCCCCTTCCGACTAACTGAGAATGTGGGTCTTTTTTCTAGAAAAACTAAAATGAAGGAAACTTAAAAAGTCTAAAGAGCAGTTATAATAGAAGAATACTTCATAGAGTGATCGGCATAGAGCTGATATTCAATACATGACCATTTGAATAAATATTGTGAGTTATTAGATGGACAGCAAATGTGTCATCCAACCATCCCTCCAGCCATCCTGTCTTCCATCTGTACATCTATTCAATCACTCATCAATTAATTGTGGTATATTCTTTCTGTGATAGTTCAGAAACACAGCGTCCAAGGAGTATCTACTCTGTTATTTTCAGGAAAACGAACTTGTCTAGGAGACGGCCAGGGCCACCTGGAGCTGTTATTATTCCTAACCACCATGTTACAGAAATTTACCCTGAAATCTCTAGTTGACCCGAAGGTCATCAACATCACCCCAGTTGCCAAAGAGTTCCCTTCTATGCTGCCTCCTACCAGCTCTGCTTCATTCCTGTGTAAGGAAGGGCAGACTGCATGCTGCTGTGCTGTCCTCCTACAGCTCCTCCTGCTCCAGAGGCATTCTGACTTCCTTCCTACTCTACCCCCTTCCTGGAAATGCCTTCTCTGACCCCTCCTCTCTATCACCCCATTGTCTCAGTATCCAGAGATCATCCAACCTCCATTAGACTTTCCTGATTTTCACTGCACAAACATAGCTGCTACTCTTCAAACTCGGAACACTTATCTCATATTAAGTTAGTACTATGTTATCACTATGAAACAGAGCAAGTAATAGTTAGTATACAATAATACACAGCCATTTCTCTTCTGTGTATTCAAAATAAAAGGCATTATTATTTGTTTTCACAAAAGAATTACTGTCAAGTATTTTCTAACAAATCCAATAGTTTCAGTAGTTCTCCCTCTCCACACACACCCCCTTCACCCAAAAATAATTTGATTACAACCTTTCTGCAAATCAGTGTAGCGATGTATATCAGAAGCTTTTAAAAATGTATATACCCTTTAATTCACCAATTGCTTTTTTAGTAAATCATTCAAAAGAAGGACAAAGCTTTATGCACAAGACTGTTTATTACCCGTTATTGGTAATTATAATCAGAAACTGCATTGAGTAAATCCTGATGCAGCTATACTATAGATGAGTATGTAGCCCTAAAAATGCAATGACGTAGACAAATACATATGCCATAATGTTAAGTAAATACACCATGATGCAAAGTTGCAGGTACAATAAAGAGCTCAATTATGGGAAAACAAAATGAATAAAAGAAGGCAATATGCCAAGATGTTGTTGGAGTTGCCTCTAGCTAATAGGGATTTTAAACTTCCGTTATTTTTTTTAAAACTTTCTTGTTAAAAATTTTGTCAGTAACCATGTGTCACTCTGATAATCAGAAAAAAAAAATAATGTGAAAGCTGCCTTAACTCCTTTCTGGTGTTAGATGTGGTACCCCGCCCCTAGGACACTGTTGGGAGAAATGACTGTGCAACATGGAAGAGTAATTGCACAATAAAGTAGCCTCTCCAGAGCCACCTGTTTGAGTTCTGGCCCTAGAAAAGAGATGACAAGTGTTTATCATGCCACAAGCCTTTCAGTTGAAAAACATTTTGGGGAAGAGATAAAGGGTTAAAAGGTAGAAAAATGGCTAAAAGTTAGGGAAGAGAAAGAATTTAAATGAATACTCTCCACTTAAGTATAAACTTAAGTAAAAGGGGTGCCTGGGTGGCTCAATAGGTTGAGCGTCCGACTTCGGCTCAGGTCACAATCTCGCATTCGTGGGCTTGAGCCCCACATCAGGCTCTGAGCTAATTACTCAGAGCCTGGAGCCTGCTTCAGATTCTGTGTCTCCGTCTCTCCTTGCCCCTCCCCTGCTCATGCTCTGTCTGCCTCTCTCAAAAAATGAACAAACATTTTTTAAAAATTAAATTTAAGTAAATCCTTCAAGATCTGAACACTTTCTCCATTTTTCACTTAGAAATTATGATGAAGAGGACAGTCCCTAGCAAGACTGTGAAATCTTTGATTTATATCTTTTTTTTAATGTTTGTTTATTTTTGAGAGAGAGTGATAGCTCAAGTGGGGGAGGGGCAGAGAAAGAGGGAGACACAGAACCTGAAGCTGGCTCCAGGCTCTGAGCTGTCAGCACAGAGCCCAAAGCAGGGCCCAAACCCACGAACCGTGAGATCATGACCTGAGCTGAAGTCGAATGCTTAACCGAGTGAGCCACCCAGGAGCCCCTACATCTTTCTCTCTTGACAATGATATCTTTTCTCCCTTTTTAACACTTAGGACCTTTATCTGCTCTGTTATAATTTGATAAAAACCCATAAACAATGAATTGTCTCTCAAGCTATTTGCATTTTAAGCTATTTCTAATTGTGGAATAAATTACTTGGATTTAAATTCAGAAATTTTGAGACAATATTAATTGGTATTTTTTTTTTTTTTGGAAGAGAGAGACTGCTTTCCCTGAAATCGTAGTGTGTATAAGACAAACTCAAATGACTACTTTTTCGTCACTTGAATATCAGAAGGATTACTCAGAAGGAACTTTATTCCTTCTATTTCTCTGCTTCCTTACCTTCATGCAGACATGCTCCTATAAAAGGTTAACATTCTGGCATCTACTAGAGGCCTATTCTCCCCCAAGAACTTGGAAGTCAAACAGTCTCTCACAAGGTTCAAACAAGAGTCTTGATTTCCTCTCCTAAACATTATCCTCATCTTGGTAAATGGCACCTCCATTCAATTAGCTGCCTAAACGAAAACCCAGAAACTTTTGGTTCAAACTAAACACCCCATATTCAATCCATTGGCAATCCTTATCTGCTCTACCTTCAAAACATTTCCTGAATCTGCACATTCTTAGATTCTCTACCACTGCCCTCTCTTTGGTCTCTCTGCATCCACCCTTATTCCACCATAATGTTTTCTTCATTCAGCAGGAGGATGGATTCTATTAGAATGTAAATCTGATCATCTCACTTTTTGCTTAAAATCTTCACTCTTTTGCTCAAAACCCCGCCATATTTAGAATAAAATCCAGAGTTCTGATTGGGCCCTGGCTGTTCTTAAACCACATCTCCCACCACCCTCTTCCTCATCCATTCTGTTCCATACACATTGGTTTCCTTATTAACCTCAAATATGACAAGCACACTATCACTTCAAGGCTGTTTATTCTGCCAGAATGTTCTTTCTTTAGATATGCTCATGATCTGTTACTCACTTCATTCAGGTTTTTACTTAAAAAATACCAGAAAGATCTTCGCTGACTACCCTAAAAGATAGCAGCCTATATCCGCCATTACCCTTCATCATTTTCCACCCCTTTACTTAGCTTTCTTTCTCTTCATAGCACTTCTCACACTGTCACAATATTACATATTTATTTATTTGTTAATAATCTGCTATCCCCCAGAAAGCTACAAGGCCCAGGAGGACAGGTTCTTTGTTTTGTTAACAGCTGTATATCTAGTATCTAGAACAATGCCTGGCATATATGTAAATAAATTGATGACTAAAGTAATGAGCCACTGGATTCAAAAAGGCATCACTGTTTTTTATTACTACAACCTACAGACCAAGAACCTACTTTTCCTGAACACGGAGGAGGGAAGATAAAGTCATAAGCAGCTTGATTCTAGGCATTTGGGAATCTTGATGCAGAAAAAAATGAGAGAAATTAAAAGGTCTTCTTTGCATCTTAACCCCTTGGAAGGTCTTTTCTTCCCCACCTCAGTCACCTGACCTAGGGTTTAGATGACTCCTGTTCCCTTCCTCTGAAGCCCTGCTCCTACAGGGAAAATAATCCCTTGTTCATAACCAGAGTTTCTACTATCTTAAGCCATTCAGTGCCCAGGAAACCAGAAGAATGAAAACAGAAAGAAGCTTGTCAGCTAGATGGGAAGACAAGACTTGCAAGATAAGGGTACATGTGTCTGGCATGGTGCATGGAGGGTGGGATCCAGGTTATTAAGGGGTTCAATCTAGGAGCTTTAAAGGGAGAGGACATAGTGTAATAGTCAAGGGCGCAGGCTGTCAAGTGAGAGGGTCTTGAGTTCAATTCCAGCTCTACTACTAGTTGTTCAATCTTAAACAACTTACTTGGCCTTACTATAGCTTCAGTCTCCTCATCACAAAATGGGAAGAGTAACAGTTATCTTAGAGTGCTTTATTACATATTGTTAGGTATATAAAATGCTTAGCACCATGCATGGCACGGAGTGAGCTCTAAATGAACAGAAGGCATTATTACTATTATCTAAGTGTCTGAGGTGAAGGAAAACTAGTGATACTAATGGCAACTCTCAATTCTATGGAAATGATAGAATAATCTCTATGACTGGCTTACATTTTATACTCAATTATGATACAAGACAGCATGGATTATGCATAGCATTTAGTACATTCAAAATTAATTTTGTTTCATATCGTTAAAAAAAATTCACAAAAACATATAAAACACAGAAGACCATGCAGTTTAGAGGATTACGCCCATGATTTGGAGTCAGGCCTGAGTTTGAATCCTGACTCTGCCACTTACTTGCTATCTGCCTAGGATAGGTTACTTACCCTCTGTGGCCCCAGTTTCTTGCCACAGAGAAATCACAACATAATATTCTCCATAAGTGGGGCATCTGTCTGTTGTTTCTTGTGGTAAGGGGCTATGGTAGGAAGGGGAAGAGCTGAGGCTAGAAAGATAAATTGGGGCCAGATTCCAAACATTATATACCACACTACATTGAGTGTGGGTATGATTCAGAGAAAGCCAGTGGTTTTTCCTAAAGCATTTAAATTATATAATCAAGTAATTGTTTTGGAAAAATCACACTAATGGCCGTGTTGCAGGAAAGCTCTGGGGTTGCAGTAAAGATGTGAGAAAGAAGGTTAAGGACAGCTGGGCTGAGATGGACGTAAGGGGTTCAGCCGGATTTTTTTTTTTAGTATAATTGACACACAATCAGCCAGAGTATTAAAATAGTTGATGAAAAAAATGATGTGACCCTAATTATTCAAATACTGAATAGATTTAAATAATCGATTGAAGATCCATATTACACTATCTCTGTGAGTGTTTTTCTCCCTATGGTAAGCAGTGAAACAGATACACATTCTGAAAACTCGAAAGTGGGAGGAACACACAACTTGACTTTCACCTGGTTGTAAAAGCCTTCCTTTTGAAATTGGGATTCACTTCAGACACTGCAAGCAATTGGCAGAGTGAACTTGAGCTACAGGAAAAGGATTTTCAATGGCATAAGAAGCCATAATGGAGAGGCATTTTAATTTCTGTTATGCTGTGTATATGATAGTTCTTCTCCCTTGGACATCCCCACATTCCTAACCACCAGCACTAGCCATCTTCTAAGATAACTCTCTCTCATCAAACTATATTAGCCAATGCTTTGGCTCAATATATAACTCTTCTACTGTAGACACTTAAGTTTTGTCAATGCCACACAAAGACACCTTCTTCCTAATTTTTAGAGATTCTGTAAGAATATTTTCCTCCTTACTTCCAGTCTCAAGCTTGACTCTTTTCTGGAGCTAGTTCATTGCTTATAAATTTGAGCACTGTCATTTACTGAGGAGGAGACCTTAGGAAATTTACTTAATCCCTAGGAGTCTCAGCTCTTCATCTCTCTTTTTTTTTTAAGCATTCTTTTTTTTTTTACCTTTTTTAAAGTTTATTTATTACAGAGAGAGTGTGTGAGAGAGAGAAAGAAAGAGAGTGCGCAAGCATAAGCAGGGGAGGGACAGAGAGAGAAGGAGAGAGAGAGAAGCCCAAGCAGGCTTTGCATTGTCAGTGCAGAGCCCAATTGCAGGGCTCAAAATCAAGAGCCATGAGATCATGACCTGAGCTGAAACCAAGAGCCAGACACTTAACCAACTGAGCCACCCAGGCACCCCAGTTCTTCATCTCTTTTTTTTTTTTTTTTAATTTTTTTTTCAACGTTTATTTATTTTTGGGACAGAGAGAGACAGAGCATGAACGGGGGAGGGGCAGAGAGAGAGGGAGACACAGAATCGGAAACAGGCTCCAGGCTCTGAGCCATCAGCCCAGAGCCTGACTCGGGGCTCGAACTCACGGACCGCGAGATCGTGACCTGGCTGAAGTCAGACGCTTAACTGACTGCGCCACCCAGGCGCCCCATTCATCTCTTAAGTAGACTTACCAATACCTACATCACAGAATGAGAATTAAATTGAATGAGATAAACTAATATCCTCTCCACAACTGCCTCACGCTAGTGTTCAATATCAGTATAGTATATCTACTTGGTGCTGCTTATAAACTCATAAGGGTAGAGACTATCTACTCAGCTTTTCACTATACAGAATAATGTGAATGCCTGTTCTAAATGAATGTTCTGGAATAATTATGAAGATCATCCACCTAGCTGGGGGGAAAGTCTTATTAATCTTTATATATTTAGATTTAATAAATTCCATTCAAATGCTTGAAAAGAATGTGTATCTTGAAGTTGTACATAACAAGTGTTAAATATGTATATATTTACGTAAATATATAAGCATGCCCCCCAACATATATATGGTAATTATATTATTTCTTTTTGTAGTCTCTGAATTTTTGCTCTATATATTTTGAGACTTGGTCATAGGTACATATGAATTAAAAGCAATATCTGTTAGGAGTGCCTGGGTGGCTCAGTTGGTTATGGATCCGACTTCAGCTCAGGTCATGATCTCGCAGTTTGTGAGTTCAAGGCCCACGTCAGGCTCTGTGCTGACAGCTCAGAGCCTGAAGCCTGCCTCAGGTGCTCTGTGCCCCTCACCTGGTCACTCTCTCTCTTTTTCTCCCTCTGTCTTTCTGACACACACAAGTAAATAAACATTTTTGAAAAATTTTTAAAGCAGTATCTGTTTAATTGAATGTTTCATCAGTATAAAGTATCTCTCTCATAAACATTAAAAAAAATTTTTTAATGGGGGGGGTGGCACCTGGGTAGCTCAGTCAGTTAAGCATCTGACATCAGCTCAGGTCATGATCCTGTGGTTTGTGAGTTCAAGCCCCAAGTTGGGCTCTGTGCTGACAGCTCAGAGCCTGGAGCCTGCTTTGGATTCTGTGTCTCCCTCTCTCTCTGTCCCTCCCCCACTCACACTCTGTCTCTCTGTCTCTCAAAAATGAATAAACGTTAAAAAAAATTGTTTTAAATAAAGTATCTCTCTTATCCATAGTAATGCTTTCTGACTGAAATCTTTTGTCTGATGATTTCCTCTACACGTCAGCTATTTTTTCGTTGGTGCTTGTAAGTTATGCATTTTCCTTTTAGCATTCATCATTATGTTGAATTTCAGCATTCATCATTATGTTTTAAATGTGTCTCTTGTTTGGGGCGCCTGGGTGGCACAGTCGGTTAAGCGTCCGACTTCAGCCAGGTCACGATCTCCAGTCCGTGAGTTCGAGCCCTGCGTCGGGCTCTGGGCTGATGGCTTGGAGCCTGGAGCCTGTTTCCGATTCTGTGTCTCCCTCTCTCTCTGCCCCTCCCCCATTCATGCTCTCTCTCTGTCCCAAAAAATAAATAAATGTTGAAAAAAAAAATGTGTCTCTTGTTTAACAACACTTTTGTTTTTAAACCAATCTTTAACTTTTAACTGGAGCATTTAGTCCTCTCACATTTGTGTAATTGCTACTATATTTGGAATTAAATCTAACCACCTTCAAAAATATTTTCTGGGATGCCTGGCTGACTCAGCAGAGCATCAGACTCTTGATCTCAGGGTCCTGAGGCACAGAGTCAGGCACATGAGGCACAGAGATTACTTTAAAAAAAAAAAAAGTGTTTTCCATTTATCCAATCTGACATTTTTTTCTCTTTTAGATTTCTGATTTTTATGTATCATTCCCCCTCTTTACCAGTTTAAAATTATACCCTTTTTTGTGTTCTTTTATTAATTTAAAATTACATCAGAAATACTTTTAATTTATCAGTTTTTAATTTAAAAAATTTTTTTGAGAGAGAATGTGTGAGTGGGAGAGAGGGGGGGCAGACAGAGAGAGACAATCTTTTTTTTTTTTTAATATTTATTTATTTTTGAGACACAGAGAGAGACATGAGTGGGGAGGGGCAGAGAGAGAGGGAGACACAGAATCCAAAGCAGCTCCAGGCTCTGAGCTGTCAGCACAGAGCCTGACGCGGGGCTCGAACTCATGAGCTGTGAGATCATGACCTGAGCTGACGTCGGACGCTCAGCTGGCTGAGCCACCCAGGCGCCCCCAGACAGAGAGAATCCTAAGCAGGCTCCACATTTGGTGCAGAACCTAACAAGGGGCTTGATCCCTCAACCCTGAGCTGAAATCAAGAGTCAGACGCCCAGTGGACTGAGCCACGCACCCCATCAAAGTGTATTTTTGATAATATAAGGAAGCTAGAGCACTTTAAATGCATTTATACTTTTTTGACATATGCTGTTATTGTGTATTTTAACTTTCTATTTTTAAAAATCCACAGGAAATTATCATTGTTTTATACAGTTGATATTCATTAGATTTACACATTTTCCACTTTCTGTGCTCTTAATTCTTTTTGTATTTCAGACTTTCCATGTGAGCTCATATTCCTCCTGCCTAGAATACATGTTTTGAAATTTCCTTCACTCTAGATTTTCTAGGGGCAGATAAACTAGCTCCAGTGTGTCTGGAATGTCCTTATTTTACCTACTAGAGAACTCTAGGTTATTTTCTTACAGCACATTCAAAACAATATTCCACTGTCTTCTGCTTCCCATTTTTACACGTGAAAAGTTAGGTGGCGGTATATTGTTTTATTTTAATGTGTTTAGGTATTGTTTTCTATTCATTTATCATGCTTTCAGTTCATAAGGCTTCTTAAAATTAGTGCCCTGTAGTCTTTTGTCAGTTTGGAAATTCCTCAGCATTTAACTCTTTAAATAATTGCTTCATCTCATTCTTTCTTTTCCTTCTAGAATTCTAATACTATGCTAGACATCTTTACTATATCTCCTGTGTCTTTTACCCTCTCATATAAATCCCCCTCTTTTTTTTCTTTTCCTTCTCCATGCTGCATTCTGGAACATTCTCCCGATATATGTTGAGGTTCACTAAGTCTTCAGGTATAGTTTAGTCTACACTTAAAATCTTATTGGGTTTTAAATTTTTATAAATATCACTTATAAATTTACAAAAATAAATCTATAAAATTTTATTTATAAATTTTATTTAAAATGAAGCCACAATATTTAAAATATTTTGAGTCACAATAAAATTATATTTGGTTCTTTTTTGAAATTCAAACTTGTGATGTTACTTTTTGTGGCTTCCTGTTCTCCATAAATATTGTCAAGCTGGTCTTTTATATCTTTCAACATCACCATCATAATTATTTTTTAGTTTTGTTTTTTAGCCCATGCCTCATAATTCCAATATTTAAAGTCTTTGTCAGTCTGTTTTTTGTTGTCTGTTGTCTCTGCTAATTCTTGCTTATTTAGTTTCCTTGTGTACCTGATTGTCTTTGAAAATATGAATACTGCATTTAAAAAAATTTTTATAGAAATGATTTAGCCTATGATGAAGGTATCTTATTTAAGAGAGGACTTGGGGGCACCTGGGTGGCTCAGTCGGTTAAGCATCCGACTTCAGCTCAGGTCACGACCGTACAGTTTGTGAGTTGAAGCCCTGCGTCAGGTTCTGTGCTGACAGCTCGGAGCCTGGAGCCTCCTTCGGATTCTGTGTCTCCTCCTCTCTCTGCCTCTCCCCAACCTGTGCTCTGTCTCTGTCTCTCAAAAATAAATAAATGTAAAAAAAAAATTAGAAAAAAAAGAGAGGACTTGTATTCTTTGCTTCTGCCAAGCACCTGGAGGCACCACTAATCCAGAAATATTGCAACCTAAGTTCAAGGTTTGAGATTCACTGAGCCAGGCTGAATACAAACAGTAAATATTCAAGGGCTTTGGGGTCCCAGGATCTTGTGGGGCAGGATTTCCCATTAGACTTCTAATTGTGTACACAGTTTTGCTATCTAGCCCCCTTACATTGCATGTCTATCAAGATGAAGATTCTGATTTTTACCAATTGACAATTCCTTCAGGGCAGAACAGCTTCCAAATTTGGATTCCCATTTTCCTTTACCTCTCATCTGGTAATTCCATACTATCTTTTCATAGCCTTGTATGTTTTAAGAATATTTTTAAGACCCAGATATTTTACTTCAATCTAATTGAAGATTAGATTTGGAGAATCAATCTAATTTAGCCTAACACTACCAGAACTATGAAGTCAGACTAACATTTTAAACATTTTTGACAAATATTGAGAAACTGTCCTTCAGAAAGTTTGTGCCAATTTATACTTCTGTCAATAGGTTTAAGAATGCCACTTTCCATTCTCCTTTGACTATGTTCTTCACTTGTAAGAAGGTGTATTTGTCAGTAAGGTAAATGAAAAATATTGTTTTATTAAAATAAATATGTACTTAATTACTAATGAAGTTTAACATCTTGTAATCTATTTAAATTGTATTTCACCGGGGGGCCTGGGTGGCGCAGTCGGTTGAGCGTCCGACTTCAGCCAGGTCACGATCTCGCGGTCCGTGAGTTCGAGCCCCGCGTCAGGCTCTGGGCTGATGGCCCAGAGCCTGGAGCCTGTTTCCAATTCTGTGTCTCTCTCTCTCTCTGCCCCTCCCCCGTTCATGCTCTGTCTCTCTCTGTCCCAAAAATAAATAAACGTTGAAAAAAAAATTTTTTTAAATAAAAAATAAAAAAAGAATAAATTGTATTTCACCTTTATAATTTAACCTATTCAAATTTTGTTATTTTTCTTGGATCCTTTGGCTATCATAAATCTGGTACCCATCTAGAAAAGCTGTATCAGTTGTTAAAATATTGAAATATTTCCATATCAATTAGCAAATAGCCATTCCTTTTCAAATGATCTCTACTTCACTCCCCTAGTCCCTCCCGCCTCTCCCAATCACTACCTATCTCCCCATTATCTATCAAGTAAAGAGTCAATATCTAACATACCAGAGGTCTTCCGGGTCCTGCTCTAGTCCTATGGCCAAAGTCAGTTCTGACTGGTTAGTAGTCATTTCACAAATACTGCTAAGTATTTTCATGTAACCCATGTGCATATATATTGAAAGTATTTTTCCCATTTGACAATAAGATTTTAAAACACACCATACTGTGTTATTTTTTCTTCCATATCTTTTCCATAACTTTTCTTTAAAATTAGTTGCTGTTTCTCTTGAAATTATTACCATTACTATAGCTATTTTCCTTTAAATTATCTTTCAGCGCTTAAAAATCTATAGAGGAATTTAGAAGATGTTCATTGAATTTTACTGTGTTCTGGAAACCCATCAAACATATGGTTATCCATTTTAATGCCTTTGGCAGATATCACAAATTCCAATTTTGTAAATGACAGTAGAAGCCCAAATAAATTAATAATTCATTTTGGACAAGTAGGAAAGTATTCTGGGCTAATTTTTATTTATGATATATTACCTACTGAAGAAGGAGTAAACTAATTTTTGTGGACTAAATTGTTTCATACTTGCCTACAATATTGATCTATAAAGATACCAGCTCTTTTATGGTCTTCTGCCAAATATATCAACTAGATATTATGATCTATTTTTTATGATTACTGTGTTTTAAATCTGATAACCACACCATTGCATTGTTATCCAGGCAACATCTTCCCAGCATTTCAATTATCTTAATCTCATGCAGACCCACATCAAAAGCTTTTACAAACATTTAGATATATTGTTTGTCCATGGAGTTTTCTTTATCCACAAACTTGTTGAGTAATTTTATAAGACCAAATAAATCAGATTTGCCTGGCATAATCTGTCTTCATAAACAAATGCTGTCCGCTGCCCATCACATTGTTATCTAAATGATTTCAGATCAATTTGGTTCACTCTAACTTGGGCAATTGCATTCTGCCAGCCCCAAACTCCCTCTGTTTTTCAATTGGAGACATTATTCTTCCTTTCACTTAACAAAGTGTTCTGTAAAGCAAGCAGGCAAGTATCTGAACCAATAAAGCCTAGTTTCCTGAAGATTTGTGTCTGATAGGCTAACTGAAACTATGTATTATATCCATGTCATAGCTTTAACTGGTGACATTATTACCTAAATCATTGTACTAGATGTCATAAGTAATATTTTGTGTTACATCAATGGGAAATGTGGCAAAACAAAGAAGGTCTTCCTTTCGTGTGTACTTATGGTACATACACTAGATTCCCTGCTACCTAATTAGATTTAGTTGAAATTGAGTTTTCTTTCAGAGGTTAATAATGAGATACAATGGATAGGAGATGATTTCACTGGAAAATTTGTTATATGTTATACTAAGGCAAAATGACCACTGTGCTTTCTTCAAGAAAAATTCTATATTTCAAGGGAAAGGAACAAAATATTCATTATTTACTATGCCAGTACATAAAACATAGAAATTGGTTCATGTTATTCCTCTCGCTTACATTTATATGATGTTCTTTGAAATCTGTGGCTCATCTCCGTTAAGTGACATTTGCCTAAAACTGTATGTTAACTTGTGGGCAATCAAAAGAAGCACTAGGCTAGCTAACACCCTTAATGGGCTTGCAAAGTAGTTTTCCAGAAGGAGAGACGAACAACCTTCCACTTCCTTTTGGTGTTCTTATATCTTAATTTCAACCAACCTCAGCTTGAACGGACATGTACAGTCCTTTGTTGTTCTTGTTAAATTTATTTATTTACTGGGGGGGTGGGGGAGGAAGAGGGAGAGAGAGAGAGGAAGAAGGAGAGAGAGCAAGTGGGGGGGGAGGAGCAGAGAGAGAGAGAGGGGAGAGAGAATCCCAAGCTGACTCCACACTGTCAGCACAGAGCCTGATGGCGGGGCTCAAACTCACGAACTGTGACATCATGACATGAGTCAAGATCAACAAGAGTCAGACGCTTAACTAACTGAGCCACCCACGTGCCCCCAGTGCTTTAAAACAAACAAACCCAGATTCCACCCACTAGAAGAGTGTAGGTATAATTTTTTCCTTGGAAGCCATTTTGCTCAGCATTTATAGTACCAAATCCACATAGCTCAAGAAAAAGGAATTTGGAAGAAGACACTACAAGGCAGCATAAAAAGAATAAATAGAAAATTGTCATTATTTACTCACTGAAAGTATCCCCTTTACAGATAGAGTTAAAATTTCTTTATCCAATAATGAATTGATCAAAACCCAGGAGAAACACAAGACCAGAGTCAATATTTATAACATAAAATCATTATATTCTCTAATCTTCGTTGTTCTTATTGGTAAGTTTTTTTTAACTTAACAACATGATAGCTCATGAAATCAATTATAACATCTTTCTTGGTTTCTTATTTTCTATTGCCTAAATATCAACCATGCTTGTTTAGTGGAAGAAATGAAATAGTGTGTGTGTGTGTGTGTGTGTTGGAATTGGTTGTTAAAAAAAAGACAGTATTATTGTGAAAGAGTAGGATAGAATGTCTCAGGGTTGGCTACATTTCCTTTACTTCCTTCACATTCCTCTAGGGAACTTACATAGAAATAATTAGAATATTGGCTTGACTGCTATTGTCTAACAGAGTCGCCTGTTGTTAATAAAAACTTTACCTGCCTCGGTACATTGTAACTACAGTGCTTATATGTGAGAAGTGCTATGGTTTAGGGGTGCCTGGGTGGCTCAGTTGGTTGAGCATCCGACTTCAGCTCAGGACATGATCTCAAGCTTGTGAGTTCAAGCCCTGCATCGGGCTCTGTGCTGACAGCTCAGAACCTGGAGCCTGCTTTGGATTCTGTGTCTCCCTCTTTCTCTGCCCCTAACTCACTTGCATTCTGTCTCTGTCTCTCTCAAAAATAAATAAACATTAAAAAAAATTTTTAAAGAAGTGTTATGGTTTCCAATAAAGCAGATTTCCCCAAACGCTTACTTGTTGTTAATGTTTTGCCAGGAGTGGGGGTGGGAGGAGGTTGTTTAAAGATGGTAGAAATGTAAAGACTAAACCAAGAGAATTTTAACATTTTCAACTAAGGTTTCTCATCTGAACTATAGTACACGGTAAATTTTTTGACTATTCTCCCAATTCTCCAAAATATAGTACACAACTAATACCACTCTAGCTGCACAGGAGAAAAGTTAATTTGTTACATACAATGGATGCCTTAGGGCATTAGGGTTTAATTCTCCCCTAAACCAGTTAAGAAAGACTTACAGCTATATTTAAATATAATTCCTTAAATCTTACATTCAACTTCAAAATAAAGCTGAAACTAAGATGTAAGCAGTTTTAATAATTGTAAATCTATTATGAATAAAGAGATTGATTTGCTCCCCAAAAAAGGTTCATTGTGATTAAACTGTTGAAGCTAGTTTAACAATGAAAGTAGCATTGCTACCTCAAATCTTTTATGAAACAAGAAAATAGGGTGCTAGTTAATTTTAAAAAGAGCCACACAGTATATTCATTAGCACTAACTGCTTGAAAAGTCCTAACTTGGTGTTAAGATCAATAGGTTTTATTCCTCGTTTGGTCAGAAACCTATTGACAACCTAACTTTCTAAATGTTTGGACTTCCAACACTCTGTTGAAAAATATAAAAACAAATAACTATAAGCACCCCTTTTCTCATGGGAATGTTGAGCCTTCATGTCTTTACATAGAGGAAATCAGTATGTATTTATCTTTTATACATTATTTATAAATAAGAAACTAGGACTTCAATATTTATTCTTATTGAGCTATTGCATCTATCTTCCTTGGGCAGAACCCTTTAAAGAAAGTTTCAAAATGATACAGAAAGCAGGCAAGGAGGGAAAGGAAAAACAATATTTGTATAAATAAAGGCATAGAGCTGAAACATACTGGATATCCATTAGTATATTTTTTAAGAGCCCATGCCCATAAATACATAATATTTCAACTGAGAAGGTTTGTACAGATACATTCTGTAGAGATGTATGTGGCGTACAACTACGAACATGTTTTTGGACAATTATGTGTGAAATCCTGATCATGACCATTTTCACTGAACAACTCTACTAGGGGTGGAGGATTCTCTGAAACTGAAATTGCTATTTGCACGATGTGGTGCATTGAAGCAATTCAAGGCTTTCTTTCCACTTCACTGGAAATGAAGATTCACTATATTAACGTTCTCTAGACACTTATGTGCTAGGAAATTATGCCCCTCAATTACAAATTCTTCCAGCCTTCTCTCTCTTTGCTTCTCGGTTTTCAAGTCTCATTTCAAATACTCCACAAAATATTTGGCTTCACTTGGCATAAAAGAAGCAAACCCCTGAGCCTCTTTCCCCCACCTTTCTATGGAGATAATAACACTCGCCTCTCTCATAAAAGTATTGTGAGGCATAATATTTTGTAAAGCACTTTAAAAACCTTAGAAATGAGAGCTAATGGAAATAAAAACTGTATTGCCATCTATTCTCCCAGCTCCTCTCAAGCTGGCCATTTTCTTTTTTGTTTATTTTTTTTCTCTTCGTTTGGATGTTAAGAAGAAATATTGTTTTGCTAGTGAATGTTGGAGCTTAGATTACCTCCAACTTCCTTCCACTTCTATTTCTTTGTGACCTCTTCTGGTTTCACTACTAGAGAATCATAGATTGCTTCCAAGCACGCACCCAAAACTGACTCAGATACGTTCTGCTTTGTTGCTGGAGCAGCTGTATATGGTCTAATCTCAACAACCAAGGGCCCTTTCAGATACTAATTCATAACTTAAGTCTTCATGATGGCATCACTGGACACTATCATCACTACATGCCACTACATGACCTTCTATTCATGCCCTGTATCCACAAGTCCAGTATCTGTACTAATGGAATGTATCATCTCTCTCATTGCATTGTGAACACCCTTGAGGGGAGGGACTGGGTTGCTCTACAAAGTACCCAGCACAGTGTTTTACTCATAGCGGGTATTCAATAAATGATTTAAAATGATTAAACAAAACTAGATTTTATGTTTTTTAAGCTAGCTGCCCGGCAGAAGCCTTTAGTGCCAAATTGGACGGAGCCTAGACACGGGGCTGTCCATTTCCAATCTAAAGTAATCCACGTGTTGGGAACTGCTTGATAAGGCTCTAGGAGTTAATCTGGATTGTTTTTTATGTATGTGCAAGCCAAATCCTGACTCAACTCTTCTCGCTGAAACTGAATAAAGACTCCATTGTAGGATTTAAAGATATGACCCCCTTTTCTATCTACTATACAACCATCTCTTCAGAAAAGTACTCTTGGAATGCATCAAAGTACATGATAAAAGAACACCATAAAAACTGAATCGAGGAGTACCTAAAGTACACAATGAAAGGATGACGTTGAGTAAATTAGTTAGCCAGAGAGGCCTTGAAGTTGGAGAGACTCCGTTTCCTGTCCCAGCTGTGCAATTTGCTAGCTGTGCGACACTGAATGATTTACTTAACCTCTCTGAACCTGAATCCTCATCCTTAAAATAATATTTTACTTGGAGTGTTGTGAAGATAGTTTTACTATAAATAATACCGACACGTGTCTGACCCCATGTAGAAGCTCAGGAAATGTCATTATCCTTAGTTTTAGAAAACACAGTGTGCAAAATTATGAAAATGAACTAGAGAGTCACCTTAACCAAAGTAACAATGAAACACTTACTCCTGCAAATTGCCCTAGGGAAAACCTGGGAGACTGAACAACAGAGGTTTGTTTTTGTTTTGTTTTTTTTTAATCAGTGATTGGGCAGGAAACCACAACTTTCTCTCTGTCCCTTCACACCCTTGGTTGGGTTCAGAGGATGAAAACTTTGATCAAAGAATTACAAAGCAAGAATATAAGAGGATGAAAACTTTGATCAAAGAATTACATATCAAGAATATAAAACCACTGAGTCTGAATAAAATTCTTTCTGATTTTCTCATAAGGTTGTTCCCTGAGATGGAAGAACTCGAAATACCAAAAGTCCTCTGATCATGTAGCCAGTTTCCATAAAACAGGAAAGAAGGAACGCAATGAGGTCAGCAATTGATCTAATTATAGAATTCCCATGTCTTGCTCCTACAGGCTCCATGTAGGAATTAGGACTAAGTACTGGATTCTAAATTAGAGTAATATTTTCTTCCAGAATGCTGGGGAAAAGCTAAAAGAGGCAGAGTTACTCTACCTCCTCTATCCCCAGGTTCTTTTTAAAAAAATTAAGTGGAGGATTATCAAAGAATACATTTTAGATCCCAACAATTTTTCAGGCATCTCAGAAATTTATGATCACAAATATCAGGAAAATGTGACCACAAATCACAATAGGAGTAGATCACGTAACTGCTCTTTTCCTCAAAACTGCCTGAAGAACAAAGTCACAGAAGACATTTTAGAAAAATTAAAGATACAGACAGATAGCTGGTAGTAATAGACCGACAGATAAGAATTATTAGTGAAATCCCATCATAGGAGGGTTCTCTAGGGTGAAGGATGTCAAACTTAATGCTTCAAAAGAGATTAAAAACATATTTGAAGTGACAGTTCCTGATCAGTCAAATAAATAGGTGAAGATTTGCCCGTGGGGAGAAACAAAGTCTCTCAGTTTGTCTCAGCCTACCTGAGCTAATACAAATAATTATTACATTTTCCAAACATAAGCAATGATGACTTGGAATTCTAAGAGTACATGACCCCTTATAGTAAGAGATTGGACAAATGAATGTTGCAAAGCACACAGTTCAGAACACAGTGCCATTTTTTATTACATGTAGGTTAAATAGCTGACAATGAGGACATTTGAAGTAATTGACAGGAACTAAATATTTTGGGAAGTCTTAAGTCAGTAGTAGTATTGAATGAGGCTTTCCTTCTACTTCTATTCTTAGGATGTTGCTAAAATTCAAGAGGTCACAGGTAGAAAAATAATTTGGTTGGTAGAGTATTAACACTGATTATATTCTGGGTCCGCTGATTTTTCTTTCCCTTTTTGTGAATGTGTACACAACAGGAGAAAAGAAGAGAAAGAATTTCAAACCTGCTATAAAAACAACTCATTTAGCCTAAAAATGTGTTGTGCAGCTTGACAATATTGAAAAATATTTGGAGACAGCCTCGATTTCTTAAGTCTCTGTAAAAAAGCAAAATAGCACTCACAGATTTTTCTGTAGTGCTTAGTTCTGGGATGAAATTTTAATTCTCTTAAATTATATCTCTTATCAAGTGGATTATGCAATTCTAATGCAAGCTTCCACATTATTTCAGCTTTTCTCTGATTTTCTACAAAATTTATAAATCTGCACCTTACCTTGTGCAAATGGCATGTTCTGGATTGTGTTGTTCTCATTTGTTATTGCTATTGCTATTGCTTTTTGTGTGTATGTATTTTCATGGGTAGATTATTATACTCTCTTTATGGCTGCGATGACCCATATCTTTCACATCTTGATGTGACCCACAGCATCTAAAACAGTGGAGTATTTACCATGTTTTTAGTGGCTTGACTTGAATAAAATGTTTATAAAGGACTTTAAAGGTCCTATGTCTATTTCTGTCCTCAGGATCACACATTAGTCTAGAAAGATACAATGAGTCCTTTTGTTAAATGCCAGGAAATAGTGGTTTCTACCACCTCTAAAGGCAGTCCTGTCTAATATTAAAAGTCCTTACCAAAAGGAAATCATTTATGTATGTGTACATATATAGAAATATATGCAAAAATCCTTTATTTTATCCAAAAAGCTGCAAATGGCACTTGCTACATATTTTTAGGAAATGTACCTTATAAGGCTTCATTTTGCAGAATATCAGGGAAAAATCAATGGGATAATTAGTGAAGAGAAGGGGGGAAATATTAATGAATCTAGAAGGCATGAATGACTATTAAGAATAGCATTTTAATCCCCAGCATGAGATTTTAAAGGTGAACATATGAAGTTAACCTTTTAATACAATGTTTTTAGTTTAGCAACGCCTCTTCACTCAAGAACTGTGTGCCTTTGGGGCGCCTGGGTGGCTCAGTCGGTCAAACGTCCGACTTCAGCTCAGGTCATGATCTCACGATTCGTGAGTTCAAGCCCCACATCAGGCTCTGTGCTGACAGCTCAGAGCCTGGAGCCGGCTTTGGATTCTGTCTCCTTCTCTCTCTGACCCTCCCCACTTGTGCTCTGTCTCTCAAAAATTAATAAATGAAAAAAATTACAAAAAAAAAGAACTGTGTACCTTCCAGTGGACCTGGAAGGTACACACACACACACACACACACACACACACAGAAGGTAACTCGGTGAGGTGATGGATGTGTTGACTAACCTTACTGTGGTATTCATTTCACAATTTATACATCTATCAATCACGTTGTGTACCTCAAACTCACACAGTGTTAGATGTCAATTATATATCAATAAAGCCAAGGAAAAACTGTATACCTCAAAATAAATGAAATTGGGGTTCAAGGAGACTTCAAGTCCATTCAAAATATGAAGATGCCCAATGACTATAAATTACTAAACTTTTAGCAATCTGTCTCTTTCTCTGACATCTGATTAAAGTGTTATATATTAATTATTGTTTTGAGCAAAGGCCCCCAATTTCACTGAGTTCACCAGCTCTAGACGCCTACAAATATGTTTTGCTATAAATTACTGGCACTGTTTCTGTTGATATTCAGCATAATCAAACATTTGTAAGCATGCTGTCTTTTCAATCTGTTCAGCTGATGCACTTTACCTGATCTTTTATTAAAGTAATCAAAACACTTGCTGTGTCGCATCTAATGAATGTTGCATGTATGATTAAGTGCTTTCATTCATATTGCAAGTTTGATTTAATGTAATCTGCCTTTCAGACAGCCATTAGCCTAGCTCCTACATGAATTCGATTAATTGGCTGAATTCTTCCAGATGTCCATTAAGCATTACAGGAATTTCTATGTAGAAACAGCAGGGACTGTCTAGCACAGAAGCAAACAATGAAATGTTATATTGCTGCCATGACTTACAAAAAGCTGGATTCATTTTCATTAATAAAACATCTGTACTCCTGCACAGCTATGCATTGAGATGCATTTATTTTATATGTTTATTTCTCTTATGACTGTAAATAGAGAGTTAAATAGAAGCACATTTACTGATATGTAGGCCCAGGGTTTAGCGGATGCTGATTGACAAAACGGCTCAATTCTGAAAGTTTACAGAAGGTCCTAAACAGAAGAAAATAAACGAACAGACACCTGTTTGAAATAGAATTAAAGATTGTCTGGGATTACAGCAACAGAATGACATTAGAGACTTATTTTGAAATGGTTTTATTGTCCTACATGCTCCCATATTCTTTAAAGAAAATGACAAATGTGGTTCTTGCTGGGATGACGCGTGCAGCTGCTTTAAGAAGCTTTTGTTTGTTTTTAGTTTTGTATTGTTAGTTCTTAAAAAGCAGGGAGAGATTTAGCCTCGTGCAGTCCTAGCCCAGCACATTTTACCACTTAAGTGCTCCTGACCAATCATTTGGGAGGCTTACCACAATAATGGAAACAAAAAGTAAGTTTCAGATGAAACCAGAATTAGGGACAATGACATATTTTCTAACAGCAAATAATCATCGTAAAATTAAGATGGTAATGACTTTTTGTGTCTCTTTTACAAGGACCTACAAGTTGATTTTTACATAATGAAGGTGGAAATCTTTTCTTAGGGCTAGAATTTTAGGAAATTATTATATTGTAACTACATATCATCCAGACTATAAAGACATGTAGCGTTTGAACTTTAAGACTAAATTGCCCTGTGCTGGCTTCAGCAGCATGTATAGTAAGACTAAAATGCCTTTTATCCTTTCTTTGCACAATTAGACAAAATATGTAATACAGAGAGGAGGAAAGTAATTTTCTCATAATATACATGCAAATCATTAACTGTAACATAAATATTCTAAAATAATTGACCTTTGAAATTTTAAGTTTTACCTGAAATAACTTCTCTATTAGTAGTTTCTACTTTATGGGGGCTTTTATTTAAAAAGTGATTCTTGGGGCACCTGGGTGGCTCAGTCAGTTGAGCATACAACTTCAGCTCAGGTCATGATCTCATGGTTTGTGAGTTTGTTAGAAAATTTTGGAGGGACAGAAAAATCCTATAAAGGAAAATAATTGGTGCTAATATACAGACTTAAAAATACAAATTTAAAAATACTCACTGAGAAATATTTGAGTTTACCATCTTTTTCACAGTCGTTCAGCAAAAATTCATTGAACACCTACTACAGAAATACAAAGCCATATAAACCACAGTCCCTGAACTCACAAGGAAAAGAAAACATGTAAGTACAAGGCAAGAACCATAATAAAGTCCTACAACAGGGGCGCCTGGGTGGCTCAGTCAGTTGAGTGACCGATTCTTGATTTCAGCTCAGGTCATGATCTCACAGTCATGAGATCAATCAAACCACATGTTGAGGTCTACACTGGGCGTGGAGCCTACTTAAGATTCATTCATTCTCTCTCTCTCTCTCTCTCTCTCTCTCTCTCTCTCTCTCTCTCCCCTCTGCCCCTCCCCGACTTGTGCACAGGCAGGTTCTCTCTCGCTCACACATGGCCTCTCTCAAAAAAAAGTCCTACAACAACGTAAAAGTGGGAATGTTCCTCTTGATTCCCTCAAGCTTCTCAGAGGACTTCTGAGCTGCATCTTAAAAGTAGGAGTAGACATTCCAAATAAGGAGTGGAAGTAGGGAACATAAGGTGTCTCAGGTACCAAGAATGGTGCATACTGGGATAGGGGGGAGCATCTGCCCCAACCCCCAGTCCCAATGTTTCCCTTCATGTCAAGGCACATCGGTTAGAGTAACATTCCTGGATTCTTTCCTTCCTCTCCCTCACTCATTCCTCATCAGGGGAAAAGGAATGACTTCATTGCTGAAAAGTGATTACTGAAGGACCAAGAACTTGATACGCTTAAGCTCAGATGCCTTCTTCCTCCCTCCTCTTTCTGATCCACCTGGTCTGCTCTTGGCCTCAAGTAAGCTTAGAAGATTGGCCCCTGAGAGAAGAGGCCAGTAATTATCTCACCTTCCAGGGACAAGATGGGTCAGTGTGTCTAGAGTTCAAAATTAAAAAGCCCCTTATTTTCCACACCTAAGCCACATTCTTCTATCTAGCCATCATTAGTAATGAACGTGATATTTTGCTCTTAAACTGCCTCCTTTAATCTTTATCAGTTGTCTTGGGACTCAGGGAATTGGGATACTATTTATTGTCCTCCCGCCAAAAACCCCGACACTCAAGACATGTACAAGCCTAGAGCCATGAGAGTCGCACTAGGAGTGTTGAGTGTTGGATGATTCAGAGAGGTGAACAATGAGACTGGGAAAGAAAGGAGGCCACGTTGCAAAAGCCACCAAGCCTCAACAAGAATTCGCTAAAAAACTTTGTAGCAATTATGAAGATGAAGATGTTATCTAGGAAAACTGGCTAAATGCCCTAATAGAGCGTTATTGGCTGTGGTCCCGGCTTCTCAGGCTCTGACTCTAAAGCTTTACTATGCATTAGGATCATTTGGAGACCTTAGTAAAATACAAATCTCGAGCCCTACCCTCAAAGATTCTGATTCAGTATGAGTACAGTGTGAGTCCAGGAATCTGTATGGTTAACAAGCTCCCTAGGTGATGTTCATGCTGGATTTTTAAAAACCACCCTTGGAGGAATGCTATTTGAGGGTCTGAGTTTCTACTTTATGATTCAAGAAATTCAATTTTGTAAGAATACCAGAAGATGTTCACATTTATGACAACCCAATTCCCAAAATATTTAAACATAAACCAGAATACTGATTTATTTATAGTAAGAACTATAACTTTAAAAGGACTGGAGTTCTTAGAACCGTAGAATGCACATTCTCTCCCTGTAGGAAAACCCATATGGGAAACCACATTATAACAGAAAGTTGCTTGATCACCTTGTAATCAAGTAGTGGACTTAGCTGGAGGACCTTTACTAATGGCATCAGGCTAGTCTGATGTACTCATCTCTTCCAGTACTGGAAGCTGCTGGACAGAGACCCTTGCCCAGTACTGTAATGCAAACATACGGGCAAATCCCTACTCTTGAATTCTCCTTTTTCTAGGCTTCTTTTTTTTTTTTAATGTTCATTTATTTGAGACGGACAGAGAGAGAGAGACAAAGCTCAAGCAGGGGAGGGGCAGAGAGAGAGGGAGACACAGAATATGAAGTAGGCTCCAGGCTCTGAGCTGTCAGCGCAGCTTTTTCCAGGCTTCTTTAGGTAACAATAAATATAATTGATAAGGTTACAGATGTAGATATACTAATAGAATCTTATTTCCTTGAAAACATCCTGTTACCACCTTGAATAGATTTGAATGCTCCCAGAATTCACCTACCTGTTTACAGAGTAGTATTGAGGGCTCGCTGACTAGTTCTACAAATGAATGCCAGCTTTACAATGTCAGGGATCTTGCCTTTCTGCTCACTTTATCCCAGGTGCTTAAAATGGCGCTGGACATAAAAGAGTAGTCAATAAACCTATTTCGAATGAATCAATGACTGGTCTCATGTATTACATGACCATTTTTTCAGTTTTATCCTCAGAGGGAAACCCTAATTCCAAAATCTAATGTATATTACTGTCGCCCCTGTGGATTAGCCACACACCTCAACAAAATGCCTAAAGCAATATCGGTTGCTTTTGTTACAATTTTGTGAGAGGCACGTTATATGTTGTCAGAAGTTGTTTTGAGTTTTAGCACCAATCTCTGAAGAGTTGATGCTCTGTGAGTTCCCAACTGGTTAAAAGGAATAGGAAATCTCCACTTGCTCAGAAATAAAAGAGAAGAGACATGGAGCTGACCAAATGCTATTTCTTTTTGTATTTGTATTCTGTTAGTATTTGTGATGGATGGCTAACTCTAAGAACTTTTTCCTTGGTGTGTAAGTGAATGTCACCCAACACTCCCTGTAACCTCTTCACAACAAATGTAAGGAGGAAGTTCCTTAGCTTCTGAGTGTAAGAAATGTTGATAAATATTATGAAGCTCCAACTAATTAAAAATGAAATGCAGCCAGCTAAGCTCCAGCCATTTTTAATTTACAATATTGCTTTGCTTCTGAGGCAAATGTGGACAAGTCACAACTTCTTTTGATGCCTGAGGGATTGAAAAAATTAAATCAGCAGGATTGGCTATTGATGTTTTCTAGCAAATGTTTTGAAATGTCTGCCTTTCATCCATCTTGCAGGAAAACAGGATTGCCTTGTGAGCCTTCAAAGATATTAATTCCTTTAATAAATCCTGATTTGTATGTTGAAAACTTCCAACGGTTAGCTTTCTGTAGCAATCTCAACATCAGGGGTAAATGTTGCCCGCAGGCAGACTCCCAATTTTTTTCCAAGTATCATCACTCTTAGTCTGAAACTAGAGCTACACTACAACAGATTAAACACACCTTCTGTTCAGCCTCTTTTCGTCACATTTCTTTGTTATATTGTTTGCAAGGCAAATTTCATGACAGGCTGTTTGCTTTCCTGGTGATCAGCACTTAATGAGATAAAGCACAAACATAAGCAGTGACTGTCCCAGTTCTGGGCTTTGATCCCTGCCCCTCTAACCAACGTTGAAAAACAGTGAGAGCAACTTGAAATTCTAAAAATATGGTGAATATTTGTCACACAGTAAGCCAATCAGAGCTGCATCCAATAAAAAGAACAATAAATCGAATATAGGAAGTTAAAACACAAATGCACAGAGATAATACCATGAGTACAGGCTCTTAAACTAACTGCCTGTGGGCTTGAGGGTGGAGGAAAGCTGACCCCCTTGGGAAGATGCCATGTACAGCACCTATCTCTCCAATAATTTGCACCACAGTGATACACAAACATAGTAGAAAAAGAGGAGAGCAACAAAACCATTAGATGACCCTATGGAGGACAGCATTATTTCAGGGGGGTTCTTTTATTAAAAGGAAGCATTTGTGACATTGGTTTAAAATGTTCTGGAGAATTTCTCCTTGAAACTCCTGCTAAGGGAGTATATAGCAATGTGGCTCTGCTGAAAAACAAGTGTAAAGCTTTCTTTTTTTTTTTTCTCAAGCCATTAAGAAAAAGATAAATAAACTGGTTTTTGTGGGAGAGAGAGAAGCTAAATAGTAATAAACAAATAAGCCAACACCTTGCCTTGGAGACTAAACTAAAGAGGGAGGGTCTGGAGAGCAACTGACTTTAGAAAGGGAGACAATTGCGGCGTCTGGGTGGCTCAGTCGGTTAAGTGTCTGACTTCGGCTCAGGTCATGATCTCAAAGTTTGTGAGTTTGAGCCCCGCGTCGGGCTCTGTGCTGACAGCTCAGAGCCTGGAGCCTGCTTCCGATTCTCTGTCTCCCTCTCTCTCTGCCCCTCCCCTGCTCATGCTCTGTCTCTCTCTCTGTCTCAAAAATAAATAAAACATTAAAAAATTAAAAAAAAAAAAGAAAGGGAGACAGCAAAGAAAAAAAACTAGTGCAGAGAGCAGTATTAGAAAGGTTTTGAGGGACAAATTGAAAGCTTGTGACTTAGCAGGGCCTAGTGTCTCTTTTCCATGAAGAATCTTTATCATTCTGGAATGAATGATTTCCTTTAGACTTATATTTTCTGGAAGTTAAGAGTCCTAACTAGATTAACTGTACATAAATAAGCAATATTGGCACAAGACTACTAGTCAGAGAACTATATGTTTAAAGATATATTTTATTGTTCCTTTTTTCTTTTTAAATTTTTTTAAATTTTATTTTTTATTTTTAAAAATTTGCATCCAAATTAGTTAGCATATAGTGAAAGAATGATTTCAAGAGTAGATTCCTTAATGCCCCTTACCCATTTACCATTTAGCCCACCCCCCCCTCACAACCCCTCCAGCAACCCTCAGCTTGTTCTCCATATTTATGAGTCTCTTCTGTTTTGTCCCTCTCCCTGTTTTTATATTATTTTTGTTTCCCTTCCCTTATGTTCATCTGTTTTGTCTCTTAAAGTCTTCATATGAGTGAAGTCATATGATTTTGTCTTTCTCTGACTAATTTCACTTAGCATAATACCCTTCAGTTCCATCCACATAGTTGCAAATGGCAAGATTTCATTCTTTTTGATTGCTGAGTAACACTCCATTGTGTGTGTGTGTGTGTGTGTGTGTGTGTGTGTGTGTGTGTGTGTGTGTGTATGTGTAACATATCCTTTATCCATTCATCCATCGATGGACATTTGGGCTCTTTCCACACTTTGGCTATTGTTGACCGTGCTACTATAAACATGGGGGTGCATGTGTCCCTTCGAAACAGCACACCTGTATCCCTTGGATAAATGCCTAGTAGTGCAATTGCTGGGTCATTTATTCATTTTTGAGAGACAGAAAGAGACAGAGCACTAGTTGGGGAGGGGTAGAGAGAGAGGGAGACACAGAATCTGAAGCAGGCTCCAGGCTCTGAGCTGACAGCACAGAGTCTGATGTGGGGCTCAAACTCACAAGCCATGAGATCATGACCTGAGCCAGAGTCGGACGCTTAACCGGCTGAGCCACCCAGGCGTCCCATATTGTTCCTTTTTTCTTAACAAGGTATAATAATGAAAAGTTAAACATTAAACACTTTAAAAATCCTATTTTTCAGGGGCACCTGGGTGGCTCAGTTGGTGGAGCATCTGACTCTTGATTTCAGCTCATGATCTCACTGTTTGGGAGTTTGAGCCCCTCATCAGGCTCCATGCTTATAGCAAGGAGACTGGGATTCTCTCTCTCTCTCTCTCTCTCTCTCTCTCTCTCTGCCCCTCATCCCTGACAGGCACATGAGCACACACACACATGCTCTCTCTCTCTCAAAAATAAACATAAAAAAATAACAAAAATTCTACTTTTTCAGATTAACTACCTGATTATACACAGTATAGAAAAATATGCGTGCATATATATAAGTACACAATTACAAAAACTAAATCAGGTGTGTACATTATTGTTGCCAAACTTAACCATTTGTTAACTTAAACAGCATGGTCTGTCTTTATTGAAGCAAAATAGTTAGGATTAAAAATGTTAGAGGCACCTGGGTACCTTCATTTCACTTAGTCTTCTGGCCTTCAAGGAAACCTCTGAAGGGATAGAGACTTCAAGGACCATAGATGATAAGGTATACAGTCTCTGCAAAAATAGTCTGGAAAAGTCACTAACCCACAGCCTCAGTCGGTTAAGTGTCAGACTTTGGCTCAGGTCATGATCCTGCGATTCACAAGTTCGAGCCCCTCCATCGGGCTCTGAGCCTGGAGCTTGTTTCAGATTCTGTGTCTCCCTCCCTCTCTGCCCTTCCCCTGCTCATGCTCTGTCTTTCGCTCTCTCTCTCTCTCTCTTTCAAAAATAAATATTTTTTTTAAAAGTTAGAATTTCCATAAGTAAATTTTAATTTCATTACTGAAGAATTACACTTACACTTTACTAAATGTTAAAATATATATTATTATCCTTCACAATAGAACTCTAAAGAGAACTCTAGTTACATTTATTACTCACTACTTTACTACTCACCCTCAGAGTTTCTGCTTCTCTAAGTCTGAGGAAGATTCTGAACACCTGTTTTTTAAAAATTCCACAGGCAAATGTAATGTGCAGCCAGGATAGAAAACTGTGAATTTAAAGGAGCCTGAATGTAGAAATTACGGTCATAATTGGGAACAACATCTTTCATTAAAAGTAGAAATAAACTGGACACGTAAGTAGGCCTCAAAGTATTCCAGAAATACTGAGTCAATACAGAAATTAGAGGTGCTTTGTAAACCAACAGTTTGGTGTATTTAATGCTAACGGTGATGACGTCAATAAAATGGTGGAGTAGGCAGTTCTGAGCTCTTGTTCCTCAACAGAAACATTGAAAAACAAGCAGAAATTATCAGAACCAACTTTGTTAGAACTCTGGAAAACACACGTTTACAGCAACCAAGTAAACCGTCAAGAAAAAGACAACTTGAAAACAGTAGAAAAGCCTTGTGGCATTTGTACTTGCTCTTGCCTCATGTCCACCCACGCATGGTGACAGTGGTGAAGTAGCAGCCGCCATGTTCCTAGTGTGGACCCTGGTCCCTGGTTCCAGGGCAAGCAGAGCAGACCTTATCTGCAAATTATTGTGTCTGTCTATTCTAACCTGTGTGGGACCACCTGAAGGACTGACCCCAGTGCTTGTCTCTGTTTGGACCAACTCAGAACTCAGGCCAGGTGCCTGAACAAGGCAACTCAACCCACAGAACTCAACCCGCAGATGCCTGGAACAAGGAATTTAGGTTCAGACGTAAACTACCTAAGGCCCAGGAAGGAAAAACTGAGGGAGAAAGGAGTCTTTGGGAAATTAGGACATTCAAAAGCACCCATACATACAAGGAATAAGGAACATTCAAGGGAATTTAGAAAGCCACACGAGGGTTTTTGGTCCAGGGGCAACACATATGCTCAGAAAAGAGTTGAGAGGACCCTAAGTTTTCATCTCAGGCTGATCCCTGGGCTCAGTGTGACCTGTTTAAGTGCTGGAGTGTCCCAGCACAGAGTCAGTCTGCAAAGACTGGAAGAGGTGTTTGGTGGGTGTGGGGTTTTTTCTATTTTTTTTTTAATTGGGAGGGGGTGGCAATGTCACTTTGGTTTTTTTTATGTCACTTTAAAATTAATTTATTTCATTTCATTTCACTTCATCTTCTGGCCTTCAAGGAAACCTCTGAAGGGATAGAGACTTCAAGGACCACAGATGAGAAGGTATACAGTCTCTGCAAAAATAGTCTGGAAAAGGCACTAAACAACAGACTACTACAGCCTTCATCAATCAAAAAATAAAAACTGTATGCCTTGTGATATTTTTTAAAAACTGGGCACTTGAGGGGCACCTGGGTGGCACAGTTAAGCATCTGACTCTTGATTTAGGCTCAGGTCATGAACACACAGTTTGTGAGTTTGAGCCCTGTGCCAGGCTCCATGCTGACAGTGTGGAGTCTACTTGGGATATTCTCTTTCCCTCTCTCTCTTCCCCTTCCCCACTTGTCCTCTCAAATAAACAAACATTAAAAAAAATTTAAACAACAAAAAACCAGGCATTTAAATATTACAATATGGTAACTCTGGAAATCAGATTCTCCTCCTCTTCTAGGGCTTACTGACACATCTGATATGTCATTTGCAAATATCTTCCCCCATTCCGTCAATTGCCTTTTAGTTTTGCTGATTGTTTCCTTCACTGTGCAAGAGCTTTTTATTTTGAGGAGGTCCCAATAGTTCATTTTTGGTTTTGTTTCCCTTGCCTCTGGAGATGTGTTGAGTAAGAAGTTGCTATGGCCAAGATCAAAGAGGTTTTTGCCTGCTTTCTCCTTGAGGATTTTGATGGCTTCCTATCTTATGTTTAGGTCTTTCATCCATTTTGAGCTTAGTTTGTGTATGGTGTAAGAAAGGGTTCTAGGTTCATTTTTCTGCATGTCTCTGTCCAGCTTTCCCAGCACCATTTGCTGAAGAGACTGTCTTTATTCCATTGGATATTCTCCCCTGCTTTGTCAAAGATTAGTTGGCCATACGTTTGTGGGTCCATTTCTGGGTTTTCTATTCTGTTCCATTGATCTGAGTGTCTGTTTTTGCGCCAGTACCATACTGTCTTGATGATTACAGCTTTGTAATACATCTTGAAGTCCAGGATTGTGATACTCCAGCTTTGGTTTTCTTTTTCAAGATTGCTTTGGCTATTCAGGGTCTTTTCTGGTTCCATATAATAGGATTGTTTGTTCTAGCTCTGTGAAGAATGCTGGTGTTATTTTGATAGGGATTACATTGAATATGCAGATTGCTTTGGGTAGTATTGACATTTTAACAATATTTGTTCTACCAATCCATGAGCATGGAATATTTTTCCATTTTTTTTGTGTGTCTTCTTTAACTTATTTCATAAGCTTTCTATAGTTTTCAGTGTATAGATTTTTCACCTCTTTGGTTTATTCCTAGGTATTTTATGATTTTTGGTGCATTTGTAAAGGGGATCAATTCCCTGACTTCTCTTTCTGTTGCTTCATTATTGGTGTGGAAAAACTGTTTTTCAAATATACGTGGAATTGCAAGGAACTCTGAATAGCCAAAACAATCTCGAAAAAGAAGAACAAAACTGGAAGACTCACACATCTCAATTTCAAAACTCACTACAAAGCTACAGTAATCAAAACAATGTGATACTGGCATAAGGACAGATACATAGACCAATGGAATAAAATTGAGTCTCCAGAAATTAACCCATACACTTATGGCCAAATGATTTTTTACAAGGGTGCCAAGTCCATTAAATGGGGGAAGAATAGTCTTTTCAACAAGTGGTGTTGAGACAACTGGATTTCTACATGCAAAAGAATAAAGTCAGACCTTTCTCTTATATATAAAAATTAACTCAAAGTGGATCAATGATCTAAAATAAGTATAAGAGCTAAAACCACAAAACTCTTACAAGAAGGCATAGGAGTAAATATTCATGATCTTGGATTTGGCAATGACTTCAAAAGCCTGAACAACAAAATTTTTAAAATATATAGGACTTCATCAAAATGTTAAACTTTTGTGCATAAAAAGACATTATCAAAGAAGTGAAAAGACAACTTACAGCATGGTAGAAATATTTGCAAATCATATATCTGATAAGGATTTATTATCCACAATATATAAAGAACTTCTACAACTCAACAACAAAAAGAAAACACAATTCAAAAATGGGCACAGGACTTGAATAGATATTTCTCCAAAGAAGATATACAAATGGCCAACAAGCACATTAAAAGATCCTCAACATCATTAGTTATTAGAGAAATGCAAATCAAAGCCACAATGAAATGCCATTTCACACCTATTATGATGGCTATAATTTTCTTAATGGAAAATAAGTGTTATCAAGGATGTGAAAAATTCAGAACCCTTGTGCCTCACTGGCGGGAATGTAAAATGGCGCAGCTGCTATAGAAAACACTTCGATAGTTCCTCAGAAAGCTAAAATACAATTACAAAATGACCCAGCCAACAACTGCATTCTTTCTAGGCATATACCCTAAAGAATTAAAACAGATACTTATACACAATGTTGATTGCAGTATTATTTGCAATAGCCAAAAATGGCAACAACCGAAGTTCCATCACCAGATGAATGGATAAACAAATGTGTTATATACATACACTGGAATATTTTTTTAGCCTTAAAAAGGAATGAAATTCTGAAACCTACTACTACATAGATGAACCTTGAAAACATTATGTTAAGTGAAATAAGCCAAACACAAAAGGACAAAATGTTCTTCCACTTATGTAAAATATTTAAATGGCCAACAGTACATGAAAAGGTACTCAAAATCACTAACCATCAGAAAAATCCAAATCAAACCACAATGAGCTATCACTTCACACGTCAGAATGGCTGTCATCAAAAAGACAAGAGATAACAAGTGTTGGTGAGGATGTGGAGAAAGGGAACCCTCGCGTCCTGTTTGTGGAAATGTAAACTGGTGTGGCCGCTATGGAAAACAATATGGAGGTTCCTCAAAAAATTAAAAATAGATCTACCGTATGAACCAGGAATCCCACTTTTGCATATAGATCCAAAGAAAATAAAATCACTATCTCAAAGAGATATCTGTACCACAATGGTCACTGCAGCATTATTTACAATAGCCAAGACATGTAAACAACTTAAGTGACCATAAATAGATGAATGGATGAAAAAGTTGTGGTATACATATACAATAGAATGTTATTCAGCCATAAAAAAAATGAGAAAATCCTACCATTTGTGACAACTGGATGGACTTCAAGGGCATTATGCTAAGTCAATAAGAAAAAGATAAATACTGTGTGATCTGACTTATATGTGGAATCTAAAAAACAATAAACCCATAGAAAAAGGGATCAGGCTTGTGGTTACCAGAGGTGGAGGGTGGGGGAAGTGGGCACTAGAGGAAGTTGGTCCCAAGATATAAACTTCCAGTTATAAGATAAACAAGTATGACAGATGTAATGTACAACACAATGACTATAGCTAATGCTGCTGTAGGATATACAGGAAAGTCGTGAAGAGTAAATCCTAACAATTCTTATCACAAGGAGAATTTTCTTCCTTTTTCCTTTTCTTCTTTCATTTTATTTTATCTATAAGAGATGATGGATGTCAGCTCAACCTACTGTATTCATTTCACAACACAAACTATCACATTGTACACCTTCAACTAGTACAGTGATGTCTGTTAATTATTTCTCAATAAAACCAGAGAAAAAAGAAAGAAAACATGTCATATATGTACAATTTCACTATTATGTCAAATCATTATTCTGTACACCTTTAACTAATATAATGTAATATGTCAATTATTTCTCAATAAGACTGAAAAAAGATCCTTTCCAAATGTTACCTTGACCCAGACCTATCATTAAAAATTCATTTTTACCCAGTGTGTGGGAAGGGGTGGGGGGGGGTAGTCTAAAATAGGCAAATTCATAGAAACAGAAAGTAGATTAGAGATTACTAGGAACCGGGTAGAAGGGGAAATGGGGAGTTATTTCTTAATGGTTACAGAGTTTCTGTGGTGATAAAGTTTTGGGAATAGATATGGTGATAGTTGCACAACATTGTGAATGTGATTAATGCCACTGAATTTTACACTTAAAAATGGTTAAAATTGTGAATTTTATATTATATATATTTTACTACAATAAAAAAAGAAGAGAAAGAAAAAAACTAACGGCTATGATTCAGGACAGTGCTTTCCTCTCTATAGAGAAGGGTCTAGGATACAATTGGCAGAGGTTTGTTCTAGTTAATTGTTTGCTTTAAAGGTTTTACTTTAAGTAGTCTCTAAACCCAACGTGTAGTCAACGTGGGGCTCGAGCCCACAACCCCGAGATCAACAGTCACACGTTCCACCAACTAAGCCAGCCAGGAGCCCCCAGTTCATTATTAATGTTCTATTCATCAAACTGATGGGTACATGGATATTTTTAGTATATTTTCATACTTTTTATTATATTTTGCATACTATAATAAAAGCAGGGTGTTACAGAAGCACACAGATGTGTGCTTAAGCCCAAAGAAATGATCAGATATGGATTCCCAGAGAAGCCTAGACACAGCATACAACACTGTAAAAGTTCCAAGAGGTTAAAAAACTATGTGCCATTTACCCACTATTCTATTCCCAATATCTGGCACATGAGTGGTACTCAATATTTGCTGAATTTTTAAAAATTCATGGCTATCACTGTAAGAAAATTTAATGTCTAAGAAAATCTGGATTCAGATAAATCTGGGTGATACTCACTTTGTACAAGATTTTACAATAGAATTCTTACATAAAACAAGCTCTTTTGGTGAATTTAAGTTATTATATGGTATATAAAAATATGATTTCCTTACAACTTTGAATAATAAGCCTGTATCATAGAATAAAATATAGGATAACAGTTAAACGCCTGCACTTTGGAGTCCACAGCCTTACCCCTGATTTCCAGTCCTGCTACTTAGAAGTTATTTGACCTTGGACAAATCCTTGTCCTCTCTTGGTTTGCTTATATGTAAAAGAAGGATAATAGTACATATCTCACTGAGCTATTATGAGGATTAAATATGTAAAGCCACCAGTCTTATACTCAGTAAGTGGTTTCTCCAAAAAGGTAAAAACATAAATCTGACCAAAGAAATAATAAGTCTTTCCACTCATTTTTCAACTCATACACTCTCCTGATATGACACATCATTTGAACAAATCATTTGACACACGTGACCAAATGTGACCAGTGCGCATTTAAGAAATGGCTGGCCAGGGGCACCTGGGTGGCTCAGTCAGTTGAGTGGCTGACTTCAGCTCAGGTCATGATCTCACGGTTTGTGATTTTGAGCCCCACCTCGGGCTCTGTGCTAACAGCTCAGAGCCTGGAACCTGCTTCAGATTCTGTGTCTCCCTCTCTTTCTGCCCCTCCCCTGCTCATGCTCTGTTTCTCTCTCTCTCTCTCTCTCTCTCTCTCAAAAACTAATAAACGTTAAAAAAAAATTAACAAAAAGGAAGAAATGTCTGGCCAGGATTAATTCTTCAATCTATAATGGATAGGACAAAGTTAACTAACAATGTCTGTAAACCCATCTGGATTTCCTCCAAATTGTGAGGAATTTTGGCCCTCGGTTCTGGCTTCAGTGAATAAGATTGCCCTAGGACTTTGAGAATTCATCAGGCACTGCTCTCAAGTTTTTTTAGGTTCAGAGTAAGCAAGATCCAGGGCCCAGAAATGGGACCAGCCAGCCCCAAAAGTAGTTGTCAATGCCCACACTGCTTCCAAACACCCAGAGTTAGAAAGGAGAATTTTAAGACGAGAAAATCTGTTGGTATGGCAATAGCAGGACAATTTTGAGTCAGTATGGATCACAGACACAATCTTAGATATATTTTGTTCATCTTCTTTAAATCCCTAAAAGGTAAATTCTTTCGTCATGGAGGAAGAAACCTGTGGCTCTAAGAGGTCCCTTGGTGTGACATGCAAAGTATGGTAGAGAGGGGGGAGCCTAGGTGGCTCAGTTGGTTAAGGGTTAAACTCTTGGTTCCAGCCCAGCTCATGATCTCATGGTTCATGGGATTGAGCCCTGTGTCAGGCTCTATGCTGACAATGTGGAGCCTGCTTGGGGTTCTTTCTCTCCCTCTCTCTCCGCCCCTCCCCTGGTCTCTCTCACTTTCAAAGTAAATAAACAAACATTAAAAAGAAAAAAAGAAGTAAGGTAGAGTGTCATGTAATCGAGTTTCTCAGTGCAGGGTTTTTCCTGGGGCTTCCTAAATTGGCCTCCTGAGAATTCCCTCATCTTCTCAACTAAATAAATGAGGATAAAAATGCACCAGGATCAGAAGAACTAACAAAATCTTGTATTTGATGATTTGACTCCTGGGAAGCAAAACAGGCTGGAAATATCACTAGTAAAATTGGATGGAGAAATGATGTAATAAGCCACATAGTCCTAGTCAGAACGTGGGAGTAAAGTTTTGCCTCCTTTTCCCTACAGTTTGGTAATTATATTCCCATAAGTAGGTTAATTGTTTTAATAGTAGTTGCAACCATAAGGGAAAACAGAGTTGAATGGTGGGCGTTTTGATAACCTTTGTATGAGAGAAAGAGTTGCCAGTCATTCAGGAGTGAGGCAGCTGGGGAGGCAGCAGTCTTATCTCTCAGGACACAGGAGCTATCAAGATCATGGCGGGGGGGGGCGCTGTTATTGCTGTTACAGCTGAGTGCTTGGGAAGCTGACAAATAGGCTGTGTGTGTGCTGCTCTGGCGAGCAAAAAAAGACAAGACAGTGATGTCATAAGAGCAAAGAGTGACCCTTCCTAAGAGATCTATTATAATGCAAGGCCATTATCAGTCCCATCACTCCCACACATACAATAAAATTCATGGTGGGATTGTATTCAATCCTAACAGAGGAGTGAAGAAAGTAGATTTCCTTTTGTTTTCCTCTCAGACCTGTCATCATCTTTGCAAAACAACTGTCCCTGCAAGTTGTGCCAGCAGGACCACAGGAACTCGCAAGGCCACAGGAATACTAATCTTGCTCTTTGGGGAACTGGAAGCAGTTGCTATATTAATGCAGAAGAGGTGGAAGTCTGTCTGGAAAGAGCACTAGGAAAGAACAGACTTTTACCTCCTTGCTGAGGACAAATATAATAATAGTAACAATAGTTAAAAGTTGTACATTTTACAATTTTCAAAACATTTTCTTAGATAGTATTTCATCTGATCTTCATCATCTCGCTCTCCTGTGTAATCTGGGCCAAGTTGCTTAACTCTCCGAAGTTTAGTTCTCTTAACTGTCAAGCAGGGGTAATACCACTTACTTCACAGAGTTGTTGTGAGGATGAAAAGAAAGTGTATATAAAGTGCTGAGCACCATGCCTGAGGGAAGGATCACTGATGCTAGTTCCCAGAGCTTTGCTGTAACAGCCTTCAACATGTGGTCACTCAGCTCCTACAGACCAGTTCTGGGTCCAGAACCTAGGTCTCCTGACTGCCCTGCCATGCAAAGGAAAGGAGCAAGGAAGGGAGAGAATCCTACTTTTCACCTGTCATGTACTTACGTTTGCTCTCATTCCCATGCCTCATTGGTCTGAACTAGACAAACAGTAGTGAGGATGGACACAGATTTAAATATATATGTAAATATATATATTTTTAAGTTATATTTATTTATTTGAGAGAGAGAGCGAGCATGAGCAGGGGAGGGGCAGAGAGAGGGACACACAGAATGACAAGCAGGCTCCGCACTATCAGCGTGGAGCCCAATGCAGGGCTGGAACTCACAATGATCATGACCTGAGCCAACCTCAAGAGTTGGGCTTTTAACTGAGTCATCCAGGTTTCCTGAGGATGGACACAACTTAAAGGCAAAGAGGTTCATTTCAGTTCATCTTTCTTTACGCTTCCAGCCTTCCCACGGCTTGTCTTTAAGTTTCCTTTATTCTGGTTTTGTGCCTGAAACATTATATGATATGAAAAATAGTTCTACACTAAACCCTCGACAAGATTGAGATTGTGTTCAAAGCACTCACATAAAGAACAGGAGGATGAAATAGCCAACTCCATAACTGAAACTAGAACGAATCACAGTAAAACAAGAATTATTATTCTTGACTGGATGCTATTCCTAAAATCAGCTAAGTAACTACGTACAAAGTACAAAAGCTTCATTTTTTGATTGCTAAGATTAAATTCAATAAAATTGTCTATAATCTATAATTTTCTCAGGTTTGCCTCTCCATAGTAGATCAAACATCAGTAATTAGATTTCTGCCTGACGAGCAGGGGAAGAAAACGGTTTCATTTTGGATAAAAATCTTCCCAGTGGATTGAATTGCATGTTCTTTCCTTAACCTATCACCATGTAGCGATTGCACCTGTGTTTTGTTTGCCTCGAAGTATCAAATGTTACTCTATAATTTTCAACAGAAAGATGCCAGAGTTAAAGTTTGATTCTAACTCTAGATGGAAGGCTTATTCTTCCCAAAACTCACTGCTTGACATCATTCATCATTTTAATTTTGATAATATCTATCTCCCCCATTGTCAATGGCGGTTCTCTTTATTTTAAGAAACATGATGATACGAATAGTAACTACACAGGCACTTTAGAGTTGAGAAAATGTTTTCATACACATCATCTCTTGATCCTTAAGATTCTGTGAATTAGGAAGTGCAGATAATTTTTTTACAGAGGAAGCTGAGATTCAGAGAGACTGAGAAACTTGAAGATTTCCCAGCCAGATAGACCTAGAACTGACACTACTATATCATGTTTTCATGGTAATAAAACTCCAACAGAGTACTGCAGGGCAACAGCTGGTTATCTCATCATGAAATTATAGTAACACACAAAGTGCCTGAGCATGCACAAAAATGCATATGTGTTATTTTTTTAATTCATTTATTTATTTGGGGGGTGGGCAGAGAGAGAGGGGGAGAGAGGATCCCAAACAGGCTCCTCACTGTCAGCACAGAGCCTGACGTGGGGCTCAGTCCCACAAACCATGAGATCATGACCTCAACTGAAATCAAGAGTCGGACATTTAACCAACTGAGCCACCCAGGTGCCCCACTTATGTGTTATGTAGGTGACCAAAAGATGGCATCAATTGTTATCTTGTATATGCATTTCTACAATTTGTGTATTTAGTAGGATATGCTATGAACAATTTTGAGATTTTCTTTACTGTGATGGCTATAATTATGATTTAATGAAAATAGCTTTTATCTGATTCAAAAAAATGATACATTTCCCATTCTAATAATACAAAAAAAAATTAAGAACGAAGTATATACCTGAAATTCTAGCACCTAGAATGAAACTCTGCTCCTTTTAGAATCTCTCAAAACACATGCTTTTATATAAACAGTATTATAAAGAAAGCTACCTGGCATTTTTTATTCAATGACGTCTTAAATATTTTTTCTTGTCAGTACATGAGATCTTTATTTTAACTGTTGAGAGTATACAATGTATGGATGTACCCTCTCTTTTCATCTAAGCCTCTACTGATGAACTTTTAAGCTATATCCATTTTTTATTTTTCTATTATAAACTACACAGTGATGAAAATTTAGGATACATTCCTGAAAGTGATACTGAATCAGAGGATATTCCGATATAGACAGACAGACAGACAGACGGAGATGGCCAAAGGGCCCTCCTGAAATACTCCAATCTGTACTCATGTTGACAGTAATAAAGAGCACATTTCCCCACACTCTCAATGCCAGGTTTTGCCAAATAATTTTTACCTCTTTCATTCTGAAAAATGAAAAATATCCTATTGTTGATTTGCATAATTTTGATAACCAGTGATAGTAAACATATTTTCTATGTTTTTGGCCAATTTCTTGATTTTTTATTTCCCTCTACATGTTCTTTGTCTATTTTTTCACAGACATATTTTTATTAATTTATAGAAATGTGTTACAGTAGGAAAATTAACATTTTCTTTTATATGTGTTGCAGATATTTCATCTTCTTTGTCTTTAACCTTGTTCCAAATGGCTTTTTACTGCACAGATTTTTTTGCTTTTATGTAAAAAAGTCTTTTCTTCTACACTTTTCTGTCATGCTTAGAAAGGCCTTCCCCACCCATAGGTTGTGAAAACATTCATTCAAGTTTTTTTCTGTAGGACCTTTATGGTCCCTTCTTAAGATTTGCTCCTTTAAGAATCTGAAATTTGGTTTATTTATTTTTTTTTTTAACAATCAGAAGTCACATTTTTTTTTTTTTTGCAGAGTTGCTAACTTGGAAAATGTTTCTGTAAGGCCATTTATTAAACAGGCCACTTTTATCACAATACTACATTTTCATATATGCCTTTATCTATTTCTGGGTTTTCTCTCCTGAATTACTGATCTACCAGTAGCCATATAAATATCACAGTACTTTAATTTTTATAGTGGTTTTATAACATATTTACTATTTGGCAGCCAAGTACTCCCTTGTCACTTTTCTTTTACATAAATTTCCATTCTTGGGGCGCCTGGGTGGCACAGTCGGTTAAGCGGCCGACTTCAGCCAGGTCACGATCTCGCGGCCCATGAGTTCGAGCCCCGCGTCAGGCTCTGGGCTGATGGCTCAGAGCCTGGAGCCTGTTTCCGATTCTGTGTCTCCCTCTCTCTCTGCCCCTCCCCCGTTCATGCTCTGTCTCTCTCTGTCCCAAAAATAAATAAATGTTGAAAAAAAAAAATTAAAAAATAAATTTCCATTCTTAAATTCACCTTGTCAACTCACACAGATTTCACTGAAGTTCTGAACTGTTAGGGAGAATGTTTCTATAATACTGACCCTAGAAAACACTTAAATATTTATCAGTACAGAGTGGTTATAGCAATTGCATTCACCTATACTTATAGGATACCATATACAACCATAAAGTTGCATGGAAGAATCAATAAGACATGATTTAGGGTTTTTTTTAAATAATTTTTTAAATGTTTTTATTTATTTTTGAGAGAGAGAGAGAGACACACACAGAGTGCAAGTGGGGGAGGGGTAGAGAGAGAGGGAGACACAGAATCTGAAGCAGGCTCCAAGCTGTCAGCACCAAGCCTGATGCGGGGCTCGAACTCACAAGCTGTGAGATCATGACCTGAGATGAAGCCGGACACTCAACCGACTGAGCCACGCAGGCGCCCCTGATTTAGTTTTTTTAAAACAGGTCTCAGGAGGGGTGCCTGGGTGGCTCAGTCAGATGAGCGTCTGACTTCAGCTCAGGTCATGCTCTTGCAGTTCATGAATTTGTGCCCTGCATTGGGTTCTGTGCTAACAGCTCAGAGCCTGGAGCCTGCTTCAGATTCTGTATCCCCCTCCCTCCCTCCCTCTCTCTCTCTCTCTCTCTCTCTCTCTCTCTGTGTCTATCTCTCTCTCTCTCCCCTGCTCATGCTCTGCCTCTGTCTCTCAAAAATAAATAAATGTTTAAAAAAAATTTTTTTTTTTAAAAAGCAGGCCTCAGGAATTCTGCTTTGGTAAGATGGAATAGTCATACTCCTCTCTATTCATTCCTCTAAGTACAGCTGAAAACCCTGGACAAACATAAAACATAACATAAAACAAACATAAGAAGACTTAAAGGCAGAGAGGCAAACTGACTCAGGACCTTGACATAGTATGAGTTCCTGGATATTCTTTTACTTTATATCCCAGAGATGAATTTGAAGAAGCTGGCAACCCAGAAATTTCAACAGGTGCAAACAAAAAAAGCCCCAAAAAAAGACCTCTCTAGCTGGGGTACCAGAACACAGCACTTTAGTTAGACAGAAAACTTTCGGACAATAATGCACTACTGTGCAGGAACACTACAGGAAAATCTGTGATCCTTACATCCACTGATGCCAAAAAAAAAGTCGTAGTTGGAAGACTAGACTTCCACTCTCAGTAAGCTTCAATGAGGTGACCCAATACCTTCTTCAGGGTGGTATCAGAGGAAGCCTCATGGAGGGTCAGGACTTTCACCATTGCCCAGCAGTAAAGAGGCCATCTCCACCACAGCATCAGAGACTGCAAAGAACCAGAACTTCCACTCCTACCTACCAGTACAAGGAGCAACCCTTCAGGTGTCAGTGGGAGCCAAGTTGAGAACTTGGGATTTGTACATTCTCCTGGCAGTAATGAGGCAGTGTCCCCACCCTACCTGCCATTGCTAGAGTAATATCAGAGAAAGCCAGCTTAAACAGAAGATTTAAATAAGATCTAGAGTCTTATAATATAGGCAAAAAATATTCAGGTTCTAGTCAAATAACACTCATCACATCAAGAACCAAAAGATCTCAAAATGGATTACAAAAAAGACAATCAATAGATGCCAATACTGATATAGATATTAGAATTATTCACAAGGATTTTAAAGCTACTATGATAAAAATGCTTCAATGAGCAATTATAAACTCACTTGAAACATATGAAAAATCAGTAAGCCTAAGAAATAGAAACTCTAAGAGCTAAATGGAAATTTTAGAACTGAAAATGCAGTAACTAAAATAAAAAGCACAGTGGGTGGGCTCAGTAACAGAATAGAAGAGACAGAATAAAGAATCAGTGAACTAGAAGACAGAACAATAGAAATTAATATGAAGAAGAGAGGGAAGAGGATGTACAGGTTACATCTAGGGAAAAAATTGAGATTGAGGGTTGGTAAAGGGGAGATTTTATCTTTTTCTGTGTTGTTCTGTATTATTTAAATCTGTTGCACCAGGACATTCATGTTACTTGTATAAAATATTCCTATATTAAAGAAAATTGCCTTTTTGTTTATTCTAAGACTTTTTTTATGTCCCCCAGATTTTTACAGTTTTCTTTATACAAGTACTAAAAACATTCTTAGACTTTTCTTGAGTATCTTACTTTCTTTTGTTGCTCTTGTGAATGAACTATTTTTTCCCATTATATTTTCTGACTGGTTTTTGTTGGTATATAAGAAAGCTATTGATTCTAATAATTTTTTAATCTACTCTGATTACTAAAACTTATCATTTATAGATTTTTAGATGATGTGCCTGATGCAATTATGTAGAGTCTGTTTTGTTTTGTTTTGTTTTGTTTTGTTTTGTTTTGTTTTGTTTTGAATAGGCTCCACACCCAACATGGGGCTTGAACTCACAACCCTGAGATCAAGAGTAATGTGCTCTACCGACTGAGCCAGCCAGGCGCCCTGATACCATTATACATAGAACAACCATCTGTAGGAACTGGAAAGTATTACGCTGAGTGAAATAAGTCAGTCAGAGAAGGACAGATATCATATGTTTTCACTCATATGTGGATCTTGAGAAACTTAACAGAAGTCCATGGGGGAAGGGAAGGAGGGAAAATAGTTACAAATGGAGAGGGAGGGAGGCAAACTACAAGAGATTCTTAAATACAGAGAACAAACTGAGAGTGGACGGGCAGGTGGGGAAGAGGGGAAAATGGGTGATAGGCATTGAGGAGGGCACTTGTTAGGATGAGCACTGGGTGTTGTACGTAAGCCAGCTTGATAATAAATTATATATTTTTTTAAAAGAACAACCATCTGCAAATAATTATATCTTCTGCTTTCCAATATTTTTCTTTTGTTCTCTTAATTGTATCACCTCCAACTCATAGAACAGTATTAACCAATAGTAAATATTTTTTATAACACTAAGAGAAAGGCTTTTAGTGTTGTACCCTTAATTGATCCTTGATTGATTGATTCATTTATTCTATGTATTAACTGTCTACCATGTGCAAGTCATTGTGCTAAACTCTAAAGATCTGATGATAAGCAAAACCAGACACAGTCCCTGTAGTCACAGATCCCTTAGTCTGGTGGGAAAGACAGACATTATCAAATCATCAGGCTCATCAATATCTAATTACAAATTGAGATAACTGCTAGGAAGAAAAGCAACTTGATTCTATGAGAATATGTAACAGAGGAATATAGAGAAAGAAGAGGTACTCTTTTATGCAATAACTAAAGAAGAATTCCATTAAGCCCAGTTTAAGTCTACAACCTTTTCTACCAAGAGAATATAGAGAAATTGAGTTTCATATACCCAAATCCTTATGACTATTCAATGGTGCAAATACCACTTGCTCTGTGATTTTGAGTCAGGATATATTTCATATCAACTCATGAGAGCTATTATTTGTAGAGTGCCTAACTCTTTGTTACTTTGCATCTTACCAAGCTTCCCAACCACCATTTCAGACAGGTATTACTGTCCCTACTTTACACTCAAGAGAGTTCAAGTGGGCAAGCTAGACAAGTTTTAGGGCATAGATGATTATCAGGTAATGTTCTGATTGCTACTGATTGATGGCTTTTACCATACAACAGGGAGGCTGGTAAGACTAGGCATTGACTTAGACATTTTATATCATTAGAATGCATACTTCTTGAATGTATAAATTATGTTTTAGTTATATTTATATCCCCAGTACCAAGCACAGGGCCAAGCATTTAGGAAGTGTTCATTAAAATGTCCATTGACATTGACATTAAATGAATGGCTTAATCATGGATTGCTATGCCTACATAGACCATGAGCCTCAATGACCTTCATACTCCCATGTTGTCTAAACTTTAATATACTAAAGCAGACTTTTATCAATTGTTAAACTAGGAATGTTTTCACATTTGGTTATATATTAAATTCTAATCAATTTCAAAGTTTTATAATATTGTCTAATTAAAATGCAATCAATAGGGATGCCTGGCTGGCTTAGAGGAGTATGCAACTCTTGATCTTGGGGTTGTGAGTTCAAGCCCCATGTTGGGTGTAGAGATTACTTAAAAATAAAATTTAAGTAGATAAATAAAATGTGATCAATAAATACAAAAATTCTAAAATAAAATTTAAAGAATGTTTTGGTAGGTAAAAAGTAACTTCTGAAAACTAGAATAGGGACATATGAGAAGATGCTGATGAAGTTGGAGACATTGAACCTCTAAATTCTTAGTTTCTTTGTCAGTATAAACAGACCTTCCATTCCTGTCAGATGAGACTAACCCTGCTTTGCCTAAAGAATCTGTAATGGACTCCCCTAAATAGTTGCCTTAAAGGACACTTCTAAGGGGTGCCTGGACGGCTCACTTGGTTAAGCGTCCGACTCCAGCTCAGGTCATGATCTCACTGTTCATGAGTTTGGGCCCCTCATCGGGCTCTGTGTTGACAGCTCAGGGCCTGGAGCCTGCTTCAGATTCTGGGTCTCCCTCTCTCTCTCTGCCCCTCCCCTGATCATATTCTTTCTCTCAAAAATAAGAAACATTAAAAAGAAAAAAGACACCTCTAAGTCTCCTCAGGACACACTCCTGTCTCCTCTCTTTGCTTCTAGATCTAGATTCAAATCCCAGCAGGCTCCAAAGAATGAGATACAAATCATAACTCATAAGAGGGTACACTATACAAAAGACATGGATAATTTGTCTAATTTATGCAGGGAGGATTATGCAGGATATATGTAGGAATGGATATTAAGAATGTGGGTAATGGTAAAAGGAATATAAAATTGCATAAGGTCAAACGTATTGATATAAGCCCACTAAACAGAGATTCTAGATTCAATGTTTTAACTCAAAGGGTTAGAAGGGCCTCTAACAGTTTATTTGGTTGATTGGCTAAAACATAGACCAATAAGTTGCCTACAGTAAATGAAGTAGAACTTTCAATTCTCTTGGGTATATGCTTATAAGTATATAGGATGGGAGCTTTTATTTTTTTAAGGATAGTTTTGCTGGATATAGAATTCTTGATTTTTTTTCCCTTTCATGTACTTTCAATATGTCATTCCACAGTCTTCTTTTTTGTTTTTTTTTTGGTTTTTTTTTTTCAGTTTATTTGAGAGAGAGAGCGCACAGGGGAGAGGGGCAGAGAGAGAGGATCCCAAACAGGTCCTGCACTATCAGCACAGATGCAGGGCTCAAACTCATGAACCATGAGATCATGACCTGAGCCAAAATCAAGAGTCAGGATACTTAACCAAGACACACAGGAACCCCTGACTTTTATTATTTTTGATGTGGAATGAGCCATTAATTACATTGTTCTTCCCCTGTACTTGTTTTGATTTTTTTTTTCTGTTTAAAGATTTGCTATTTATCTTTGTCTTTAAATAGTTTGTGATGTATCTAAATCCAGGTGGACACTCACTGAGATTCTTGAATTTATAAATTAATACTTTATATCAAATTTGAAGTTTTCAGCCATTATTTCTTTCTTCTTTCTTTTTTTCCCCTCTTTTTCTTTCTCTCTGGGGCAATCATTAGGTGTGTGTTGATACACTTAATATAACCTCACAGGTCTAAGAGGCTTTGTTTGGCTTTCTTCAGTCTTTTTGCTCTCTATTCTTCAGATAAATATTGACTCCACACAATAGGCTTCTTATTTTAGTTATTGAACTTCTCAATTCTAGAATATTCATTTGGTTCTCTTATTTATTATTATTTCTAATGTTTATTTTTGAGAGAGAGAGAGTATGTATGCACACACAAGTGAGGGAGGGGCAGAGAGAGAGGGAGACACAGAATCTGAAGCAGGCTCCAGGCTCTGAGCTGTCAGCAGAGAGCCAGACATGGGGTTCAAACCCAAGAATCACAAGATCATGACCTGAGCCAAAGTCGGACACTTAACCAACTGAGCCACCCGGATACCCCTCATTTGGTTCTTTTAAATAGATCCCATTTATTTATTAATAGTCTCTATTTGCTGAGAAATTATACTTTTTCTTTAATTCTGTAAATATGATTTCCTTCTTTGAACACATAATATATAATAATTCTTTTAACATATTTACAATTGCTTTGGAAACTTTGCTAAATCCAACATCTGGGACTCTCAGAGACCGTTTCTACTGACTCCCCACCCCCCTTCCGAGTATGTATCGTACTTCCTTGTATTTTTTTTTTGCATGTCTTGTGATTTTTTTTTTTTTAGAAAATATGGACATTTTAGGTAATATGTTGTAGCAATTCTGGATTCTAATTTTTTCATTTCCCCTCTGAGGATTTTTGTTGTCGCTGGATTTGTATTGTTGTTGTTTTAAGTAACTTGACGGGAGTTAAACAGAAGAATCGTTTACCTCCAATGTATGTGGCCACTGATATCACTGCTCAGAGTTTTTTAATTTTAATTTTTATATTTTAGCCTGACTTCCTAGCAATTATCCTTGTGGTTGTATAGCTTAATGGCAAAGCAATGATTAGTCAGAGATATTCAAACACCTCAAACTTTTAAAACTTCCATTCTTTACTGGTAGATCTGCACTTGTTTTAGTGATGCACTTAAACGTTTGGACAACTTTCAAGTATGCCCATGCTTTCACTTTCTGCTGCAGGGCCCTCCTGGTCTTAATGGCACATGACTTCAGGCTCCCAGACAGCCAGAGATGTTTGACATTCTTATCAATATTTATCTTATTGCCACCTAGTGCCCATTAGTAGATGAAGATAAATAAGTTGTGATTATATATGTAACTATATATATAAACTTACACAGTGATAGATAGCAATTATATCTCATTAAAACTGGATTTGAAAAGATTTATCTTACTGCTAAGATCTCCCTGTTATATTTCTGTATAGACCTCCTTTCTGCCTTTTGCTTAAACCAAGACCTAAGGCTAAGAGACCTGCAGCTTTTCCTGTTTGCTGAGTGTGGGTTTTCTACTCTCTACTCCAAATCAAATTAGCCTCTTCCAGCTTCTGGTTTACAGAGCCAGTACCACCCTAATAGAACAACAGCACCCACGAACTAGGGTAGCAGATAAACAAAGCCCCTAGCAAGAACATTCATTCTTCTAGTGAAACCTCCCACTCTTCCATTCTTCAGCAGTTTTTTTTTTATGAAATTTATTGACAAATTGGTTTCCATACAACACCCAGTGCTCATCCCAAAAGGTGCCCTCCTCAATACCCATCACCCACCCTCTCCTCCCTCCCACCCCCCATCAACCCTCAGTTTGTTCTCAGTTTTTAAGTCTCTTATGCTTTGGCTCTCTCCCATTCTAACCTCTTTTTTTTTTTTCCTTCCCCTCCCCCATGGGTTCCTGTTAAGTTTCTCAGGATCCACATAAGAGTGAAACCATATGGTATCTGTCTTTCTCTGTATGGCTTATTTCACTTAGCATCACACTCTCCAGTTCCATCCACGTTGCTACAAAAGGCCATATTTCATTTTTTCTCATTGCCACGTAATATTCCATTGTGTATATAAACCACAATTTCTTTATCCATTCATCAGTTGATGGACATTTAGGCTCTTTCCATAATTTGGCTATTGTTGAGAGTGCTGCTATGAACATTGGGGTACAGGTGGCCCTATGCATCAGTACTCCTGTATCCCTTGGGTAAATTCCTAGCAGTGCTATTGCTGGGTCATAGGGTAGGTCTATTTTTAATTTTCTGAGGAACCTCCACACTGCTTTCCAGAGCGGCTGCACCAGTTTGCATTCCCACCAACAGTGCAAGAGGGTTCCCGTTTCTCCACATCCTCTCCAGCATCTATAGTCTCCTGATTTGTTCATTTTGGCCACTCTGACTGGCGTGAGGTGATACCTGAATGTGGTTTTGATTTGTATTTCCCTGATAAGGAGCGACGCTGAACATCTTTTCATGTGCCTGTTGGCCATCCGGATGTCTTCTTTAGAGAAGTGTCTATTCATGTTTTCTGCCCATTTCTTCACTGGGTTATTTGTTTTTCGGGTGTGGAGTTTGCTGAGCTCTTTATAGATTTTGGATACTAGCCCTTTGTCCGATATGTCATTTGCGAATATCTTTTCCCATTCCGTTGGTTGCCTTTTAGTTTTGTTGGTTGTTTCCTTTGCTGTGCAGAAGCTTTTTATCTTCATAAGGTCCCAGTAATTCACTTTTGCTTTTAATTCCCTTGCCTTTGGGGATGTGTTGAGTAAGGGATTGCTACGGCTGAGGTCAGAGAGGTCTTTTCCTGCTTTCTCCTCTAAGGTTTTGATGGTTTCCTCTCTCACATTTAGGTCCTTTATCCATTTTGAGTTTATTTTTGTGAATGGTGTGAGAAAGTGGTCTAGTTTCAACCTTCTGCATGTTGCTGTCCAGTTCTCCCAGCACCATTTGTTAAAGAGGCTGTCTTTTTTCCATTGGATGTTCTTTCCTGCTTTGTCAAAGATGAGTTGGCCATACGTTTGTGGGTCTAGTTCTGTGGTTTCTATTCTATTCCGTTGGTCTATGTGTCTGTTTTTGTGCCATCTTCAGCAGTTTTTAATGAACATATGCCTTTCAATTTGTTGTTTGCCTGAGCCCTGTAGATTCCCTGAGCCCTAAAACGATTGATTTTGAAAATTTTATATAATTTTATAGTTGGTTTTAGGGGAGAGGATTTGTCAACCTCTTTACTTCTCTATAGCTAGAAATCCATCTCAATATAATTTTATGCCTATCTGAACTTAATATAATTTTATTCTGGTCTGACATTTCTGCCTTTGTTAGGGATACTTTAATGATTTTTACTTTTAATTTTTTTTAATGTTTATTTTTGAGAGAGACAGAGTATGAGTGGGGGAGAAACACAAAGAGGAGACACAGAATCCGAAACAGCCTCTAAGCTGTAAGCTATCAGCACAGAGCCTGGTGTGGGCCTTGAACCCATGTACTTTGAGATCATGACCTGAGCCAAAGTCAGACGCTTAACCAACTGAGCCACCCAGATGCCCCTTTAATGATGTTATTCTAATCTTATACCCCTACTTTGCTTCATATACTGTAGCTCAAAAAGTTAAAAATAGAACTACCCTATAACCCAGCAATTGCACTACTAGGCATTTATCCAAAAGATACAAAAGTGCTGATTCAAAGGGGCACATGCCCCCCAATGTTTATGGCAATGCTATCAACAATAGCCAAATTATGGAAAGAACCCAAGTGTCCATCAACTGCTGAATGGATAAAGAAGATGCGGTATATACATATATATACATATATATGTATATATATGTACACATTTCTGTACACATTTATATGTATGTGTGCATGTATACACACACACAATGGAATATTACTCAGTGATCAAAAAGGAAGAAATCTTGCCGTTTGCAACAATGTGGATGGAACTAAAGGGTATTATGCTAAGCAAAGTAAGTCAGAGAAAGACAAATACCATATGATTTCACTCACATGTGGAATTTAAGAAACAAAACAGATAAACACAGGGAAAGGGAAGGAAAAATAAGATAAAAACAGAGAGGGAGGCAAACCATAAGATGCTCTTAAATATAGAGAACTGAGGGTTGATGGAAGGGAAGTGTGTAAGGGGATGGGCTCAATGGGTGATGGGCATTAAGAAGGACACTTGTTAGGGGCGCCTGGGTGGCGCAGTTGGTTAAGCGTCCGACTTCAGCCAGGTCACGATCTCGCGGTCCGGGAGTTCGAGCCCCGCATCAGGCTCTGGGCTGATGGCTCAGAGCCTGGAGCCTGTTTCCGATTCTGTGTCTCCCTCTCTCTGCCCCTCCCCCCGTTCATGCTCTGTCTCTCTCTATCCCAAAAATAAATAAACGTTGAAAAAAAATTTTTTTTAAAAATAAATAAAAAAAAAAAAAAAAAGAAGGACACTTGTTGGGATGAGCCCTGGGTGTTATATGTAAATGATGAATCACTAAATTCTACTCCTGAAACCAATACTATGCTGTATTTTAACTAACTTGAATCTAAAAACAATTTTTAAAGGACTATGTAAGAGAGAAGGGCTAAACATGCAATAAGTAACTTAGGATACAGGAACTGGCTACTAAAATTCAACTGGCAAGAGGCCCCATGAATCTTCTTAGTATTACTAATGTACTTATGATCTTCCTTGGGAGGCAAAACTCCACATATAAAATTGGATAATAAACACACATACACATACATGCACACACACAAACACACACCCAGAAAACTACACTTAAAGCACTTAGGAAATGTGAAAGAATGCTTCTTAAGTCCTTAAAAATAATAAGGACTTGGAAAAAACCCACAAGATTATTAATATTATATTCTACATATAGTATACTATTACTCTAGGAATTGTTATAATGGTAATTTTCTTCTTTCTGTTTTTAAGCATTCTGCAAATTATTTATAATAAATGTAGAACATGTATTACATTTATAATGAAAAAACTGTTCTAAAATGTGTACAGAAAACATGTAAGGGAAATTCCACTGGAAATACAGTATGAGTATGGAGATAACAAAGAAAATGATCTATGTAAGGAAGGTAGAAGATCAGCATTACTTAAGTAGAACAATGTAACTGCAAAGTATACATACTAGAACCTAATGAACTAACGTAGGTTATTTAACAATGAGTATTATCATGATGGGGCACGTGCCTGGATTGGTCAGTAGAGCACACAACTCTTGATCTTGGGATTGTGAGTTCAAGTCCCATGTTGGGCACAGAGCTTACTTTAAAAAAAAAAAAAAGGAGTGTCATAATGATGCTATGAGAAATATAGACCTTAACGATAATGATTGTATTTGAGGGGTTAGAGTAGAGAGAAATAAAAAGCAAAGGACTAGCCACCGAGTCTAAGGTAATAATACAGATACAAGACAGACTAAGGATGAGAATGATAGCTTGAGAATTGAATAAGGAAGAAGAAAGAGAATAAAATGTGACACATACAGAAAGAATCGCCAGAATTTGATACATGATTGAACATGAGAGGCTGAGGAAAAGGATGAATCACCAACAATTTTAGGACTATAATACTAGGCATCCAGAAGAATGGTGAGACTAGGAAGGCTCTCAGCATGTAAACAATAAAAATAAAATTCAGTTTTGGACCAACAAACATTTTGGTGCTGGTATAATATACAAGCAGAGATTCAATACAGACATCTAGTTGTCCACAGATGTAGAACTCATAACACGCACACCTGAAAAATGGCATTTGAAGTTGAGTGTGCATGAACTTTTCCTAGATATTAGCTGCCCTATGCAGACCAAAGTCTAAGTCTTGGAGAACTGCAGATACAGGTCACATGGTATCAGAGCTAAAGGGAAACAATATAAGCATCCAAATGAGGGTCTTTTTTGTTTTTAAGAATAGAATGGTGAAAGCAGAAGTCAAGATTTTAAAAGACTATCACACAAAAATGTGTACATGAATGCTCACAGCAGCTCTATTCAAAATAGGCCAGAACTGGAAACAACCCATATGTCCTTCAAGTGCTGAATGGCTGAACAACTTATGATACATTCATACCATGGACTATTACTCAGCAACAAAAAGGAATGAACTAGTGATACATGCAGTGACCTAGATGGATCTCAGAGAATTATGCTGGGTGACCAAGGCCAATCTCAAAAGGTTACCTATTTCTATTATTCCCTTTATATTATGTTTTCAAAATGATAAATTTATGGAGATGGGGAACATATTAGAGGTTACCTAGGGTTAGAAAGGGAAGGAAGTAGAAATTACTATAAAAGGGATGACATAAAAGATCTTCGTGATAATGGATTAGTTCTGTATCTTGATTGTGGTCATAACAGGAACCTATGTAGGTATTAAAATTGTATAGAACTATACACACACATACACAGATGACTGCATATAAAACTGGTGAAATCTCCATTTCATTATACAGAAGGATACAACATTTCATCACACAAGATGTTACTATTGGAGAAAAATTGGACAAAAGGCATACAGGATCTCTGGGGTTTTTTTAATGTTTATTTATTTATTTTGAGAAAGAAAGAGAGACAGTGCATGAGTTGGGGAGGGCAGAGAGAGGGGGAGAGAGAGAATGCCAAGAAGGCTCCACACTGTCAGTGCAGATTTTTTATTTTCTCTCTCTCTCTCTCTCTCTGTCCCTCTCCCCTGCTTATGTGCTCTCTCTAAAATAAAACAAAGGAAAGAAAGAAGAAAATGCTATATATACACAATGGAATATTATTAAGTCATAAAAAAGAATGAAAACTTGTCATTTATGACAACGTGGATGGGCCTTAAGGGCAGTATGCTAAGTTAAATGAGCCAGACAAGAGAAAGACAAATACCACTTATATGCAGAATCTTATAGAACAAAACAAAACAAACACCAAGCTCATAAGACACAGAGAACAGTCTGGTGGTTGCCAGAGGCAGCAAGTGGGGGGTGATGAAATGGCTGAAGAGAGTCAAAAAGTAGAAATTTCCAGCTATACAATAAGCAGGTCATGTGGGGTGTAATGTACAGCCTGGTGACTATAGTTGATAATACTATATTGTATATTTGAAAGTTGCTAAGAGAGTAGTTCTTAAATGTTCTCATCACATGAAAAAAATGTTGTGACTATATATGGTACAGGATGTTAACTAGACTTATTGTGATAATCATTTTGTAGTATATACAAATACCAACTCATTATGTTGTACACTGAAACGAATGTAATATTTCAGTTACTCCTCATAAGGAAAAAAATGAAGAAAATGAATGATGAATAGCATCTTCTTCCAACTAAACCCAAATCCATAGTATGTTCCTTAATTACATTCCACAAAGTTTCTTAACATTATAATCTATACCAATCAAAATGGAAAAGGACTTCAGAATAAAGGAAAGAGGGAAGTCTCTAGGCTGTAACAAGCAAAAGCAAACACAGTTTGAGGAGATTTTGGAGGTGCTATACCTTAATGTCATATTTGTCAAAACTGATCATAAAAGAATATAAATGGAGGATTCTCTGCCTTTTTCTAACTCATTGTCCTTCAGGAGAATTAATTGTTTAACCAGGATTCAACATCCTGCAAAGCCAGGATTGGAGGATATCAAGGACTTACTACCAAATGGATTATTGTCACAGAGCAGAGAGAGCCTTATAATTAATATGATAAACAGCTACATTTTTGTTTTCTGGTACCTTCGTGTTGTACTCAGCGTTAGTATTATAGAAAAGCAGGAGAGTAGTTTGCAGAATAACTTATGTGATAGGAAATCACTAGTGTATTTGCATGCAGTTCAGCATGTGGGACCAAAGAAATTCAACTCGTTGTCTGATCCGAAAATAATCACCCTTGAAGCAGAATCCTATTAGGCTCAGAAATTTAATATATAAGACAAAATGTTTCTACTTATCTCCAAAGTCCCTATTACAAAACCTTATATCTAAAGGCCATACTGTCTAAAATCTGATTCATCTCTCTCCAATTCTCTTTCCCAAGCACTCCTTGAAGAATATATTATATATTTATATTACAATTTACATATATTTATATATACATGTAAAATATACATGTGTACATAGCTCTTCTCAAAAATTGGTTCACTTCTGGGGCACCTGGGTGGCTCCGTCGGTTAAGCATCTGACTTTTGGTTTCAGCTCAGGTCATAATCTCACGGTTTCATGTGTTCAAGCCCTGGAGACTGCTTGGGACTCTCTGACTCTCCCTCTCTGCTCCCCCCCCCCCCAAAAAATAAACTTAAAGAAAAAATAATGGTTTGCTTCCAATTTCATGATAGAAAGCTTTCCTTTGCCTCTTAATATAGCTATATATCATGAATAAATACACTTTTATTACTAACTTGGGGAAAAATCCTGGAAAACCTTGCTCATCTATTTTGAGTTCATATAAATCAGGATTAGTGTTTCAGAATAAACATAGAATCTTTTTAAAAAAATTTTTGTTAATGTTTATTTATTCTTGAGAGAGAAAGAGAAAGACACAGCATGAGCGGGGCAGGTGCAGAGAGAGAGAGGGAGATATAGAATCGGAAGCAGGCTCCAGGCTCTGAGCTGTTAGCGCAGAGCCCAACACAGGGCTCAAACTCACGAACCACAAGATCATGACCTGAGCTGAAGTCAGATGCTTAACCAACTCAGCCACCCAGGTGCCCCCAAAATAGAATCTTTAAAGATTTTTTAGATTTTTAGAGTTTTTTAAGATTATTTTTAGAGTTTTTAAAGATTTTATTTCTAAGTAATCTCTATACCCAAAGCAGGGCTCAAACTCACAACCCCAAGATCAAAAGTCCTATGGTCCACTGACTGAGCCAGCCAGAAGCCCCTAAAAGTAGAATCTTTAAACTTCAAAACTGGGAAGGGACCTAAAAGGTTCTCTATCCAACCCCTTTATTTTACAGGTAAAGAAACTAATTAACTTCTCAAGTCTATGAAAACAATAAGGTTAGAGAGACAAGAAGCCTAATATTTTTAATACTGTTCTTAAAAACTGGAATCTAGTCTTTGTACTTTTGCCCACCCCCCCCCCGCCCGCAACACACACACACACACACAATACCCAAACTACTACACTATTCTTAATGTGTCCACTATTATAAACAATGTTGCAATGAATATTCTACATGTCTCTTCCAGCACATGTGCAAGGGTCTCTTCAGGGATATGGCTCTAGAGTAGAATCGCTATAAATATTGACAAATTGAAAATTACTAGATATTGAGAAATTGCTCTCTAAAGTGTCTGATTTTTATTCCCACCAGAGTCTGAGTTCCCATTTGGTCTACTCATGCATTTTTTAACTCTGGCCAATCTGATGGGTATCAGTGGGATATTATTGTTTGGAGTTAAATTTCCTTGATCACTATTTATAGTAAGCATCCATTCATATGTTCATTGCCCATATTGGATTTCTTTTTCTGTCAATTGTCTGTTTTTCTTCTTTGCCAATTTCTCACAGGTTGACCAGTAGTTCTTTATATAGTCTGTATATACTAATCATTTGTTGCCGTTATGTATTGTCAAATATCTTTTCCTAGTGAGACCTAGTCTTATCCATTTCCAGCAATCAGAATACCTGGAAAAACCTAAAATATAGAAAAATGTGCCAAGTTTTTAAAGACAAAAAGGAAGAGGAGGGAAAGAGCGATTTCACACCTTGCTCTAAGATATAGGCATTTGAAGAAGTCTGCACACCAGATTTGATAGGACTAATCATCAAACCATTTTAGTTCAAAATATTTGATTAATTTATTAATATTTTTACAATCATAACTTCAGGGCATTCTGTGTTGGTGATGGTAAAGATGACAGTAGCTTTTTATTTTATATGTTGGGGTTTTTTTGGTCCCTCTGGGCAACTATTTTTTAACCAAAAGTGATTTTTTAAATTTTTGCTCACTTTTTAGCAAGTCACTATCAGTTGACAAAGGCTCATACATAGGTTAGTAAATGTTAGCTTCTAATCTCTTAAGATCATTTCATTACTGTTTTCTCTTTATCCCTACCCTTGACTTTTTTTTTCTATAGAAGGCACAATTACATAAAAGATACATAGAGTCCACATTTGCTTTGCTCAGGCATAGGAATTATTCTGGGCTATTTCCATACAGGCAGTATCTCCTAGACCTTCTCTATAGATGCCAATTAGAAGATTAGCGTCTTTTCTCTCTCCCTCTTTGCTATTAAATAGTCACACAAAAGCTGAGCTGACAAATTACTCTCTCCATGGTGCTCGACAAAGACAGACAATAGATCATCATCATTTACTATACTCAAATCCTATTAATCACAGATTAATGAGAACATGTCTAGTGGGGAAGAAATTACCAGAATGTGGGCCTATTGGCTTGTTACTCATGTAACATCTGCTCTGGCTTTACCTTTAGTGTCATGTCATCTTTTATCACATTGAAATAATGTTTGCTCCAGAAACATAATTAAGATAATGGCGCAGATTCAGAGCCCTTCCCTTAATAATTAAAGAACCGGGGTTATATTTCTTAGTCCAATGGCTTTTTAAAAACTAATTTCCCTCTGTTCTTGATTATTTCCTTTTTCTTTTGCTCATAACGATCTATCGAATCTTGGGTTTCCCCCCCCTCTCTGTAAGCTATGTGATTAATACTCACTCCCAAAACTAGGACAAAGTCAGAATTTGAGTTCCATTTTCTATTGAGATAAAATTCACATAACATAAAATTCATTGTTGTAACCATATTAAAGCATACAAATCAGAGTCCCCTTTTATAATTTGAAATATTCTAAATTCAAATTAATACTCAGAAGACTCTATAAAGCTTGTGGTGAGCATTCAGTACTGCTTGCTTTCCTCAATCCTCATCTGCAGTGTGCCGTTTTAATTTTTAAGAGTCAAATACTTTTATTTTTTAAGTACGCAGCTTACCAATGTGCCTTTTATTCTTAAGCCAATTTTCTGCTTTACTTTAAAGCATAGAAGTTGAAATTTGAGTTGGAATATTTAATATTCTTGGAGGTCTCCTCCTGTTCTCTTGTCTCAACAAGGGGTAAAACTTGGGGAACAAATATAAAGTTACGTTTAAAAAATCCAATGGTATCTTTAATCGGTTGATAAAGAGGAAAGAAGAATCACAATTTATAATTAAAATTGGAGAAAGTAATTGCTCGTGATATTAAAATCTAGAAATGTACTTGTCACTCTTGGAAGGCAGTGGTGATTAGTTCTCAGGGCTGGGTAAGCTGTGATCTAAGGCTTTGTGATTAAGTCGTGATTCAGCACCACAGGGATAAAAACAGCTCCACAACCTAGAGCTGGCAAGGGCCAGTTGAGGGAGGGGGGAAGGAGGATTGCAAAGAGCTTCTTAATTAAATTTTAATTATTGCTAATTAGAACTACTGTTTTTTATATCCCCAACAAGGAAGACAAGAGCTGATCATGCCTTTTTATTATTCTGCTAATTAGTTTCCCAAAGAGAGGTTTGAAAGGGCAGACTGCTTTGACAGTATCCAAGTTGTTAGCTGAATTCATGTCTGAAGGTAGATCCCAACTGAAAGCTTGAGCTTTAATATTTTCAGGTAGTTCCTTTCCAAAACTAAGATTTTATTCCAGACACTCATGAAATGAGCTATTCCTATCTATTACATAAAGAAATCCATGAATTAGTTTTCCTTATCTTCACACAGGTCTCAAAGATTTTTGTTTAATTATTAAAATCGATGGTGCTCCCTCTACACAATTTAACATGCTCATGTAAACTTTATGCTTTTGTGAATTGTTAGAGATGACCTCTACCAGATGTTTAAAAATAATCAAGTGGATACATAAAAAGTGACTGCCACTTTTCCCTAGCAGTGAACTTAGTGCTTTGCAATAGGTAACAACAAAATCCAAGCCCCTACCCTGAAGAGTTCCCAAGTTCTATTAAATACCATTTAAGATGAAATACTCAAGGTAAATCACACTTCAGACTGCAAAACAGAAACCCTAATTGCAAATTCGAAGACATAATCCCAGAAGGTTCCCAAGACCTATTAGCATTATAAACCCTCTGCAAAATATGAATCCTGTTTTATAAGTGCACACATTTCATACTTCTCCTCCCAAGATAATAAAGTTAAGAGTTCTGAGTTAGTGCAACTCCCTGTGTTAATTACAATACAATCCATCAAATGAAATTACACTTCTGGAATCAACAGCACTTGGCCAAGCACACACACATGCCTTGACAGCCTTCCTTTACAGTTGGAATTACATTAACACATGTGTTTGTTTCCTCACCTTTTACAGACACAAGAGCCCTGTGATATGTTAATTCACACCAAATTCCAATCCTTGCCCTTGTCTTCATCTTCCCAACTCAATGATATGATGTGTCAACACCTTTCATATTGGGAAGAAAAATGCTTAGACAAGATTTTGTTTTTATTCACTTTAATTAAAATTACAGAAACTAGAAAACAAAGAGTAAATAAATTAAATCTGCCTTTCAGTGCCATTCACCATCTGCCCTGTCAATATTCACTATGATCTGAATTATTCTAAAAAGTCATCTGGGTCTTTCTTACTCTGATTAGTCAATTAGCCACATCTCACACTGGCTTAAAAGGTGTTTTTTTTCAGGTCAGTGAGTTACCCTCACAATCTTAGAGAAGTTGACATACCAATAAATAAAGACTTCTGAGATTTCCCATTAGTACTCAAAGATTTCTGCTGCTGCTTCATTTAGCTTATTCAATATTTGAAAGCTCTCTTTTCTCTTCAAAATCATCAACATTCCATGATCATGTTTTATTTTTTATTGTATACTTTTATATTATGATTAACCTCATTTTTACAAGTGAAGAAAGTCCACTAGACTATTATCCAATCCAGTTATGCTCCTTTTGCAACTTGCTTGTTACACTGTTGGTGCCTGTTTCACTGTATTAGTCAATAGGAATACAGTGAATTGATTTTTAAGGAGATACTTGAACTATCCCACACTGCTATGGGTGACTATGGGAAAAGCCTCTAAACTGGGTGCCTTTGCAGAGAAAAGGGGTGAGATAGGGAATGAAGGGGGAAAATAACAAAATAGAACAGGAAAGCGACCTTGCATTGAATAATAATTGTGTGCCAAGAATTGGGGAGTCTGATTAATTCTATTCTGTGCACCTGAGACTCCCTGCCACCAACCCCTACCAAGACCAAACCAAAACAAAAAGAAAACCTGTAGCCCAGTTGCATTCAAGGATTGAAGACCTTGGTACATGTAGTTCCACAAGGCTGGAACTAAATTCATGACTTCTCAAAGAGTCATAAACTCCACGGCGCCCGGGTGGCTCAGTCAGTTAAGGGTCCAACTTCAGCTCAGGTCATGATCTTGCAGTTCCTGAGTTCGAGCCGTGTGTCACGCTCTGCACTGACAGCTCAGAGCCTGGACCTGGCTTAGGATTCTGTGTCTCCCTCTCTCTCTGCCCCTCCTCCCACCCCCCCCCCCCTTGCATTCTGTCTCTTTCTCTGAAAAATAAACAAATGTTAAAAAAAATTTTTTTAATTGGAATTCTCTAATATTTTATTTTAAATTTTGGCAGGCTTAGTGAGTTATAAAGTCTAAGTTGTAAGAGAGAACAAATAGTGCATATCTAAATTAAAGCATATGTGGTAGGCCTGATTAAAAAAAAATCAGGTAGCAAGAAATATCACTTTATTTTATATAAACACTTAATTTCTGACCTCAGCTCCCTGATCTCCTGGACTCGTGGAAAAATTAAGATTAGTTATATTTAAAGCCTTTCCCTCACTTCTTTGGAGTTGTGTCAAGATCCTGATCTCTAGCATTTGGGGTGGGCCAAACTGGAGTGTGACTGGTTCTAGCAATCAATCACCTTTGTACACAGGTTACCACTGGGTCTTCCATGGTTTGGCCTAACTGGCATCTCCAGTATTGGTGGTTCTCTTCCACTTCATGGATGTATTGGGCTTGGAATCTTCCTCAAAACTCACTAAATCCCCTATGCCTAGAGTTCTGGAGAAGCCCCACTTTCTACCCTACTTCTCCACGATATCTACCTCTACCTGAAAATCTCCTTCTCCCTTATTCCTTCTCCACAAACTCTCTAAATTTTCTGAAGAGCTTAAGCTTTTGGAAACAAACGCCAAAAAGTCTTGCATAATACCCCTGCTTTCTGCCATGTAGAGACCCTGAGCAGGCTATTTACATTAAATCAGGAAAGTAAAATAGATTGCAGATCTAAATGGAAAGAGAGAGAGTGCGCACCATAAAGTATGAAAAGAAAGGAGAAACTCTTTGTAACCTTGGTGTAGGGAAAGAACTGAGTAGGACTTCAAAGCCAGATATCACTAAAGAAAACATAGAAGGATTTAACTACATAAAAATATAGTTAAGTTCAGCATGGCAAAAAAAAAAAAGCTACTATGTGTGATATCAAAAGAAAGATTACAAATTGGAGGAAAATGTTTGTCATCTCACTTATCTAGAAGGAGCTCCTACAAACAAAAATAGGGAAAAGGTCATTAACCCAATTTAACAGTAAAAAGCTACAGTTCACAGAAAAGGAAATAAAAACATTTTTGAACACAGGAAAAGATACGTAACTTCACTTATTACAAGAGAAATGCAAATTAAAACCATACTGAGATAACATTTCTCAGCTATTAAATTGGCAAAAATCCAAAAGTCTGAGAATACATATTGTTGGCAAAGCTGTGAGGAAACAGCCTCTCTCATACATTGCTGGTAGAAGTGTAAATTAATAAAACTCCTATGGAGGGAAATTTGCAATATCTATCCAAATTACAAATGTGTATATCCTTCAGCTTAGCAAATATACTGCTGGGAATTTATCTTACAGATATACTTGCATAGGTTATTCAGTGAAACACTGTAATAGCAAAAGATTGAAAAACCATCTAAGTGTGTATTAACAGGAAATTAGCTAACCAAATCATGCTACATCTATATACTGGAATATTTTGCAGATATATAAGAACAATGAGAAAGCTCTATATGTTTATATGGGGAAAAAAAACTTCAGGACACGTAAGATGTTTTAAGTGTGGAATAGTGCTATCATTTGTGTAAAAAAGAAGAGTGCATATTCATAACTACTTCTATAAACAGCAACTCTGGAAAGATTCAGAGGAAACTAACAACAGTGATTATGGTAGAAGATGGGAACCGGGCAGGTGGTACCAGATGTGAGAGGGGTACTTATAGTTCTATAAAGTGGCTCTTTAATGTGTACCTTTCACTCTTTAGCCATATGCTCTCTGATCATTTCTACCACTTAACTATGAGTTAGAAATTTTAATAAATTCTGATGTTATCATTTATAAATTTTGATTATAAAATTTAAATCCAAAATTGTTCATTTTCAAATTTTGAAGGTATCTAGGCTTAAAAAAATTGGTTTTTAAAATTCCCCTTAGAGTGACTATCATAATGCTGAACATTTTGGTCTTTTTTTAAAAAACGAATACAGGTAATTTTACTATGATCATATCTTTTTAAAAGTACAGATAAGCTCTTTTTTTTTTGTAAATATCATTACAGTATGATCCATACAGCCAAATTCTATTACGGGAAATTCCAAGAGATGTGTATTTTACTATATTTCTTATACCAGGAGTGTGTAATTAAAATTGATCAAAATGTATTAGCCAACAAATGAAGCTTGAAATCTATGGTTAGAAGAAAATTTTTGTTTTAATATTATTTGTGCTACTGGATTTGACCCATATTATTGATGTCAGCACAATGTATTTTTCCCTTTGGACCACCCAACCTAGCAGAGAGGTCAAAACCATAGACTCTAGGCTCAGACTATCTGGTTCATGTGGATTCACACACTAATTGTATGACCTCCGGAAAGTGACTTCACCTCTGAGTGCTTCTGCTTCTTCATTTTAAAATGGGGACAATAATAGTACCTACCTTATAGAATGGCTCTGAGAATTAAATCATTTACAGCCTGCACATACAAAGTACCTAAAGGATCCAAGAATATACAATGGGAAAATGACAGTCTCCTCAATAAACGGTGTTGAGGAAACTTGAAAGCTACATGCAAAAGAATGAAAATGGACCACTTTCTTATACCATACACTAAAAAAACTTTAAAGTGGATTAAAGACTTGGACATAAAACCTTAAACCATAAAACTCCTAGAAGAAAACATAGGCAATAAGTTTCTTGACATCAGTCTTGGCAAGGAGTTTTTGGATTTGACAAAGGCAAAGATAACAAAATCAAAAATAAACAAATGGGACTCTATCAAACTAAAAAGCTTCTGCACAACAAAGGAAACCATCAACAAAATGAAAAGTCAATCTATCAAATAGAATGAAATACTGTATTTGCAAATTATATATCTGATAAGGGTTAATATCCAAAATATAAAAAGAACTCACACAACTCAATAAGAAAAGAAACAATCCAATTTAAAAAATGGCAAAGGACAGAATAGACCTTTTTCCAAAGAAGACATACAGAAGGCCAACAGGCACAGGTACATGAAAAGGTGCTTGACATCACTAATCACCAGGGAAATGCGAATCAAAACCATAAGAAGGTATCACCTCACACATACTAGAATGGCTATTATCAAAAAGACAAGAAATAACAAGCATTAGCAAAGATATGGAGAAAAGGGAATCTTTGTGCACTGTCTTTGGGAATGTAAATTGGTGTAGCCACTACAAAAACCAGTATTCAGGTTCCTCAAGAAATTAAAAATAGATCTACATATGATCCAGCAATTCCACTTCTAGATATTTATCCCAAGGGTACAAAAAACACTAACCTGAAAAGATATCTGCACCCCCATGCTTACTGCAGCATTATTTACAATAGCCAAGATATGAAAGCAACCTAAATGCCCATCAATGGATAAATGGATAAAGAAGATGTGGTGTGCGTGTGTGTGTATAAAATGAAATACTTGGGTGCCTGGGTGGTTCAGTCAGTTGAGCATCGGTCACTTGATTTCAGCTCAGTCATGATCCCAGGGTCATGGGATTGAGCCCCGTGTCGGGCTCCACACTGAGCATGAAACCTACTTAAGATTCTCCCTCTCCCTCTGACCCTCTCACCTGCTCAGGTTCTCTCTCTCTAAAATCACACACAAAAAAAAGAACTACTACTCAGCCATATAAAAGAAAGAAGCCTTGCCATTTGTGACAACATGGATGGACCTGGAGGGCATTATGCTAAGTAAAATAAGTCAGAGAAAGACAAATATCATATGATCTCACTTACATGGGAATCTAAAAAAGCAGCAAACAAACAAACAAAAAAAACTGAACTCATGGTTACAGAAAACAGATTGGAGATTCCAGAGGCAGGGGTGAGAGGAGGGGGCAAAATGGGTGACGGAGGTCAAAAAGTACAAACTTCTAGTTATAAAATACTAAAGTCATGGGGATGTAACCTACAGCATGGTGACTATAGGTAATAACACTGAATTGTATATCTGAAAGTTGCTATGAGAGTAAATCTTCAAGATTTACAAGGAAAAAATTTGTAACTGTGTGGTTATGAATATTAACTTACTATGATGATCATATAATATATACAAACATTGAGTCATTATGTTTAAAATTTGTTTTAATGTTTACTTTTGAGAGAAAGAGAGAGAGAGACAGATTGAGAGAGACAGAGTGTGAGCAGGCTAGGGGCAGAGAGAGGGAGACACAGAACCCAAAGCAGGCTCCAGGCTCTGAGCTGTCAGCACAGAGTCAGACACGGGGCTTGAACTCACAAACCGCAAGATCATTACTTGAGCCAAAGTCAGACACTTAACCAGCTGAGCTACCCAGGCTCCCCTTGAGCCACTCTGTTTTATACCTGGAACAAATGTTATAGGACAGCTCAGAGCCTGGAGCCTGATTTGGATTCTGCGTCCCCCTCTCTCTCTTTCTGCCCCTCCCCGACTTGGGCGCGCGCACTCTCTCTCTCAAAAATAAATATTTTTAAAAATTTTTTATTGTTACAGATCAATTACTTCTCGATTAAACAAATTTAAAAGAAACAAAGAATATAAAAACAGGAACTTTGTCTATAAACCATACGTAAACATACTGAAAAACAAAAGAAAATGTTCTTTCGTGTATTTTCCTCTGAGAAGTATCCGGGAGGGCTACCAAAGGAGAGAAGCACACCAAATCTGAAAAGCACTGAATCATCAATATTATAAGTTTATATCTGGGAGAAAACCATCTATGGTTCACATAGTGCAAACAAAGTAAAGCTCAAGAAAATTATTTTGCTTTGGGGGGGTGACATGCTTCCCAACAGGGGGCATGCCACTTTAATGAGTCATATAAGAATTTGGAGAGAGAGGATGAGATAGTTACCCTTAACAAAGGAGCTGGAGTTGGAAAGGGAGTAGAGAAATAGTGCCTTAAAAGAAATTAAAATTGGCCAAACTATCAGGAAGGAGATCACTTATCAAAACCAAGGAAGTTTCAACTTAAGAAAGAAATCATTATTGGCCTGCCTCTCCACCACTCAGTCCCCTCTCAGGCAGATGGATTTCCTTTGGCTGTTTGTTTTGAGAATGAGGAATAATGATTCATCAGAAGGGTAGGTATTTATCTTTCTTTCCCAAGGGGGTGAATCCAAACCGATTCTCCATCTTCCCAGGCTTCCTATTGCAATAATGAAATTCCATTACATTGAAAATGATGTAATTCCCCATGGGGTTAGGTGTAATCAGACTTGACCTATATGGATATGGTGGGGATGAGAACTGAAGGATAGGGAAATTAACAGAAAGAAAAGGACAGCAAGTAGATTTGCTTTGCTTGCTTGACTCTGCTTTAATTCAGTTACACAATGTTGGTCACAGATTTGCTTCATTTCTGATGAGAAAAAAAAAATAATGCAAAATAACAGATAAACTGGCAAACAGCTTCAGAATTTAGTGTTCTCTGAACAGTTATCAGGGTCTGTTCTTCCTCCTTCCAGCTCGACTCCTTCCCCACCCCCTACCAGCACCATTGATCAATTCTCATTATTAGCTCTTAGAAAAGCAGACAATCCCTGGGACAAGGCTGGCTTCAGATCAGAGAGTCAATATTCTACTGTAACAATCTGCCAAAAAATGCAATTCAGGCACATTTAAAATGTGTCTCCCCAGAGGAAAGCAAGAAACAGAGGCCATTGAGAGGGCCCTCACTATTTAGTTTGATTCAACCACAGCTGCCTCTGACATTTCGAAGCCAGTCAGGGTTATCATCAGAAAACGCAAGTGAGCAAATGCGGAGTGACAGCAGACCATAGCACAAAGGCTGCCTGCTTCAGGAAGTTTATCCAGCTCCCACCACCATCCGCCCCTCCTTCTGCGCCCCACCCCCCACCTCCTATGAAGAGCTAAGTCCGTGATATGGACTCACAGAGAGTGCCAGAAGGGCAACATGTGAGAGGTGGTAAAAAGGGTACATCAACCATGCAATAGCATCACTTAAAAAAATAATTTATGAGGCACAGGCTGAGTACCAAGTGAAGAATACTTCTCTTGAAGAGCCTTTGGAGTTGCAAGGCACAGGATAAACACAAAATAATTCTCTCTCGGTGTATATGCCTATGTGTTTGTAATTGCCATTTTGTAATGAAAAATTATCAAGCATCACAATTTTATATCATTCAAACATGTATACATACATTTGACAAATATGTACATAATCAAAAACATAATGGGAAGGGCGCCTGGATGGCTCAGTTAAGTGACTGGATGACTCTTGATTTCAGCTCAAGTCATGATCTCACAGTTCATGAGATTGAGCCCTATGTCTGGCTCTGTGCTGACAGCACAGAGCCTGCTTGGGATTCTCTCTCTTCCTTTCTCTCTGCCCCTCCCTGGTTCTCTCTCAAAGAAGTAAGTAAACATTAAAAACAAAAACAAAAAACAAAAACAAAAAAGCCCAGAATGGGATAGAAATAATCTTGGAGAGGGGCGTCTGGGAGGTTCAGTTGGTTGGACCACTGAGTTCAGCTCAGGTCATGATCTCATGGTTCGTGGATTCGAGCCCCATGTCAGGTTCTGTGCTGACAGCTCAGAACCTGGAGCCTGTTTTGGATTCTGTGTCTCCCTCTCTCTCTGCCCCTCCCCTACTCACGCTCTGTCTCTCTTTTCTCTCTCTCTCAAAAATAAACATTTAAAAAAAATTTTTTAAAGATTACTTAATGTTTAGTGATAATAGTAATAAAAAAGGATGCAAACCATGTGATAAAATTCTAATTTTATTTTTTAAATGTATATAAAAAAAGACTATGGAGATGGGGCGCCTGGGTGGCGCAGTCGGTTAAGCGTCCGACATCAGCCAGGTCACGATCTCGCGGTCCGTGAGTTCGAGCCCCGCGTCAGGCTCTGGGCTGATGGCTCAGAGCCTGGAGCCTGTTTCCAATTCTGTGTCTCCCTCTCTCTCTGCCCCTCCCCCGTTCATGCTCTGTCTCTCTCTGTCCCAAAAATAAAAAAAATAAAAAAAATAAAAAAATTAAAAAAAGACTATGGAGGGGCACCTGGGTGGCGCAGTCGGTTAAGCGTCTGACTTCAGCCAGGTCACGATCTCGCGGTCCGGGAGTTCGAGCCCCGCGTCAGGCTCTGGGCTGATGGCTCGGAGCCTGGAGCCTGTTTCTGATTCTGTGTCTCCCTCTTTCTCTGCCCCTCCCCCGTTCATGCTCTGTCTCTCTCTGTCCCAAAAATAAATTTAAAAAAAAAAAAAAAAGACTATGGAACATTAACTACATTTCTGGATTCTTGGCTCCAGTATAAATTTTCCTATAGTTTCGATTTTTTGATCATTGATAGATTTTTCCTTCCTTTTCTTCTTCCCCAACATCAAAACATTGATCATTGGTCTTAATTAATATGCAATTATTCTTTTTTTTAATTTTTTTTTCAACGTTTATTTATTTTGGGGACAGAGAGAGACAGAGCATGAACGGGGGAGGGGCAGAGAAAGAGGGAGACACAGAATCGGAAACAGGCTCCAGGCTCCGAGCCATCAGCCCAGAGCCCGACGCGGGGCTCGAACTCACGGACCGCGAGATCGTGACCTGGCTGAAGTCGGACGCTTAACCGACTGCACCACCCAGGCGCCCCAATATGCAATTATTCTATAATCAAAAATATTTTTTAAAATATGCATCACTTTTCTAATCTATACCCTTATTACAAGATAAAGTTTATGGTTCTCTTGAGAGCTAGCACCAGAATATTTTAAAATACAAACTTTCTTTGCAAAGTATTTGAAGTATAAGATGGGGCCCCAAAGTATTAGAAAAAGAGGTAAAAATTCCTTGCATTAGTTTGAGTGAAGAATTCATTGTTATGGTGAGAACAATGGTTAAAGTAAGGGGGTAAGAAGTAAAGAACTATTAAGTAGAAAACGGAATACATAAATACGAAGCTATTTATATTATCAGTAACTTTTAATCCCACATGGGCACTTGTGCACATGACAAAAAAAAGAGATTGGGAGAAACAATAAGTTATCTTTTCCATGGATTATGTTTTCTTCATAATTTGTCATATTTTTCAAATTATCTACAGTAAACATGTATTAATTTTAAAATCAGGAAAAAAGGGTTATTGTATAAACCAGAGGAGTTCAGACAGATTAAGAAACAGAGAAGGGGCGTTCCAAGTATATGGAATGCATTGAGCAAAGTTATGGGGTAACATAGCTTGAACACAGCAGAATGGGCTAGAACATAGTCTGGGTGCCATAATGGCAAGTCTGATTGATACCAAGAGTTCTTGTGAGAGATTGGTGGGAGAGAAACTTAGAAAGGTAAGTTAGGACCTGATGAAGGCCTTGAATATCAGTTTAACCCCCTAGCACCTGGCTTCCTGAGACTGGAATAGAATGGAGGAAAGTATATACCATGCTGCTCTAGACAAGTTTGCTTCTGAGACAAAGTGCCAGCAGAACTGCCAACCCAAGCCAAAATAACGAAATATCAGAAAACCCCATGGAAGTCATAGAGGGTCACAGACATGAGTCAGGTGCCAGACCACTAAAGCATTGGGGAAATTGGACTGATAAAGCTAGGGGATTATTATGGGGCAGCCAGGCAAGGCTGAGTCTATAGCCAGGTTATAATAAATCTTACATTAATGCCACAGAGTCCTCTAAAGCAATAATTATTTCTTAAGTTTATTTATTTATTTTTAGATAGACAGAGAGAGTATGAGTGGGGGAAGGGCAGAGAGGGAGAGAGGAAGAGTCCCAAGCAGGCTCCACAAGGTCAGTGTGCAGAGCCTGATGCAGGGCTTGAACCCAGGAACTGTAAGATCATGACCTGAGCCGAAATCAAGAGTTGGATGCCCAACCAAATGAGCCATCCAGGCACCTCTAAAGCAAGAATTCTTAATCAGAACATCAAAATTACTTGTGAAGTTTGGGGTTTTTTTTTTCTTCCAAGATTTTATTTAAATTCAAGTTAGTTAACATATAGGGTAGTATTGGTTTCAGGAGTAGAATGTAGTGACTCATCACTTACATATAACACCTAGTGCTCATCATAACAGGTGTCCTCCTTAATAGCCATCACCCCACCCACCTCCCCTCCCACAACTTTCTTAGTTTGTTTGCTATAGTTAAAAGTCTCTTATGGTTTGCTGATTTGTGAAGTTTGGTGTGTGTGTGTGTGTGTGTGTGTGTGTGTGTGTGTGTGTGTGTGTGTGTGTTTAACATACAAACACATGTCCTGTACTGTCCCCTCTGGCTAATACACTTACTCTCTGGATCTGCCCTAATATAAAACCCTCTATAACCCTGCTATAGTTAAAAGTCTCTTATGGTTTGCTGATTTGTGAAGTTTGTGTGTGTGTGTGTGTGTGTGTGTGTGTGTGTGTGTGTTTAACATACAAACACATGTCCTGTACTATCCCCTCTGGCTAATACACTTACTCTCTGGATCTGCCCTAATATAAAACCCTCAGTTGATACCACCCAGAAGTTGTTCCTTCTGGGAAGGCAGACTTAAAGAAATGATTATAGGAGCCTACTGAGATCGAGCTCTTAGGGTTTATTGTCTCCTAACCCAAGAAGTTCAGATGACTGATCCCTACAAAAACCTTCACAGTCCTAACGTGGCATCCCTCTTCCCAAATTATTAAGGATGTTCCTTGGGTTCATTCCACATTTTATCACTGTGCTCATCCTCCTGCTAAATCTGTTTAAGGAAGGCTATTTTTCATTCAGTTTCTGGGTGGATAAATCCAAGTTACTCAGCAAATTAAAGAGACTTCCCTGCTACAATGCTAAATTTCTCCAACCCCACGATGCCCATTCCTGGAAGAGGCCAACACTTCCAACCTCAGTCAGGGCTATTTTTTAGCAAATGAACTTGAGGTCAGTGCTTTCCAAGCCTCCCTGAAGGCAAGAATCTCAGATTCCTGGGCCCAAATCTAAACCAATAATTACAATTTCCAGGAAAGATATCTATCTGGTAATCCACTCCAGACAAACACTCTTACAGTTGAAAGATACTTCTGTAAATGCATCCTTTTATCTAACCCCTAAGCCCAGCTCATTTGGGTGAAAGAGCTCTATAGTGATGGCTATCTTTTGTACTACCCGGGAGAGTCTAGGAGCCATCACACCTGAGAAATCTTCACTGGCTGTGGGCTCCCTGCAAGTTGAGTCAAAACAGACACAGTTGGCTCTGTTCCCCTGGTTACCTTGTCTGATGCAATCTCGAACCTTTTTTTGAAGGAAGCAGTCAGGCAAATGGGTCCTCCCCCACAAGTGGATTAGAAAACAAAGTATCAGAGATCCCAAGCACCTGCATCACTTCATTCCACAGATTTTGCAGATATGTGGCCACATCTGGTTCTGTGACAATATGACTCTATAGGCCACTAAGGCATCCTATAGCAGCAACATTTTTTTTATGCCTTTGCCATTAAAGTTCCAACTCTAGTCTGGACTGGGGTTATGGAGGCATATTTGTCTCACTAGTTCTCTTAGTAACCCTCTGTATTCTACAATATTCCACCCATTTCAGGGTCTATACACGTGTGCCCAGATGAAATATAGACAGACAGGACTGAGTAGACCCCTGAGGGTAATGTCTAGGACACCTGTTGCCTACTTTATGCATCTTCCTAATCCTTTGGCAGGCTTCCCTTAAAAAACTTGGAGAAGTCCAGAGTCTACCCCAATTCACAGCGAACACTAAAAAGAGAACAGAAGTGAGACCCCTGGAAGCAAAGACCCTACAAGCAGGACCCAGCATCCATTACATACAATCCTGTTCGCATGGATCACATTCTTCTCAACCTGCTCCAAGTTTGATTTGACCAGTAAATAGCCTAATTGCTTTAGCATAAGACGATTTAACCACCTTAACAGCTTTGACACCTCCCACTCTTTCAGCCTCCTAAGTCACAACTCATCTTCCTGGTTCAGTACATCTAGACCAACCACACAGAAATAGACCTCTGCCCTACTGCAGAGCCTTTCTCTTGGAAGTTGATTTTAGGAATAAACCGAGTGCACAGGGTTCAGGATATCCAGAAGTTTCCATGTCTGACAAGAGGACCTAAAGAAAGTCTTGGAAGATTTTGAGAAACAGAGTGGTACAATGAAATTGTACTTTAAGAAAGCTAATCTGGCACCTGCAGGGTAAATTTGAAAGAGGTTGCTGAAATCATGGGAAGGTTATTGTAACAATCAAATATGAGCATCTAAAAGTCTAAAATTTGTAATATGGTGACATAAAGGAATATGCGTATATTAGAGGCACTGGAAAAGAAAAATTAACAAATTCAGTGAGTAAAAGTTTTTCCCAGAAAAAAAAAAAGAAGGCCTAAGAGAGACTGTCAATGGAACTGACATGACCTGAAACAGAGATAGGGCATAAGAAAACTGGATATTGGAGAAAGCTGGTATTTCTAAGGGGTGAGCAATTTTAAGGATTATTTACTACCTATATAGAAAACACTGAGCTCCATAAACCAATAGGGAAATAAAACCTTATTTCCTTTGTGTGTATGTGAATATGCTTACTGTTTTCTAAATTCAAGAACACCTTAGCCAAAAAAAAAAAAAAAAAAAAAAAGAATCTGAACAGATAATTCACAGAGGAAGAAATCCAAATGGCCAATAAGTACTTGAAAAGATGTTCAATAGTGGAACTTTAGCTGATAATGATTGATTTCTAAAAATAGAACATAGACAAAAATCAAGGATAGTATAACCAATTACCCTTGAAAACCTCTTTAACCTCCCATCAGGTTCCTGATTTGGAGGACAGAACACTACATGTGTGCATAGATTGTGTTGGGGGACTCCCCAAGACCACCCTCGGTTTCAGTAATTCCCTAGGACTCACAGAACTCAGAAAAACTGATGGTTTTAATTACAGCAAAGGAAAATATTCATAAAGCAGCACTGAACTGTCCTCTCTCAACAAAGGTACACAGACAGTGCTTAATTCTCCCAGCAACACTGTGTGACAACACGTATAAAGGATGGTCAAGCAGGGAAACTCACCGGAGCCTTGGTGCCCAAGGTTTTGATAAGAAGTCAATCACATAGGCATTGAGCACCTGCCTAACTGACCTTACCTAGTCAATCTCTAGACCCCCTAAGATCTAAGTAATACCATGTGGCTCAGGGCCCCAGGTGAATCAAAACAAGTGTTCACCATAAATCACATTGTTAACATAAGCTATCTGGCTGGCATGGTCTGTGTTCGCCACACACAGATACCATTATCAACCAGGATATTTCAAGGGCTTACAGGCTGTCTCCCAGGAGCTTGTCCAAAGCTAGTCCTAAAGACTGTTAGAATACACAGGAATATACCTATGCCTGCTGAGTTAACCCTTTACTGCTCATTCACATAAAAATGTGGCCCATAAATTAGATTATCCATGTAAAACCTAACCACATACCACTGTTTAAAAGACTAGAATCATAATCCCTCTTACAGAAATACACACAAGCAAATAATAGATATGAATAAAGATCTACATTCAAGGATGACAATAAAAGAGCAAAAGTTTGAAAACAAACTAAATGTCTGAGACTAGAAAGATGGTCAAATAAATCATGGTACATTCATATCTTGGACTACTATATATCCATTAAAATCCAGATATTTTTTAAAAATCATTTAATGTTTTTATTTATTTTTGAGACAGAGCATGAGCAGGGGAGGGGCAGAGAGAGGGAGAGACACAGAATCCGATGCGGGCTCTAGGCTCTGAGCTGTCAGCACAGAGCCTGATGTGGGGCTTGAACTCACGGGGTGTGAGATCATGACCTGAGCTGAAGTTGGACGCTCAACCGACTGAGCCACCCACGTGCCCCAAAATCCAGATATTTTTAAGTAAATAAAACATGTTATAAAATATAATCAATCCTCATGATTCATGGACTCTGTATTTGTGAATTCACCTATTCTCTAAAATTTGTAAACCAAAAATATCTCTGTGCTTTTGTGGTCATTTCTGAACTTTCACAAAGTGGCAAAAAATTTGAGTCTCCTGACAAGTACATTGCCAGCTGAGGTTGAGCAAGGCAACACTCTGCCTTCTTTATTTTTTTTTAATTTTTACTTAATTTTTATTTTAGAGAGAGAGAGAACACGTGCATGAGCGGGTGAGAGGGGCAGAGGGAGAGAGAAAGAGAATCTCAAGTAGGCTCCACACTCAGTGTAGGAACCCAGTGGGGCACTTGATTCCACAACTGAAAGATCATGACCTGAGCCTAAATCAAGAGTCTGACACTTAACTGACTGAGCCATCCAGGCGCCCCCCACTCTGCTTTCTTGTTTCAGCTCTCAGACTATAAACATGTATTCTTTTCATGGTGTATTTACTGCTGTGTATTTCACATTTCTGTGCTTTTTGTTGGTGATTTCACTGTTTAAATGCACCCAAACACAGTGCTGAAGTGTTGTCTAATGTTTCAATGTGCAAGAAGGTTGTGACATGCCTTCTGGAGAAAATACATGTGTTAAATAAGGTTCATTTGGGCATGAGTTTTAGTGCTGTTGGCTAGGAGTTCAATAGAAACAAATTAACAGTACCTATTAAATAAATGGTCTTCAAACTAAAACACACATATAACAAAGTTACGAACTGGATCAGTTGATGAAAATGTGGCCAGAGGCTCTGAACCTAACCCTGTACTTTTCCTGGTTCAGTACTCAGTTCAGCGTTCACAAATTCATTGTTTGCAGTGACTTTATAGAACATAATTTCCTCAAAAAATGAAAACTGTATGAGCATATACAACATGGAGGGATATATATCAAGATAGATATTAATAAAAAGAATTTTTAAAAAGAAGAGTGTGGTTGAGGGGTGCCTGGGTGGCTCAGTTGGTTAAGCATCTGGCTTCAGTTCAGGTGATGATCTCGCAGTCCGTGGGTTCAAGTCCCACATCAGGCTCTGTGCTGACGGCTCAGAGCCAGGAGCCTGCTTTGGATTCTGTGTCTCCCTCTCTCTCTGCCCCTCCCCCCCCCCTCAAAAAGAAACATTAAAAAAAGAAGAAAGTGTTTGATTTTAATTTTGTTTATATTTTGCTATATTTGCCAGATTTTCTATCAGCAACATGTGTGTTATATATATACACATATAAAATTGAGGGAAAATTAGTTATATAATAAATAAATGTAAGACCTTTAGAAACAGATTATGCCAATTAAAGATCTTAGTAACATTCAGAAAGCCAGAGAGGGTGGGCACCAAATGTTTCTAGAGGTACCAGCGGCATAAGTAACCAAGTAAAACCACCTAGGTGAGTACATGGGCTCTCCCTTTGGAATGGGGGCTGGCGGCTGGGACAGAAAGGTGACTGAATAATATCGTGCTTACTCATAAAAACAGAACAAAACTTCATTCTATTCATTGTCAAAGGCACAGAGGGAAAATTCTTGTTGGCTTCCCCTTTCAGTCCATCTCCAAATAAAGCTTATTTATGAGCTGGGAGCTGAAAAGGGCTGAGAATCCCTGATTTGTTCCCACACCGATGCGTGGGGGTAAAGATAATAAAGCTGCTATGAGCCTTGTATAACCCATCCCACATCACACAGTGGTCAGGTTCGGGCTTTAAGTGAATGTGTCATTTGAAAATCAATGCTAAAACCATGGAAAAACGCACTGTGGCATTGTGACTGTCTCACCCCCAGGGTCTCTCTGGGGATCTGTGTGTTGTCAACACATCACCCTCACATTACTCACAGGCAGTAGCAGCTGTGGCAGCATTTTTTCATCCTTGGTTTGTTTCAACTCCCCGGAGAACATATAGAACACACCTCCCATTTATGCCAGCTCCTCCTTTGCAAAGGATCCCACAAGGCTTCATTAATTTCTAAAGCTAGCCCCAGAGGTCACTGTTGCTACTTTGGGGCAAAGCCCTCCCTGATAGGGGACAGGAACCCAGGATAGCCATTTGAATTAAGAAACAAAAAAGCATTCCTACTATGGGGGAGCTTAGCAAAACTGCATAGGACCAGTTAACCTGGGATTTAGTCAGACATTCTCACCTTGACAAAGAAATAATGGCTGCCATTGGCTTTGAGGTGAGGACCTCACTCTGGGAGTCCAAAAAGCATTTAGAACAGGTAGATTCCAAAGAATAAAGTATAAGTCAAAGGGAAATCCTTGGTTGACAAAAAATTTGACACATCTTGAAAGAAATACCAATGCAATGGATTTCCTTATCTAATGTACTCAAAACTCCAAAGGAATTAATTTTCCTCTGATACAGTGCAGCTGGATGTTAGCAAGAACTACATGAAAAAATGAAGGTCAAATGCATCAAGCAGGGAGAACACAAAGCAATTAATGTGAGAGAAAAAGAGGACGGTAACTCTAAAGGAAACGGAAATAGGATATTAAAATCCTTCTGATGATCACAGACCAAGCCCTCTCTCTTCAGCAGGAAAAGGTTACATTAACCAAATGGCCTGGAAGTTCTTAACATAGATGAGAGACACACAAAGAGAATGTTTCCTGGGCAGAGAAGGAAAAAGGTTTGCTCAAAATGAGAAAGCAAACACTCTTTCAAAAAACTTTCCTATTAACTACCTAAAAATCACCTCAATAGAACTGTGGGCAAAGATCATGAACAGGCAAGTCAACACACACACACACACACACACACACACACACACACACACACACACACACAAAATCATTCATAAACATTATAAGATGCTCAATTTCCCTTATAATTAATCAAAATAAAACAATAAGGTGATTATTTCTACCTATCAGATTGGAAAATATTTACAGATTGATGATATTCAGTGTTGGCAAGAGGGTAGGAAAGTGTGATGGGGAAATACTCTTGCTGGAATTGTTAATTAGTAGCACTCTTTGGGAGGAAAATATAGAAATTTATTTATTTATTTTTTGAGAAAGAGACAGAGGGCAACCTGGGGAGGAGCAGAGCGAGAGAGAGACACAAAATCCTAAGCAGGCTCCAGGCTCTGAGCTGTCAGCAAAGAGCCTGGCAGGTCCCAAACCCATGAACCGTGAGATCTGACCTGAGCCGAAGTCAGATGCTTAACCGACTGAGTCATCCAGGCGCCCCTGATTACATTTTTAATGTTTATCTCCTTTGACTCAACATTTCTGTGTCTAATAATGTGTATCATAGAAGTATGCAAGCATTCAAGGGTGTTCAGTATAGCACTGCTTATAATATTTTAAAATTCTAGAATAACCCAAGTATCCATTGAGATTGGTAAATAACTATGGTACTTATAATGGAATACTATAAAGCTATTTAAAAATGAGACATATCTTTACATGGTAGTATTCACTAAGAAAACAAGTTGCAAACAGTATGAATAGGTAGAAGGTTTCTTTATGGAATGATGAAAGGTGCAGCTAAATAGTGGTGATGGTTGCACAACACTGTGAATGTACTAAAAGACAGTTTGATCATCAGAGACAGAGAAATTTGGGGCCAAGAAGGATGTATAAACAAACCTTGTTGAACTAATCCTGATCTTCCTAGTTACCATTTCACCATTTACTACCCCTAGCCCAAATTTCTCTGTCTTATCAATTCTTCACAAATTTATTTTTTCCTTGTCTAAGAGGTATAAAAGCTTCCTGCTCTGGTCACTTTTTTGGGTCTTGATTCTCTTGTGAAGGCTCCCATCTACATGTAAAAATTTAATAAAATCTGCATGCTTTTCTCCCATTAATCTGTCCTTATTGGTTTAATTTTCAGATGCAGCCACGGGCCCTAAGAAGGTTGAGGAAAAATTTTTTCCTTCTCTATAGAACTGTATTATTTCAGAACTGTGAGTTTGTAAAGACTGTTCTTCTTGCATTTCCTAATTCAATAAAGAAAAAGAACATGTACAAACCCTTTTTCACGATAGATGCTGCAATCTAACCTTCAGTAGGACTGAAATGTAAACACTCATTTATCTAGAAGGAATTGGGTACTAAAGTCTATATACCCTGAATTATGCTTCTGTTTCCAAACCAAAGCATCCGTGACCTTCAGACAATAAAAGGAAATGTAAGATTCAGGGTCAGAGGATTGGAATTCTGGTTTCAGTCCAACCAGTGATTTGTTGTGTGAATAAAGGAGAACTCTTTAACCTCTCTAGGCCTCCATTTCCTCAACTCTAAAAATGGAAGATGGCACTAAGTGTGGTAAATTTATGTGATCATATGAGAAATCAAGAAGCCAAAAACAAATACTACATTCAGAAAATTCCATTTAGGCAAATGCCTATTATTTTATATAATCTTAAGAGAGTTGGGTAAGGCAACTAAATTCAGAGTTACGGCCAAAGTACACATTTGTGAGGATGGTCAACAGACTGTATGCTTACGTGACATTTTAAAAACCTGGAAATGAGGCCTATGAGAGAATTTCTATGAATGCCATGAAATCCTTCTCTAAAGAAATATTTGAGCATTCTAAGAAGATGAGAAGTTTACTCAACTAAGCTAATGTCTCTTCTGGCTTTAAAGATATGTGATTTTGCAGACAATAGAAAAAAATTGTATTCCTTGCTGCCCCCTTGTGAGATTTAGGGAAAATATCCCTTGGTTTATTAAATTCATTTTTTAATTCAGCAAACATTTATTATTGTTTATAGTGTGCCAGGCACTCTACTAGTGATGAGAACATACAAATAATTAAGGCATAATGCCTACTCTAAAGGAACTCACAGATTGACAAAGGCTAGCAACAGCCAAACATTTACAGTGCAGTGTGATAATGACAGGTTCAAGGACTTACTGAACCACCTACATCAGCCAGTTTGGTTTGGGGAGGTAGGGTGGAATACTCCAGAAAGTCACCCCAAGAAGGAATGGGAGAGGTTAGCTGTTTCCAAAAGACATTTAGGTAGTGGGGTTAATGAGACTCCCTGATACGGTGATAACAGAGATGTGGTGATAGGGATCAAAGAAATAGAGTCTAGGAGAACAACAAAGACTACGTCTGTACAGCCAAACCTGGACTGAATACCACACGGAAATAAAAGAAACTTGGGGCACCTGGGTGGCTCAGTCGGTTAAGCATCTGACTCTTGATTTCAGCTCAGGTCATGATCTTATGGTTTGTGGGATGGAGCCCCACATCTGGCTCTGCAGATGACAGTACAGAGCCTGCTTAGGATTTTCTCTCTCCCTCTCTCTCTCTGCCCCTCCCCCACTCATGCCCGCACTCTTTCTCTCTCTCTCAAAATAAATAAACATTAAAAAAAAGAAAAAAGAAAGAAAGAAAGGTGGGGCACCTGGGTGGTTCAGTCGGTTGAGCCTCTGACTTCAGCTCAGGTCACGATCTCACAGCTCATGAGTTAGAGCCCCGTGTCGGACTCTGTGCTGACAGCTCAGAGCCTGGAGCCTGCTCCCGATTCTCTGTCTCCCTCTATCTCTGCCACTAACCCACTCGCATTCTGTCTCTGTCTCTCTCAAAAATAAATAAACATTAAAAAAGAAAGAAAGAAAGAAAGAAAGAAAGAAAGAAAGAAAGAAAGAAAGAAAGAAAGAAAGAAAGAAGAGATTTGAAAATGGTCAGTCTTTTCAGTTCTTTCAGCATAGTCTCTGGGAGTTATTTCCTATCAGTATCTTAGCCATATTTCATATTTAATTTCTCTTCTAATCTCAGCTATCATTTAGTACTTTTTTTTGTTTTTGTTTTGTTTTTTTTTAATTTTTTTCAACGTTTATTTATTTTTGGGACAGAGAGAAACAGAGCATGAACGGGGGAGGGGCAGAGAGAGAGGGAGACACAGAATCGGAAACAGGCTCCAGGCTCTGAGCCATCAGCCCAGAGCCTGACGCGGGGCTCGAACTCACGGACCGCGAGATCGTGACCTGGCTGAAGTTGGACGCTCAACCGACTGCGCCACCCAGGCGCCCCTTTTTTGTTTTTTTAAGAGAGAGTGTGTGTGCAAGCCAGTGAAAAGGGCAGAGGGAGAGAGAGAAAGAATCTTAAGCAAGCTCCATGCTCAGCATAGAGGCTGACAAGGGGTTTGATCCCACAACCCTGGGATCATGACCTGAGCCAAAATCAAGGATCGGACAATCGAGCAACTGAGCGGCTCAGGCACCCCTTAATGTGGGACCCAAGGAATTTAACAAAAATCCCCTACCCCTGGACAAGCAGATCAAGACTAACTCCATTTTGTACTACACCCACCATATCATGTATAACCCCCACATGACATACTTATTGCTTAAGACACTCTCCCACCCTAGTCAAGCTGCTGAGCACACCCTTACTGGAACCCCTAACCGCCAAAGAATGTAAACCCCGCCTTTTGCCCGCCAAACTTGCACGCCAATTCTGACCAGAGTGATAGGCTAGTTGAAACAGTTACTATAGGGTAAATTGTAATTCAACTGGCCACCTGCGTGTGGACTGACATGACTATGCAACTTTCTGTGTGTGTTACAGTCTCATTGGCCACTGGCCCCTATAAAACTGCTACGCCTCTTAACCTAGGGGTCCAAGTCCCTGCTCCGCCGTGTAGGGTATACTTGGGCCCAAGCTCCAGCCTGCAAATAAACCCTCATGCGTTTGCATTGGTATCGGCTCCTTGGTGGTCTCTCGGATTCAAAATCGGGGGCATTACACTTATTCAGTACTTTTAAGGATTTTATTAGGGCATAGTTACTATTTTACTTTGGTAACTGTAGACAAAGACCAGGTAATATTCAAACCATAATAACTCAAACACCAGTGTCATCAAGAATTTTTAACAATAAATAAAAGCATTGGTGGTGTCAGGAAACAAGTTTAAAAAAAATCAATTTCGCTTTCTGCCCATGGACGCCGCCGAGTAAGCATCGTAAAGTCTCCCCTCCCACCACTGTCATGTCTAAGTCAGAGTCTCCCAAAGAGCCTGAACAGCTGCAGAAGCTTTTCATTGGAGGTTTGAGCTTTGAAACAACCGATGAGAGTCTGAGGAGCCATTTTGAGCAATGGGGAACGCTTCAGGACTGTGTGGTAATGAGAGATCCAAACACCAAGCGCTCCAGAGGCTTTGGGTTTGTCACCTATGCCACTGTGGAAGACGTGGATGCAGCCATGAATGCAAGGCCACACAAGGTGGATGGAAGAGTTGTGGAACCAAAGAGGGCTGTCTCGAGAGAAGATTCTCAAAGACCTGGTGCCCACTTAACTGTGAAAAAGATTTTTGTCGGTGGCATTAAAGAAGACACTGAAGAACATCATCTAAGAGATTATTTTGAACAGTATGGGAAAACTGAAGTGATTGAAATCATGACTGACTGAGGCAGTGGCAAAAAGAGAGGCTTTGCTTTTGTGACCTTTGAGAACCATGACTCTGTAGACAAGATTGTCATTCAAAAATACCACACTGTGAATGGACACAACTGTGAAGTAAGGAAAGCTTTATCTAAGCAAGAGATAGCTAGTGCTTCTTCCAGCCAAAGAGTTCTGGGAACTTCAGTGGTGGTCGTGGAGGTGATTTTGGTGGGAATGACAACTTTGGCCATGGAGGAAACTTCAGTGGGCGAGGTGGCTTTGGCGGCAGTCGAGGTGGTGGTGGATATGGTGGCAGTGGGGATGGCTCTAACGGATTTGGTAACGATGAAAGCAACTTTGGAGGTGGTGGAAGCTATAATGATTTTGGCAATTACAACAATCAATCTTCAAATTTTGGACCCATGAAAGGAGGAAACTTTGGAGGCAGAAGCTCTGGCCCCTATGGTGGTGGAGGCCAATACTTTGCCAAACCACGAAACCAAGGTGGCTATGGCGGTGGCAGAAGGTTTTAATTACTGCCAGGAAACAAAGCTTAGCAGGAGAGGAGAGCCAGAGAAGTGACAGGGAAGCTACAGGTTACAACAGATTTGTGAACTCAGCCAAGCACAGTGGTGGCAGGGCCTAGCTGCTACAAAGAAGACATGTTTTAGACAATACTCATGTGTATGGACAAAAAACTCGAGGACTGTATTTGTGACTAATTGTATAACAGGTTATTTTAGTTTCTGTTCTGTGGAAAGTGTAAAGCATTCCAACAAAGGGTTTTAATGTAGATTTTTTTTTTTGCACCCATGCTGTTGATTGCTAAATTTAATAGTCTGATCATGACGTTGAATAAATGTGTCTTTTTTTAAATGTGCTGTGTAAAGTTAGTCTACTCTGAAGCCATCTTGGTAAACTACCCCAACAGTGTGAAGTTAGAATTCCATCAGGGTGATGCCAGGTTCCATTTGAAGTTTATTTGCAACCTGCTTGGGCACAGAAGCCGTTGTCTCCACAAACATTGGTGTGGTTGAACTGACAGTTAATGTGTTGTGACCTGGAGTTCACTGTTAAAAGGGTCACCCAAGCAAAGTCCTAGAGTTTATTTGGTTATTAATATGATTGTTGGCACATCCTATGCAATATATCTAAATTGAATTATGGTATCAGATAAAATTATAGATGGGATTAAAGCTTGTGTATCGTCCATTATCATGTGTAATCAATAAACGATTTAATATTCTCTTGAAAAATAAAAAAATTAAAAAACTTAAAAATTTGGGGCGCCTGGGTGGCGCAGTCGGTTAAGCGTCCAACTTCAGCCAGGTCACGATCTCGCGGTCCGGGAGTTCGAGCCCCGCGTCAGGCTCTAGGCTGATGGCTCAGAGCCTGGAGCCCGTTTCCGATTCTGTGTCTCCCTCTCTCTCTGCCCCTCCCCCGTTCATGCTCTGTCTCTCTCTGTCCCAAAAATAAATAAACGTTCAAAAAAAGAAAATTAAAAAAAAAACTTAAAAATTTAAAAAATTTTAAAAAATCAATTTCTCACAGTTATAATCTCCAGGACTATCTAAAGACCTAGCAGATGATTGGTTGGTTGAAACAATAAGTTTGCATGAATGACTAAAGAGTGAATGAATTTGAATCAGTGAATGGTTCTGATATCAGCCTGTGAGGAGAGGGTAAAATATGGGTTACTAGAAAAGAAGGAGATGAGTATTTGAGAAAGGGAGAGCCTCTTATAAGCTAAGGCCATTTATCAAAAGAAACATGAAACCGGTACATGGATTAATTATTAATTAGTGCTGAGTAATTTAGGGGGCTATTTGAGGGCACGGGTATCCAAATATAGACAGAATCTGACTTGGGTCTTTTCTCTGAGCCTCAGAGGATTATTTACTGTACATCTATTCTTTGGAATATGAAGAGACTGAAGCGGGGCTTAGGACCCAGAAGACCTCCCTCTTCCACTTCCCCCCAAAATGTTGGCCTGTGTTACAGGCTTCAACCACTTCTTTTCAAGACCTAGACACAAATCTGGTTCAATAAAAACAATTAGCAGAAGAGAGAACATTCAAGAGTTGTAATTACCTAAATGTCCCACCATTAACCATTTGAATGACTAAATCCTCTGCATTGATTGTTTTAATGAATGATAATTAAAACCAAATAACCTCTAGGCTCATTTGATGCTACAGTGACAAAACTGAACCTCTAGGCATTATATTGCAAGGCCCTGAATTGAGCCAGGGGAAGCCAGATAGATAAAGTACAAGGAGAATGAGATGGTGAGTGGAAAGGTACTGGTGCACACTGGAGTAGAAAGAAGATGATGGGGGTGTCTGGGTGACTCAGTCAGTTAAGCGTCTGACTTTGGCTCAGGTCATGATCTCACGGTTTGTGAGTTCGAGCCCCGTGTGGGACTCTGTGCTGACAGCTCAGAGCCTGGAGCCTGCTTCGGATTCTGTCTCCCTCTCTCTATCCCTCCCTGACCAGTGCTCTGTCTCTCTGTCTCTAAACAATAAATACATGTAAAAAACAAAAAAAAATTTTTTTTTAATTAAAAAAAAAAAAAAAAGAAAGAAGGTGATGGCTGCCCTAGCAAACACATTTCAGTTATCCATTGATGGGAGAGCCCTCAATACCACTCCCTAGTTAGGAAAATTCTTCCAGGAAAACACTTTCAGTCAGAAAAATGCCTTTGTAACAAATAGTGGTGGGGTTAAAGCAATTGCTTCCTGCTATTGCCTACCACCAGCCGCCACGCAGCTCAGCCCCTGGCTTCTGCCCTCTGAAGCAATGGCTTCCCTCATTGTCAAATCACTTTACTCAGTTCCAGAAGGCCTGCTAGGAAGATTATGTGTTGTCAGCAAAGACACATGAGAGAGGATTTTTAACTTTTTAAATCTAAAGTAAGAATTTTGCAAGGCAGAATTTCCAACTCAAACAATATTATAATGGAAAGAGATTAAACAGATTTTGTGGAGACCGCCTTCAGGCAAACAAGCTTGAGCAATGGAATGTGGAAAAGGCCACAGTGACCACCTGGTTGATACAGACAGGCCCATCAGGTGACCCACCTCAAAATGTCCTTAGGCCCTAACTGACCAATGGGCTCCTTACGACTAGGCACAGTTACCAAAAAAGGTAAGATTCTATACGTTGCCAAACCTCCTCTTTTTCCCCCTTTAAAAGCAGCCCCCACCCACTGCGTCTTTGCAGACAGCCACTCTTCTGCTCTCGTGCCCACCACTCGCTTGTGGTGTATTCAATACATTTTTGTCTCCTTTGTTCTGCCTCAGGTGAATTCTTTCATCTCCCACACCATTGGCTTCCACCTGATCTGATTGTTGCCCCACATTTGGTGGCTCCCCTCCTATGAAGAGATACCCCATTTAGACACCACAGATTTGGTTTGCCATATTCATAATACAGAGGAAGCCATCATCTTGAATAAGTTAAAGGAAGAAACTGTCATACTCATCATTATACCCTGGTGCAGCACGGGTTCACAAAAATAATTGTTTGAACAGAACTCAACACAAAGTAATTTAAACTAAAAGCCAGGACAGACCTAACAATATGAATGTACAAATCATGCACTAGTGGATCTTTCCAAAGCACTATATTTGTTGAAATTTTGAAATACATACAATGGCAGGTGAGCAGTCTCCATGATTGGTTGCTCTGTGGCACGTGTAAAAAGTGTTCTAAGCTTTTCTTCTGCAGGACAAGCATTTCTAAGTTGAAGTCAGAGCCAGAAAGTTTGGGCAGTTCAGCACTTTTTATAACCAATCAGTGAATCAACATTTATAAAGCACTTATCGCGTGCAACGCACTGTTCTAAGGCGCTGGGATTATAATGAAGAGTCACTGGGGTTGAAAAGGGACTTTGGTCACCTCCATTTTGACCTTGGTCTGTACTTCCTGATTTAAATTCTCCTTTGTTTATCTCTTAGACAAAAAAACCCAGGAGGCAGGGGCGCCTGGGTGGCGCAGTCGGTTAAGCATCCGACTTCAGCCAGGTCACGATCTCGCGGTCCATGAGTTCGAGCCCCGCGTCAGGCTCTGGGCTGATGGCTCAGAGCCTGGAGCCTGTTTCCGATTCTGTGTCTCCCTCTCTCACTGCCCCTCCCCCGTTCATGCTCTGTCTCTCTCTGTCCCAAAAATAAATAAACGTTGAAAAAAAAATAATTAAAAAAAAAAAAAACCCAGGAGGCAAAGCATCCTCTGACAGGAACATAATTACCCTTCAAGCAATAACAACTGCCCTGAGCCAGCAAGACCCTGCTTGATTGACCCCAAGATAATGACCTTTACTGCCCATCTGCATGTACCCACTGACCTTTGTCTCATGTTTTCCTTATATAAAGGTAAAAGTATTTTCCGCACTGTGAAGACAGTCTTTGAGAGGCTTAGTCCCCTGTCTTCTGACTGGTGACGTCACTGAAATAAATTTCCTGTCTTATTTCACTACTGCTCCTCTTCCTGCCTTGGGATTTGTCAGTGGCCGGTGGTGGCTCCTGGTCCGCTTGGGACCCCCAGAGCCTGGTGCTCTTGCACCCCTGTGCCCCAGTTACAGGATCCCCTAAAAGTACAGGAAGGCTCTTCCCCAATGAAATACAAGTTACCCCCAAATCTTCTATTTGCTTGAAATTTTTATTAAGACCCTCATAATCAAATAAAACTTGATACCAAGTACATGAGTTGATTATTAATTAGCGCTGACTGATTTAGTGGGCTACTTGAGGGCATAAGTATCCAAATGTAGACAGAAAGCAACTATTTTAAAATAGTGTGGGGCACCTGGGTGGCTCACTTGGTTGAGCAGCAACTTCGGCTCAGGTCCTGATCTCACGGTTCATGAGTTCGAACCCCACATGGGGGGCTCGGTGCTGACAGCTCGGAGCCCGGAGCCGGCTTCAGATTCTGTGTCTCCCTCTCTCTCTGCCCCTCCTCTGCTCTCTCTCAAAAATAAGTAAACATTGAGTGCGCCCCGCAGTCCTTCGGATCTGTCTCTTGCTTCAACAGTGTTTGGACGGAACAGACCCAGGGACGCCCATTCTACCGGCCTCCCACCACCCTCAACCTTTTTTCCAGTCGCAACCTTCGGAGCCATCTTCTTGCCACCCTCTGCCTCCGGGACCAGCCAACACGCGATTTTGAATTTAGCTCCTCATTACCAATCAACCCCGAGCGCCCAAATTAGTCAGAAGTACTCCACAGAGGTGGAAGCCACCGTCAACATGCACCTGCGGGCCTCCTACACCTACCTCTCACGGGGCTTCTATTCCAACCGGGACGACGTGGTCCTGGAGGGCGTGGGCCATTTCTCCCGCGGGGTGGCTGAGAAGAAGCGGGAGGGCGCCGAGCGTCTCTTGAAGATGCAAAACCAGTGCGGGGGCCATGGCCTCTTCCGGGAAGTGTAGACGCCGTCCCACGATGAGTGGGGTAAATCCTTGGACGCCAGGGAAGCCGCCCTGCTTCTGGAGAAGAAGTTGAAGCAGGCCCTTCTGGATCTGCATGCCCTGGGCTCTGCCCGCGCAAACCCCCATCTCTGTGACTTCCTGGAGGATCACGTTCTAGATGAGGAAGTGAAACTCATTAAGAAGATGGGCGACCACCTAAGTAATCTCTGCAGGCCGTCCGGTCCCCAGGCTGGGCTGGGCGAGTATCTCTTCCAAAGGCTCACCCTCAAGCACGGCTAGAAGTCTCTGGAGCCCAGCAGCCTTTGAGAGGGTCCCTCTGACATCCGCCAGGTGCCAGGGCTTGTGCCTGAGTCTCTCCTTGCAGCCACTAGGCAGCTTTTTAACCACGTGGAGCCCTCTCCCAAGCGGTGGACCAAATGAAAACAATAAAGCTTTCTGCAGCAAAAAAAAAAAAAAAAAAAAAAAAAAAAAAAAAAAAAAGAAAAAAAGTAAACATTTAAAAATTTTAAAAATAAAATAGTGCAATTTTCATAGCCTGGGTGTGTGTAATAGGACCCATGCACAATGGCATCTATGATGTGCCAAATAAATGAGTTCACAAAATGCACACTATAAATTAAACAATCATAGAAAACACAGTGCCAACTTCTCCCCTAGTAATCTTAAATTCAGATGCCTGTGTTTGTCATTTTTTTTAATATTTATTTATTTTTGAGACAGAGAGAGACAGAGCATGAGTGGGGGAGGGTCAGAGAGAGGGAGACAAAGCATCCGAAGCAGGCTGCAGGCTCTGAGCTGTCAGCACAGAGCCCAACATGGGCCCGAACTCACAGACTGTGAGATCATGACCCAAGCTGAAGTCGGATGCCCAACCGACTGAGCCACCTAGGGGCCCCTGTGTTTGTCATTATAGCAAACACTTTGTCTCTTTTAATTGTTTCCTTTTTTTTTTTTACCATGTACGTGTATTCTCTATTACCATTTCTCCATCCACCTCGCTCCCACCAAATCTGTACCCATAATGGTACTTTTTTCTTTCAGGGAACTATCCAAGTTTGCAAAAGTTGACAAGAGGCATATCTCTTCAGCAAGAATAGGTCAGAAAAAAAAAATTACTATATTGAATTAATTTCAGATGATGTAAAGACCGAAATGGGAAAAGCAAAAGTCTTAAATGATTAGAAACCCATTTGGGAGACTCTGACATCCAGACATAAACAAGATCCAAAACACAAAACATACAGAAAAATATTCATAAATTCAACTACATTAACACATAAAGCTTCTAAATAACAACATTGACCATTTTAAAAAGTTAAGAAAAAGCTACAGACTGAGAGATGATATTTAGGAATGTAGATTAGCACAATTACTTTCAAGGCAATTTGTCTACATTTCATGAAGTTGGAAATACACATATCCTATACTCCAGCAATCCTACTGTAAAATGTATAGCTGGAACAGTAATTCTCAAACTTTAGCTTGTGTCAGAACCACTGGGGAGCTTGTGAAAATACAGTTTGTGGAGTCCCACCACCAGTTTCTGATTGAGTAAACCTGGGTAAAGGCCCTAGAATTTGCATTTCTAACAAGTTCCAGATGATATTAATGCTCTTGCTGCTGATTCAGGCACTACATTTTGCAGATAACTGCCCCCAAAGAAACCTCATACCTGCACTTAAGGGGACACATGCAAAAAAATGTTAACCACAGGATTGTCCACAGTTGTGACAAACTAGAAACCAACAATAAGGAAATGGATGGATAAATGTATATTCAAGCAGGGCAATTAAATGAATGAACAACACGTATCGATATGAATAATTCTCAAATCCTAATGGTGAGGGGAAAAACAAGCTGTAAAAGAATATATTCAAGATACCAATAAGGTAAATCTTATACAACAGTCTACTGTTTATGTGTACATTCACATGTACCAAAAGTACAAAAGCAGGGATAGCAAAGATACATGTTAGTGAGGGGTTAAGGGAATTAAGATTGGGAAGGGGTTCAAAAGGAGCCTCACTGTATCTGTGATCTCTTGTTTCTTTAAAACTGACCTGGAGCCCACTCCTTTCCAATTCCCTCCTCCCTACCCCAGCAGAGGGCACTGAGAAAGTAAGATCAGCCACCGTGTCTGGAGGAGAACTGCAAAGCATGTTTCAACGGGAGCATCCCTCTCTGCACAGCAAAATGATACAGGATTGAGAATGATCTATTTCACTACTTTTCATTTCTTTTTTCCTGGCTTTCTCTTTTTTAATATTTTTTAATGTTTATTCTTTTTTTTTTTTCTTTTTTGGGAGAGAGACACAGAGCACGAGCAGGGAAGGGGCAGAGAGAGAAGGAGACAGAATCTGAAGCAGACTCCAGGCTCTGAACTGTCAGCACAGAACCTGTTGCGGGGCTCAAGCACACGAACCTCGAGATCATGACCTGAGCCGAAGTCGGACGCTCAACTGACTGAGCCACCCAAGTGCCCCAGTGTTTTGGGGTTTTTTCCTGGTTTTCCAAACAAACTTAGACATCAGTACCTGCCTATATGGAAAGAAGGAAGGAAGGAAGGAAGGAAGGAAGGAAGGAAGGAAGGAAGGAAGGAAGGAAGGAAGGAAGGAAGGAAGGAAATGATGGATCACACCAGCACTTATTAGAAGGATAATGCCTCTCTTTAGAGAATAGATATATTTTATCATCATGGTGTGTGAGAGGCACAGTGGGAGCCACAAAATCAATAATAACACCAACTTATATTTCCATAGTACCTTTCCATTTCCAAGCTGTTTCACTGGGAGTAGAAAATAGACAGTCATATAAAGTAAGAGAAATTCAATGTACGCTGTTATGACTACCATAGGTTTGGGCTCTGATGAAAAAAATTCCTTCTTCCTTTGAATGTGAAGAGGTTCAGGGCATGTTAACCCCAAAATATGCTGCTTTGACATATAGACTATTTTGAGTTAAAGGCACTGGAAAACAGTGAATATAAGAAAAAGACTCTGACTTTCCTTCTGGTTCTTAAAAGCAGGAGATGAAATTCCCATGCACAGATGTCCTCCTAATGCAAAAAGGAAAGTAACATTCTTATCATCAAGGACGAGAAGCTGAGACCCAGAGAATCCTACACAAGCAGACCTTGTTAAAAGCATCCTCTCCCTTCAGCTGCCCCACAGTCTAGTCACTTCTGCACACTTGCCTTTGTTCAACTTTATACAAGAGCAAATAGGTTTTGCCATTTTTTGAGTCTTCATTCCTTAGGAGGTCTCATGTGTCACATAAAACTTAACGTAAGTAGGGGCCAGTAAATATTTGTGGGACATATGAATAAATGAAGGAATCTATCTTTCTTGTAGTCTCTGTTCATCTTCCTATTTTTTAAGTTTATTTATTTATTTTTAGAGAGAGAGAGAGAGAGAGAGAGAGAGTGTGTGTGTGTGTGTGTGTGTGTGTGTGTGTGCATGCGTGCCTGTGAATGGGAGGGGCTGAGAGAGAGAGAGAATCCTAAGCAGTCTCCTCACTATGAATGCTGAGCCTGATGCGGGGCCGAACCCATAAACCTCGAGACCATGACCTGAGCAGAAGTCAAAAGTCAGACACCTGACTGACTGAGCCACCCAGGCACCCCTGTTCATCTTCCTATTAATATTCTCCCCACTAATTCTAGATACCCTCCAGAGGGTGGTGCACTGCCAATGTACCAAGATATTTCAATCTTTTGCTTTTAATTCAACCTCACATGCCCACTATACAAGAGGTGCTGCAGAATCTCACACTCTCTGCTACCAAACAAACATCATTTTATTTTCTCCAAAAGAAAAAACTCAAAACAGGGTCCCCTTCACATCCCATCTGCCACCAACGCTTATCACTTCTTTCCCTATAATTGTTTCAGTCTTTTGTCACTGTTTACCATTGTTAATATAGTTCAGAATAACATAACAAATTTAAACTGAACATTGCCAATACAAAGTATTTTAAATTAATCTTACTTAACCCTTGAAACTGTATAAAACTGGGTATTTATCTTAGAGAAGTGAAGCTTGTGTTCATACAAACCTGTATGTTTATAAAAACATAAATGCTTACAGCGGTATTATTTGTAAGAGTCAAAGACTAGAAACAACTCAAATATCCCCCAGTAGGTGAATGGATACACTGCGGTACACTCATATAATGGAATACTACTCGTTAGTTACTCGTTAATAAAAAAGAACTATTAACACATGCAACAACCTGGATGGGTCTTAAGAGCCTTCTACTGAGTGAAAAAGTCAATCTCAAAAGTTGACACATTGTATAATTTTCTTTTACATAACATTCTCAAAATGACAAAGTTATAGTGATGGAGAAGAGATTGGGTGACAGGGAGGGTGTGACTTTCAGGGATGATAAAAGGGAACTTCCTTGTGGCAGTGGACCAGTTCTATATCCTGACTGTGCCAGTAGTTACACAAATCTATATATTTGAAAATTTCATAGAACTATGCAGCAAACCACCCTCCAAATCAGTATTTGTAAGAACTGTGAAATCTAAATAAAATCTGAATTATTGTTAGTATTTACCAATGTCCACTGACTGGTTTTGATAGTGTTATCATTGGAGGAAGTGGAGTAAAGGATCCACAGGAACTTTATACTGTGTTTGCAATTTTGAGGATACAAAATTATTTTGAAATAAAAAGCTTACAATGACTATTTTATTTTTTTAATGTCTATTTTTGAAAGAGAGAGACAGAGAGAGAGAGAGAGAGAGAGAGAGAGAGAGAGAACACATGCACACGCACAAGCAGGGGAAGGGCAGAGACAGAGGGAGACAGAGGATCCAAAGTGTGCTCCCCACTGACAGCAAAGAGCCCGACATGGGGCTCAAACTCACAAATTGTGAGATCACAACCTGAGCCGAAGTTGGAGGCCCAACCAACTGAACCACCCAGGCACAATGACCACTTTTAATTAGAAGGGCTACCAAGTAAAAAATTCACTTTGGGAAGATCCTCACTTGCAAACATTAGGGCTATATTTAATATTCTGTAGATCTACATATTCTGAATCCTTCCAAAAACTTAATAAAAACAATGACACTCTGAATTGGTAGCTGATAATTGTGATTAATGAGAATCAAATGTAATTTTACTAACCTGGAGCTATAGCTGCCATCAGGGTTTCCAGAATAACTGCTTCCACTGAATTGGTCTGCTTTTACTCTCCATAAGGCTAGCCTCCCCTACATCTGCTGTGCAGGAGTCACCTGGCCTGAAATGTGATTGGGCAGGGGGTGGGGCACATAAAGCTAGTACTCAAAACAGTACGGTACTGGCACAAAAATAGACACATAGATCAACAGAACAGAATATAAAGCCCATAAATAAACACAAAATTAGAAGGTCAATTAATCTTTGACAATGTTGGCAAGAATATGCAATGGAAAAAAGACAGTCTCTTCAACAAATGATGCTGGGAAAACTGGACAATTACATGCAAAAGAATGAAACTGGACCACTTTTTTACACCATACACAAAAATAAGCTCTCACATTAAGGACCTAAATGTGAGACAGGAAACCATCAAAATCCTAGAACACAGTATAGGCAGTAATTTCTCCAACATTGGCCATAACAACATTTTTCTAGATATGTCTCCTGAGGCAAGAGAAATAAAAGCAAAAAGAAACTCTGGGACATCAAATAAAAAGCTTCTACATCAAAGAAAACAATAAACAAAACTAAAAGACAACCTACAGAATGGGTGAAGACATTGGCAAACAACATAGCCGATAAAGGGTTAGTATATATAAAGTAAATATATATAGTTAGTAAATATAAAGAACTTCTACAACTCAGGGTGCTGCTTAAGCCTGCTTATGCTCTGTTTCTGTCTCTCTCAAAAATAAACTTTAAAAAAAACAATAATTAAAAAAGAACATACAAATCAACACCAAAAAAACTCCCATGTAATCCACTTTAAAAGTGGGCAAAAGACATGAACAGACATTTCTCCAAAGAAGACATTCAGATGGCCAACAGACACACAAAAAAAGATGCTGAACATCACTCATCATCAGAGAAATGCAAATCAAAACTACAGTGAGAGGGGCATCTGGGTGGCTCAGTCAGTTAAGTGTCCAACTTCAACTCAGGTCACTATCTCACAGTTCGTGAGTTTGAGCCCCACATCTGGCTCTCTGATGCCAGCGTGGAACCCACTTTGGATCCTGTTTTCTTCTCTCTGCCCCTCCCCCACTTGAGTGTGCACACATTCTCTCAAAAATAAAATAAGCATTAAAAACAAAAACTACAATGAGATATCACCTCACACCTGTCAAAGTGGCTAAGATCAAAAACACAAAAACAACAAGTATTGGCAAGGATGTGGAAAAAGTAGCCCTGTGCACAGTTGGTGGGGATGCAAACTAGTACAGCCACTGTGGAAGACAGTATGAATATTCCCTCAAAAAGGTAAAATAGAAGTACATTACAATACAGTATCACACTACTGGGTATTTACCCAAAAAATACAAAAACACTAATTCAAAGGGATATCTACACCCCTATGTTTATTGCAGCATTATTTACAATAGCCCAGTTTTGGGAACAGCCCAAGTTTCAAGATAATTGAAATTTTCAATTATTCAAGATAAATGAATAAAGAAGATGTGAGATAGATACACACACACACACACACACACACACACACACACACACAATGGAATACTATTCAGCCATAAAAATGAATGAAAGCTTGCCATTTGTAACAACATGGATAGATCCAGAGAGTAAAATTCTAAGCAAAATAAGCCAGTCAGAGAAAGACAAATACCATATGACTTCACTCATATGTGTAATTTAAGAAACAAAACAAATGAGCAAAGAGGGGGAAAAAAGAGAGAGACAAACCAAAAAACAAACTCTTGACTATAGAGAACAATTGGATGTTTACCAGAGGGGAGGTGGGTAGGGGGATGGGTGAAATAGGTGGAGGGGATTAAGAGTACACTCACTTATCTTGAGGGGAGCCTGAGTGGCTCAGTCAGCTGAGCATCTGACTCTTGATTTCAGCTTGGGTCATGATCCCAGGGTTGTGGGATCAAGCCTGTGTCGGGCTCTGCGCTGAGCATGGGGCCTACTTGGGATCCTCTCTCTCCCCCTCTGCCCCTCTCCCCAACTCATTCTCTCTCTCTAAAATAAGAAAAAAATAAATTAAAAAAAAAAGAGTATTCTATCTTGATGAGCACTGAGTGATACATGGAACTGTTGAGTCACTATATTTTATACCTGAAACTAATAAAACACTATGTTAACTGGAACTAAAATTAAAAAAATCAAGTGTACAACATGATGATTTATGAATGCAATGTGAAAGGGGAAATAAGTTAACTTTTGTAATTTGGTTTTATGTCATTTATAATTTGATTTTATGTCATTTAAAAATTTCCCTTTGAGATGGAACAAGTTTAAAAAAAAATCAAGGCTGAAAAAAGGATTCTGGGAACATAGTAGATAAGAAGCACCAGAAATCTGTCTCCTAACCTAGACAACAACTACACTGGTAGAATCTGTCTGATGTAACTATTTTGGAGCTCTGGAGTCTACGAAAGGTTTGAACTTACAGGGAAATGCCTGGATAGCAAACAGGTTAATTTGGGTCCATTTCAACTCTCAGTTCAATAGCAGCTGCACATCCTTTACCCTCCAGCCCTACAGGCAGACAGCTCTATGGGCATTCCTGCAGCAGCCTGCATACAACTATGGAAGCCAGTGTTTGCAATAAGGATTTTGTCCTCCAAATACTGGGGATCTGTACCCTGATTCCCTAATCACTGCATCTGATCACACAGGTGCAGACACAGAGATGGACAGCTATTATTGCACTGCCCCGTGGGCCCCCTCACCTCACATTGTTGCACGCCTCTCCCCATCTGACTGAAGCAATGTCAATGAAATTTAGAGGACTAGACCATCTCCCCACCCCCCCCCCCACCCCGCCCTGCCACCTCTTCATTTTCTTCTTTTTCCCATTTTGGGAGTCAGACATTAAAGACTAGGGCATTCAGGGGCACCTAGCTGGTTCACTCAGAAGAGCATGTGACTCTTGATCTCGGGGTTGTGAGTTCAAGCCCCATGTTGGGTGTAGACATTACAAAATTAGAAAGGCATCATATAGGGGCACCCGGGCGGCTCAGTCGGTTAAGTGTTTGACTTCGGCTCAGGTCATCATCTCACAGTTTGTGAGTCTGCGGCCCACATCAGGCTCACTGCTGTCAGCACGGATCCTACTTTGGATCCTCTGTCACCCCCTCTCTCTCTGCCCCTCCCTGCGCACAGTCTCTCTCTCTCTCTCAAAAATAAATGAACATTAAAAAAAGGAAATGAAAAAGAAAGGCACCATATGTCCCCAGAGAAAAGCACAGACTCAAAAAATGACCTGAGAGCACCTTAATTCTATACTGCAGGCTGACCCTTCACAGAGAAAGCCTACAATTTTTTTTAATGTTTATTTATTTTGAGAGAGAGAGAGAATATGAGCAGGGGAGGGTCAGAGAGAGAGAGAATCCCCACAGGCTCCATACTCAGCGCAGAGCCAAACACAGGGCTTGATCTCATGACCATGAGATCATGACCTGAACCCAAACCATGAGTCAGACACCTAACCAACTGAGCCACCCAGGCACCCCAGCCTACAAGTTTTCTGAAAAGCAAAACAAAACAAAACCAAAAGCCAAAAAATCTTGGGAAAGGAAGAGAATCTGATTTCCAGAGTTAGGCCATATCATTAGATTCAAATACTCATGTTTTCAACAACAACAACAACAAAACCCACAAGGCATACAAAGAAACAGGAAGAAGAAAAAAACCATACCAACAGACCCATCTCAATAGGTGGACCTACTACACAATGTCTGAACAAAGTAGACATATCAATAGGGAGATGATTACCCCATCTAATCCCCATCGTAACCAAAAGAAACCAAAAAGAGATTCTAGAGCCCAAAAGCACAATAACTAAAATAAAATTTTCAGAGATGGATTTGAGCAGGCAGAAGAAAGAATTAGCAAATTTGAAGAAAGAACAATGGAAACTATCGAGTCTGAGGAATGAAAAGAAAAAAGATTAAAGGAAAGTGAACAGGGTCTACCATCAAGCAAACCATCACACACAGTGTGGGAGTCTCAAAATAAGAAAGAGAAAGGAGAAGAGATTATTTAAAGAAATAAGGGCTGAAAACTTGCCAAATTTGATGAGCTAATGAATATAAACACCCAGCAAGCTCAACAAATTCCAAGTAGTATGAAATCAAAAGAGACCCACACCAAGATACATTGTGATCAATCTATTGAAAGAAAAAGAACAAGAGAGAATCTTAAACACACCAAAAGAGAAGTAACTCATCATATCAGGGACCCTCCATAACATTATTCACAGATTTCTCATCAGATACCGTGAGAGCCAGAAGGCAGTGGACTGAAATATTCAAAGTGCTAAACGAAAAAATTGTGAACCAAGAATCTTGTATCTGGCAGAAGTGTCCTTCAAAAATGAGACAGCCTCAGATGAGGGAATTTGTTACCACTAGGCCTACCCTGCAGGAAATGTTAAAGGGAGTCCTGCAGGTTGAAATGAAAAGACATTAGCCTATAACTCATAGCTGTGTGAAGAAATAAAGATATTGTGAAGGCAAATATGTGGGCAACTATAAAACCAGTATCATCTGTAAAAAATGGTTCGTAACTCTACTTTTTGCTTTCTACATGATTTAAGAGAATAATACATTTTTAAGATTTTATTGTTAAGTAATCTCTCCACCCAACATAGGGCTCAAACTTACAACCCCAAGATCAAGAGTTGCAAGCTCCACTGACTGAGTCAGCCAGGCACCCCAAGAATACTACATTAAAAAAAAACAAAACAATCATTAATCTAAAGCTCATATTCTTATAACTGATTTATGATTCCACATTTTATTTCCTACACAACTGACTAATACATTATAAATAACAATTATTAGTTTATGGTTTGGGACACACCACGTATAAAGATGGATCCTGTGACATCAATAACTAAAAGTAATGGGGAGGGAGCTATATAGGAGCACAGTTTTTGTACGTTATTAAAGTTAAGCCGGCATAAATTGAAATTAGAATGTTTATAACTTTAAGCTGTCAAATCTAATTCCCATGGCAACCACAAAGAAAATAGTTACAGAATATACACAAAAGAAGGGAATTAAGGCATTTTACTACAAAAAATATCAGCTAAACACAAAAGAAAACAGTAATGCAGGAAATAAGGGACAAAAAAAGCTATTAGGCATACAAAACACATAGCAAAATGACAGGAGTTCCTCTTTATCAGTTATTACTTCAAATGTAAATAGATTAAACTCTCCAATCAAAATACAGAGGTTGACAGAATGGACTTAAAATAATGATTTAGCTCTATGCTCTCTACTGTAGATTCATTTTATTTTATTTTTTTCAGAGACTCACTTTAGATCCAAAGACACAAATAGGTTGAAAGTGAAAGGATTAAAAAAAAGTCTTTCTGGGGCGCCTGGGTGGCGCAGTCGGTTAAGCGTCCGACTTCAGCCAGGTCACGATCTCGCGGTCCGTGAGTTCGAGCCCCGCGTCAGGCTCTGGGCTGATGGCTCAGAGCCTGGAGCCTGTTTCCAATTCTGTGTCTCCCTCTCTCTCTGCCCCTCCCCCGTTCATGCTCTGTCTCTCTCTGTCCCAAAAATAAATAAACGTTGAAAAAAAAAATTTTTTTAAATAAAAAAAAAAAGTCTTTCTATGCAAATAGTAGCCAAAACAAAGCAGAGGTGGCTATACTAATATTGGACAAAATAGACTTTTTAAAAAGTTTGTTTGTTTATTTATTTATTTATTTATTTATTTATATAAAGAGAGCACGTGCAGGGGGAATAGAGGGGTAGGGGAAGGGAGAGAATCCCAAGCAGGCTCTGCACTGTCAGCATGGAGCCCAGTACGGGGCTCAAACTCATGAACCATGAGAATGTGACTTCACTTGATCTTAGCCAAAAGGCCAAGAAGTGATTCTGTGAGAACATGACTTGAGCGGAAATCAAGAGTTGGAGGTTTAACCAACTGAGCCACCAGGCACCCCCCAAAATAGGCTTTAAATTTTTAAAAGTTTGCAAGATGGGGTGCCTGCGTGGCTCAGCCGGTTAAGCATCCAACTTCAGCTCAGGTCAAGAAATCCAGGTTCATGAGTTCAAACCCCTCTTTGGACTGTGTTGACAGTTCAGAGCCTGGAGCCTACTTTGGATTCTATGTCTCTCTCTCTGCTCCTCCCCTGCTTGCACTCTGCACTCTGTCTCTCTCTCTCTCGAAAATAAATAAACATTTAAAAAGCTTGCAAGAGTCAAAGAAAGACATTATGTATTAGTAAGTGGTTGAATACAATAAGAGGATAACAATTGTAAACATTTATGCACCTAATAATGAAAATCAAAATATATAAAGCAGAAACTGACGGAATTGAAGGGGAAAGTGGAAGTTCCACAATAATAGTTGGAGACTTTAATACCTTATTCTTAATAATTAATAGAACAAATAGAAGATAATTAAAGGGAGGATTTGAACGCAATAAATCAAATAGATCTGAAAGGCATATAGAGAACACTCTACCCAACACCAGTGTACACATTCTCCTTAAGTGCACATTGGACATTTTCCAGGATAAGCTATATGTTAGGCCACAGATGAAGCCTCAAAATACTTTAAAAGATGGATAGCATACAAAATATCTTCTCTCATCACAAGATGAAGTTAGAAATCAGTAACAGAAGGAAAACTGGAACATTAATAAATTTATAGAAATTAAACAACACACTCTTAAATAACCAATGAATCAAAAATGAAATCACAAAGGACGTTTTCTAATTTCTAATTTTTTAATAGTTAGAAACTAATGAAAATGAAAACACAACATACCAAAACTTATGGGACACAGCAAAAGGATTGTTAAGGGGGAAATTTATAGCTATAAATGTTTATATTAAAAAAACAAGAAAGATCTCAAATCAATAACCTAACTTAACAACCTAAGAAACTAAGAAACAAAGTAACAATAAACTCAAAACTAGCTGAGGAGAAGATAATATAGAGCATAAATGAATGTAATAAAGGGTAAGAGTAATAAATGTAATAAACAATGGAGAAAATCAATAAAACCAAAAGTTGGTTTTTCAAAAATATCAGCAAATTGTTATACCTTTAGCTAGATTGAATAGGAAAAAAGAGAAGACACAAATTATTTTAAAAAAACAAAAAAATAAAAATAAATGAAAGTGGGGATATTACCGCTGAATCTACAGATATAAAAATTATTATAAGAGAACACTGTGAGCAACTATATGCCAACAAATTCGATAACCTAGATGAAGTGGACAAATTCCTAGAAAACACGAAAACTGCCAAGTCTAAATAAGAAATAGAAAATCTTTTTTTTTTTTTTTAACGTTTATTTATTTTTGGGACAGAGAGAGACAGAGCATGAACGGGGGAGGGGCAGAGAGAGAGGGAGACACAGAATTGGAAACAGGCTCCAGGCTCTGAGCCATCAGCCCAGAGCCTGACGCGGGGCTCGAACTCACGGACCGCGAGATCGTGACCTGGCTGAAGTCGGATGCTTAACCGACTGCGCCACCCAGGCGCCCCAAGAAATAGAAAATCTGAATAGACCTGTAACAAATAAGGAAATTGAATCAGTAATCAAAAACCTCCCCCAAAATAAAAGCATTAGAACTGATGGCTCCATGGTGAATTCTACCAAACATTTAAAGAAGAGCTAATACCAATCCTTCTCAAACTTTTGAAAGAACTGAAGAGGGGAGAACACTTCTAATCTCATGAGATCAGCATTTCTGTGATACCAAAGCCAGTCAATGACACTACAAAAAAAGAAAACCACAGACTATTATCTCTTATGAGCATTGACGCAAACGTTCTCAAGAAATACTAGCAAACCAAATTCGACAGCATTTTTGGTCAAAATTTTCTTTAAATTCTTGTTAGTTAACATATAGTATAATACTGATTGCAGGAGTAGAATTTAGCAATTCATCACTTACATGTAATACCCAATGTTCATTACAGCAAGTGTCCTCTTTAATGCCTATCACCCATTTACACATTTACCCCACCCATCTCCCTCCATCAGTCTTCAGTTTGTTCTCTATCTTTGTGAGGCTCTTGTAGTTTGCTTCCCTCTCTCTTTTTTTTTTCCTGCTTCCCATATGTTCATCTGATTGTTTCCTAAATTCCACATATGAGTGAAATCATACAGTATTTGTCTTTCTCTGATGGACATATTGAGCTTAGCATAATACACTCTAGCTCTATCCATACCATTGCAATTGGCAAGATTTCGTTATTTTTGATGGCTGAGTAATATTCCATTGCATATTTGTGTATATACTACATCTTCTTTATCCATTCATTAGTCGATAGACATTTGGGCTCTTTCCATAGTTTGGCTATTGTTGATAATGCTGCTATAAACATCAGGGTGCATGTATCCCTTTGAATCTGTATTTTTTGCATCCTTTGGATAAATACCTAGTCGTGCAATTGCTGGGTTGTAGGGCAGTTCTATTTTTAACTTTTTGAGGAAACTCCATATCAAACTCAACAGCATAATAAAAGGATAATACATCATTGCTAAGTGGGAATTATTCCTGGAATTCAAGGAGGGTTCAACATATAAAAATTGATCAGTATAATACACCATACTAACAGAATGAAGGAAAAAACCCTTCATGATCATCTCAATTGATGCAGCAAAAGTATTTGATAAAAATTCAACATTCTTTTAGGATAAACACACACACACACACACACACACACACACACACACACGCACACATGCACACGCACATGCACATGCACACCAAACTAGGAGAAAGAAAGAACAAAAGAACATCTAAATCAGAAAGAAATAAGTAAAATTATCTCTATTCACAGATAATGTGATCTTATATGTAAAAAACCTTAAAGATTTCACAAAAAAAATTGTTAGAATAAATTAATTCAGCAAAACAGCAGGATATAAAGTACACACAAAAATCAGTTGAATTTCTATACACTAATATTGAACAAACTAAAAAGGAAATTAAAAAAAAAACAGTTCTACTGGGGCACCTGGGTGGCTCAGTTGGTTAAGTGTTTGACTCTTGATTTTGGCTCAGGTCATGATCTCTCAGTTTGTGGGATCAAGCCCCATGTTGGACTCCGTGCTGGCAGCTTGGAGCCTGCTTGGGATTCTCTCTCTCTCTCTCTCTCTCTCTCTCTCTCTCTCTCTCTCTCTTTCTCTCTCTTCCCCTGTATGTGCCCCTCCCCTGTTCTCTCTTTCTCTCTCAAAAGAAATAAATAAACTTCTAAAAACTAAATAAAAAATAAAAATAGGGGCACCTGGGTGTCTCAGTTGGTTTAGCATCCAACTCTTGATTTCGGCTCAGGTCATGATCTTGTGGTTCTGATTCATGAGATCAAGTTCCGCATCCCCTGCTTGGGATTCTCTCTCTCCCTCTCTCTCTGCCCCTCCCCACCCCCCCCAACACTCTCTCTCTCTCTCAAAATAAAAAACAAATAAATAAAAATTTAAAAAAACAGTCCTACTTATAATAGCATCAAAAAGAGTAAAATACGTAAGAATTAGCTACCTAAGGAGATAAAAGACTTATACAATGAAAACTAAAAGACATTACTGAGATTAAAGACATAAATAAATTGAAACATATCCCATGCTCATGAATTAGAAGAGTTAATATGGTTAAAATATCCTTACTACTCAAAATGATCTATAGACTCAATGTAATCCCTGCAAAATGCCAATGACATCTTTTGCAGAAATAGAAAAAAATGATCCTGAAATTCATATGGAATTTCAAGGAACCCAGAGTAGCTAAAACCATCTTGAAAAAGAACAAAATTGGAGGTCTCCTACATCCTGATTTTGGAACTTACTGTAACACTACAGTAATCAAAACAGGGTGGTGGTGGCATAAAGATAGACATAGAGACCAATGGAATTGAATAGAGAGCCCAGAAATAAATCTTCTCATATATATGGACAACTGATTTTTGACAAGGGTGCCAAAGCCTTTTCCCCATTCAATGGGGAAAGGATGGTCTTTCCAACAAATGGTGATGTGAAAACTGGACATCCACGTGCAAAAGAATGATCTTGGACTCTTACCTAACACCATATACAAAAATTAAGTCAAAATTGACCACCAACCTAAACATAAAACTCTTAGAAGAAAACATGGAGCAAAAGCTTCATGACATTGGATTTGACAACGATTCCTGGATATGACACCGAAGGCCCAAGCAACAAAAGACAAAATAGACAAGTCAGACTTCAAGAAAACGTCAAACTTTTGTGCATCAAAGGACACTTTGAACAGCCTTTCCTGAGAGTTGCCATGGTTTCCTGCTTTGACAGTGCCTGGAGGGAAAAGGCGCTAACCCAAACCCCCGCTGGCTGCTCAGAGCCAGCCCTGGGCACCGCCTCACAGTTTCAGACTGCCCCAAGGCCATCACCCCTCTCCAGCGAGAGGGTGGGGGCAGCTGCTGTTGCCTCTCTTCAGCTGCTCACTGTGACCTCCTCGTCTCCCACACGGATGGGCCGGAAATACCACCAGGACTCAGAGGCCACTATCCACTGCCAGATCAGCCTGAAACTCTACACCTCCTACATCTACCTATCCATGTCTTACTACTTGGACCTCAGTGGTGTGGCTTTGAAGAACTTCAACGAATATTTTCCTCACCAATCTCATGAAGAGAGAGAAAAAGCTGAGAAACTGATGAAGCTGCAGAACCAATGACCACATCCTCCTTAAGGCTATCAAGAAACGACCAGAAAGGACTGGGAAAACAGGCTGAATGCAATGGAGTATGCATTTTACTTGGAAAGCATGAATCAGTCACTACTGGTAATGGCCAGAATGGCCACCGACAAAAAACCCTACTTGTGTGACTTCACCGAGACTCACCACCTGAATTAGCAGGTAAAATCCACCAAAGAATCGGATGACCACATAACCAACTTGTACAAGAAATCTGGCACGGCAGAGTGTCTGTTTGACAAGTACGCACAGACAGACAGTGATAACAAGAGCTAAGACTTAGACTGAGGGTAACTTCCCTGGTCATAGCCACAGAGGTGACTTCCTGGTCACCAAGGTAGTGCATGCATGTTGGGGTTACCTTTACCTTTTCTATAGGTCTTACCAAAATGAATACTTAGGGTCTTTCATTTGTACCATTGCTTCAAATAAAGCAATTTGGTACTCCCTCCAAAAATGAGACTTTTGTGACATAATGAAAAGGCAATCCCTAGAATGGGAGAAAATATTTGCCAACTATATACCTGCTAAGGGATTAATGTCCAAAATACAGGGGCGCCTGGGTGGCTCAGTCGGTTGAGCATCCGACTTCAGCTCAGGTCATGATCTTGCGGTCCGTGAGTTCGAGCCCCGCATCAGGCTCTGTGTTGACCGCTCAGAGCCTGGAGCCTGTTTCAGATTCTGTGTCTCCCTCTCTCTCTGACCCTCCCCCGTTCATGCTCTGTCTCTCTCTGTCTCAAAAATAAATAAACTTTAAAACAAAATACATAGAGAACTCTAAAACTGAACAACAAAGAAACAAATAACCTGATTCGGGGGCACCTGGGTGACTCAGTTGGTTGACTGGCTGACTTCAGCTCAAGTCACGATTTCACGGTCCATGGGTTTGAGCCCCGTGTCGGGCTCTGTGCTGGCAGCTCAGAGCCTGGAGCCTGATTTGGATTCTGTGTCTCCCTCTGTCTCAGCTCCTCTCCTGCTTTTGCTCTCTCTCTCTGTGTCTCTCAAAAATAAATGTTTAAAAAAATTTTTTAAATAACCTGATTCAAAAATGGGCAAAGGACTTAAATAAACATTTCTTCAAAGAAGATATTCAAATGGACAGTAAGCGCATGAAAAGATGCTTAACATTGTAATCATTAGGGAAATGTAAAGCAAAACCACAGTGGGATAGCACTTCATATCTATTGGGATAGCTACAATGAAAAAATGTAAGGGATGCCTAGCTGTCTCAGTCAGTAGAGCATGCAACTCTTAATCTCAGGGTTGTGAGTTTGAACCCCATTCTGGGAACGGAAGATACTTAAAATAACTTTTTAAAATTTGAAATAAAAAATGTTGGTAGGGATGTGGATAAATTGGAACCCTTGTGCACTGTTGGTGTGAATGTCAAATGGTGCAGCCGCTGTGGAAAACAGTATGGCAGTTCCACAAAAGATTAAAAATAGATACGATTCAGCAATTCCACTGATGGGCACACACCTAAAAGAATCGAAAGCAGGGGCTCAAAGATATATTTGCACACCCATGTTCAGAGCATCATTATTCACAATAGCTAAATCAACTCAACGGTCCATAACATGGAAGCAACCCATCGGTCCATAAACAGATAAATAAGCAAAATGTGGTATACACTTCTAATGGGATATTCAGCCTTAACAGAGAAGGAAATTCGGATATATGCTACACATGGATGAACCCTGAGAACATTATGCTAAGTGAAACAAGACAGCCACAAAAAGACTAATGCTGTATGACTCCATTTATATGAGGTACCTAGAGTAGTCAAAATCATAGGGACAGAAAGTAGAATGGTGGTTTCCAGGGGCTAGGGAGACGGGGAATAGGGAGTTACTGTTTAATGGGTATGAAACTTCAGTTTTGTAAGATGAAAAGAGTTCTGGAGATGGATCGTGGTGATAGTTGCTCAACCATACAAACATAACTAATGCCACTGAACTGCACACTTCAACATGATTCGGATGACAATTTTTATCTTTTGAATATTTTACCAAAAATTTTTGAAAAAAAGTCAGGGCTAATTCAGTCCAAATCCAGTATGCACATATGTAGACTTCAGTCTTTATGTTTTTAAGTTTCTATGCAGTTAGTAAATTAAGCAACTAATTTGATTTGCCACCCCTCTATTACCTCTCACGTCCCAGGGGCATAGATTTTACAAATCAAGCTTCCCTATATACTCAACAAGTGAGAGAAGATTATACCCTATCTAACCAAACTGTCTTAAGCATGAGTGTAGGACAAAGGCATCGTCATACATGCAAAGCCTCCAAAAATTTACATTGCAAGCATTCTTTCTTCAGAGACTACTCTACGACAGAAGTCAGTCCATAACTGCTGGTATAAGGTAGCATGTGTTTTTCTCTAATGTCCCCACAGAACCTATTACAATTACAAACTCCCTGGGGAAGGGACCACATTTTATACTCCTGTTACTCAACAGGATTTTGAGACTGTGTTCATATTAGAGATTCAATAAATGTTATTTATTCTAGAGGTATTACCAACAGAAAGTGAATCTTCTATTAGCAGAACTAGGAGAGGAAAAAAGTCACCTGGGACACGGGGAGTGTTAAGTCTCATTTCTATAGGCAGTCCCCCCAAGTCCATCCAACCTCACCTCTAGTTCTTGCCAACATACACCCTTCCAGCTGGAATCTTCTTGGCTGCCTCTTTTGGAAATGATCGTTATTCATATTCTCCGTTGTCAAGAAACTCCTTGTGCTGGGAAAATAGAAATGGCTGTGCCCCACTTCCAAAGACAGACTGTCTCTGCAGTTCCACTAAGTCTCACTAGGTGGCAGTGACACCGTAAAAACAGGTTCCAGTTTGCTCTCTGTTTATTGAAAAAATCCATCTCCTTTTGCCATTGAGGTTACAATATTTATTTTTAGTGTGATTTGATGGGCCTTGTCTGTAATTTAACAATATTGGAGTCAAATTCTGATACCTAATCACATGGATGTAAGCTCTATTAGATTTCAATTAGCATTCACTCTGATTTGATTATCAAGCTTTAGCCATTCAAATGGCTAATAGGGAAACATTTAGATAATTGCAGCTGTCTGGCATTATTACATTTGCTATCATTTCCACAGAGTGATTCATTTAAGACTGGGCCATAAAATTTGTTTTTGTTGGTGGAGGCAAGAAGTTATGGCTTTTGGGGTTGTGGGGCACTATTAAGCATTACGCTATTATGGTCAGACATTTGGGGTTGTTTTTCTCATTAGGAGGGAAATACAAGTGTAGGGTGCTTGCCATTTAACTATTTTCCAAAAAGATATTCTTGATTCTCCATCCACAATATGGTTTCCTTTGACAAAAGAAAAGAGGCATTAGTCAAGCTTCCTTTTCCTCTCTTTTAATTGAACTGAATTACATTTGAACTGAATTAACCACATCAAAACTTATCTCCTACATAAACTTATCTCACTTCCTGAGTAAGTGAAATTGGGGTCTCCCTTCTCACCTAATACTATTCCTAGGTACAAACACTAGAGGTGTTTCACCAAAGTTGCTAGACCTCTTGGTGAGGATACTGAGGCATGCTTTAAGCATAGATGGAGTAGTTGGCTAAATGACCTTTAAGGGCACTTCGGGGCCGTAACATCTAAGATTTTAAGGATCAACAAAATAATTGTCCCTGCCCCCAAAAGCCCTCAGACCCTAGAAGCAGGACCGGTGCCTAGGAGCAGTCCACAAGTACTGTATTCCTCTGTGTGGGACAGACGGCCTGCTCTAGAGAGGTGGGGGACCTCACCTGCAGAAAGTCACCTCTATTCCGTGTGGGCTGCTAAGAGCCAATTCAAATTGGCGGGGGGGGGGGGAGTCATTGATGAAAAGTCATGTGTTTTTGAATCCCATGCTTTAGTCTATGGCCGTAACACCCTGAACACGCTAGATCTCATCTGAACCCCATGCTTTAAAATTTTTACCCATAGATAACTTGATAATGCATAAATATGGCTTCCAAACTAACTTCTGTTCTAGGAAACAGATGTGGTCTCTGAAGATTCAAAACCAAATTGTGAGGGAAAGCTTAGAATTCTCTTTTGTTCTGCTGGAAACTATTTCTCATGTACTGATGTGACAACATGAATCCTCATAGATACCGCTCCATTCTCAGAGGTCTCAGACATAACCTCTTAGAGTCCGGGACTGCATCTTTTTAGTCCCACGTTTGTGCGGGACCCAGCTCAAGGCTCTGCAGACAATAGTCAGGCACTTCACTGTGCCTCAGACCCAATTCTATCCCAAGTCATATTGCTTTTGTGAGAACATAAAAAAAGGCAAAATTTCTTAGAACAATGATCCATCCAGCCTAGTAGTTTGCCTTTGACTGTGGCAATTGTTACTTTTAAGATTTCTCTATGTTTGAATATAAATTCAGTAATCTGCCAGAAAGACAAACATGCTAGCCTGTCCTTTAATGTGTTAATGAATCGTTTTTTTCCCCAGTACAGGTGGCTGTGGGGTGCGCCAGGCCCCAAAAGGCTTGACCATAAAAAGAGTGTAGGCTGACAAACTAAAGGTCTGAGCCACCGCCCACGACTCATATGGGTGGGGTCAATTTTTCCCAGAAATGCACACAATGTAACTTGTAATACAGAAAAAATGCAGCAGACATTGCCAGGGCAATTCTCTTGGAATTTAGTGAAGAGATGGGGGGGTGGGGGGGGAGTGCCCCAGTGGATTAGGGAGGGAGAGAATGGGATAGTGCACACATACACATAAAAGGTAACCAAAGAAACATTTCCTTCTCTATTTGTCTCTATTTGTCTTTCCAGGCTGGTCTGCATTCAATTGTTTTGGTAAAACAAGCAGTTGAGCAAACTCATTAGCCACTAATGAGATCTCACTAATGAGATCTTAGTACTGGGAGATCCATAGCTCAAGTTTGGGACCTAGTGTTCCCTCAAAAGTAAATAGTACATTTTGGTTCAAGAAAAACAGAGTGATATCTTATGGAAGAATTTTCTAAATGTTGTTAAAAATCAAGCCCTAAGATCCCCAACACTGATCTGGTGCTCTATTATCTCTGATTTCATTTCCTATTAGTCTTCCCCTGAGTCACTTTAGGTCACTCACACTGAGTCCTTGCTGTTCCTCAAAGGGTGTTCCCACCTCAGGGTCTTTGCACTCACTGAATACTGTGCAGACCATTCTTCCCCTAGATACCCACATAACTCACTCTTTCCTTCCTTCAGATCAGTCTGTCAATGTTGTCCTTTTAACCTCCCAGCCGCCCTCCTTAAAATTTTAAGAGGTCCTCTTTTTTTTTAAGTTTATTTTTCTTAGTAATCTCTCTGGAGCTCAAACCCATGACCCCAAGGTCAAGAGACACATGCCCTTGATCGCCAGTCAGGGCACCCCAAAATTTTAACATGTCCTCTTGCCCTGACATTTCTATCCTTTTCCCCTTTTTCTCTTCAGCACTCTCACTAATTTATTATATATTTCACTCATTTATCTAGTATACTTGTGTCTCCTGCACAAGGGACCCTCCCTGAGAGCAGAGTTTTGACCATATCCCCCAAAGCTACAAGAGTATATAGAAGAGTGAGAGTGCTCAAAACAGAGGTTTGAATAAAGTTCCGTTCCATATTCGTACTTTCCACAGAGACACTCTGATGCATGAAAAAAATATTCTTTCTAAGCAAATTAATATTATAAGGAGGGTTACTTAAAGAATGATTAAGCAACCTGGGAGATTTAACTGCTTTCTAGATTCCTCAAGCACTTTTAAGTGTTAGGGATAAAGAAGCCATATACAATAGTGGTTCTCAAAGTGGTCCCGGGCCAGAAGCAATACAGAACAGGGAAGTTGTGAGAAGTGGGTTCTCAAGCCCCACTCCAGACCTCCTGAATTAAAATCTTGGGGGAGGCAAACCATAACAGACTCTTAACAAAAGAGAACAAAATGAGGTTTGATGGAGGGAGGTGGGTGGGGGATGGGCGAGTGGGGGATGGGTATTAAGAAGGGCACTTGTAAAAAAAAAAAAAAAAGAAGGGCACTTGTTATGATGAGCATTGGGTATTGTATGTAAGCGATGAATCACTAAATTCTACTCCTGAAATTCTACTATACATTAACTAGAATTGAAATTAAAATTTGAAACATTAAAAAAATAATAAATAAATAAATAAATAAAACCTTGGTGGAGAGGTCAGCATTACCTGTTTTAAAAGCTCTCCAGGTGACTCTAGTACAAGCTGATGTTTGAGAACCCACCACTGATCTAGAGGAAAGAGCTGTGGGCTAAATACATAGAGAGCTGGATTCAAGTCCTGATCTATTTCATTGGGTGATTCTGGTACATCCCTTAACCTCATCTACTTCCATCTGTTCACTTAAAAAATGAAAGAGATGCTGTATTTTTATTACATGCTTTTAATGTCCTAATGGTAAATCTTTAATTCACAGCCCCAAAGGACCCCTTTAGTTCGCCTTTGTATGTTTGTGAGTAAACATCATATCTCAAGTAAAACCTTTTCTTTCAGCCTGGCCTTTTTCTTCTCAAGTCAGCCTTGAGAAGAATTAGTGAGCAATTCACACAGACACACTCAACACTCTTCACAATGACCATCGCCTTGCACGGCTCACCTTTTTCAGTCTCTGGGACAGCCCTCTCTCCTGGTTTCCTTCTCATTTCTCTGAATGTTCTTTCTCAGTTTCCTCCACTGGCTTCTTAGCCTCAGCCCACCCCTTATGTGCTATTATTCCTGTCTTCCACCTTGGACCTCTCCACACAGTCCCTGCGTGGCTTTGTCTTCACCCTGCCTTTATTTCTCGATAAGGGCATGACTTTTAGATATTTCATTCTCTTAGAACTGCCCACATTAAATCACCTGTTCTATATCCAGCAGGCTCTCAAATAAGCATGTCCAAGACAGAACTCAGTCTCTTTCCCCCAACCCACTTCTCCTGTTTCCCCACTGGGCAGCCCAAGTCAGAAATTGAGAGCTCCTAGATGCTTCCTCTCTCCTTCCCTCACATCCAGTTAGTCACCATGGCTGGCAGATCCTCATTCTTGGATCTCTCTTTAGCCATCTCTCTTCTTCATGTTCCAGTCACTGCCTTTAGCTGGTCACCAGCTTCGTGTCTCACCCACTCTAGTCTATCTGCCACACTGTCTTCTGAAACACACACGGCTGATGGCCACCATATAAACTCCCTCGGTGGCTTCCAGGGTGCTGTGCCAGCTTCTCTGCTTGGTCACATGGCCACGCACCATCTCCTTCCTGCCTAACCCTCTCATCTTCCTCTACCACACACCAAGCCTCCTCACACAACACCAAGTTGTTCTACAACTCCGTGCTTATGCTTTGCCACAGGCTCAACCTTCTCTGGCATGCCCTTCGTACCCCTCTGACCGACCCCTACTTGTCCCTCAAAAGCCATCCTTGACCAGCCCTCCCCATCTGCTGTGGCTTCCCCTGTTCTTTGCTTCCAGAGCACTTTGTTCTTACCTCAACCAGAGCCCTTAACACTCCTTACTAGAATCACTCATTTACCTATTTCTCCACATCTATAAGGTCCTTGAGAATGGGAGCCCTCTTTGATTTTCTTTGTATTTCCAGACCTCAGTACAGTGCCTGGTACAAAATAAGTACATAAGAAATGCTTGATGAATTCGTGTTTATTTTTTGATTTCTATAATACGTTTTTCTCTTTAGAGATTTCTTTTTCCATATTAGCCATGTGTGTCAATATTTCGCATTATCTTAACCAATCTTTTGAATAAATGTAGCTCCAGGCAGTTAGGGACAGACGTCTTTGCTTGATCCTGGAGTAGGAACTAGGAACGTGAATTCACCCGGAAGGAAAGCCTCTGATCTGAGGTCTAGGGGTGAGGAATAAGAGCCTGTCTGTAGGAACTGTGATATTTTGAAAGCACCAAATTCACTGTCATCTTGAGCCTTTTTCTGTGGGGCAAAAGGGGTGACAGAGGTAGGGGCTTTTGTCCTCTCTTGTGGGCAGATTTCTTTGGTGAGTTTTCCTTTTGTGGTGCCTGTGGCCACAAAGGAGGCTGCCTCAGGAACCCCCACCTATTTTTAGCCTCAGCTCAACACCCTCCAGACAGCAACCTTCTCACATACCACTATGTTAACTTTCAATCTTGCTCTTGCCAATATGAATCACCCAGGGTTGGCCTGGAAAATTGCTAGACCTGAAATGAGAACAAAAAGACTTGCAGCCAAAAGGTAAAGTCTCGGACAGTGGAAAGTTGCAGTGATTCCCTGACATCTAATATGTCTAATAGCCCCCCTTTGCTACTGTTACCCAAAATTTCATGTATATTCCTATGTAATGTGATCTGAAAGAAGTTCTCTGTGATCAGTCTGAGATGTGGCGCCTACACCAGAAAACCTAAACTCCTCCCTAGGATTTCCTCTTTAAGGAAAACTTATCTGAAAAATGAGTGGTTCTAGATGTTACCTGAGTCAGACTACACCAGGCTATTTTCTGATTAGGTTAGTTTCTGTATGCTTTGTTAAACTAGGTCGGTCAAACTCTTGACGTATGATATTTGCTGTTGGAAATTCTGCTACTGAAAGCCATCACAGATCACCTTGGAAGGGCAGCTGCTGGGCCTTCCCAGTTACACCTCCACTGGGTCCAGCCAGCCATGTGTCCATGCACCTTCAGCCTTGCGGTCCATTGATGGGAATTCTGGGGATGCATCATCCTGCCTGGCAAGCTCTCAATCAACCAGACTGACTCCCCCCGTTCAGCCCCCTTCCCCTCATTCTACATCCCCAAAGGATTTTTGACCCAGGGGGTACTCTGAGCAAATGTTCAACTATTCCTCTAGACTGGAGCTCCTGCCCCAGTTTCCTTGTTGATCTCTTGTCCTGGGGAGCTGGGCTAAGCTCTAAGCAAGACTCTAAAACCTCATCAATTTCCAAAGTAAAGGAGTCTTCCTCCTAACTCTGGGGCCCACCAGAGGTAACTCTCAGGCAGCAAAAGAAGAAAAAAGAGAGAAAAGAGGGGGAGGCAGGTACTGTCCAGGTCTATTTATAGTCTCCTCACTCTTCTTACAAATGCTCTAATGTCCAGGTGCACTGCATCTATGATGGCTCTGGTTTGACTTCCTGTCCTCCTAACAGCCTTTATTCCACAATGCCTCCTTCCTTTATAAAGTGTGAATAACACCAAGGCAGAAGCTGGGCCAGATGAGTTCTTGAGATGATTTTCAGATAGAGAAGAAAAGTTGATTGGATGAAAAGTCAGGTAGTGACAGAGAAGAAGAGTCAAAGAACAATTATGACAGGTCTGAGGAAAAGGGGATACTTATGCCTTAAACAATGGCTGGACAAAGGAGACACAGAAGAAGTGAATGCTTTTCCTCCACACCCAGCAGTGCCCATTCCACCCCACATTCTTAAGTGTCTAACTGGAATCAGATGAGGACATGAGGAATAATTAGGCAGCGCAAGGCAACGTGTGATCACGGGCCCCATACGTAAGACAGACAGTAAGAATTAGAAGGGTTCAGAAGAGAACAGAGTTCTCCAGGGAGAGGGAGGACAGGGAAGGACTCTTGGAAAGGGCCCGCCCTGGCAAGGAAACAGAAAGAAGTTGGTCCTTGGACCGAGCAAGAGAGCAGAGGACATATCCCAGGGAAGCCCAGAGAAGTTGGAACAGAGTGTTGGTGCCGGGGAGAAATGGGGACTAAGAGTGGCCAAGCTAGGCAAAGTCTGATTCTGGAGGGTTTTAAATGCTGCCTGAGGAATTCAGACTCCATGCTGCAGGTCACGGTAGGTCTCTCCAGGCTCTGTTACAGGAAATAACATGACGAAATGTGTGTTAGAAACAATAGTGAAAGGGAATTTAATTGTATAATTGCAGCCCTTATATGTTACTTGAACTTTTAACCATGTGCAAGTGTTATTATTTCAATTTAAAAACTAATTACCATAGAAAATGCAATGTATAATTTGTGTCAATATCTTTGCAAATGTTTAAAATAAAAATTGTCAAGGGGTGCCTGGGTGGCTCAGTCGGTTAAGTGTCCGACTTCGGCTCAGGTCATGATCTCGCAGTTTGTGGGTTCGAGCCCCATATCGGGCTCTGTGCTGACAGCTCAGAGCCTGGAGCCTGTTTTGGATTTTGTGTCTCCCTCTCTTTGCCCCTCCCCTGCTTGAGCGCTCTCTCTCTCTCTCTCTCTCTCTCTCTCTCTCTCTCAAAAATAAATAAACATTAAAAAAATTTAAATAAAAATAAGCAACATTGTACAGTGTGGAGAGCAAAGAAAGGAGGGGCAGCATGGGGTGATAGGTTTGCACGCTGACTTCTGCCTTCTGAGTGAGGGGCTTACCCCCTTCTGAGCCTCTAATTCCTTTAAAACAGAAATCATGGTACCCACCCAACAGAATGGTTGTGAAGATTGAAGTATGCCAAATGGCAACCCTGGTAAGCATTCAAGGACTGTACGCATAGATGAGAGGCTACTATGGTAAAACAGGGCCTTCACTAATGAGGGAACCGTGAAAATGGAAGGAGGGTGGCGCTGGAGTCACAGCAAAAGCAGGATGAGAGGAGGTGCTCAGCTAGAAGGGTTTCAGGAGAAGGAACACTCACAGCTTTCCCTTGGGACTGTGACGAACGATGGATGCACTGTTGTGGCACTAAGCATCCAGCCTCAGTGGACATCTTTAACCTGACTTTCCCAAAATCCCCTCAAGAAAACGGGATTCCTCAGAGAACAGTTATCCCACAGACGGCCTGAAGATGTCACTGGAGACAGTTCCATCCACACTGTGCTCCTCCTCTTGGCGGCTGGATCCTGCCATTTGTGAAGGAAAAATTCCACTGTGGCTCCTTACCTAATTCCCCTTCCTCCATGCTCCTGACCTGTAGGCAGCCTCCTCTTTTTCGTGTGAATCCTTGTCCTTCCCCGTATCTCCCGTCCTGATGCCCAGGCCACCTGGGGGTGGATCTGAGTCCTTTATGGACAATGTCAGTGTTGTGACTGGGTTCCATGTGTGCTTCCCTGTTCTCTCTCCATTGTCTGTTCATATAGATTATTTACCAAGACCTACAGTCATGCTGTCACCCCCACCCATGGTCCCCTTGCTTCCTGAGTTTCAGTCAGTGAATGTTGGGGCACTCCCATTCCCTATCTCCCACGGTCTTTAACTTCTCTTCTAAATTGTCCCAGTTTTTAAATATTAACATTTAAAGATTTGGAGATGCATTAATCCACTTTGCTTTCTGAAAATATTAGTGTTCTTGGCACAATAATCCCTAAACTGTAGGCTACAGGCAGCCCTAGGATATAGGAAATGATGAGCATTCCTGAGCCAAGCTGAGTGACTTATCCAGAGGCAATATGTCACAGTCATGAGACTAGACTCTGACAGCAGAGACCTGGTAACAAAGGAAAGCCATTCTAGGCCAATTTCCCCCTTTCTCCTGCTCACAGCTCCTGCTTGTGACTCTTCTTACTCTGTCTTTCATTTAATTTCAGTATTTACAAATAAGCCTAAAAATAACTTTCAGAATCAATATTTTTATAGGTATCCCTCATTAATTGCTTCCGAGACTCATCTCAATTTCTAATACTTATCCAAGTAACCTGGGGCTCTACTCCAGAGGAGAGAGGCTCTAAAAGGAGTTTCGGGAAAGATATTATCTTATGATTACAAGAAAGGGCTGAGGATCAAGGTTCCTAAATCTTTATTTGTAAGCTGAAGCACATCTTTTAGCAGCTATGATTCTGTTTACCTTTGTCCTAAATCATTCCCAAGACCTTAGACCAAAGAGGGGAAAAAAATGTCCACATATAGTTTCTTTTTTTAAAAAAAAAAAACATTTATTCATTTTTGAGACAGAGGGAGATACAGAGTGTGAGTGGGGGAGGGGCAGAGAGAGAACTAGACACAGAATCCGAAGCAGGCTCCAGTCTCTGAGCTGTCAGCACAGAGCCTGACGCAGGGCTCGAACTCACTGGCTGTGGGATCATGACCTGAGCTGAAGTCTGAAGCTTATCCGACTGAGCCACCCAGGCACCCCTACCTAATGTTTCTGATAGTAGATTTTAACTCTGATGCTGACGCCCTGCCACCTGACTATGGTGCCCAAGAACAGGGACCTCCTATCATTCATGTCCTGTATCCTGCTACCAGGCTTCTGTGTGGAATTGCCCAAATGCTGAAAATGTCCTCATGCCCTGACTAAACTCAGAATGAATTTAACACACCAGACAAAACAGCAAATATAATGGCATGCAGAGGAAGCAATGTGCTCTTAAGCCTCCACCCCCTTCCTGATCCAGCTACTCCTCCCTAAACACAACAGAACATAAACAACCCCACACACCTATAGATATTACTTGGTTACTGCCAACAAACAATGAAAAGGGAGAGCCAGGAATTTTGGCCAGGGTGACACGTGCAGGCCTCCTTCTCTGACAGCAGGTTGTCCAACACCCAGACTGGGCACGTGGTTGGGGCACCAGCAGAGCAGGAATGCCTTGAAGAGGTGTTCATTAAAAGGAGTTAAAGTAAAATAAAATAAAATAAAATAAAATAAAATAAAATAAAATAAAATAAAATAAAATAAAATAAAATAAAACAAGACTACCTAAGTAGTCTTTGTGAGAAAAATCAGAACTTTGTTGAATTTGTTATACTTGTTTTACAATGCAATGTTTAAAAATTCTTTGGGGGAAAGATAACTCTCCTCTTAGGGCTTAGAGCCTCTGATTCTAATCCTGCCTGCGAGGAGCAAAGCAAAACTTCCTGGACGGACACAACTGTGATCCCGGCCTCCAGTTGCACAGACGAACAGAGACCCTGCGATACCAAGGAAGCCAAAGGCTAGCGCCTTCCCCCAAAGCACCATAAAAACATCATACCTCAGCTGAAAAAGAGGTTGTACACACATAAGCCTGTGGGCTCAACTTAGCCAGAAGATGCAGATATGTATTTTGTTTGGTTCCCACGTTTTAAAATGTTCACATCAAAATCCATTTTCTGATTTTTTTCTTTAACAATGGAACATCAGTACTGAATTGTGCTGCTTGGTAAGAATTGCCTGAGCTGAGGGTGAGGGACATGGTCTCCCAGGTCTAGTCTGTTAGAGATGCCACTACATCCCTCTTGGACGCACATGGCTGGCCTCACTCATTTGTGAAACCCTCCTGGCCCCTATGCATTAGATATTTGAGTTTGAGACCCTTTAAAGCTTTGATCCCCCATTAATTTGCAGAATTTGTAGCAAAAGAAACACATGAAGGCTCTGACAGTGTTATTTTCAGTTCAGTACAAATGAAGGTCCTGATGGTCTTTCCTAAGAAGAGGTCCAGAGCTTGGGAGGTCCAGAGCTTGGGAGCTCCAGGTTCCGAGAGGGATGGAGGGCAGCAGTTGCTAACTATCACAGGAGGAAAAGACAGGGCCTGGGACTGAAAGCGGAATATAAATGCTGCGTTTCCTAATGGGGCTGTCCATCTGTGGTGTGCCTGACTTGCCTGCCCTTCAGGGCGGTGCCATGGCCACTCTCTCTTCCAGTCTGGCTGTATCAAGCAATCGGGTAGCTTTCTTCCAGAGTTCAGTTTGCTGGGGCTAACACAATTTTAGTTTCAATGGGCAGGGCAACTGGCATAGGACACCCTGTCCATGATGTTCAGCAAAGCCAAATATATTGGACAATGCTCTAAGCTGCTAGACCACTGGGCACTTCAGACGGTAGGTCCAGTCCACACTGCATTTCCTACCCAGGAGGAGTGCATGAAGGGCCTGTGTTCACACAGGCCTCTGTCGGTGCTCCTTCTTCCATGGGGGTGCTCCTGCCCAGAGTGAGGCCCAGTGAGCATCACTGACCATCCTGTCATTCTCTCTGGCTCCCTTCTGGGCTAAAATATAAAACCACTTTGAAGTGAACATATTCATTCCTTTGTCTTTTGCATTAAAAATTTTAAAGGCAGGGGCACCTGGGTGACTCAGTCAGCTAAGCATCGGACTTCGGCTCAGGTCATGATCTCAGGGTTCATGGAATTAAGCCCCAAGTCAGGCTCTGTCAGAGCCTGGAGCCTGCTTTGGATTCTGTGTCTCCCTCGCTCTCTGCCCCTCTCTCGCTTGTGCTGTCTCTCTCTCTCTCTCTCTCTCTCTCTCTCTCAAAAGTAAACAGTGAAAAAAATTAAAAAAGGAAAAAAAGGTAAATGACATTAAAAATGAGTTATCTAAGGTTTTAACATCTTTAGAATGTTGGGAGAAGTCAAATGCCCAAGAGTTCATAAAGGTGTTGTTAAGCCAATCATCAGTCTTGCTGTCTTATTTTGCCCCACCTGCTCGTTTTCTGACTTCCAAGTACGTTCTTTTATTGTCTAAATTGTAACGTTTGTTGATTTAAACCACATAGAGCTATCTATGATAGAAAATATGTTGGATCACATTATTCAAAACTGTCTCCCAGGTTGCAGAAAATCATAGGGTACCTCCTTGGGAATCCCCACCACAGGGACAGGTCATCAAGGCTCAGCACCACCCAAAATTTCCAAAAGCACTATGACATATCAGGGAATGCCTGGGCCTGACTCTTACCACTAGGTGTCACACTACACAATCAGGAATAAAGACTACCAGTACTTCAACTCCATCAGGAACACAGAGCAGTAAGAGGTGCAAAGAAAGCTGTTCTTGAGATACTTTTTATTTATGCATGGTTTTCTTTTTTAATAATCATTTTTAAACCTGGAGCTAAAAATCCTCCTCTAAGGTATATAAGTGGGGCACTTAGAGTTCAAGATTTCTGTACTTTTTTTTTTCTCTTACAGACACGAATATTTCCAAACAGGGGAACATCTACCCTCTATTTTACCTCATGATTGGAGTAGAAAATATTTTGAGTATCTTCTTCAAATTATAGTATATTCAATATACTATATATTTTCATATTTTCACAACATGTTTTCAACAGTGTTAACACAACAATTGCTTTGGCCAAATGATTAATATGTTGGGATAGAAATTAGGTAAACTGCCATGGAGTGCCTAGGTAAATTTCTCTGCACTTCAGTTTCTTTGGGGGAAAGTAGGAACAATACCTATCTTACAAAATTAGTTCTGAGAACGATGTTTGCATAAAGTCTTGGAGTCCTTCCAAAAACTTATACTTATACTTCCAAAAACTTATACTTCCAGAAACTTATATTTCTAAGAGACACAGTCACCCTTAGGCAGCTATACATGCATTTGTGAACAAGCAATAAAATTTTTAAGCTCAGAAAAAACCTTCAATGACATTAAATCCAATCTTATTATAGAAGCAGGTATACCACAGCAAAGATAACTAATCTCTCCAATTAATGTGTAGTTAATTAGAGGTAGAGCCTGGAATTGAGATTTACTTATAGTTGCTGTTCTACCCTGCCTCAATAATTATATATTTTGTACATCATGTGCCTCCAGAGACAATGGAGTCTATGCTTGGGAACCTTTCATTGTAACATGTGATCATTACTATCCTGAAGGTTTTATTTCTTGATTTTAGGTTTTTTCCCCCTTATATGGTTTATCTTACCCCCACTGAACCAGATTCCCTATATTCAGATAGTTGGAGGGGCGTTAGGAGAATGGCCAGTCAAGTTAAAGATGCTTGCAATAATCACCAGAAATTTCTGCACAACTATAGAGGCTTCTGGGGCTAATTCTGAAGAATTCAGACCCAAGTTGCTTTATTTTGCCTAAACCAATTCTAGAAGTAGATGAGTTCAATTACAGGCTTGTTGGCTAGGAGATGGGGGTGGGGCAGGGAACATAAGTTCTATTTCTGCAGGTGAAACCAGAGGATGAGGAGTCTGGAGTAGTTACACATATTGCCGGGAGAGGTCCAACTGCTTCCACCCCCACCCCCATCCCAGGACAGGTGTGCATGGAGTCAGCAAGGGGGTAATGTTAGGGCTGTCATGAGCCTCCTTGTGGTGTGCTTAGCAACTACTTTATTAACCATCCTTAAGGCCCAATCTTGTGTAAGGCACTACTCAACTAATTAATTCTTTAGCCTCTTCCAAATGCTCTTGGAAAGTCGCCCAGCTCGGCACCCAGAAGCAGTCACAGGATCCATTCTCTACAGCAGCACAATGCAAATCAGAGAACATGACCTCAATAATTATTTTGTTAACGCAAGGTAGCAACCTATAACCTCTACTACAAAGATTAACACCTTGCTTTACTTGAAAAAACATACGGTCATATTCAGCATTTTCCCCTGAATGCAGGGCAGAGTGCTTCCCTCTCCAGTCAATAGGACTGTTAACCCCGAGGAAACTATTTGAGGGTTCTCCAAGCATTTAGACTTTTAATGCCAAAGCATTCACAACTTCTACCTGAGGAGAGGGAGTGCTCGGGGACTTGCTACCTGCCCCTGTGCTGCAAAGAGCCTGGTACTGGCAGGATGGCAGAGGCAGTCTGCAACCTTCTAACCCGCCAGGGCGTCCTTCCCCGCAGAGAAAAGTTTGGGGAAACAAATCCCCTCGTCTAGCCATCATTTCCACTCCCGTTTTCAAAAGAGCAAAAATCGGAAAGGACCGGCAGTTTGGCAAACCCCAAGGAGGAACTGCCCGGCAGGTCTGCGTTCTTTGGGATCTCAGCAGTCGACGACCCCAAATCGAATCGAACGTGGGAAACCCCAGGGAAAGGTTTCTTGCAGAGGGACAGGATTACTAGGTTCAGGCTGCAGGGAAGTACCGGGGGAGGGGGCCTTAGTCGGGAGGACTTTCCAGCCACTCAGCGTTCATCAAAAAGTTCCCAGTACATGACCCCAGTGGCTCATCGCAGGGAGTTTCTCTGATGAACCCCGGCTCAGAGTTTAGGCTTGTCCCCCTCCCACCCCCCCGCCCGAACAGAGGACGAGGCCAGTTCTCTTTTCTGGTCTGACTGGCTTGGAAATTCCCCGCGCCTGACCCCGCCCCAGAGAAATCCCCTGCCAGCGTTTATAGGGCGCCGCGGCGGCGCTGGCGAGCCCACAACAGTCGCAGCCAGCGGTCCTCCCCTCCGTGACACTGCGAGGCAGCGAGCGCGCAGCCCGCGGCCGAGCGCACCTGGGCAGCAGCGCCTGAGCTTTCACCGCGCCATGTTTCAACCCGCCGAGCACGCCCAGGACTGGGCCATGGAGGGTCCCCGGGACGCGCTCAAGAAAGAGCGGCTGCTGGACGACCGCCACGACAGCGGCCTGGACTCCATGAAGGACGAGGAGTACGAGCAGATGGTGAAGGAGCTGCGGGAGATCCGGCTTGAGCCCCAGGAGGCGCCGCGCGGCACCGAGCCCTGGAAGCAGCAGCTCACCGAGGACGGAGACTCGTAAGTGTCGCGGGCCCGGGTGGGGACGCCGGGCCTGCAGCGCGAGGCCCGCGAGGCGTCCGCAGATTGGGGTTTATGCACCGCCCCTGAGACCTTGCAAAGCAGCGGGCTGCGTGGGGGGGGGGGGGGGGGGGGGCGCAGAGGATTAGGGTCAGATCCCGGGGCGGCGTTGCAGCAGCTCTGCCTTGCAGCCGCGCGCACCCCTCCCCCCAACCCCGGGTCCCGGTCCTCGGTCCTCTCGGCGGGGGCGGGGCGGCGGCGGGGACGCGAAGTCCCGGCTTGCATAAGAGGGGCGGGAGTTTCTGCCCCGCTGGCGGGCGCCGCGCGGCCGGGAGGGGAAGTACAGGGCGTTCCGGCCCGGCGGGAGGGCGGGGCGGTCTGGCCGGCGCCCGCCTAGGAGGAAGGGGGCGGGGGGCGGAAAGTCCCTGGGCGCCTGCCAGGAACACTCAGCTCATAATAACCTCGCGGAAAACACCGCGGCCTCGGCCTCCAGAAACCCCGGCCTTGCGCAATCCCCCGCAGCCCGCGCCTCCCTGGGCCCCACGCAATGCACTCAGCGGCCCTGGGGGTTTTTCCCTCTCTTACCCTTAGGTTCCTGCACTTGGCCATCATCCATGAAGAGAAGGCATTGACCATGGAAGTAGTCCGCCAAGTGAAAGGAGACCTGGCCTTCCTCAATTTCCAGAACAACCTGCAGCAGGTGCGCCGGCTTGCCCAGCCCCGTGCCTCTGGCCCAGTGAGGAAGTTACATTCTAGCACAGTTGCTCCCAATCCTTCCTAAATTAATCATCACTGGTCATTATCTGTCCTGACCTTTTACATTGGAATCAGCCAACATCCTAGAGAGTAAAGAAAATCCCATTGATTTGGTGAGGACTTTATGAAAGCCCACCTGGGGCCTCTGAGATTTGTCTTGCCCCTTATATCTGTCCGGGAGGAGCATCACCCACAATCAGGAGCTCTCTGGGGTTCAAGGGAATACAGACTGAGTTTGGGCCATGCTAATGCTCTTTCTGTTCCCTCTTCTGTTTGTAGACTCCACTCCACTTGGCTGTGATCACCAACCAACCAGAAATTGCTGAGGCACTTCTGGAAGCTGGCTGTGATCCTGAGCTCCGAGACTTTCGAGGAAATACCCCCCTACACCTCGCCTGTGAGCAAGGCTGCCTGGCCAGTGTGGGAGTCCTGACTCAGACCTGCAGGACCCAGCACCTCTACTCCATCTTGCAGGCCACCAACTACAATGGTAGGTCTGCCTGTCCTACCCTGCCCATTAGAAGGCAGGTGACATGGAGAAGGGAGAGGTGGGCCGACTTTAGGAGTCCAGGCAAAAGCTTACAACACTCAACACTTGAAAGGTTGAGAAAATATGCGTGCAAAAGGCCTATTTGATCCCTTTATAAAGTTCATTCAGAACCCATGTTCTGGCTTCTTCACATTCAGAAGAATTTGTTCCCTAAAAGGATAGGTGAAAGGTTCTTCTTGGGATCTGAGGGTTGAAGCAAGTGGTTGGTTATACTTTCTTCATTGTTCTCCTAGGTCACACATGTCTACACTTAGCCTCTATCCATGGCTACCTGGGCATCGTGGAGCTTTTGGTGTCTTTGGGTGCTGATGTCAATGCTCAGGTGAGTGCTTCATGTCTCCAGATGGAATGCATCAGCTTCCAGGGCCCTCCTAAGATTTCACATATTTTTGTTGCAAGCAGAAATTCCAAACTCAGCTGTAAACATCTCAAATTCCTATTGGTTTCAGGAGCCCTGTAATGGCCGAACTGCCCTCCACCTTGCAGTGGACCTGCAGAATTCCGACCTCGTGTCGCTTTTGTTGAAGTGCGGGGCTGATGTCAACAGAGTCACCTACCAAGGCTACTCCCCATACCAGCTCACCTGGGGCCGTCCAAGTACACGGATACAGCAGCAGCTGGGCCAGCTGACCCTAGAAAACCTTCAGATGCTGCCAGAGAGCGAGGATGAGGAGAGCTATGACACGGAGTCAGAGTTCACAGAGGACGAGGTGAGTCTCCACTTTGTCACTCTGCACAAAGCACTGCCTTCCCAGGCCCCTAGAGCTACTCTTTATCCAAAGGTCTCAATGTAGTGAAGTTCTCAAACTTCAGGGTGCATGACCAGTAGTATCCTAAGAGTGTCTGTCTTCTTTGCCCTTTTTAAAGGAGAGGAACATTAAAGGAAAACTCCTCAGCCCCTGAAGTTAATTTATGTTTGGGTTATGGAGAATAGAATCCAAGAATACTTGAGTTCCTTCCAGGAGCAGCCCTCACCATTATCCCAGGGCTTTTGGCAAAGCTCTGGGAGTTTAACGTGCCTTTTTTTTCTCATGTGTTTAGCTGCCCTATGATGACTGTGTGCTTGGAGGCCAACGCCTGACGTTATGAGCTTCAAAAAGTACCTAAAAGAACATGGACTTGTATATTTGTACAAAAAGAGAGTTTTATTTTTCTAAAAAAAAAAAAAAAGAAAGAAAAAAAATCAAAAGGGGTTACTTACAACCATACTTCACACTGCGTGGCCTGAACATTTACTGTTCTGGATCAGCCCCCATTTTTTTTTTTTTTTTTTTTTTTGGTGAACTTTGGAAGGGGGACAAAGAAGATCGTTGGAATTCAAAGAAAACCACTTTCAAGCCTCACCTCTATGGGGTTTTTGGAGAAGGTTATCCAAAAATGTGATGAAAGGATTACATTTTATTTATTGTGCTTTTGCCATTGAGTCACCATGGATTCCGTGGCTGAGCTCAGTGGTATCCTGTGACGTGTAACAACCAGGTGTGTTGTTCAACCTTTTGGCGGTGTGGGGTTAAAAGTCACTACCTATCAAGGTTTGTGTTACCCTCCTGTAAATGGTGTACATTGTGTATTTTGTTGGTAATTATTTTGGTACTTCTAAAATGTGTATTTATTAAACAGATTTTTACAAACAGAATTATCCTGATCATTCTCATTGGGCTGCAGCGGGGTTCCTAATCTGAGAGTTATCCGATCATCCACTGGCGGTGGAGAGTTGTGTGGGAGCACTTACCACAGCCAGCCACAAAGACCTTTCAGAGAGCAGCTTCTCACGCTGTGTATGCAGGACTCCCAGCCGGGGTTTGCAGGCGGCCCCAGGGCCCTGTGTGTGGGAGGGGAGGCTGTTGCAAGAAGATAGGAAACACCATTCTCAGGCTGGGGGTGGCAGAAAGCTGCTTGGCCTACAGCTGGAAACCTCCATTATCAATTGCTTTCATCTTGGTTTAATCTGTGCCAAGACCGTTTCACTTTAGGAAATTATTTGGGTCAAGTGGGATATGCTGAAATCCTATGTCATAGAGCTGGGAAAGATCTTGACTATAATACTGGCAGTTCCTAAGGAACGGGCTCGGAAATGGGACTGCACTAATGTTTTTTTAGCAGGTACCCACCTCTGAGCCTTCATTTCTTCACTTATAAACTGGGCTGTTGTGAAGATTGCACAAGACAATGTACGTACAAAGCATAGCAGAGTGCCAGGCACACAGTGCTAAAGAAAAATACAAGCTATTGCACAACATCCTGTATTTCACAGGGGAAGAAACAAGTCCAGAGAGAATGTCCTGTCCTAGGTCACCTTGCAGAAGAGGCAGGCGGTCAACTAATACTCTTGTTTTCAGGTGGTTAACATCTTTTACCTGCGTTCCACCTCTAAATTAACCTATTGTTACCAGCTGTAGTATGAAGGCTTGAAAAAATCTTTTTCCTCAGTGCAGTCTAATTCTACTTAATGGATTTGACAAGAAATCAGTAACTTGTGAAATTTATGTTTCAGTGCTCTGTATCGATGTTTTCATCCCTAAAATACATCTCTTGCCTAGGTAGAAAGAGTAATAAAGGAAAGTTCGTGGCATTCTATGAAATACAGAAGGGCATATAAATACAATTCATGAACTTTATACCTTAGAAAACATCGCCATTAAGTTGTCCCTTTCCAGATCCGCAAATGCTGTCAAAGTCAAGTGAATATGATGGTCACCTTCCTCAGACCAAAAAAGAGCCAATACACAGTGGGTCTTTCAATCTATAAAGTGTATTGCTGTCGACTGGACTGACCAAAGCCAGTCCTGTCCCCCTCCTACAGCTTCAGTCATCTAGAGCTGAGCACTGTGATAGCCCCTGTACCAGTCTTTCCATCTTTCAAAGTGATCCAGGCCCCCATCCCTGAAACTCCTTGTGCATCCCAGAACACATGAACCCAGCCGCTTTGTGATGTGACACGTGAATGTCGACTAGGTTCAGCTCTGTCAGCTGATGAGTAGAAGAGGTAAGAGGGGTGTGGGGGCAGAGGAGGGAGGAATATCCACCTCATATCTAAAAGAACACAGGTTGGAGACTTGGCTTCCAAATTTGGAATGATTCGCTTAGGTCTGCTCGGTCAGACGTGCTTCTTTTTCCCCCTGTGATGGCACTGAGTTTGTGCCAACTTGCTCATCACTCTTACTCCAGGTCTATGAGAAGACTGGAGAAATGGGACAAAGGGATGTGGCCCACTCTTCGGAAGCCTCCTTCATGGCTGGCTTTTGTGTGGGGGTGACACCTTCCATGGTCATGGCAGGGAGGGGCCTCTTCTGACCCATTTGGGCCCAGCCTCCCACATTTCTAGGCTTCGGCTTTTCTGCTCCTCAGGACCCCAACCCTCAGGGTGGATTCCATTGTCTGCATAAATCTTGAGGTCGCTTGGCCCAGTTTCTTACTCTCTGGTTCTTCTTCCTGTTTCTCCATCTCCTTTCTTTCTCTTCTCTTTATTTTAAACCTACTTTCTTTCCTTCATGCCATTGGTTGGGTGGCTGGAGTCTGGAGTTCCCTAAAGAAAAATTTTAGAATGGAAACATTCTAATCTGTAGAAAGTCTTCAGCAAATTTCTAAGCAAACCAGAAGGTTTCAAAGAAAACAGAGCAGCAGACTGAGAGCCTTTTATGCACTTCAATTTTCTCCAAGGAGCCAAAGGTCTTGTCAGGACAGGTAGAAGTACGAGAGCCTTGGGAAAGAGGGAAGTGACAGAAGAGGGAAATAAAAAGTCACGTCAGCAACTTCCTTGAATTTAGTTCCTTGATTCCTTCTGCCTGCCTCATCCTCAGGACAAATTTCCTTCATAGGTCACATGTTCCAAGCCCCTTCCAGAAGGAAGGGTGTTTCTTTAAGAGGGAACAAACTCCAGTCTGAGCAATCTGAAGACCATGTGGGGCCTGGGTGCTTGGGGGTATTTGCATTGAAAGTTCGATTGCTACTGGAAGTGATTAAGTGCTGACGGTTAGAACTGAGTCAGTGAGATGGGTTCTTCCTTCGCCCCCTTTCCTCCCTGTTTTCATCAGCTTGCCTTAGGTGCAGTTGAAGTTTCCTTTGGCAAGAAAGGTCAGAGTGGAACTCCAGTCAGAAACATGCCCAAAAAGCATTCCCCAACACTGGTCCTTGGGCAAGAATAGCCCAGGTCGTGTCCCCCATTTTAAGGGAGCATTACAGGAACTAAAAACAGATATCCTGTGTGTTTCCCTCCTAGAGAAGTAGAACTCCCAGATGCATTCATTCATTCACATTATAAAGCACTATTATTCGCCAGGTCCTGTGCCAGGGACCAGAGACCCTAAGAGGAACCAGTCACAGCCTCTGCCTCAAAGAGCTCCTTGCTTAGGTCAGAAAGAGAACTGAACAAGCACATTTAAGACAGGCGGGTAAGATGAAGCACAGAGTATGATGTGAGCTCAGATCAGGGGTCCCTAACACTGAGTGCAGTGGGGGAAGGGGTCACGAGATTACACTCATGTGAGCTATTTGCCCCCACCCCTCCCCTGGCCAGTACTATCTATTCTTATTCCATGTCCCAAGTGACCAGTGGCACCCTTTTGACAAGTGGCAGAGAACAAAGCTGTACTCAGAACAAAACTTATGGGCTGGGATAGGCTGTTCATTTTTGTATCTGTGTGTGATCCTGGAATCCAGAGCTGAGTCAGGCATCTGCCGCCAGCCTTTGAATTAATGGCAAATGATGTGCATGCCTTAGGCCAGAGCATCTTCAACTCAGCATGCAACGTGGCCTGGAGATGGTGTTGAAATCCAGGTTCTGATTCAGTTGCATTTCTAACAAGTTCCCAGACAAGGTCTGTGCTGCTGGTCCGAGGAGCACACTCTGAAGAGCGTTTTGAATAACATTTTGAATAAAATGCTGTTTTAGTTATTTAAGGCCAGCACTTGCTGGCATTCTCCAGCTGGTACCACTGCAAACCAGGATAAGCTCTTCGGCAGCCACATATGAGGATGATCCAGCATCGGGCAACATGAGTCTTTTGGAAAGTAGGGCAGGATCCTGAGCACTGCTGGCCAAGACCAACAAAGCTGCCATTGAAACAAGTAAGTGTAATAAGGAAGGAGGCTGACCAAAGGTATACAAGGCCAAAGGTATAATCAACTGAGGTCCAAGAAAGGAACAAAATTCTTCAAGGAAATGTATTTGAAGGGTGATACACTAATTAAGAAGTTGACAAGTTCGTTTTTATTTTTTTTAATGTTTATTAATTTTTGAGAGAGAAAGAGAGAGAATGAGCAGGGGAGGGGCAGAGAGAGAGGGAGACAGAGGATCTCAAGTGGGCTCTGCACTGACAGCAAGGAGCCCAAAGTGGGGCTGGAACTCACAAACCATGAGATCATGACCTGAGCTGAGGTCAGATGCTTAACCAACTGAGCCACCCAGGAGGCTGTTTTTGTTGTTGTTGTTGTTTAAAGTTTTATTTATTTATTTTGAGAGAGAGAGTGTAAGCAGGGGAGGAGCAAAGAGAGGGGGAGAGAGGAGAGAGGGAGACAGGGGGGGGGCGGGGAGAGAATCCCAAGTAGGCTCTATGCCCAGCACGGAGTCTGATGCAGGGCTCAATCCCACGGCTATGAGATCATGACCTGAGCTGAAATCAAGAGTTGGGCGCTTAATAGACTAAGCCACCCAGGTGCCCTGACAAGTTGGTTTTTAAAATGAACTTTTTGTACCTTCTTATAGGATTGGTGTGGCATGTGGCCCTGACCAGGCCCCTAGAAGGAGGGGAGGGAGAGCTGCTTCCCTATGACATAGTCCCCACTATCCTTATCAGAATATGAGAAGCCCTAACAAAGAGTTGACGAAAATATACTGGGGAAAACCTTAACCAAAGAATAACTTCTCCCTGGGGCACCTGGGTGGCTCAGTCCTTGAAGCGTCCCACACTTGATTTTAGCTGGGGTTATGATCTCAAGGTTGTGGGATCAAGCCCCCAGCCCAGCACCGTGTTGAGCCCTGAATGGGGTTCTGTGCTGGGCATGGAGCCTGCTTGACATCCTCTTCCTCTTTCCCTCTGCCCCCTCCTCCTCTCATGTTCACTCTTTCTCTCTAAAAATTAATTAACTAATTAATTTTTTAAAAAGAATAACTTCTTTTAAATGTTGCCATCATTTCATATTTTTAATTTATTGAATATAAAGTACTAGCACAAAAATAGACACATAGATCAGAATAGAACAGAATAGAAAACCCAGGAAGAAACCCATAATTGTACGGTCAATTAATCTTCAACACAAGAGGCAAGAATATGCAATGGGGAAAAGACAGTCTCTTCAACAAAGGATGTTGGGAAAACTGGACAGCTACATGCAAAGGAATGAAACTGGAACACTTTCTTATACCATACACAAAAATAAACTCAAAATGGATTAAGGACCTAAATGTGAGACAGGAAACCATCGAAATCCTAAAACACAGCACACACAGTAGTAATTTCTCGGACATCAGCCGTAACAACATCTTTCTGGATATGTCTCCTAAGGCAAGGGAAATAAAAGCAAAAATAAACTACTGGGACTACATCCAAATTAAAAAAAAAAAAAAAAAGCTTCTGCACAACAAAGGAAACAAACAACAAAACCAAAAGATAACCTACTGAATGGGAGAAGATATTTGCAAATGACATATCCAATAAAGGGTTAGAGTCCAAAATATACAAAAAACTATACAACTCAACACCAAAAACCCAAATAATCTACTTAAAAAATGGGCAGGAGTGCCTGGGTGGCTCCGTCGAATGAGTGTCCGATTTCGGCTCAGGTCATGATCTCACAGTTCCTGAGTTGAAGCCCCACACCGGACTCTGTGCTGACAGCTCAGAGCCTGGAGCCTGCTTCACATTCTGTGTCTCCCTCTCTCTCTGCCCCTCCATGTTTGCACTCTGTCTCTCAAAAATGAATAAACATTAAAAAAATTTTTTTAATGGGCAGAAGACATGGACAGAGCTTTCTCCAAAGAAGACATACAAATGCCCAATAGACACATGAAAAGATGCTCAACATCACATCATCAGGGAAATGCAAATCAAAACCACAATGAGATATCACCTCACACCTGTCACAATGGCTAAACTCAACAACACAAGAAACAACAGGTGTTGGTGAGGATGTGGAGAAAAGGGAACCCTCTTGCACTGTTGGTGGGAATGCAAACTGGTGCAGCCATTCCGGAAAACAGTATGGAGATTCCTCTAAAAATTAAAAGTAGAATGGCCCTATAATCCAGTAATTGCACTACTGGGTATTTACCCGAAAAATACTAATTCAAAGGGATACATGCACCCCAATGTTTATAGTAGCATTATCTACAGCCCAAGCCAAATTATAGAAGGAGCCCAAGTGTCCATTGATAGATGAATGGATAAAGAAGATGTGGTATATATATACAATGGAATATTATTTATCCACAAAAATGAATGAAGTCTTGCCATTTGCAAAAACATGGATGGATCTAGAAAGTATAATGCAAAATAAAGTAAGCCAGTCAGAGAAAGACATATGCCATATGAATTCACTCCTATATGGAATTTAAGAAACAAAACAAATGAACAAAAGAAAAAAAGAGAGAAAAAAAGAGAAACCAAAAAACAGGCTCTTAAATATAGAGAACTGATGGTTACCAAAGGGGAGGTGGGGGGGGGGGCGGTATGGGTGAACTAGGTGAAGGAGATTAAGAGCACACTTGTCTTTTTTTTTTTTTTTTGAGAGAGAGAGAGACAGACAGAGAGAGCGTGCACAGTAGGAGAGGGACAGAGGGAGAGGGAGAATCTTAAGCAGAGCCCAACCAGGAGCTCAATCTCATGAACTCTGAGATCATGACCTGAGCCAAAATCAAGAACTAGACTGAGACATCCAGGTGCCCCTCTGGTTTTTTTTTAAGATTTTATTTTTAAGCAATGTCTACACCCAAGTAGGGCTCAAACTTATAGCTCTGAGATCAAGAGTCACATGCTCCATGGACTGAGCCAGCCAGGCATCCCACGAATACACTTATCTTGATGAGCACTGAGTAGTATATGGAATTGTTGAATCACTATATGGTACACCTGAAACTAACATAATACTGTATGTTAATTACACTGGAATTAATTTTTTTTAATTTATTGAATTATAGCTTATATGGAAAGCATTCAGCTATTTAAACGTAAGTTTTTAAAGTCTTTTAAATTGTCGTATTTTGTTTGTACAATGTATTTTTCAAAATCTCACTCAACTGATCTATGGTAACATATATCATGGGATAAAATAATAAATTCACCTTTTATTTATTAAACATGTATACAGCATTTCCTATGTGCCAGACACTATTCTAAATGGTTTGCAAATATTAATTCCTGTAATCTACAAACCACCCTGTGAGGTAGGTGCTATTATTATTTTCATATTTTTTTATAAGGAAACTGAAGCACAGTCAACTTAAGAACCTCAGCCCAGGCCACACAACGCCAGGCTTGGGTGGGCTCCAGATCCACATTCCCAACCTGTTAGTATAAAGCAGGCTTCAGGGGCACCTGGGTGGCTCAGCTGGTTAAGTGTGCAACTCTCGGTTTCGGCTGAGTTGGAGCCGCGCATTGGGCTCTGTGCTGACAGTACAGAGTCTGCTTGGGGTTCTCTCTCTCCCAATCTCTTGGCCTCCCCCCTCCACACAACCCCCCCCCCCCCCGCCGCTCTATCTCTGTCTCTCAAAAATAAACAAACATTTAAAAAAATAATAAAACAAACAAATAAATAAAGCAGGCTTCAAAGGCACGCATGGGATTCCAACTGACTGAAGTGATCGCAACTCATCAATTTTGAACCTGTTTCTTACACATTCATTACAGGTATCCTACAGAAATGGGATAAATATTACAAAGGATGGTTTGAATTCTGAGGTGTCCTGTTAAAGGAAGAGTGTCTCATAGAAACTATATGATAAGGCAGAGAATGGAAGATGTGAGCTCGCAGGAAACCTCAGTAACCTGAACAATAGTGGGGACCCGGATTCATCTCTGAATGTTTAGTGTTGAGTTTCATGTGGTGCTAAATAAAAGGAAGTGAGGCATGTCTGTCCTTCCAGGAGTTTCCAGTTGTGCGGTCTAGGTTCACTTGTGATTGAGGCTAGGTGTACCCAAAGTCACCACATTAAACATTTTGGTCAGACTTCTAAAAACTTGGCTGTATTTTAATATTCATCTCCAGGGAGGCCTAATACAAACTAGCAAGTGCAAGTTTTAAGGACTAATGAATGGGCTTCTTTCAGGTGAAATGTTCTAGTGTTGATTCCATTTTAAGTTGGGTTTTAACGTTCTCCTTCCAAGCCCTCACACACACACACACACCACCGCCATTGGGAGGCAACTTCCCAGGACAGGACTTTGCCGTGTGACCCACCGTGTGTGGCCGGCCAGTTGTAGGGGACGAGCAGCCCTGGCTCCAGGGTCAAAAAACATTTCTGGGTATTTGCATTTAACTCAGTTGTTCTCCACAAAACGCAGAGTAAGCCTCCGGTTTGAAGGAGAGGCCTGAACCATTGATATGTAAATACCATCAATTTACAAGTCAAATGGAGTAGAAAGCTTTCACCTTTTTGAAGGCAGAACTGGGAATAACTGTTCCACCAGCAGATTCACCACCAAAGAGCCTTGCTGGGGTGTAAGCAGTACTTTCCAGGTCTGAAATGCACACCCAGAGATGGGCAAGAGTGGCTCTACGCACAGGATCCTCCGCCCACAGTCCCCAAAGCACCCCAAGGGGATGACACAAGGTCAAATCTCAATGAGAATTTCAAGTTTGTCTTAAGCGGGTCTTTCAATGCAGGGCTTGATTGGGATTGGCAAAAGTTCAAGATAACAGCAGTTTGGGGTTGGAAAGAGCAAGGTGAGGGGTTATTTAAGGCGAGGGGTTTGAAGTGTCTCAGGCATGAACTGTCTGTTGATGCTTCCTACTAAAGAGTTGATGGGTCTTTTAGGAAATTCCTATGATAAACAATCAAGTTATTTGCCTAGGCAAGAGCAGCTTGGAATAGTTAAGTTACTATAATGAAGTTGAAGAATAGTTATGTTAATGTAGACAGTAAACGAGGGGGCAGGATGGGGTAGATTCATCCCCAACCTGACTAGTCATTAGGCCTAGAGTAAGGGTCTGAGGAATAGGAGGACACATGACAGGGACATTGTGATAAATTAAAATGATTAAAAATTCAGGACATAGACCCGTGAGCAATTGGGGGGGGGGTGGCGGGGGGAGAGGGGGAATGGGGCTGGGGGTGGGCTAACAGGGAGTTTGCAGAGGAAACTCTACACTTGGAGCACAGAGCAAGTGAGGCAAGGGTCAAGAAACAAGTTTTACATGTTCTGTCATTTCACCTGTAATTGAAGAGCCTGAGCTACAACATCTCTCTTTAAACGCATTAATTCACATCATAAATTCACACCACCAAGTACCCAGGTAATCCAGCTACTGGTGAAAAATAATAGGAGGCATCATTTCTCAAACAGTGGCTATATGCCAGCCATTTTACATATAAGATCACTACAGGGCAGAGGTGGCATTATTAGCCCCATTTTACAGAGGTTCAGAGAGGTTTAGCAACTTGTCTGAGGTGATGCAGCCAGGAAAAGTGGCAGTGCTGGGATTCGAACCCTGCCCCCTGGGCTGCCAAGGCCCTTTCCCACCAGGCTGGCCAGGGTGAGCCTCCTCATTTACTGAAGATGTCTGAAGCTCCCAACAACTGCCATTTTCCACTACTGCTGTCGTTAGTCTTGAGTAGCTCTGACTGCCACACAAACCCATTTTACTCTGAGAAGCCACTTGCTACAACTTCTATTTCATAAAATTTCCTCATCGGAAAGGTTGGAAAAGTACCTCACAGGAGTGTCTGAAAGGTAACTGAGAGGGGGGCGTCTGGCTGGCTGAGTCAGAAGAGCATGCAACTCTTGATCTTGGGGGTCGTGAGTTCGAGCCCCACGTGTAGAGATTACATACATATCTACAAACTTAAAAAAAAAAAAGTAACTGATAGAGCTGCTACAAGTGCATAGGAAACTCACCGCGCAGCTGTGGACGCAGTGCTGGGAGAGTTCTTGAAAGCGGCTGGTAGGAACCCACCTGCAAAGGAGAAAGAAAACTCCACGTTCTCTGGGCCTGCTGGGAAACCCTGTGCAAGGTCATTTGTGATTAAGTTTAGACCATATTCAGCTGACCCTCTGAGGCGGAGATTGGTACAGTGAGCAAATGCCCGTGGGGCCTGGGGGCAGCTGTTTCAAGGGGCGTCACCACTGGTGACTATTTGGACAGAGGCAGCCTCCAGAGGGACTTCCCAGTTAATAGTATGTGGGGGGTGTCCTTTTGTAAGTATACAGACCTCCTTCCTCCTTCACTCAAACACTGTTAATGCTGCTACAAGAATGAGGGCGGTCTCTCACTCTCTTTCCCTGCCTTTTCCACAAGTGGGCAGGTAGAAGGAAAGGCAGGGTCTCCATAATTAAAGCTCACTTTCTTCATAATGAGGCAGGCCTGAGGGTACACCAACCTGGCTCCCACTCTGGGCCCCAATCTGTACCACTGCGCCCCTGGGCTAGTTGCTTAACTTCTCTGCTTCTCAGTTTCTCTTGTGTAAAGCAGGATGGCACAGCTCTCTGGCAGTTGCTGTGATGCGAGTGTCTGTGAAACTCTGGCAAAGCGCCCCGCACGTAGTAAAAGCTCAGATGACAGCTCGTCCTATTAGGATTAGTCACATGAGCAGGCGCCTGGGGGGGGCTCAGTCGGTTAAGCTTCCTGGGTTCTAGCCCCATGTTGGGCTCTGTGCTGACAGCTCCGAGCCTGGAGCCTGCTTCAGATTCTGTGTCTCCCTCTCTCTCTGCCCCCACCCCCCACCCCGCTCACACGCACGTGCTCTCTCTCTCTCTCTCAAAAAATGAATAAACATTTTTAAAAAAAGTATTCACATTAGTAGCATCGAAGCAGCTGACAACCCTCCCTTTGGCATCCCACCCCTGCAAGTAGCACTCCTTCCTCTACCTCTCAGGGAAGCCCAGGACCTGTGGGACCAGATTCTCTAGGGACAAACTAGGGCAAGGAGCTTACCTACAGCTTCCATGACCTTGTGCCTTGCCCCAGGGCTCCACCCTCACCCAGCCCCATTTTGGCCTCCTATTGTGGTCGCCTGGAACGGGGACCAGACAGGCTGAGGGGAGCCCATTCAATCTATACCTGACACACAGGAGTTTCCACGGGGCTGGACTAGGAGGGCCTGATCAATGAGGTGCCTGACCAAAGGTGGGAAACTGAAGGTTGTTGTGGGCCCCGGCAGGGGGGGCGGCAGGCCTGGTGGCTCCTGACCTCCGACAGCCCTGTAAAGCCTTGGATGGTGTAACCTTTGCTCCCGTAATCAGCAGGGGGTCAGGCTCAGTCTGCCCAGGGGAGGAGGCTCAGTGGAAAAGCAGGGCCTGCTTATGGAGGGTGACACACACCCCTCTCTTGGGGCCTGGCCGGGAGCCCGCTGATAGGGGATGGCTGGTCAGGCACATCGTGACTCATTATGAGAAAGTGAACTTTTATTATGAAGACCCTTCCTTCCCTTCTACCACTTGTGGGAAAGGCAGGGAAGAGCGCCCTCATTCTTGAAGCAGCATTAGCAGCAGTTTGAGAGAATAAAGGAGGGAGGTCTGTATACCTACAGAGACTCCTTCCTCATGCTATTAAGTGGCGGCGGGGGGGGGGGGGGGGGGGGAAGGGGGGATGAGGTGGGGGGAGCACCTTACAGAGCAGTTTGCATAGTATAATCTTGTCAGTGAGCAAAAAACTATACAAAATGTTGTGCCCACCAGGATTTTTAGTTTGAGGGAAAGAAACGAATTCTGGATAATTTAGGCAGAAAATATTTGTGAAAGGATTTGGGGGAGCCCTCAGAATCTCCAGGAAGTCTAGGGAGCCAAAGAGAAGAACTAGTGAGCTCGCCACGGCAGCCTAAGTTGACCCACTGTGGCCCTAATGGAGTCCACACAATACCTCCCATTATTAGCCTCTGATTCAAGGTCCCGGGAGAGGGTGTGATTGCTGGAGCCTCTGTCATGTGTCTGAGAAAGGAGGCTGAGAACGTGAGTGGCTGGCATTTTTGCTTCAGGTTATGGCATCTCCTCCAAACATAATAAGTGGGTTAGGATGACAAGTTTGAGTGACATATGTCCCAAGATGTTAATGGTAGTTATTTCTGGGTAGTTGGATTAAAGGGCGAGGTGTTGTTTTTGTTTTTTTTGTATTTCAAGCAGATAAAAATGCAGAAAGAATATTAAAATGAACCCCCATCCCTGGCTTCAGTTATCATCTCTTGGGCAATTTTGTTTCATGTATACTTCCATCCACCTGCTTTCCCTCTCTTATTTTGAAGTAAACACCAGTCATCACATGTACATTCATAAAAGGTCATATAAGTTCACCCTTAAATATCTTTGTCCTTATGCCTAAAAATACAAACTACATTTTATTTATTTATTTATTTATTTATAAAATTTTTAGGTTTTTATTTATTTTTGAGAGAGAGAGAGAGACAGAGTGTGAGCCAGGGAGGGGCCCAGAGAGAGGGAGACACAGAATCTGAGGCAGGATCCAGGCTCTGAACTGTCAGCACAGAGTCCGACATGGGCTTGAACCCACAAACTATGAGATCATGACCTGAGCCAAAGTCGGCTGAGCCACCCAGGTGCCCCGATTTTATTTCTTTTTTTAAAAGATTTTATTTTACGTAATCTCTACACCCAACATGGTGCTCGAACACACAACCCCGAGATCAAGAGTCGCATGTTCCTCCCACTGAGTCAGCCAGGTGCTCCAGAGAAGAGCAATATTTTAAAGGTGTAACTTTAATACGATTATCACACCTAAAAAAAAATAATTAACAATAATTCAGAGGGATTTTAAAAATTCTCTTCTTCGTATATTTCTCTATTACTTTAGTTGTCAGGAAAAAATAAAGCTATTGTCATATTTAATTTGTTCTAAAAAACATTAACCACAGTTGGGCATGCCTCACAAACTCAGTCTGAGACAGAGGCCAGTCAGGAAACACAGAAGCATAACCCAGGGTGACAGGGACCATGGTTTGGGTCACAAGTAACAGAAGTCCCTGGTGCAAGGGCTCTGGAGGCTCACCGAAGTGGTGAGGCCATCAGACATCACCTGGGCCTCCACCTGTGCTCCTCGCAAACAAATAGCTCTGCCTGTTTCCTGTGTGTCCTGTCACATGGCAGGTGAGCCTGGCTGTGGCTGCCAAGAGCACAGGTGATAGGCACAGGATGGAGACAGGCCAACCCCTCAATGAATCTCGCTCTTCTTCTTACACACACATTGACACACATCCACACTCTTAACACATACATTCATACTTACACATTCACCCACACACATATGTTCACACCCCTGTCCCATAAACACTCCGAGGGAGACAATCAGATGGGTCTAATTATATCCCCAAAGTAGGGCATGTTTACACCTGTCAAGTCTTGACAGCCTGCAGCGAATCGGCCGATGAGCCTAGGCAGATCGATGACCAGAAGGAGAGCCACCATGAGCTGGAGAGCCAGCCTAGTAGGCGCTCACCTCACAAGAGGTCTGCGCTGGCAGAGGGTTTGGTTTCAGGAAAAGCCCCAATGCGGAAAATGGTTAGAAAGTCATACAGAGCATGACGCAGGGTTGGCAGTGGCCCGGGCAGCAGCACCCACCGGGGAGAGTCCTGTAGACTACAGCATTACCGACTCCCAGACTCTGCACACCAGTCAGGCTGCGGTCCGTGTGACTGGGGCCAACAGTGGGCTCTGTGCCTTTGTGGACCGTATGTGTTTCCTTTTTTCTGGGGTGCAACAGGCCAAGACCAGCTGCACCCACCCAGTTCATAGGACTGTAATGATGAAGGAAGAAGGGAGAGAAAGGGAGACCTTTGGATGGCCCCTCCATGACCTCTTCCAGGGCTGGGGCCTCATGAAAGAAAGGGGTGAACAACAGTGTGGGGAGGGGGCTTTGCATGGAATTTGTTCGACTGGGAAACTGGGAGGAACCATCAACAGCCACCTGACCCATCCCAGGCCTTCTACAGAGGACAGCAGCAGCCCACAGGGAGGGTCAGTGATGCCCCAAACCAAGACAAGTTCCTAGAAACCCTGAACCAGATCCAGAGAGCCAAATTCTTGCCAGAGTCTGGACAGACAAGAAGGGACAGGCTTTCCAACAGGGGAAGTGCCAAGGTGGGTGTCCAGTTGGAGCCATTCAAGGAGTACACACTGGGCTTCTATGGTCAGATGGCGGGAGCGGTACCAGATTAAAGGAGTGTATGGATGTCTAGACTTGACCCACACTAGGTTCTTGAGCAGAGAAGTGACAGGATAAAGGGCTCCAGTGACACTTAGCACAGCTAAGGATGCAGAGTGAGCTATAAGGGAAAACAGTTAGGAAGCAGTTGCAGATGCCCAGATAGAAGGGATGGGGGATGAATTAAAAACAAGATATATTGTGAAGAGAAGAGTGTGGGATACTCTGGCTGACTCCCCATTACTATCAGATGAGTGCTTGACTCAGGCTGATGCTTGCATCCATAATCTGTAAGCCAGCCCCAGCAGGTTTTAAGCAAAGGGGAAGTTAGTGGAAGCCCACAGGGAGTGGAGAGCTCACAGAATAGACAAGAGATTGGGAAGAGCAGGCTCAGGAAAGTCAGGAACCGAGCTCTCTAGAGAGCCAGAAGAAGGTCATGGCCTGTGCACCAAGACTGCAGCAACCCGGCTGCACCTGCTTGTGTAAATGACCTCTAACCACTCACTGTCCTCAGCTCACTTGCCCAGGATCTGAAACCCTAGGCAAGAATGTCCATTGGCCAGGTGGAGGCCACATTCCTGTCCTGACTGGGCAGGAAAGAGGGTAGAGTGGAGAGGATTTGGCTGCCTTAAATCTCTTTGGCTCTCTTTTGTTGAGGGAAGTAGGGATGAGGCAGTCTCCTCCAAAGGAGGTGAGAATGCTCTTTGTGGGTGCTGGACACACCCCAAAAATGACAACTACCTTCCACCTAGCCCTTGCTTCCATCCCACTGATTCCCCAGGTTGCTGAGATCTCTGACCAACACTATTCCTCTCCTGAAACTGCTCTCCACTACTACTGCCCTTGTAAGGGCCGCTCAAACATCCTGTGTTGCTTGATTTTGGGGAGTGCATTTGAGGTTCCTGCAATGACAGAGAATGCCTGCCCCTGGGCAAGTGGATGAGTGGTGGGCTGACCACTGGGCTTTCAGGACAACTCAGGGTGGTCTCTGACTCCTAGGGTAACTTCCTCCCCTAGTTCACCTTCACATAGCCCCAGAGCAAACCTTCCAGCATCCTCAAGATGAAGCTAAGTTCTTCTGGGGGCACATGAGGTCCCAAGGATCTGGTCCTGCCTGTATGGCCTCCTTATCAGCCACACACACTTGCCACATTCTGTATATCCTTGCTTCTGCTGTTCCTCTGCTGAAAGACCTCTGGATCCACCCACCAGCCCAGGTCTGGCTGAGGCTAGCAGACTCCTCTTCAGCTCGCAGAACCCCTTCCCCAATCTCCCTAGCATTCCTAAACCCTCCTCCTTCTATCCTATCACATTGGTACATATCTCAACCAAAGCATCTCCCCCTGCCCAAATATCACATTGTATGATAGTTGTTTGCAATACTTTTTTCCTTTCAGTTAGAAAGGGGACTTGACACATAATTTGTAAAAAGTCCTTTTTAACTGCCCCCCCCCCACCCACCCCATTGCCGCATTTCCCTCCCTTCTCCCCTCTCTGTAGAGGTAGCACTTTCCTGAATTTGCTGGGTAGCCTCCAGATCCATTTTGTGTACTTTTATACACTTCTATTTACCCATAACCAGTGCTCAGTACCGGTCTTTGGTGGTGTTGATTTTATGCTCATTTACATCAGTGTCGTCATGCTCCAAGCATCATTTGGTGCCCTCATTTTCCCTACTCAGCATCATCATGGCAACCAGCACACTGTGCTGTAACTATTTCTCTCTCACCATTTGTGTCCCCCTTGGAGGGCAGGGCCTGTATCTTTTCCACTCTATATTCCCAGTTAGGTGCTCAATAAATATTTTTGAATAAATATACGAATATGAACACGGCTCGAGTTAATTTCAATATTTCTACTGAGAATGTGAAGTCATGGTAGCTGCTTCATTTCCCATCTTGCCTGTCTCCATCAAGTTCTACTTTGAGTTCTAAACTTTATTTATTTATTCATTTTAATGTTTATTTTTGAGAGACAGAGACAGAGCATGAGCGGGGGAGGGGCAGAGAGAGGGAGACGCAGAATCTGAAGCAAGCTCCAGGCTCTGAGCTGTCAGCATAGAGCCCTACACAAAGTTTGAACTCACGAGCTGAGCCCAGCTGTGAGATCATGACCTGAGCTGAAGTCAGACATACAGCCCACTGAGCCATCCAGGTGCCTCAATTAGTTCTAAACTTTAAATCCACATGGATCCTGCTCCTGCACCCCCTCCTTGTAATCCCCTAATTTCCCATATAACATCTTCAGTTCTCCTGATCTTTTGGAGGACATTTGAATAAAAATTTGTGAAATGCAAAATCAAATGACTGTAAATGGCCCCTCTCAGCCAGCAGGAAGAAATCAGATGAACTAATCCCAGCCATCAGAAAGGGAGGGCTCACGGTGTCTTCCTTTTATACATTTAGATCTTTTTCTTTATAAAGGAAATGCATGTTTCTTAAAAAGAAAGAAGAAAGAAAGAAAGAAAAAAAAAAAGAAAGAAAGAAAGAAAGAAAGAAGAAAAAATTCAACTCAACAAGACTTTCCTTACCCAACAAACTCAGCTACAGAGTAGCTCTCAAATTACTATTTTGAATTATTTCTTCCCTGATTAAAAAAAAAATTTTTTTTAACGTTTGTTTATTTTGGGGACAGAGAGAGACAGAGCATGAAGGGGGAGGGTCAGAGAGAGAGGAAGACACAGAATCTGAAACAGGATCCAGGCTCTGAGCTGTCAGCACTGAGCCTGACGCGGGGCTCGAACTCACAGACTGTGAGATCATGACCTGAGCCGAAGTTGGACGCTTAACTGACTGAGCCACCCAGGCGCCCCATTTCTTTCCTGATTTTATGCCATTTTTTTCTTTATACAGTTGTGTATATATACTTTCATAATCTATTTTTAAAAGTAATATAATGTAAGCAGTTTTCATATTATATGTTATTTAAATAGTAAGTCTTAATGGTTGCATAAAATCTAACAAGTAAATACTGCAATTTACCAAGTCACTTCTCTAATATTAGATACTTAATTTCCACTTTTTTTTTTTTTTTTTTTTTTTTTTAGTACTGGAAAGAACGTTGAATACAGAGCTTCTTATGTATTTAAGGTGATACTTTGGGATGGAATTTCATAAGAGCATGTATTGACTGGGCTAAAGGGCATGGATGGGCTTACTAAGGCTCCTTACAACATTGCTAAATCGGTGCACTTTCTGGGAGCAAGCCCCCAATCTCCCAGCAGGGTATTAGTAAGAACACTTCTACAACAGTACTTTTTATAACCCTGGATATTATACATTTTTTAAAGTCAGCTAATTTGATAGATGGGAAATATACCCTATTTTAAATGCAAATATTTGAGGGTGCCTGGTGACTCAGTCAGTTGAGCGTCAGACTACATTTTGGCTTAGGTCACGATCTCAGCCAGGGTCATGGGATTGAGCCCCGCAGTCAGTCTCCATGCTGAGCTCCTCTGGCCCTCTCCCCCTGCTCGTGTGCTTTCTCTAAGATGGAAAAAAAACTAAATGCAAATATTTGATTGTTATACCTTTTCAACTGGTTAGTAATCAATTGTATTTTTCTTTTGCGATTTGTCTACTCATATTCTTTATCTTGGAATTATATTATTTTTCTTTCCCATTTAATATACAGTAAGAATTTTAACACTTTGTCACCTTGCCTATCAATATCTTTCACCAGATTTTCTTTTAGTTTTTAAAAAGTTTATAATCATAGTATTGGACTTAGTTGAAATGTTTAGCCATGGTATTAAATCTCAGGCATACCATGTGTTTTCTAATGCTGTTTTCTGAGTATATTTTCTCCCACAAGGTACATGCTACTTCTGTGCTATTCCTGGGAAAGGATTTCACTGTCTACATTTTACTGGGATGCAGAGGCCATAGGCCAGCCTAGAGGTATTTCCTTCCTTGCCACAGGAAATAATCTTTACTCATCTCAGTTTGGTGTGGCTTAAAATATTTTTAAATCAAATCTATCAATCTTTGTAAAAAATTTTTTTAAGTTTATTTATTTTTGACAGAAAGAGACAGAGCATGAACAGGAGAGGGGCAGACAGAGACGGAGACACAGAATCAGAAACAGGATCCAGGTTCTGAGCTGTCAGCCAGAGCCCAATGTGGGGCTCGAACTCACAAGCAGTGAGATCATGGCCTGAGCTGAAGTCAGATGGTTGCTTAACCGACTGAGCCACCTAGGCACCCTTATCAATCTTTTTATTTTTATTTTTATTTTTTTTAAGAGAGCGAAAGAGAAAGAGAGGATGTGTGCGAACTAGGGGGAGGGGCAAAGGAGGGACAGAGAGAGAATCTCAAGCAGACTCCACACTCAGCACAGAGCTCCATGTGGGGCTTAATCCCACAACTCTGGGATCATGACCTGAGCTGAAATCAAGAGTTGGACACTCAATTCACTGAGCCATCCAGGCACCCTGATTATTTCTCTTTTAAATTCCGAAAGTCCTCTCATCTCCAATGGTTATATTACTTATTTTCTTTTGCTTTCCTTTAAATTTTGTGGGGTTTTTGCTCTTTTTTTTTAAATATCTAACTTCATTCCATATGGAATTTATTTTGATGAGGTAAGTATAGGGTCAGTTTGGAAATAGGCAACAAGAGCTATATTTATATTCTCTGACCCACTTTAGAAGTACACTTCCAAGAAAATAATTCAAAATGGAAGATTTTCCCAGATGTTCATGGCAGCACTATTTATAATAGAAACAGTGTAGAAAGTTTAGATACCTACTCCAGAGGAAGAGTTAAACACACCATGACACAGAATAGGAGAAAGAAAGGTACGTGTGATGAATTTTAATATCTTTAAATGTTTATTTTTGAGAGCCAGAGAGAGAGAAAGTGTGAGTGGGGTGGAGCAGAGAGAAAGGGAGACACAGAATCCGAAGGAGGCTCCAGGCTCTGAGCTATCAGTACAGAGCCCGATAATGCGGGGCTTGAACTTACAAACTGTGAATCAAAGTCAGACACTTAACCAACTGAGCCACTGGGGCGCCCCTGAATTTTAAAAAGAATACAAAATGTACCTACTCTATGTTTACACTTACATATAATCAGGCAAGAAAATGACCATAGCCTGGGAAAAAGACACAAGTAGTAGGGTTGTGAGTAAATTACTGATTGCAGCTGGGCAGGGGTGGCCCTTGGCTGTCTGTCCCTTTCTTGAAAGGTATTCAGAAAGGGGATCTGGAGTTGGGAAGGGTGCCCCTGAATGAATTGTTTTCCCTTTAAATTTAAATTCTATTAATATCAGCAAAAGATTTATTACATTAATACAGCAGCTGCCTGACATTTTCAATGGATATGTTTCAAGAACTTTGTTCATCTCCAAATACGTACATAAGGAAATATCCAACTGCTCACCTGCTGGACCGTGTCTTCACAGAGACTCCTTGTGTGTCTCTTGCTTATTCTTGCATCTTTTCAACCATCACTAGTAGTCATTTTCTGGGTCTTGGGTTCTTCTTGAGAGACAGTGGGAGCAGAAGTGGGGGGTGGGGCAGAAAGAGAGGAGAGAGAGAAACCCTAGAAGGCTCCACAGGGTTCCATCTCACAGACCATGAGATCATGACCTGAGCAGAAATCAAAGGTTGACGCTCAACCGACTGCACCACCCAAGTGCCCTCAACCATCACTAGTTTGATCTCTCACATGATGTCCTTTCTTTTTTTCCATAAGGAGAAAGGGTTGAATCCCACTGCCCCCATCCCACACTTCAGGAGAACTACCCAGTAGCCAAGGTGAGTGGATGCCATCCAAACTTTGACAAGTCAGGTGCTGCACAGACAGCCAGGCTCATTCACCAGTAAGTAATTCTCACTTCAGCACTGGCCTGGAGACACAATTCTAACACTGTCCTTGCAAAATCACAATCCCGGCATCAGGTTTGCTCACAAGTGATTGGACCTGACATCATCAAATCCATAACTATTCGCGGTCCTCTGGAAAAGAAGGATGTTGCGGCAGACTGCTACACTGTGGTAGACTGTGCCCTCCCAGGAAGCAAGCTTCCTGGAATCCTTGTCCTTGTGTAGTCCCTCCCACATCATCCCTGGCCTTGGCCATGTGTCTGGCTTTGGCCAATGGGACTTTAAGGAGGCATAATACATGAACAGCTTTGATAAGCGCTTGTGTTTTAGGTTTGTCTGCTTGGCATACTCTCTCTTAGAATCCAGCTGCATGCTTTAAGGAAGTCCTGGCTAGCCAGTGGGAGTGTGGAGATGCCTGGGAGAATGAGACAGCTCATGGAGAAGAACAGAGGTGCCCAGTTGAGCCCCCAGCTGAATGCAGCCACGTGAGTAACACCATGTGGAGCGGAAGAATCTCCCAACCAACCCACAGGGTCTCGAAAAATAATAAATCAAGGTAGTTTTAAGCCACTAAATTTGGGGTAGTTTGTTAAACAGTAACAGATAGCTGAAATACATGGAAATGTACATGCAGTATATACTGTAGTATGTTAAGTGAGAAAGTAAAATACAGGGGTGCCTGCGTGGCTCTGTTGGTTTAGCATCTGATTCTTGATTTTGGCTCAGGTCATGATCCCAGGGTCATGGGATAGAGCCCCATGTCAGGCTTCACGATGAGCGTGGAGCCTAAGATTTTCTCTCTCTCCCTCTCTCTCTCTGTCCCTGCCCCCCACTCATGCTCTCTCTCTCTCAAACCAGTACTAAAAGCCACTTTAAAATTACAGAAAATGGGGCACCTGGATGGCTCAGTCGATTAAGCGTCTGACCTCAGCTCAGGTCATGATCTCACAGTTTGTGAGTTCCAGCCCTGTGTTGGGCTCTGTGCCAAAAGCTTGGAGCCCAGAGCCTGCTTTGGATTCTGTCTCCTTCTCTCTCTCTCTCTCTGCCCCTTCCCTGCTTGTGCTCTCTCTCTCAAAAATAGATTAATAAAAAACATTTAAAAATTATAGAAAGTGCTGTTCATCAGGTTCCTTTTTTTTAAGTTTTGATTTAAATTGCAGTTAGTTAACATACAGCATTATATTAGTTTCAAGTGTACAAAAGAGTGACTCCACACTTCCATACTTCCATCCATTGCTCATCACAATAAGTACAATCCTTAATCCCCATCACCTATTTAGCCCATACTGTCACCCACCTCCCCTCTGGTAACCATCAATTTGTTCTCTGTAATTAAGAGTCCGTTTCTTGGTTTGCCTTTCTCTCTCTTTTCTCCCCCTTTGCGCATCTGTTTTATTTCTTAAATTCCACATATGAGTGAAATCATATGGTATTCGTCTTTCTCTGACTTATTTTGCTTAGCATAATACTCTGTAGCTCAATCCAATGGTAAGATTTAATTCTTTTTTACAGCTGAGGAATATACCATCGTATGTATATCTACCACGTCTTCTTTATCCATTCACTTAATGCAATCCCTATCAAAATACCAATAGTATTTTTCACAGAGTTAGAACAAACAAACTTAAAATTTGTATGGAACCACAGAAGAACCCAAATAGTCAAAGCAACCTTGAAAAGGAAGAGCAAAACTGGAGGCATCGCAATTCTGGAATTCAAGTTATATTACAAAGCTGTAGTCATCAAGACAATATGGTACCAGTGCAAAAACAGACAAAGAGATCAATGAAATAGAATAGAAAACCCAGAAAATGAACCCACAACTATGTGGTCAATTAATCTTCAACAAAGAGAGAAAGAATATCCAATGGAAACAAAAGTCTCTTCAAAAATGGTGATGGGAAAACCAACATTTTGCAACATGCAAAAGAATGAAACTAGACCACTTTCTTACACTATACACAAAAATAAATTCAAAATGGGGTGCCTAGCTGGCTCAGTTGGTGGAACATGCTACTCTTCACCTCAGGGTCATGAATTCAAGGTCATGTAGAGATTATTAAAAAATTAAATAAATTAAAAAAATTTTTAATGGATTAAAGACCTAAATGTGAGACCTGAAACCATAAAAATCCTAGAAGAGAGCACAGGCAGTAACTTCTTTGACATCAGCCATAGCAACTTCTTTCTAGACATGTCTCCTACTGCAAAGGACAAAAAGCGAAAATAAACTATTGAGACCTCATCAAAATAATAAGCTTCTGCACAGCGAAGGAAACAATCAACAAAACTAAAAGGCAACCTACAGAATGGGAGAAAATATTTACAAATGACAAATCTGATAAAGGGTTAGTATCCAAAATCTACAGAGAACTTATCAAACTCTACACCCCAAAAATAAATAATCCAATTAAAAATAGGCAGAAGACATGAACAGACATTTCTCCAAAGAAGACATACAAATGCCCAATAGACACATGAAAAGATGCTCAACATCACATCATCAGGGAAATGCAAATCCAAACCACAATGAGATATCACCTCACACTTGTCACAATGGCTAAACTCAACAACACAAGAAACAACAGGTGTTGGTGAAGATGTGGAGAAAGGGGAACCCTCTTGCACTGTTGGTGGGAATGCAAACTGGTGTAGCCATTCTGGAAAACAGTATGGAGATTCCTCTAAAAATTAAAAGTAGAATGTAAACATTAAAAAAAGGGGGGGGGGTGCCTGGGTGGCTCAGTTGGTTGAGCGTCCAACTTTGGCTCAGGTCATGATCTTGCAGCTTGTGAGTTTGAGCCCCGCATCAGGCTCTGTGCTGACAGCTCGGAGCCTGTGAATCCCTCTCTCTCTGCCCCTAACCCACTCACATTCTGTCTCTGTTTCTCTCAAAAATAAATAAACATTAAAAAAATTTTTTAAAAAGTAGAATGACCCTATAATCCAGTAATTGCACTACTGGGTATTTACCCGAAAAATACTAATTCAAAGGGATACATGAACCCTGATGTTTATAGCAGCATTATCTACAGCCCAAGTCAAATTATGGAAACAGCCCAAGTGTTCATTAGGTTATTTTTTAAGTATATAGTTCTTTGAGTGTTATAGGGAATTTCAAAAAGTCTATCATGGCTCTTAGTCTCAAGAACTTCCAATCCTTGAGAAAAGTAGTGCCAGGCAGCTTTTGGGAACAATACTTGTGACTCCCAGCCCAGAGAGGGACTGGCTGAGTCGGAGAAGTTCTGGGGTCAGCAGAAGGCTAGGATGGCTTCTAGAAGAAGCAACTGACATCCTCTTTTTTGGAAAAGTGGCTCTCAGTAAGGAAGAAGTTCCACTATGAAACAAAATGATTGTGTATATGTGTATGCATATGAATGTGTGTGTGCATATGCATGCTAACAAAAAGTAATCCAGCACTAGAACCTTCCCCAATGCTGCCCAGTCCTGAGCCTCTGTGGTTTTGGCAGTGTCGGTTCAGTCCGTAGGCTCTGGGACCTTCCTGGGACTCACTGATAAGCCTTGAACTCTCTCAACTCTTCCAGTCAACTCAGGCCTAATCATGCTGTGGTTGCCATCAGCGAGTGCATGACATGATGTGAGATGTCAATTGGGATGTTCTAAAGTTAACTGAATGCTTGCTGGCTAAAATACACTATATGTGAAGTTAGTGCAAAATTAGGAAGATTATAGCATTGGTAAGGAGGGCATGACTTCTGGGAAAGTATTTTTTAAAAAATAAACAACTTAAGTAATTTTGCAAAATAAGCAACTAGTAAAACAAAAAAATTTTACCTCCATCCTTCCAGTTTCTTGGCTAATTATAATAAATGTCCACATACATTTACAAAATACATTTATAAGAGGAAATGGACATTAATGAAAAAATCAGAAACCATTGAGCATACTGTAAGTGAAAGCTTTTGGGGAGCATCTGCTTTTGAATGTGATTTCATGTCTTATTCATAGGCAAATTTTCTGTTGGCAACGTTGCTTCTTGGACTCATAGTTCAACATTTCCCAGTGTTCCAGAAGAACGCCCTGGCTACCACCAGGGCTGAACTAGTCTAGGATGCTCTGCAGAAGCACATCAGGTCACTCAGCCATTCCAGACTCAACCGTTTCTGAAAAGGTGAGCGCGCTATTGCTGCCAATCACGAATCTTGTAACTGAGCCCGGGGCCATCAGCAAAAAGTTCAGGAGTCAGGAAATCCTGGTTCAATCCACTTAGTTAGAGGGAACAACAACGTTCTTGCGAAACTTCTGGTTCCCTTTGTGAAATGAAGAAGTACTGAGTCACCTTTCTGAGGTATTCCTGCAATGAGCTTCCTATATTTCCCAAGGTTTTTTACTTCATTTTCCCTTGATTAAGAAAGTAGTACAATGAATAGCCCAGTAAATGTCACAGAAGGTAGAAAGCCACTGGTGTTGACAGCGAGGACTGCGTCAGGGTCAGGAAACTGGAAGCCGGACATGCCTTTCTGTTTGCTGAAATCTCCATTCACAGATGCAGGAAAGATTGCTGAGACCCTGTCCTGGGAAAGGAGTGGACCAGCCACACAGTGTTGATTTTCCTCCCAAATGGTCTCCTTCAACAACAACTTTGAGTTCTGATTGGAACCTTTTGTTCTAGCTGCTTAGTGAACAAGACCTCTGTGATCTTGATAAGGGGAGGCACCTTTCCTATTTTTTCTGGCTTCTTAGCCTGGCATTTTGGCTTGGTTTCCAGCCTTATTGTTTCAGTCTGTTCGAATAACCAGCTCTCTGGTGAGGGTTCTACGACCCATCCTCCAGCAGGCAGCACCGGGACTGGGGCTAGGGTCAGGCTGAACCCATTCCCCACAGGTCCTCTCCGTGCTCACTTGTTGCCTCAGAGACCCACTGGGCACCCAGGGGTGGAGGCCGGGCAAGGATGTCTCACAGCTCAGAGGAATAGTCATGGAACTATTGGAGTCCTGATGGTGACATAAAAAAGAATTAAGTTCCCTGATCTTGGAACTCCGTGTGCCTGAGCAGCCTTTGTGACTCTCTGCTCAGAGGACCACTCAACATCCCATCAAGGGCAGGGAGGCCACCACAGCATCACTTTCAGGGGGAGGGGGGCAGTAGAACATAGTGGTTAATGGTGGCCTCCTGGCCTTACCACTTGTCAACCATGAGGTTTTGAGAACATCATTCAAACTTTCTGTGCCTTGGTGTTCTCATCTTTAAATTGGGGGGGTTGGTAGTTCTTATCCATAGAGTTAAAAGGAGAAATCCAAATGCCATGGTAAGCTCTCAATAATACAACCATGAATATTAATTGTAAGGTGGGGAGAATAGGAAGTCTTTTTATCTGCTCTGCTCCAGAGAACAATCTCAATCGGTTCCTGTTAATCTGGCCCCAACCCCCATCCTCACCCCTGCTTGGGCTGTAGAAGGCCTTGTCCCAGCTGGGATGGCCTAGGCATTAGCACTCAGACCTTCTTCGACCTCAGTCCTTGGATGTCTGTGGCTTCTGTTCTAGAGTGTTTATCCAAATTGAACACACACTGTTCAGGTAGGACATGAATGGGGAAGTGGAAAATTGCCTAGGAATCTGTGTACTGTGCAGGAGGAAAGAGCACTGACATTACATGGAAAAGGTGGATTGATATAGATGAATGTTAATGTTTACAGTCGACTTGGGGAGATCCAAAGAAACAGAGGATTTCAGGGAAGGAAAGGGAATGGTAACTCCAATAAGGGTCATCAGGAAAAGCTTTGGAAAGCAGAATTTACTTTTCTCTAATTTGCCAGGATCATCCCTCCCAGCATCTGAACAACCAAGTTTCAACAAAGTATCTTTCACCTGAGCCTCTAGGCCTTTGGCAAAGGGTTTAGAAAAGCTGCTCAGAAGACAGCGTAGTGTCACAGGAGAGCAGGGTTGGCGGGAAAGGTGCAGTTCCAGGCTTTTGGATTCCTGGGTTCTAGCCCGGCTCTGCAACCCAGGCCCTTCCTTGTCTGTGAAATCAGGGTGGTTAGGAAGTTGGCCAGAAGCTCCCCAACCTCTCTTCTGGCTTGCTACGTCCAGGATCCTTTGCGCTCCAGGCCCTGCCCCCACCCCAACCATAAATCTGGGCACCTGGGGAAGAAGCCCCAACAGGATTCAGCTGACTCACGTATGTTACCGTAACAGGATACATTTCATATTGCTCTCTGGACCTGGAAAAAGCCGAGAGTGCCAAGGGCGGACCTGTACGTGAACGCTTCCTGTTTCTCCCAAGGCTCACAGGCTTTCCGCATCCCGGGAGCAGCAGCATCTCCCGAAATGCCGGAACCTCCAGGCCTCACTGGTTCTTTAGAGCGCTGGGCGTGGTTTCCGTGCGCTCAAACCCGCTGACGCAGGAGCCGGGAGCTGTCATCCCCCCCTCGCTGCTCCTCGGTGGAGCTGTTGTGGGAAAGAAGGGGTTAGCTCCGCAGCCTGGAAGCTCCTTAAGGGTTCTGTGCGCCCCGGCGTGCGCCGCACGCGGCTGGCGCGGAGGAGGGGGTCACATTGATCCCCGGTGCATCCAGAGGCTCCACATCTGGAGGAATGTGCTCGTCACATCCGTCTGTCGTGTTCCTGCGGGCCCTCCTCCCAGGATGGATTAATGCTTCCAGACTATAAGCCCTACCAATTCCCTTAAATGCACCGCTCTTGGATCTCCCAGGCTCTGGGCGTCCCCAGTGGAGGGTGGCATTCGTGGAGGTCATTTTGACAGGATACTGTGGGGGTGAGGACTGGATACGAGGAGTGGGTCTGAAATATCTGTTGTGCACATCACTGGTGTAACCGTCACCCGCACAGCAGGTAATTCCTCACTTCAGAGTTGAATAAAGAGACTTTTGAGAAAGGCGAGGGGGAGGGTGTGCGGGGTGGGGGGCGCTTGAGGCTCAGTGCAAGGCCTAGGGTCGCAGCAGTGGTCACGACCCTAGAGGCCTACGGGGGAGAGAGGGCGGCGATGGCCGAGCCCTGCAAGAGCCCGCAGCAGCGAGTGGGGGTGGGTGGGGGCAGGGAATGGCCCGGCCGTGCTCTCCCTCCCGCAGCCGCCCTGGACGCCCAGCTTCTGTGCTGCTGTCCCCGCGGGGCAGAGAAGGGGGCGGGAGAGAGGAGCCGGAGGGACAACCGTCATGCACTGCTAGCTCACGTCTAGGTGGTTTTGTTTTGTCTTTGCAGTTTAGAGATAACCGTATAAAATTAGCTGCATCCAGAGGTCTCAAGAGTCAAGGGAGTCCCCCTGAAACGCCAGGCCTCTCTCTGGCTTTGTGTTCTGGGGCCATTCGTGGAGCACATACTTCCTCCTCTGAGGTCTCTAGCACCAGCCTCAGGTGCGAGCTCTTCTGCTCCGTGGCCACTGTCACCAGCATGCTCAGGTCTCCTGTCCAGAAAAGCCCCTGAATCGCCGTTTCCACCCCGAGACCACTTAGAAATTACAGCTGCTTACTTATTGTCCCTTCTCTGGGCCACCGTTGTGCGGAATCCCAGCTGAAGGAAAGCACCAGTGACTCCAAGTTACTTAAGAATAAAAATATACTTCTTATCCCAACAACATAAAACATTAAGAGGAATTATGTTTTTTACAAAATCCAACAAACCACCCACGATTGTACCTACCAAGCAAAAGCGGTACCTTTGTAAGCAGAGCAATGATGAAACAGACTGGGGCCACTTGATCTCAGGTCCTGGGCAGACCTTTAGGTGCCAGTCTTGTTTCTAATAGTCTGAAAAAGAGTTGACAAAAAGTAATGTTTATTGGATACTTCCTAGGTCCTGTAAACCTGGACAAGTTTCTTAACCCTTCTGTGCCCCCATCTTTTTATCTGTAGAATGGGAATAATCTCAATGCCTCTTAGGGTTTTGTGAGTATTAAATGAGTCCATCTCTGGAAAGTACTTGAATGGTATCTGGTGCACAGAAAAGCGGCATTTACATGTTACCTCAATATCAGCTACGATCATGTGGCAGCCCAAAGGGGATTCACGGTCTCGGTCTCTGTTTTTGAGACTATGGCTTCAGGGCTTCCTCAACACCCAGGGCCAGCCAGCCATTAAGTGGAGCCATGGGTCTCCTGATCTTCGTTCCCTGGGGAGAGGTATCTCCAGAACTCTCTCTCTAGGCCCTGCCTCCTCTAGCCTGAGTGCCAGGCACCTGGACCTGCCTTGGTGGTGGAAAGCGGCCCTGTGTTAGGATTCAGAAGATACTCAGTGTGGCAGCTGAGTGACCTTAATCTTTGGGCCTCAGGGTTCCTATCTGTAAATTAGAGATAATAATTGCCCTCCCCACAAACCCACATGCAGGGTGGTTTTAAAGACCAAATGCAAAATAACTAAAAGTTCTTTCTAGAGGTGACATCATGAGTCTCTGCTGTGCCTCCAACCCCAAATTGCACTTTTTTTTATTATTAAAAAAAATTTTTAACGTTTATTTATTTTTGAGAGACAGTGAGAGCAGGGGAGGGGTAGAGAGAGAGGGAGACACAGAATCCGAAGCAGGCTCCAGACTCCAAGCTGTCAACACAGAGCCCGATGCGAGGCTCAAACGCATGAACTGCAAGACCATAACCTGAGCTGAAGCTGGATGCTTAACCGACTGAGCCACCCAGGCGCCCCCTCCAAATTGCACTTTTTAAAGCTCAGCTGGGGGTAGAATGGATTGAAAATAAACCAACCTCGATAGTTGTGCAGGGGTCTCAGGGGAGCTCCTTAGCCATATAGAGTCCCTGTCTGCCCCCACTGCCAGGCTGCTACAGGGAGGAAACCATTAGCCCGAGTGAACTCTTGAAACACTGGGGGCAGTTGTTCCATCCCAGGTGGTTCCCATGTTCCAGGAGGAAGTAAGGATCTTGCCCCCAAAGAGCCCAGGATGGAGTCTGAGAGGAGGGTCTTCTGGAAAAGGCGGCCCAGGCCTTGGATGTGAAGCAAACCTAAGCAAACCCTTTGCAAACCTAAAGCTCTTAGCTGCAGCTGTGGGTAAGGGAAAGAGCCTGAGAAGGTAAGGGGCCCTGCCGGCAGAGCATCCTGCAATGGGGGAAATAAAAATAGAGATAGGGTTCTCCCTGTCCCCACCCCAGTTGAAGAAGCCTAGCACTGGCCTGGCACTTAATAGATGCACAATGAATTTGTTCCTTTTATGCACATGTGCACACACACACACACACACACACACACAAAACTCCATTTGGCCTCAAAGTACCTGCTATGTACTGGGCACTGTGCAAGTTCAGGGGACCAGGTGCAAGAACTGGCCTTGACCTCTGGGAGTTGTATTTGGTGGTTGAGATAAACTTCAGCCCGGGAGAGAATTGAAGCCCTAAGAGGAGCCCTGGGGAGGTGCTCCAGAGCTGGGAGTGCTAGTAGGAGGGCCCCTAGGCTGAGGGGACAGCAGGCACAGAAGGAGGGGGCGGGAGCTCTGAGGTGACTGGGTTAGGCAGAGGGAAGATTCTTGGATGGTATTTTCTTGTTACATACCTATTTGATCTATTCTTTGGTACTTTCTGGAGAGGCAGGACCCTGGCTGCCCACCTTTGCAGGCCTCTGAATAACCGGTACGCAGTAATCCCAGCATGGAACCCCCGTCGTGGAAGGGGATGGCAGTGTAGCTCTTACCCCAGATAATAGCACAGGTGGACTGGAAGAATCTACAGAAGAGTCCTGTCCTCTGGGTTCCAGGAGAATCCTAACCAGCCACAGTCCTCATGGGACTGAATGTTTTCCCCGAGGTAGCTCCTAGGACTAACTCCAGGTGCAAGGCCTGGGTGCCACCCATCACTTCTTCCCTCCTGCCCACCCCACTTTTAGGAGAAGGTAGCCAGTTCTGTCCACATCTGGCTACCTGTAGGATGGTCCTGGGGTGTCAGATCCAGAGTAGGAAAGGAGAGGGTGGAAAAGAATCCTCTTCAGTGGTCTGCCCCTTGGGTGGGTGTCTCGAGCTAGGCCATCCTTCACACCACCCAGAGAAATCAACTCCTCAATTACGATGATGGAACTTGTTTCCTCCAGCCACATATTTGCATGAAAAGCTGGGGACTGGATATGGGGGAGGGAAAGCGATAACTCTGAGAGTTGACACCAGGGCTCAACTCTGGTGCCAATTTGAGTTGTGCCTCAGAGCAGGTTTAGAACAAGGAACATGAAGGGGTACCGGTGTGGTTCAGTCAGTTAAGTGTCTGACTTCAGCTCAGGTCATGACCTCATGGTTTGTGAGTTCAAGCCCCATATTCGGGGTCTATGCTGACAGCACGGAGTCTGCTTCGGATCCTCTGTTCCCCTGTCTCTCTGCTCCTCCCCCACTCATGCTCTCACTCTCTCTCTCAAAAATAAATTAAAAAACATTTTAAAAAAATGAGGAACATGTATTGAAGAGCACCTACTATGTGCCAGGCCCTTTGCATGTATTCTGCATGAGGTAGGTGTGTGAGGTAGGTGTTCTAGACACATTTTATAGATGAGGAAACTGAGATAGAGCGAGTTTAATTGAATTGCCCAGAGTCACACAGCGACCTGAGAGGAGTAGAATCTGGTTCTGCTGGCAGGACTGTCTTTTCTGACTGAGGGTCCCTCAGCAAGCTCCTGGGACAGTGTAGATTCTGGGCGGATGGCTGCCGCTCAACTTGATGCTGCAGCCTGAGGAACCGTGTGGAAGGCCGGCTTGGTGAGCATAGCAGCCGTGTCACAGATGGGTCAGGGCTTTGGGTGTCCTGCCGGCCAGTGAGGAACCGTGCGAGGCGTTTGCACAGGCTACCCTATTCCTGAAGCCAGTGGGGGTCTCCAAGTCTTCTGGCGTGGGTGAAGGCTGCTTCCCAGTTGATGCACTTGGAAAAGCCCCTGCCTCTTCCATGGGCCACGGAGTGCTGTGTAATTTCCTCTGTGGGTCAGTCCTCCACCAAGGGCTGTGACAGGGTGGTGAGTCAGACCGCAGCCTGTCACTGATAAGCCACCAGCTGCCTCGCTTCTAGCCTGCTTGGTGGACATCGGGATGGCTGCTCACTGCCTTCTCCCATCTCTGCTCTGCCCTGCGTAGGAGAAGTGGGGCTGCTCAGGGGAGGGTCAGGCAGACATCCGCTGTGGGTCATGTAAACCTCCAGGGTCAGGAATTGAGGTGCCACCCGCAAGCTGTTTGAACCTGGCCTGATCACACCCATTCATCTCCCAAGCAAGAACATTCTCTGCCTTCCCCTCAAGGTCGGGAGACCCACAGGGCAATCTGCTCTTCTCAGAAAAAAGCACTTAGCTTAGGTGATTAAAAAAAAAAAAAAATCAGTGGTTATTTCAACTGCCTTCAAGGAATTCACCATGTACGGACGGGCTTTGAAACTCAACAGCTGGCTTTTAGAAAACAAGAAGGATTATCTTTGGATCCCTTGCTGTGAGCTGACAGTGGCTCATCCAGAATCCCTCAGGGTAGGGAGGCTGTCACAGGCTGGAGTGCCAGTCATACTTCTGGGCAATTTAAAGCCACGTGCTCTGTGTCACCAAGACTGTGACTCAACCGTGTGCTTGCCAAAACTCATTCACAGAGGGGTTGAAACTGCTCTGTAGGCACTTTTTGGAGTGAGGGCTCTTCATGTCCTGGAGGGAAACCGGGGATGCACAGGAGATGAGCCTTCCCAGCAGTCCAGGTGAGGGCCCCTTCGAGCCAGGCCCCGTAGGTGTTCACTTCTGTTACCTCAGCTCCTAGGCTTTCCATAAGTGTCTGTTAGATGACTGAATGAACAACAGAAGAAACAAAGTGAAGCTGGCACAAAAACCTAAAGCCCATACTTTCCTATGTGTGTCTTGCTGCTTAGCAAAAAGGAGTGATGCTCATGTGGTCTCCACAAGGGAGCCTGAACCTCCACAGACAGACCAGATGCCTGGCTGGCTGCCAAGAGATCCATGCACCCCGAGGACTCACCCTTTCTCTGCATTCCTCCAAGAAGGTAGGAGTTGGCCCCGAACACCTTGAGGGAATAAGGCCACTCATATGTGGGCTATTTCTGGAATTTTAAATTTTTTTTAATGTTTATTTATTTTTGAGGAAGAGAGAGAGAGAGAGAGAGAGAGAGGCAGAGTGTGAGCAAGGGAGGGGCAGAGAGAGAGGGAGACACAGAATCCAAAGCAGGATCCAGGCTCTGAGCTGTCAGCACAGAGCCCAAAGCGGGGCTCAAACTAACAGACCACGAGATCATGATGAGCTGAAGTCGGATGCTCAACCGACTGAGCCACCCAGGTGCCCCTATTTCTGGAATTATAAAGAGTTTGTGTTGGCTGAGATCCTCAAAAGAGATTTCTTAAATTATTATTATTTTGCTCCTTAAAGACAAAAACAAAAACAAAGGCCTGATGACGGGTGCTAAGAGTCCAAGCTAGATCAGCATGGCCAGGCTGGGAGGAGTGAGCAGCCACCAGTGGGTCTGGTCAGGCAGCCCTGCCAGAGTGGGCAGGCAGGTCCTCACACTGCAGTCTCCATCAACCCATGCATCTTTTCACATCTTGAAATCTCCATCTTCAGTTACACCTGCGGGCTGGACAGCCACATTTAGACCAGCTCCTGCCATCACTACTCCTCACTGCAGAGCGCGACCCAGGCATCTTGGCTTTTTTTCTTTCCTTTTCTATCCTTTTTCTATGTCTTCCTTTTTCTTTCTTTGCCTTCTCCTTACTTAGTCTAATTGTCAGCCTGGCTGGTAGAAACCAGAGGCCAGAGAGGGTGTGACACTAGACAGAGACTTCCAGGGGCAGCAAGAGCCCAGTAGTGAGGATGGGGTGACTAGGGGGTTCCTTGGCCCGCCATGTGACAAGCAGATCCGGCTTATCATCCTGGAGACTTGGTTCTGAGGTTCTGCCCAGGAAATAGCTATGGGGCAGGAGAGAATAGGGGCAGGGGAGAGACACCAAGATTTGGGTCTCTAAGAGAAGAAGACAACAAGAAACATCAACAGTTTTATTGGGCTGATCACATAAACTGCCAAAACACCAGAGCTGCGTGGACCAGAAATACATCAAGCATTGGTGGCTGGAGAATTCGAGTTTGTTCTGTGCTTAGAACTGTGACGTCCACATGGGAGGATTTTTCACTGGCTGGGGCCTTCCACAGAAGCGCATTTTTACCATTCTCTGCACCATAAACAAATGCAAACCCTCATGGCAAGCGGTTTTCAAAGACTGTTGTCTCTAAAAGGAAATCGGGACTGCATTTTCCCACAAGAACTTCAAGGAATTATGATTACTCAGAACTCCCTCTTGACATTCTTGTGAACATTTGAGAAATTCCCAGTGCCTCCTGTTGCCCTGAGTGCGGGAAGCCAGGGATGTGCCGACTCACACACAGCCCAGAGAATGCTTTCAGGCTCATAGCAACTGCATAAACCATTGCATAACTGCAATCGCGCCTTTTTTTTTTTTTTTAAACTTTGATAATGAAAGGAAATGCAAATAAAGAAGTAATGACTTCTGGGAAAATGATGCCTAGAAGATGACTTCTTCCTCTCTATCCTTCCCATCTCCTCAAAAGTGCTCCTCTCTAGATCTCTTTTTCAGGAGCTGAATTCCCACAGCAATTTTCCAGGATTGTAAAGGGACATGGGACAGTCCGCGTAATTAATTCTGTGAGCTCCCCTACTTTGGGGCTCAAACATTCCCTCAGGCCCAGAGATGGATGCAGGGACTCTCCGGGCTAGAAGAACTTCTGGCCACCAGCCAACTTCCAATGCAAAGTACAGCTCCAATCATGAAACAGACATGGAGAGCCTCACCAAATACTGAAGACTACCAGAAAAGAGTTAAGGGCCTGCGTGAGCCTGCCCCCATCACTCAGTAGAGAGAGACAGCTCACCTTTGTTACCTACAACCATGGACAATAGGTGTATAGGGACTGGATATGTAACCAGATATGTAACTGGATCTGGTAACCAGAGGGCTACCAGAAAGCCCAAAGAAAGTAACTAGTCACATGCATGCTACAGCACGAAAGGGGAAATAGCCACTGGACAGAAGAGAGTGCTGGAAAATAAAGTTTCCTAGAATTTTCTGCCTGGAGAATGCTGTAGGCAGGTAGACACATGTCTCATTTCTTTTTTTTTTTTTTTAAGTTTATTTATTTATTTTGAGGGGGTGGGGAGAGAGTGAGAGCAAGTGTGCATGAGCAGGGGAGGGGCAGAGGGAGAGAGGGAGAGAGAGAATCCCAATGTTCAGCATGCAGGGCCTGAACGCACCACTGTGAGATCATGACCTGAGCCAAGATCAAGAGTCAGACAACCAACTGAGCCACCCAGGTGCCCAAAATGTTTAGTTTCTAATGAATGATTTGTTTTTCTAAGAAAGAAGAAGGAAGGAAGGAAGGAAGGAAGGAAGGAGAGAGGAAAGAAAGAAAGAAGAAAGAAAGAAAGAAAGAAAGAAAGAAAGAAAGAAAGAAAGAAAGAAAGAAAGAAAAAGAGGGAGGGAAGAAAGAAATGGGAAGGAAGGAGGGAAAGAGGGAAGGAGGCGGAGGGGGAGGGGAAGAAAAGGGGTGGGGGAAGAAAAGAGGGAAGAAGAAAACACAAAAGGAAAGAAGAGGGTGCCTGGGTGGCTTAGTCAGTTAAGCATCCAACTTTGGCTCAGGTCATGATCTCACAGCTCAGCTCGTAAGTTCGAGCCCCACATCAGGCTCTGTGCTCAGAGCCTGGAGGCTGCTTCAGATTCTGTGTGTGTGTCTCTCTCTGCCCCTCCCCCACTCACGCTCAGTGTGTGTGTGTGTGTGTGTGTGTGTGTGTGTGTCAAAAATAAATAAACATTAAAAAAAAATTTTTTTAAAGAAAAGGAAAAAAGATAAAAATTCTAGAGCTGTGCTGTTCCATATGGTAGCTTCTGCTCGCAAATGGCTTTTGGGTCCTTGAAGTACAGCTGATCTGAATTGAGATACGCTGTAAGAATAAAATATATGCTGGATCTCAGTACAAAGACAGGTATGTAAAATAAATACCAATTAATAATTGTTATCAATTACACAGGGAAATGATGTTTCGGAGATTAAAAAAAATTTTTAATGTTCTTATTTATTTTTGAGACAGAGAGAGATAGAGCATGAGCAGGGGAGGGGCAGAGAGAGGGGGAGACGCAGAATCCGAAGCAGGCTCCAGGCTCTGAGCTGTCAGCACAGAGCCAGAAGCGGGGCGAGTGTCTCTCACGGAGTGTGAGATCATGACCTGAGCTGAAGTCGGATGCTCAACCAACTGAGCCACCCAGGCATGCCTGGAGATTTTGAATTAAACAATATACATTAAAATGAATGTCATCTATTTTTCACTCTTTTTAATGTGGCTCCTAGAGCATTTACAGTTACATCTGCGGCCACACTCCATTTCTCTTGCGGCGCTGCTCTAGGTAGCTGCCTTCCGTGGCACAGGGCTGCCCTGGGGTTCCAGCCCCACTTCTAGCTCCTGCCACACTGTAGAGGGCCTCAGCTCCACCCCTTTCCCTGGACTGAAAATGAACTCGCTCACATGGGAGATGTCTTGATTCTTAGATTCTCCAGAAAAGATCCAAACATCTCCCTGGAAAACCCTTTTGAGTTTCAAGCAGTCATGTTTGACCTTTCAAAATCCTCTGCATTGCGTGAAGGCGCACAGGGGCTTTCTTGCACTCGTTCGAGAGATGGTAGGTGGCTGTGTGATAGCAACGGAAACTTTGAATAGGATGTGTGAGTCGTGGGAGGTTTTGGTGAGGCCTCAGTGGGGACTAAGACATTGACAGACACTGTTAAAGTTTGAATCCAGGTTCACCGGTAAATATTTAGGAGAATTTTTTACATTTTTTAAAAGTAGTCTTCACACCAAACCCGGGGCTTGAACTCATGACCCTGAGATCAAGACCTGAGCTGAGATCAAGAGTCTGATGCTTAACTAACGGAGCCACCCAGGAGCCCCCCCAGGAGAATTTTTTAAAGTGGCAGAATATCGCGGCAACGTTGACAAAACATTTCTTCCAAAAATATGTGTTTGAGCACCCTCTCTTTGCCTGGAGTAAACTAAGCGATGAGCACAGCCATCTGCTGTGGAGCCCTGGAAGGCAGAGAGGAAAGGCTGGGTGTGTGATGTGGGAGGGACAGGGTCCAGGCGCCAACGGTATACCTGCTCAGTTTCCCAGGCCTCCAGCCACCGTGTGCAGACTTTTACAAAGTTGAAATTATAGTATACTTGCATGTTTTGCTTTATACTTCTTTCTCATAAATGCTCAGAAGCGTTTTCCATGTTCCTATATAGTCTTCATAATCATCCTTTTTAGTACTTAACTAATACTCCAAGTGACTGTATCATTTTCTAACCTCCTGTGGGACAGTTTCCAGTTTTGTTTAAATAAGATAGCAGCAAAAATGCAATTTGCTTTCTTTGCTGTCTTTCCTTTTGGATTTAATTACTTGCCAGAAAAGAAAGAAACTACCGTATTCAGGGGTATGAAATCTTTTCTAGTTCTTGATGGATATTGCCAAGGCGCTGTCCAAAAGGCATGTATGAAATTATATTGCTTGCCGCGATGGATGTACGTACTAAGTTTCTTAAAACTTTGCCAGGATTGAAGTTACAGTATATATATGTATATATGTGTATGTGTATTCTTAAGCATTTAAATTTGCAAAAGTATATATACATGTACATGTATACATACACATAATATGTATGTATACGTTTGCAAATTGTATTGCATATGTTTTGAAGCTTGAGATTTTTGAAGCTTTTATAAACAAAATGTTTATAGACAAGTAACACTATATATATATTTTTTTTTTCTGAAAATGCCATGGTATTGTCTTGAGCATTTCTGGACTCTGCATGCATTTCTGTCTTTAAATTGTTCTGCACAAGTTTAAGAAACAAAACAGATGAACATAGGAGAAGGGAAAGAGAAATAAGATGAGAGAGGGAGGCAAACTGTAAGACTCTTAAATACAGAGAACAAACTGAGGGTGGTTGAAAGGGTGTTGGGTGGGAGAATGGGCTAATGGGTGATGAGCATTAAGGAGGGCACTTGTTGGGATGAGTTATAAGTAAGTGATGTATCACTGGGTTCTATTCCTGAAATCATTATTACACTATATGTTAACTAACTTGGATTTGAATTTTAAGAAAAGTGCTATTATCAGCCTCAAATATTTAAAAAAAAATTTTTTTTAATGTTCTGCAAAGATATGTCTCTTTTTCTCCATTTATTAATTTATTTATATCAATATGGACTCATTTTATATTTTGGGTTCTACTCCAATTGATTGTGTTGCCCAAATCTTCCAGCTTAGGCCATTGGGATCTCTTTCATTTGGCTCCTGTGCCCCTTTGACATACCCTATCAATGTATTTGTAATTATCTCCTTACTTTCCAGCACTCCAAGGTGCTCCAGGCTCATCTTTCTCAGTCTTAGAGTCAGTCTGTTCTCCACGGGGCCCTGTTATTGGAGAATGGTTCTAGAAACCAAGATCTGGGTGCTCAGTGTGCTTATTGCTACTATGGTGTCATTTTTCAGGTTCTCAGGTGACAGAGAAAAGACATATGCGTGTTTACCAGCCTGCATCAGGGGTAGATTCCCATAAGTGACATTTCTGGATCAGAGCAAACCCACATTAAACATGTTGTTACTGCCTAGTTGTCCTCAAAAAAAAAAGAGTGTTTTTCACTCTTCCCAGTGGTGCTTAAGAGCACCTGTTTTCCCACTCTCACCAATACTGAATAGTAGCAAATACAAAATTAGCAAATTTTTACTGATCTGGTGAGTGGAAAATGGGATCTCCGTGTTTGAATAATTTGAATTGACTTTGAACTTATGTTTCTAGTTTTCTCACTGCTCATCTGTTACTAGACTTTGAATTTCTTCTTTCATCTTCTTTTATCTTGTATAAGCATTTGCATCCTTCCAAATAATATCTAAAATGACTCTTTTAAAACTCTTTGCTGACCTCACCTTTGAGCTTAGGTCGATTTTGCTGAGAAATGGAAGCTCTTTTGACAGACTGACAACAGCACAGCTGGGGACAAGAGGACTCATTTTCCATCTCTCCTTGCAGGCACTTCCTTATTAGTCCTTCCCAGCCCCATCTAGAGCCCCTCCGGTGCTCCTTCCTCCAGGATAAACTATTCTAGAACACGTCAGCAATGCCTGCCTTTGGGGGGTTGTGGACTTTTGTCACAGTTTCCAGGGTGACTGTGACTCAGCCCCTGTTCCTGAAGTCTGAGGCTGTCCACCTAGAAAGCGCTCATTCCCTAGCACAAACGTGCCTCCCTCAGCCTCAGGCCAGCAGAAGCTCTTCTGTGCCTTCCTCCCCTTGCTCCTCCACTCCCGCTCCCCACTTGAACTCATAGTGTCATTATACAAATGAAACGTCCACAGACACGAACCATTCAAACAGTACACAATTATCCTGTGAAAATATATGGGTATTTGTTTAACCTCTGTGCCTCTTCAGAAATAACCATGCATAAACAGGCATATATTTGCATATAGATTCTTTTTTTTAATGTTTATTTATTTATTATTAAAAAAATTTTTTTTAGGTTTCTTTATTTCTGAGAGAGAGAGAGAGAGCAAGCGCATGAACGGGGGAGGAGCAGAGAGAGGGAGACACAGAATCCAAAGCAGGCTCCAGGCTCTGAGCTGTCAGCACAAAGCCTGACCCGGGGCTCAAACTCGAGAACTGCGAGATCATGACCTGAGCAGAAGTCAGACGCTTAATCGACTGAGCCACCCAGGTGCCCCATTATTTATTTATTTTTGAGAGAAAGGGAGAAAGTGTGAGCAGGCAAGGGGCAGAGAGAGAGGGAGACAGAGAATCTGAAGCAGGCTCCAGGCTCTGAGCTGTCAGCACAGAGCCCGACGAGAGGCTCAAACTCGCGAACTGCAAGATCATGCCCTGAGCCGAAGTAGGACGCACAACAGACTGAGCCACCCAGGGGCCCCTATACATTCTTTTTTTATAAGGCAACTGGCAGAAAAGTCTACACAGTGTTCTGCACCTTGTTTTTATTTTTAATTACCAGTGTATTTTGAAGATCTTTCCACATCAGCCTACACAAATCTGTCATTTTGAATGGCCACATGGTATTCCACTGATGTGTTATTGTTTATCTAGTCCCATTTTAATAGATATTGGGTTTTTCCTTTTTTTTTTTTTTTTTTTGCCACTAGAAAGAATGCTACTGTGAACATCCTTGTGGACCTGTGGGGTTATACCTGCAGGGTAAATTCTTTAAACTGGAATTTCAGGGTCAAAGAAAATGGTGTACTTTAATTCCAATAGATATTGCCAATTTGCTCTCCGAAGGGGCTGTGCCAATTTACCCTCCCATCAACAGTCATGAGAGGGGCTATCTCCCTGTCCTCTCTCACCAGCATCCAGCTCTGTTATACTTATAAACCTCCTCCCAGCTGATAGGTGAAAATGGTATCTCATTATAATCTTAATTTGCATTTCTCTCATTATGGTTGAGGGATGTATTTCCTTTTTTTTTTTAAGTTTATTTATTTATTTTGAGAGAGAGAGAGAGAGAGAGACAGAGAGAGACAGAGAGAGAGTGTGTGAGCACTAGCTGGGGAGAGGCCGAGAGAGAGGAAGAGAGAGAATCCCAAGCAGGCTCCACCCTGTCAGTGCAGAGCCTGATGTGGGGCTCTGTCTCACAAACCATGAGATCATGATCTGAGCCGAAATCCAGTGTCAGACACTCAACTGACCAAGCCACCCAGGCACCCTGAGGGATATATTTCAAGTGGCAAGAAGTCATGTATACTTCTTTTTCTGTGAACTACTTATATCCTTTATGAATTATCCCATATGTTGCCAGTTTTTATCTTACTGATTTAGAAGCATTCTTTATATATGAAGGAAATTAGTATTTTTGTTATATATGGTATAATAATTTCCCCCCAGTTCATTGTTTGTCTTTTGTTGGTAGGCTTTTTAAAAAATATATACATGCTGCCCTTATAGATTCTGTCTTACAGCAGGTTAGAATTTCAATATACATATTTGGGTGTGCAATAATCGATTTTCTCATTTCTACATGTCATCTCCCATCCCCCTGAGGGGGCAGATACGTCTTGTCATCAGTTCAAAGATCAGCTGGTCCTCTCGTCCCCTCAAAGTTCCTGGGATGGTCCTGAGTTCAGTACACGAGAGGACAGATGGAGCACCTTCAATTCTCCAGGCTAGCTGGCCAGCTGGCATCTACTGGGATTCCCTGGCTGGTCACTTTGGGCTGTCACTTCTTGTCCACAGGATCCCTCCATGTCTGCTCTCTCCTCCATACCCCTACACTACCAGTTACACAGGACTCTTTCTGCCACCCACAGCGAGGCAGAGACCCATCTGCCTGACACACCACAGCCATTTCTAACCTGGACCTTTGCCACTTCCTCTGGGTTCGGCCTAGGAAACCCAGGCAGGGTTTCTTTCTCAGGACCTCAACAACATCCACGTGTATCTCGGGACACCCCTCACCTCTGCCCTCTTCCCAAGCCCAGACTGGCAAGCCTTGCTATTCCTTGTCAAGGAGCTCCCACATCTATTCCTGTGTTTTCCATTCCTCTGTGGACTTATAATTCTGGAACTCAGAGGTCAGGAAGACTTTCTTTCCATACTTTTTCTTCTGTTTCTGTCTCACATCCTTTCCCTGAGGCAGCACACACAGAATGGTCAGAAGTGTGTGTGTGTGTGTGTGTGTGTGTGTGTGTGTGTGCGGTTCCTGGGGAGGGAGAGGCCAAAACTTGTCAGGAACCCCAGGAGAAAGCAGCCAGGTGTGAAACCCTGTGAACTTCCCCAGCCTCTCCCAGCAAGTCTCAGCCACACCCCTCATTGCTGGGGGTCTGTTCTCTCTTAGGCCCTCTCTGATACCATCTGAGGCTGCTGTGGGTTGAGTGGTTGCCTGTGCCCCCTTTGTGGGTGGGGGCTGGCCCATCTTGCTATCCTCTGTGGCATCTAGACCATGGGCCTTGCACATCTGGGCACTCAGGATGTATGGCATTGAAGCACCTGCTGCTTTTACCAAGCCAGCTTGTCCTTGTTCTTAGTGCTCTCCGAGAGGCCAGGAAGGTGGGGCATCAGTGAGAGGGGTCCCCAAATACCCTCCTCAGCTTCTGCTTTCTTCTGAAGGCATTCCTCAGCTGACCTTGAGAAGCCAGGGTGAAAGAAGGTTTTCTCCAGAGAGCACTGTCGGCAGATGAGGCCTCCTCACCCAAGTTTGTCTCCCCTAGTCTCCATTCCTACTTTTGCTGTTCCTGCAGGCTAGGGGGCTGGATAGCGTGAGATGACCTCAGACCTCAGGTCCTCAGGAAGGGATGTTGGAGGGAGGAGCCAGAGAGGAGGTGAATACAACTGAATTCATTCCTCATGAATCCCATCCCTACTGTACTCCTGGTTCCATTTTTACTTTGCCTCTAGCTAAAAAACCTCTACCTTTAAGCCTTCTGTTGGTGAGGACAAGGTCCCTTCTGGGAAGTCTTTCTCTTTCCTGGGCAGGGCCAGCTCTCAGGACCATGCATACATACCTTTAGCTGGTCTCCAGCCTTCCAGCCATTTCTAGTTGTTCCCTCCAACATTCTCGAGGGGCTCAGCCTGTAATCTGATCTAGTTTTGCTGACCCTGTTACCTCACATCTGTGCCCATTACCCCCAGCGGCTTACTGTCTCCAGTTCTTTCATGTTAATTAATCTTTTCCTCGGTAGCATCTGAGCAACACTATCCACCAGCAAGCTTACCTAGGGACTGCAGGCTGAACTCTGGGAAATGTCCACAGTAGTGGAGATTCGAGGTCAGGAAGACGGTCCAGCCCCACCTCTGGCATTGACTGGCTGGTCCCTTGACTTCCCTGAGTTTCTTTCTTCATCAGTAATGAAAAAACCCAGTATGTACTTACCTCACAGCAGGGTGAGGGCTACAAAGGCATCATGTGCATATTTCTAAAACATGTGCTATTAGTAGTAGTATAATGTGAAAAGCATTTTTTATAATTGACCCTGCCCTATATCTAGCATAAATCTGGATATATATATATATATATATATATATATAGGAGATATATGTATCTCTATATATAGATATATAGATATTCCCCCCACCAGGGGAGGGTGTGTTCTCTACCATCTTGTTTCTCCTTTTTCTACAATTCTTTTTTTTTTTAATTTTTTTTAACGTTTATTTATTTTTGAGACAGAGAGAGACAGAGCATGAACAGGGGAGGGGCAGAGAGAGAGGGAGATACAGAATCCGAAACAGGCTCCAGGCTCTGAGCTGTCAGCACAGAGCCCGACGCGGGGCTTGAACTCACGAACCGTGAGATCGTGACCTGACCCAAAGTCGGCCGCTTAACCGACTGAGCCACCCAGGCGCCCCTACAATTCCTTTTTTAACTAGAAGTTGGAAATGGCAATGGCAGTGTTAGGGAGGAAAAGCAGTGCTCGGTGTGGGTGGAAAGATAAACAGGCTATCAGCAGCCACACCCCCTCGAGTAGGTGCCAGCAAGTTCAGCTGGGATTGAATCAAGTTTGGAAACCTCGTGCTGAGCTCCTCACATCAGCAGGTGCCAGTCAGGCTCCCTGCCCCTGCAGGTGAGGTGCTCCCCACGAGCCAGTGTGAGGAAGGCAACCCCACCCATGGATGCTACGGGGGCCACCGATGCCCTCTTCCATTACCTTGTGTCATTGTGGTTTGTTACATCTGAAACATAGGCCACCAGGGAGGGTGCTGGGCCCACGAGACGTGGGCTGGGCTCACTGCAGAGCCAGAGGTGTAGGAACAGTTAGTTCCCTGAGAGGGAACAGCAAGTCAGGAAACTGGAGGACTGGAAGGCTCTGAAGTCACAACAGTGGTTGGTTTCCCTTGTAGGGATGCAGAGTGGGAGATGCAGGGTAATGAGCCAGGAAAGGAAACAGGAGCTTAGAAACAAACTGCAGCTATCTGTGCAAAGACTGAACACACCTTCAGTTTCCATCAGGGCGGGAAGACCGAATCATATAGGGACTATCCATACAAGGGCAGGCTGAACAGAAGGATGAGAATTGCATTATTTATTGATGTGACATGACATCCAATATGTATCACTAAATGAAAAAAGCAAGACGCCAACGGTGTATAAAAGAAGCTACCATTCATGTTTTTATTTATGTGCATTTGCTTGAATATGTGTAAAATGTCTCTGGAGAAATTCACTGAGAAACAACTTCAAGGAGTTCATGTTTAATGGGTGCAGAGTTTCAGTTGGGGTAGATGCAAAAGTGCTGAGAAGGATGGTGCAGGTGGCTGTACAACAGTGTGAATGTACTTCATGTCACAGATTGTACACTTAAAAATGATCAAAATGGCAAATCTTATATATATTTAACCACAATAAAAATACTCCCAAACATTTCATCAGTTGCCTGTGGGGAGAGCAGGGTGTTCGAGAGAGAGAGAGGAAGGGAGAATTTTACTATACATCCCTTTGTGCCCATTTAAATCTTTTCAAAAAATAATTAAGAAAAATGAAAAATAAATGAGGCAGCAGACTGATAAGACCCCAAAACAAGCTAAGCCTTGCCGGATGGGTAGCCGTGAGCAGTACAGGGCTGTGGCTGGCTCACTTACACAGGAACTTTTTTTTTTTTAATTTTTTTTAATGTTTATTTTTTTTTTTTGAGACAATGTGAGAGACAGAGTGCAAGCAGCAGAGGGGCAGACAGAGGGAGACACAGAATCTGAAGCAGGCTCCAGGCTCTGAGCTGTCAGCCCAGAGCCCGACGCGGGGCTCGAACTCATGAATCATGAGATCTTGACCTGAGACAAAGTCTGACGCTTAACCAACTGAGCCACTCAGGCGCCCCTTCACAAGAACTATTTATAAAGATGTAAAGGGGGGAAAGAGAGCATGTGGACAGTGCAGCACCCTGGGGTCAAAAGCAACAGTTACTCATACTACTTACTGGAATTAGGAAGGAGAGAATCATTGCAAGAGGCTGCCTGACAGAGGCTGTGACCTTCCTTCCCGGGTCACAGCCAGCCTGGGTGACCCTACAGGGAGGGTCTTCCTGACTTCCATCTTTTCCCTTCCTTTAGTGTCTCATGGGCTCCCCATTGGCCAACACCGAAAGGCAGCCGGAGGCCAGGTGCACCTGTCAGGGCAGGATCAGTCACGTGGGTCAGCTTGCTCTGGACACAGTGCAGGGTGGCAAAGGATGAGGAGAGGATCTGGTGAGACAAAGGGACCGTCTCTGCGACGGCTTGCAAACCCAGGCACCAGCCTGCTACTGACTGCCTGGGTGCCCTTAGGCATCCTGATCTGTAACAGGGATAATTGTACCTCTCCGATAGGCTGGTAGGAGTATTAAATTTAATATCCATGTACAGTGCTTAGAACAGTGCCGTGCACGTGGTAAACCCTATATGCGAATTGGGACTTACTTATTACAGCCTCCCCTGTGAGACCCAAAGCTTTCCGTGTTTCCTACTGAGGCCCGGTGCAATGGAGCAGGCCCATTCCGTGAGGAGAAGGGGGAAGCAGCAGTGAGTGTCCTGGTGAGGCCGGCACCTGGGAGTAACAAAAAGAGCTGCTCATCCAGCACCTCTCAGAGGCAGCCCTGTGCTGGGCCTGCTGTATCCATTGTCATGAAACCCTCACCACATGTGCCAGCTGGGTGGAATCTTCTTGCCTTACAGCTGAGGAAAGACTGCAGCTCAGAAGGGGAAGCCCCTGCCCAAGGCCACACAGCTAAGAAAAGTTACTCTCAGCAAGCACTCACCATGACAGCCCTCCCAGCTGCCAAGTGTTCCTTTAGAAACTCAGAGCCCAAGAAAGATTTACAAATTGCAGTACAAAAATTGCAGAAGGTATTAAGGATACCCTCTGTTTACAGAATTTCTCTGAGCTTCCTAGTCCTTATACAGAGGGTAAATCTCATTTAAAAATATTATGGTCGGGGCTCCTGGGTGGCTCAGTCAGTTGAGTGTCCAACTTTGGCTCAGGTCATGATCTCACAGCTCTTGAGTTTGAGCCCTGCGTCGGGCTCTGTGCTGATAGCTCGGAGCCTGGAGTCTGCTTCAGATTCTATGTCTCCCTCTCTCTCTGCCCCTCCCTTGCTTGCGCTCTGCCTCTCTTTCTCTCAAAAATAAGTAAACATTAAAAAAATTTCAAGTATAAAATAAAATAATCTTATTTTTGAAGCAGCTCTTTCTGCCTATGGGTCATGTCCCTGTGCTTTAATAAAACCACCTCGCTGCACAGAGAAAACAACCTTATTTTTGAAAATAGTTTTTAAATACATTATTTTAGGGGCGCCTGGGTGGGGCAGTCGGTTAAGACTCTTGATGTCGGCTCAGGTCATGATCTTGCAGTTCATGAGTTTGAGCCCCACATCGGGCTCTGTTCTGATGGTGTGGAACCTGCTTGGGACTCTGCCTCTCCTTCTCTCTGCCCGTCCCCGGCTTGCACTCTGTCTCTTTCTCAAAATAAATAAATAAACATTAAAGATACATTATTTTAAAAGAGCACCAATATAATAAAATCACTTTGTTAGTCAAAAATACTTTAAAAAATGTAAAAGACAATGGCCAGGCCATATATCAGCATCTGTCAATGGACACATGGGCCACGTCCTTGCTCCCTGCCCCTGTCTCTTTACAAACTGACATATGAAGGGTGCCTGGGTGGCTCAGTTAGTTGAGCATCTGATTCTTGATTTTGGCTCAGGTCGTGATCTCCTGGTTGGTGAATGAGAGCCCCACATCAAGCTCTGTGCTGACAGCTCACAGCCTGCTTGGGATTCTCTCTCTCCTCTCTCTGCCCCTCTCCCGCTGTATGCGTGCTCTCTCTCTCTCAAAATTAATTAGTTAATTAAAAAAAATGAAAGCTGATTTTCATCCCTATCAGTCTCCATTCATGGTAAATATAAATGAATGAGTGAGTGGATGGACAGATGGTGTATTTGAAGGAAAAATAAACCAATGAGAAGAGGTGCCGGTGATGAGCTTGAAAGACAGTTTGGATATGTGGGAAAGCCTTTGACCCAAGGCTGAGGAGAGGATTTCCCTCAAGAGGTGGTATAGTGCCCATTGGGGTTTAGGACAGGAGAGTGATGTGACTTAGGCTTTAAGGAGATTTATCTCACTGAGGGGTAAGAGGACGGTAGGGAAGCGAGTAGTGTCAGTGTCACCATTTGGGGGCTCAAGGTGACATCTTCTTTGGGAGGGTCTGGAAAGAAAGGGAAGGAAGCCTGAGGGCCGGTAAAGAGAACTGGCAGGATCTGGTGGGTGCCTGGGTTGGGGGCCCAGGAGAGGGAGAGGTTGGAGATACGCTGGTCCCTTTGGCAGCTCCAGGGAAGCCAAGCAGTGAGGAGGAAACCTTTTCTGTCAGCATTAGAGTTATACTACCTGCCTCCCAAGAATGGGGGTGATATTGAGATCATTCTTGAGTCAAGACCTGTGTCTGAGGCTCGATGTCTCCCTTGTGCCCAGAACGGAGGACGCCAAGGCCACAGTACCACACCTCCTCTGATTCTGGCCCTGTTTCCGAGGTGAGGTTCTGTCCTCTACTTGAGTGGCTGATGGGAGGCATTGTATCCTTCGTTACAGTCCCTGATACTTCTCCCAAGCAGGCAGACCCTGGGCAGAACATTAATCCAGACACGCTTTTATATCCCTTAGCATATTTCCAGGATACCTGGTGGATAACTTGTCAACCACCTGAGACCATCATCTGTCTGTGCTGAACCCTCAGGGGCTGAGACAACATAAGAACAGAAGATCCTAGATCATCTATCTTTTGCTCTTTACAGTCCTGCCTCGAATGTCAAAGTTCAGAATGAACTAGACATAAGGGAGAAGACAAACCATAAAGAAAGTGACTGCCCCTTCCATTCAGGCACACAGGAAGGCATGCTGGTAAGGAGGCCAAAAGGCCACAGACCGGAAGCTTCTGATTCTTGTCTGCAAGGCCAGTGCTGGGTAGATGGGATATTTATCAGTAAGAATACAGATCAAGTAGTCAGCAGCCTCTTCTAGTGTCGCATGGATGACTTATGATGCCTGTGAGCCGCAGGCTGCTCCTCACACAGGGGTCAAGTCCCTTGCCCGAAGCAGCCTTGGTTGTAAGAAGGCTGTCTCTGGAATCAAATGGCCATTTTCAAATTTTCAAATGAAACTTCTGAGTGATGGTGGAGAGGACAGGGCTAGGCCATAGTATCAAAGACACTTTGGCAGCTCTGGCCATTTCCTTCATTCAGCACATATTTATGGAGCATCCCCTGGCTCTGTCTGCCTTCTAAAGTTCCAGCAGAGCCTGGGATCACTCTAGGGTGAGGGCTGATGCATTTCAAGTGCGTGCTCAGCTCTCCTTGGCCACGGGAACCCAGGGCCAGCAGCAACTAGGTAGAAGCCAGGAGGGTTGTAGAGAATGGGGCTATGGCCAGTGGAATCCTTGGGACATGCATGGGGCAGGGGAGGCCCTTCAAGTCCTGGGCAGCAGGTTCCTCAAAAGCAAAACCACTTGAAACACATCATGTGGGACAGCTGAGGCCCCTATGGCCAGCCCCCAGCAGCCCAGGAGGTTTCTGTTGTGGAAAGCCCCGGCCAACAAGGGCAGCTGCTGGCCAGAGATGCCCAGAGATGCATCTCCTGCCACACCCCTGCACAGTGCCCAGGATGGCTGCGAGCAAGGGGCTTGGGGCCAAGGAACAAGGAGGTGACTCTGGGGAGACAGCCACTCCGAGGGTTCCCTTGGGCTCCAGGACTCAGCCCTAAGCTCAAGCTCCCCCCCCCCCATCTTGGCTCTGTTCCCCTCTTCTGTTCTCAGCTCTTGTCTTTCCCCCAGTGGAGGCAGGCTGGGAGGCTCGACTGCCCTGGGTAGCTGCCAACAAGCTGTGGAAGGCAGGGGCTTGGCAAGCACACAGTGTCGCCTCTGTGGGAGCAGTGGAGCTAATTATACTCAGCTGGCGGCAGCAGTGGCCGGGAGTTTCCCAGCTTACTCGCCTTGCCTCCTTCTGTGTGGTAAACACTGAAGGGAGGTGTGGGGACAGAGGGTGGGGAGGTGTGGGCAGGAGCCCAAGTCAGGCCTTGAAGGGGAGCCAGGTGGGACAGCCCAGCCAGTGCTGGCTCCAGCTAGGAACCTGACTTAGAATCCTTGGATGTGGGGCCAGTGTGGCACCCCCAGGGTTCAGGGTCCTATTGAAGGGGTCCAAGCCTCACCCAGCTGGGATATGGTAGAACCAAAATGGGATGGAATGCTTGGGGAAGGCCCAGAGAAGGGGTCTGGTGGAGAATGTACTGTGTCTGCCTTTCCTTTTCCTACAAATCTTGGGGACTTTCCTGGGGTCAAGGCTGCTGTGTACAACTGTGCAGGTGTGGGCTGAGGCATGAGTGGGGACTAACCCAGATGGTGCTGGGTTGTGTCCATCTGAATGATGGGTCACCTTTTTCCAAATCACACAAAGGCCTGGTGCTGGCTGGTATCTGGTGCCCACCAGGCCAGAGTCAGAGGAGGCTGTTCATCAGAGGCGAGCCCTGTACACTGGGTATCTGCCGGCCTTGGGAGTCCTTCCCCAGAGGATGGGGTGATGCTTTCAGGTCTGCACATCTGACCTGGTGTGGTGGGTTGGTAAACTCTCGGCCCAGGAGGTGACCAGCAGGTTTGCAGAGTAGCCTGAGGCCTCTGGCTGAGAAAACCCAGATCCCTCTCTCCTCCCCAGACCGGTTGCTTCCACATCTTCCCTGCCTGCGTTCTAGCTTTTGCCACTGTGGCAGAGTCACCTCTGAACCAATCAGACGTCATCGCAAGTGGCTTGGGTCACACAAAATCAGGATGAGGAGTGAGCCTGTGGAAGCCAAGGCCGGGAGTCAAGTACATTGGAGCAAGACCAATGATTTAATTTCATACCTATCATTACATAATGCACAAGAATGTTTAGATTTACGAAAACTAATCTCAAAGCCCTATTCACTCCTTCAGCAAACATTAACTGACCACCTCCTGGGTCTCACTCAGCATTGTTTCTGAACTCAGCAGGGAAGCGGTTGCACCACATCACCACTCACATTCTAGTGAGTAAGACAGACAAAAAGTCAAGAAAACAACAAAATAATTGCAAATTGCAAAAAAGCCCCTGGGAGCAAATAGCATGCCACAGTGGAGAGCAATTGGCCTGTGTGAGTGTTGAAGGTGTAACTGAGCTGGTCCTGCTTCACTTTTTTTTTTTAAATATTTATTTATGTTTGAAAGAGAGAGAGAGAGAGAGACCGGGAGAGGGGCAGAGAGAAAGGGAGACGCAGATTCCAAAGCAGGATCCATGTTCCGAGCTGTCAGCCCAGAACCCAGCGTGGGGCTTAAACTCACTAACCGAGAGATCATGACAGGAGCAGAAGTCGGATACTTAATCAACTGAGCCACCCAGGTGCCCCATGGTCCTGCTTCACTTCTGAAATAAGATCATAAGAAACCTACCCAAATCATTGGCAGATGTAAAACAAACCCTGAACTACCTCCAGACCAAATCCAGAAGAACCCGCTTCCCTGCACACCTACTCCAAGCTGCAGCTGCTCACAGAGGAGAGGCCCTCAGGGAGCCCTTGCTGACAAGAGGGCTCACAGACATGAGGGACGTGACCACAGACATGAAAGACGTGCCACCTCGCAGGCACCATGGGAGAGGGAGACATCAGGTCTCTGTCAGGGTGGCAGGAAGGATTCATAGAAAAGGTGAGGGAGTCGAGGTTGGTTTCGAAAGATGAATTCAAATTTGCAGGCCCACAAGGGGGAGGCCTACCCGGCACAGAGGTGCAGAGCAGGGTCACAGGAGTGTGCTGGAATGGGGTGCAGTGGGCACCCTGAGAGGAGAGGCCCAAGGCCTCCACCCAGAGGGTCAGAGAGCACCCAAGAAAAGGATGCATTCCCAGACCTCCATGGTCCCCCCCTCCTCCTGCCACCTCTGAGGCTCTCACGGGGTTTTCCCAGGCTGTCAGCCTGGCCAGAATTCCATAGGGCAAGGTCCAGGCAGGGTGACAGGAAGGCGGCAGGACTCTAGGGAGGGGCTCCTTCTCCTCAGGCCTGGCCACTCGTTTGTCTGTAGAAAGCACCAGGATACTGAGAGATGCTGCTCTTACTGAATGTCTGGCCATGAACACAGAAATTCAGGGAGGGAGGAGCTGGCTAGGGAAGAGGAAACAGGCTTTGTATAGAGGTGCCCCTGGTCTGGGTCTGGCCTGAGTAGGAGGGGCAATGGTTCTCAAACTTGAGGGTGCAAAATTCACCTGGGGGCAGAGGGGACTGTTAGCATGAAGATTCCCTGAGCTTCTTCCCCTCCTTTGAGATCAGAATGTCTACGGTGGGACCTGTGAATGTGCAGTTTTAACAAGTACCCAGGCAATACTGATGCAGGTAGCTGGTGGGTCCAGAGCCCTGGAAATTGGGCCTACATGGCACAGAAGTCACCAGGGAGGCTGGGAATTGGTGGCTCACTATGGGGCATGGCAGCTCCAGAGACCCCAAGACTTTTCCTTTGGTCCATATCAGTACCCGCCTCCCCCCTCATTCCACCACAAGATCTCAGAAGGGGGGCTTCTTGCTGGCATTCCCACCTGCTCTATCTGTGCTCTGACACATAAATGAAAGCCCCCTCCTCCATATTCTCAATAATGTTTTTTTCCACCAGAAAAACAGCCTGAACAAAGCAAACGTGAGGATTTGTGGTGGCCTCGGTCTGGGACCTCAAAGATGAATGCATTTTACCTTCAGGTAAGTCCTTCCCCACCGCCAGCACTCAGCTGATAGTGATGTTGTCAGTGGACAAAGATGAATATCCCACAAGAAAGGCTTGAAACCACCAAGCAGTAGAGAGAGCTCACAGCTGCTAAGAACCTGGTGGCATCAAAGCTTTACTTTTCTGCTCACCCCACAGCTGTTAGGTTACACATGCCACAGGCAGGGGTGAGTATCCTGGTTGGCAGGAGAGTCAGAGGGGTGGAGAGGCCCAAGGAGGACCTCAGGCAGGTCAAGGATGCTGCCCTCAACTGGCCACCCCTCTCCAGGGTCAGAGACTGACATAGTAGAGGCACATCGTGCTTACCTGGGAGCAGATGGGCCTTGTTTGCATAAATTTTAGGGCCTCAAGATTCTTACTCACCTGCAGCCCATTGTTTCCTAAATCCTGAACTGCAGCCCTGGGGAGGTGAGGGCCTGGACTGTGGGGCTGACCTTAAGGCCCTTGCTTGGGGGGCTGGGCAGAATGAGGCCTATGTTACGACTTGCTAGACTTTGTGGGAGGCAGAGCTTTTGCCCTGATAATTCTCGTCCCTTCCCAGCTCTGATCCAAGCTGTAGCCTGTGGCTTTTCTGCCATGAGAGCTGCCAAGCTGGGGGTTAAGAAGGGTTGCCCTGCCTGAATAGGAGATAGGTTCACAGGCTCAGCCCCAGAGCCCCAAACTCCTCCCTGACTTCTGGCTGGTGAGATCCACATCACTGACCACAATGAATAAATTTAGCTGCCTATTACCATCCAACACGAGCAAATTACACTTTGAAATTGTAAGGCAAGTTTACTTTGACTTGCTTCTTATTTGGCCTTATATCTCATTGGGTCTACACCATAATTTGGAGGGCTCAGTGTGAAAATGGGACAGCTTTGCCTACCTTATTATTGTTAACCACCACTCCAGAAAGGCCATTTCAGAAAGCTGAGCCAATTCATACCTGTGTCTTCTACGGGCCTCAAGGGAGGCTCTGGGCTCCCTGTTGGAGGCGTCGGGATGCTGCAAGACTTGGAGTCGGGAGCTGGGCGAGAATAGGATGAACTGTGCTGGCTTTTGTAAGACAAGGCTGTGTGTTCTGGGCAACAGCTGCCTGTGGAAAGACTTGATGGCCATTGAATTCCAAACAGACCTGGCTTTGAATCATCGTCTACCACCTGTGTGTCCTTGGGCAAATCGCTAATCATTTTGAGCTTCAGAATCCCATCTGTCAAATAAGCATGACAACATCCACCTCATAGGATTGCTCTCGAGAGACATTCGGTGGAGGTAGCGTTTACTTCAAGCACCAGTCTGAGGGCCTGGTACACAGTAGATGCTCAGTCAGTGTTCCTGCTACCTCGCCTTAATTAGGAGCCAGAGCCCCTAGGATTCCATTCCTCTCCTGAGCAATCATGACCTGATCACGAGAGGCAGCAGCTGCGAGAGGAGGAGGGTTGGCTGCCATGACTGCGCGGCCCTCACCAGGTCCTGGCCCTTACCCCTAGACGACCGGCGCTCTTGTGTGTCACTGCATGAGTCACGACCCAGGACTGTGGGACTTACAGGTGTTTGCTCACATGTCTCCACTTTCTGCTCTGGTCAGGACAATGCTTTTAAATTAAACAGAGATAAAGGCTAAACATGAACACAAACTTTATACAAACCATATATATATATATATATATATATATATATATATATATATATAATATATATAATATATATAAAACTTTATTATATATATAATTTTTAAAAATGTTCTTTATTTTTCAAGAGACAGAGAGCACAAGCAGGGGAGGGGCAGAGAGAGAGGGGGACAGAGGATCCGAAGCAGGTTCTGTACTGACTAGCCGATAGCAGCGAGCCGACGTGGGCCTGACCTCACGAATCGTGAGTTTGTGACCTGAGCCAAAATTGGATGCTCAACCGACTGAGCCACCCAGACGCCTCCCATTTTTATATACTAAACAGACAAAAAGGACCTCAGAACATCTGAGGGGGTCTCTGGTTTGAGCTCTGTTCCCTTACACGCAAAGCCAAGGCTTTTGTCTGGTCCCCACGTGGCCCTGCTGTGAGTTCTTGGCCCCGTGGGTGTGGTCGCCGAGGGCACTGAGGAACACGGGCCTGTCTTGTCCTCCTTTCCCGGGTCTCTCAGAGGCAGACATTGCAGCTGCCTGAGCAGTCCCAGGAGCACATTTGCATTATTTGGTGGCAACAAGCAAATTTCCTGGAGGGGGTTTTTTGGAAGAGCTGGGAACCTTCCAGAGTGAAAGCCGAAAGAAGCAAGAGAGCAGGAGGCCAGGAAGAAACAGGCCTGGGCAGAGGTAGAGGCTGTGGGGGAACACAGCCTTGGCCTGAACACTGGGCTGAGGGATATCTGGGGCGCTGAACCCCTCCTCCACCCTCCTGAGCTGCAGAGGGCGAAGCCAGGGCCTGAGCAGGCCCAGGCACTGCCTGAACCACCCATGCTGACCTGCAGGAAAGCTTGCCCAGCCCAGGCCTGTGTCAGTGGCGGATGATGATCTATTTAAGGAGGAGCCGACAGGGCTGTAAGATGGAAAATCCCCATGGCGCTCCTACACGTGAGGCAGCACCCAGGGTGGGGGCTGGACATCGTGCTCCACTCAGGCCCTGACTATAGGAGGCATGTGCCTGACTCCTGGGTTTGGCAGGGCGGCTGCCACCAGGGTGCCAGCAACTGAACAACTTTGAGGAGAAGGGAATAGAAACCTGGCCTTTGACCTTCCTCTTTATTCTTGTGTCCTGAGAAATGGCCTGACTCCAGGCTTAGTGTTCGTATGTACTGGGTGGGATGCGGAGGCCATTAGGAAATGAGAGGAGGCAGACCCATTTTCTGAATATAAAAAAGGTCCAACGACCACTCGAAATAGGCTGGGAATCTGAAAAAAAAACAGGTCATAGTGGTTTAAAGAAATCAAACAGCATTCCACAAGCATGTAAGTCACTATTAAGAGTCAGATGCAGACATTCTAAGGTGCCACCAATACTGATGAACATCAGGCTGTACTGGGCTTTGGGCCTCAAGGAAGAACACCCATGGGGCACCCGCTGTGTGGTGGCACCGTCACATAGTCTCTCCTTCAGTTCTTGCTTGGTAGGGGCCCTGTGAGCAGGAGGGTGTGCTTGATGAGTACAGAGCAACATAGAAACACTCCTGATCTCTCTGCCCTCTCAGTTTCCCCCAAGAAGCCAGGCTCGAACAGACTGTCTCAAGGCCCTGGGAATGTAGGTGTTTTCCATCCAGTCAGTCTCTGGAGCAGAAACTTCATGTTCCCTGTACTCCAGGAAGATGAGAAGGATCTAGGTATCAGCGGATGTGTCCCCAGTGTGGGGAGGCTGTGTGGGGCCCAGCCAAGGGAAGAAGGAAGGAAGCCATGCAAGATAGGACTTCCCCACCTCAAGGCCTACAATCTGGCTCCAATCACCTGATAAGCAAGTTGGTTTGTTAGCTAACCTGTAGTTTTCTACAGGTGACAAAGCCACTAGGAGGTTGCAAAATCTCTCCCACACAAGCAGATTTCAAGAGGACATGCTTTTTCCACAGGGATATGAAGAAAAGGTGCACAAACCCTGGACGTTCTATAGAGGCTGACTAGCATGGCCCAAAACTACAGAGAGGAACTCAGTAGCACAGGAGGATTTCTCGTCTGTCCTCCCCATTCTTCTGGCCAGTTAGTGCTCCTCCACCTCTGCCCCTCCCTCCCTAACTGGCCTTGACTCACACACTCTCTGGGTGAGGCACCTGCCCTCTGGCCTCCCTCCATCTGTTTTGCTCTCCTCCCCAGGCTACCCAGGGTGAGGAGCCTCTGGCCAGGCAGGCTCTAGATACAGGCCAGAGCCTTACTGCTCTGTGCTGGGGTCCAGCTGAGCCAGGACCACCAGGGTTCTTGAGGATTCTGCAGGCCCTGAAGGTGTGGAGGTGGGAGGAGATCTGAGCCTGGGTTCCCCTCAGAGCTCCGGGAGACTGGACTCATGGAAGGGTCAGAAGCTGCTTGCTTCCTGATGCCATCTTGTGTGTTCTTCCAGGACAAGAAGGCTCTATCCAGGACAGGATTAGCCCCAAAGGCCGGGGACCCCCGTGGGGAAAACTTACAGCCTGTGGATGTCATGAGCAAGTGAGCAATGGAGGTTCCCAGGAAGGAATCCCTTCACCCAGAAAGAAGGGGGAAGCTGGCTGAGCCATGAGCCTTGTGCAAGTTACTGAGGCCACGCCTGCTCAGCTCTGGCTTGCGAGAAAGGCTTTTTCACTATAGGCTGGCTTCTGCCCTGTCCACCCCACTACTTAGGTGAAAATTTCTCAGGAAATTGTAATTTGGAAGGTCAGAATGCTTTAGAAACTTGAAAGCATTTAAGAGCCATTCTGGAAGAGCTACACCATATTCTGTTGATAGTACCTACTGTTCTCAACACTTTAAGTGCATTATGTCATTTAATACCCACAGCAACCCTTTGAGATGGATCCTATGATTATATCATTTTACAGAAAAGAAAACTGAGGCTGTAAATTACTCAGCTGTGGATCAAGAATTCAATGAGCCTCTCTGTTGGAGAGTTGAAGTCCTTGGCACTTGAATCTAACAAAGAGAGCCTGGGGGTGTAAGTGCCCCTTTCCCCCACCTCTCTAGTCTGTCTCTGTCACCTGGGTCTCCTCAGGCTGTCTGAAATGGAGCAAGGCAGAACTGAGACTTCAGTGGTGGGTGTGTATGTAGTCAGCAGGCGCTGTTGGCATGGTGTTTTCAGCGGGATCCTCCTCACTCCCAGTTTCGCTGTTGTCTGATGTCGGGTTCTTGTAACCTCTGCATGGAAAGCCCCTCCCTCTAAGGCCATCAGCTCCCCCCCACCCCCACCCTACTACTTTGTGTAAAGGAAGCCTGGTACTGGGGTTTTTCAGAAATGTGAAATCAGCTGTGAGCAGCCGTGAGCGCCTGCAGACCTTCCTGCTTCAGAAGAAACCATACAATACTCTGTTTTACAATGACGTTTGTTTTTTAAGAACACAGAGTAGAAGAAAAAAAAAAAAAAAACCCAGAAGGGATCTCCGTGTAGTTTGTGGCAGGAAAGGAACACACTATGCGTATGACAAATGAGAGTTGTTAGAGGCATCTTCTCACCCATCACAGGCAGGTTGCTGCTGGTCCCTGGGGGCCCCAACGAAGCCCATCTGGAAGACGGCCTGGAGGCTGGTTTGGCACAAGGTGCCTGCCTCCATGCCCAGTGTGCTTCTGTGAAGGGTCCACTCCCTACCCTGCTGGATGGAGGCAGGATGCAAACATCTCAGTGACAGCTCACTCGCAGGAGATGCTCTGAGAAAGAAGCAAGAGCCCAAATCCTTAGCACCCGGAGAGAATTAGGCTGCATCGCCTTGTTTATCACTGTGACCCCAGGCCCAAAACCTGGGTCTGACTTGTAGCAGGGTCAAAAATATTTGCCGGTAAATCAGAAGAACTAAAGAGAACTTGCCTACATTAACAGGAAATGGTGCAATAACATGGCCCCTGCACAGCAGCTCTCCTCCCTGGGTCCCTCCTAAAGCACATGTTGTCGGGTGGTTGCTGGACACAGAGGCACAGAGAAGCTGGCAGCCTGCTCCAAGTCACTCCCCAAGTCTCTCCAGCCATTCTATTAGGATCAATGAGCTACTTTTTTGGAGGGGGTGATTTTGTCCCATTGTGTCCATCCAAAACCCAGAGCCATCACAGAAGCACACTGGGCATGGAGGCACCTTGTGTCACCATTACTTAAGAAGTGCCTTGGGGCGCCTGGGTGGCTCAGTGTGTGAAGTGTCCGACTCTTGGCTTTGGCTCAGGTCATGATCTCATGGTTTGTGGGTTCGAGCCCCACGTCGGACTCTGCACTGACAGCATGGAACCTGCTTGGGATTCTCTTTCTTTCTCTCTGCCCCTCCCCATCTCCGCATTCTGTTTCTCTTTCAAAAAATAGGCAAATGTTAAAAAAAATCTTTAAAAAAGAAATGCCAGCATGGCCATCCTCACAGAAGCTTTCTTGCCTTCCCTTTTGGTGAGAACTTACATAAGCTCCCTGAAACTTGTGCTCACCAGGCCCCTGGAGGCTGCCCAAGGAGTCTGGCCCTAGTTATACTGACCCAGGCAAACGTAGCTCTGATGGTGGTTATCAACTAGAGAGCTAGGACCCATTGATAACCGAGGTTCTGCCTTTATCCCTGGAAAACCCCAGCGAAGCCAGGCACTCTGTGGCTGTTCGCTGGGGCTCCCCCCAATTCATCCCTACTCTGCCCAGGGAAACCAGGTCTTTCCTGTTCTTCTTCTGCTTCTCCTTTTCATCTTCATTCCAGTCCCCAGTAGAGCCTTAATCACTGTAGCTCTTGGTAAAACCTACATGACTGGGTTAACTCTGAGGTTTGCAGGTCAACTTGTGCAGTTAGGCCAGATGCTGATTTCTGTGTGAAAGATGTCTAATGCAGACAGTCTTCTTGTGGTAACCTCTCAGAAGGGGCATGAAGAGCATCACCGAAGTTTCTGCAACACCACTTGTCTTATGGGACAATGGCACATTCCCTTCTCCTAAATGTGTATTTCCCTGTATTCCCTTCACGTCCCTCTGGATCTTGAGCCCTTGCAAGGGGAACCCCAGGATACAGTTGCTGCAAGCTGGGCTGCTGAGAAGGGTTAATTATTGTTAGACATTTGCATTTTTTGTCCCCTTGACTGACTTTAGGACTCAAGGATGAGGTCAGAAAGGCACAAATGACATTAACCTAATGTACAGGGGTCACGTCCTGGACACCCACTTGACTCTTCAGCACCCCAGAAGCTTCCCACTTACCAAAAAAGGAGTAAAGGGGAGATAAGCCCCGAATACACTTCACTATGATCATGCCACCGTTAATTACCTGTTACAATATTTCCTAACCAGCAGCAAACACCAGAACTACTGGGGAGCACCTCAAAATACACATGTCCAGAGCAGCATCCTGGGAACCTCTGAGTTGATTGATCAAGATTGGAAGCCAGGTTCGTGTTCTTCACAAGAGTTCCCCTGGTGGCTCTGATGTGAAACCCTGGCTAAGAACACTAAGTCAGACATTTCAGTTCAAAAATCTTCACTGCTTACCCTCATGAGATGTGGGCATAGAAAAGTGGTATTACAGAGAATTTGAAACCACACTGAGCTCAGTGATTTCCTTCTTGGTAGAGAGGTCAGTGGGCAAAATAGTGCTTTTTGCTACCCAGGAGGCTCTTTTTCAGTCAGAAGCACCTGAGGCTTTCTCTAAAGCTAAGGTGGGCAGGTTCCCAGGGCTAGAGGTGAGGTCTAATGGATAACCCACAAGCAGAGTGAGATTGTGCACCAGGGAACTTTGTAGGTTCCCCAACGTGTGCTGTGTGTGGCACTGATGATTTGGCCCGGGAAATGTAAACACTTCATGCATGCTCAGAGTTTGGGCCACCTGGGTTAGGGATTGTCTGTGCTCTGAACTGGGGAAAGCAAGCATCCCATGGAGAGTTTGAACAAGGGGTCTTGACCAACACGTGACTAGCTGAGCAAGACTCCTCTCCAGATAATGCTTCCCTCCAGGCAGGCTGTGCAAACACTTCAAAAATGGGTAAGACCCTCCATACCTTCACTTTTGGTATTTCACCAGGAAAATGTGGGCTTAAATTTGCTCATTAAAAAACTGAAAATTTCCATCAGGTTTTCAAAATCCATGCTTTTCAGTATAGGTTTTTAGAATTCAGAACTTAATTTTTGCCTGGTCGTATAAGTAATACATAATCCATTTAAAAATTTGGAAATTACAGGGGCGCCTGGGTGGCGCAGTCGGTTAAGCGTCCGACTTCAGCCAGGTCACGATCTCGCGGTCCGTGAGTTCGAGCCCCGCGTCGGGCTCTGGGCTGATGGCTCAGAGCCTGGAGCCTGTTTCTGATTCTGTGTCTCCCTCTCTCTCTGCCCCTCCCCCGTTCATGCTCTGTCTCTCTCTGTCCCAAAAATAAATAAACGTTGGAAAAAAAAAAAAAAAAAATTTGGAAATTACATTAAGGTATAAGAAATGAGAAAAATTATTCATAACTGATATGAACACTTCGGATTATCTCTTGAATTTTTCTCCAAGCATTTAAAAAATTAATAGACTTTATTTTTTAGAACAGTTTTATTTATTTTTTTTTTTTAGTTTTTTTTTTTTTTAACGTTTATTTATTTTTAAGACAGAGAGAGAACATGAACAGGGGAGGGTCAGAGAGAGGGAGACACAGAATCTGAAACAGGCTCCAGGTTCTGAGCTGTCAGCACAGAGCCCGACGCGGGGCTCGAACTCACGGACCGCGAGATCATGACCTGAGCCGAAGTCGGCCGCTTAACCGACTGAGCCACCCAGGCATCCCAGAACAGTTTTAAATTTACAGAAAGATTGAGTGGATTGTACGGAGAATTCCCATATAACTCCCCTCTGCACCCACACACATACCTGTTTTCCCTATTATGAATATCTTGCATTAGTGTAGCACATTTATTTGATACATTATTATGAAGTAATATTGATACATTAACTAATGAACCAATGAACTAATATTGATACATTATTATGAACCAAAGTCCATGGTTTATATAGATATTCACCCTTTCTGTTGTACATCTCTATGGGTTTTGACAAATGCAGAATGTTGTGCATCCACCAGTACTGTATCAAACAATAGTTTGACCACCTTAAACCTGTGCTTCTCTAGTCGCTGATCCCTACCATCCTCCACTTTCCTTCACCCGTTCCAAATACCCAGTAATCATTGATTTTTTACTGTCACTATAGTTTTGCTTTTCCAGAATGTCATACAGTTGGAAGCTTAGTCTTTCCAGACTGGCTTCTTTCACTTAAAATGTTCACTTACAGGTTCTCGATGTCTTTTCATAACTTGATAGCACATTTCTTTTTAGAGCTGAATAATATTCCATTGTCTGGATGTACCACAGTTTGTTTTCCAATCACTTATTGAAGGACATCTTGCTTGCTTCCAGTTTGGGGCAATTATGAATAAAGCTGCTAAAAACATTTGGGTTTTTTTGTTTGTCTTTAAAGTTTATTTATTTATTTTGAGGGAGTGTGAGTGGGGGAGGGACAGAGAGAGAAGGGGAGAGAAAATCCATCCCAAGCAGGGTCTGTGCTGTCAGCACAGAGCCAGATGCGGGGCTCAATCCCACTAACTGTGAGGTCATGACCTGAGCTGAAATCAAGAGTGGGACGCTTAACTGACTGAGCCTCCCAGGCACCCCTTAAAACATTTGTGTGTAGGTTTTTGTGTGGGCATAAGCTAGATCTTACAGCAAGATGGTATCAAACTGCCATCCAGAGTTATTCTCACCAGTTTCTGCTGCTTTTTATCTCCACCAGAATTTCATATAGTCAATTTGTTTTAAACCATCCTAATAGATGTGTAGTGATATCACATTATTGTTCTAATTTGCAACTCCTGATGACCTACAGTGTTGGCTCCATGCTGACAGCAAAGAGCCGGATGCAGGGCTCGAACTCACAAACTGTGAGACCGTGACCCAAATCAAAGTTGGTCCTCAGCCAACTGAACCACCCAGGCACCTCTGCCAGTTTTTGAACTGGACATTGTCTTACTGTTGAGTTTTAAGAATTATGCGGTTTTTTTTTTTTCAACGTTTATTTATTTTTGGGACAGAGAGAGACAGAGCATGAACGGGGGAGGGGCAGAGAGAGAGGGAGACACAGAATCGGAAACAGGCTCCAGGCTCCGAGCCATCAGCCCAGAGCCCGACGCGGGGCTCGAATGCACAGACCGTGAGATCGTGACCTGGCTGAAGTCGGACGCTTAACCGACTGCGCCACCCAGGCGCCCCAAGAATTATGTGTTTTTGATATCAGTTCTTTATCAGATATGAGTGTGCAGATTTTCTCCCAGCCCGTGGCTTGTCTTTTCCTTTTTTTTTTTTTTAACGTTTATTTATTTTTGAGACAGAGAGAGACAGAGCATGAATGGAGGAGGGTCAGAGAGAGGGAGACACACAATCTGAAACAGGCTCCAGGCTCTGAGCTGTCAGCACAGAGCCCGACGTGGGGCTCGAAATCACGGACCCTGAGATCATGACCTGAGCCAAAGTCGGCCGCTTAACCGACTGAGCCACCCAGGTGCCCCAGTCTTTTCATTCTCTTAAGTGTCTTCACAGAGCAGAAAAAGGTTAGTTTATCAGCTTTTTCTTTCATGAATATGCTTTTGGTGGTGTATCCAAAAGCTCATTGCCAAACCCAACCTTGGGTTATGCTATGGTCTAAAAGTTTTATAGTTTGTTGTTTTACGTCAAGTCTATGATCCATCTGGAGTTACTTTTTGTGATAGGTGAACTTTTTGCATGTGAATGTCCAGTTGTTACAGCACCATTTGTCAAAAAGACTATTTTTTCTCCATTGAATTGCTGTTGCTCCTTTTTTCAAAGATTAGTTCATTATATGTGTGGGAGTCTATTTCTGGGATTTCCAACTGTCCTAATTGATTTACCTATTCTTTTACCAATACCAAGCTATCTTGACTACCCTAAGTTTGTAGTAAGCCTTTAAGTCAGATAGTATCAGTCCTTTGACTTTGTTCTTCTTTGGTATCTTTGGCTATTCTGGGTCTTTTGCCTCTCCATAGAGACTTTAGAATCAGCTTGTTAATGTCCACAAAATTACTTGCTGGGATTTTGTTTGGGATTGTGTGGAACCTATGGATTAAGTTGGGAAGAACTGGCAACTTGACAATATTGACTCTTCCTATCAATATTGACTCTTCCTTTTCATTTATTTAAATCTTTCATCAGGGCCTCCTGGATGGCTCAGTCAGTTAAGCATCCGACTTCAGCTCAGGTCATGATCTCACGGTTCGTGGGTTCCAGCTCTGCGTTGGGCTCTGTGCTGACAGCTCCGAGTCTGGAGCCTGCTTCAGATTCTGTGTCTCCCTCTCTCTCTGCACCTCCATCGCTCACGCTCTGTCTCTCTCAAAAATAAACAAACATAAAAAAAAAAACCCTTTAAATTTTTCATCAGTTTTAAAACTTTCCTCATATGGATATAGCACATATTTTATCAGATTTATATCTACGTATTTAATTTTTGGAGGGTGCTAACGTAAGTGGTAGTGTTGTGTTTTAATTTCAAATTCCAATTGTGCACTGCTGGTGTATAGGAAAGCAACTGACTTTTGTATATTAATCCATATCTGCAACCTTCCTATAAACACTTACTAGTTCCAACAGTTCCAAGAGTTTTTTTCTACATTGTATTGTTGAAATCATAGACTTTGTAAACAATCACATGCTATTTTTTCTCTCAATTATGTCATGGCATTTTCCAATGTAATTAAAAAATTTTTTAAACACTTTTAATGGCAGCAAAATATTTTACTGAGCTATGATTAGTTAACATCCATCTTTAACTTCATGCATATTCCTTATTAGAAATACAGAAGAGTATAAAAAAACGTGCTCATAGTTCTACCATAAATAACCAAATTAATTTCCACCAGAAATAACCACAGTTCATATTCTGTTGTTTTCCTTCTACTGTTTTTTTTTCTGCCAATGGTTCGCCTTTCTTGGGCAATAGACTTCTTTGAATATCTGATGAAAGCTATGGGTCTCTCCCAGGAAATTAAGATATGCACTAAATTTTGCAAAGTTCCAGAGTTCTAGAGGCCTCTATGGCCCATCCCAGAAATGACTGACAATAGGCTGGGACAGGGCTACACTTATGGCTGCCCTGGGGGATGAGATGTTGGGACAGTTACATGTACCAAATGTACATCCCCTTCTGGTACCCCACCCCTACCTGCTTGTTTGCCACCAAGGGCAAGGGCGTGGCAGGTGGCACCAGGGCGAGGGCTATCTTCCTGCTTCCTCCTACTCGTCCTCCTCTGCTGGGGTGGCCTTGTCATCTCTCATGAATTATAGGCACTTTGACAGCTATCAGCAGGCGTAGCTCACGGCCCTTCTGTTGTGGGTGAGCCCAGGTCTCTGAGGAAGTTATAGTCACAACAACAGCAGCAACAACAAAATAGAGACAGAATATATAGAGAATATTCCCTCTGTTGACCTGAATATATTCTATGACATATAATTATAGAGAAAATATACGTGTTCTATTTTTGGAACATTCTTGGTATAGAATAATGGCATTTTTTAGAATTTTGAATCTAGCCACCTAACTGATGGTGGGGAGGGGAGAACTTGACGTAAGTGATTGTAGGTTTCATCTAATGCCCTGACAAAGAAGTCTTGGGGTCAGACAGTTGTGTGTGGGTCTACTCCTGTCATCAATGCTTGTGTGATCTTGGACAAATTAATTTACTGAGCTCAGTTTTTTCACTTGCGGTAGGGGACTATTGATAGTATGGATCTATGATCCTTTCTGCATTAACTCTTATATATCCCAGACTCTTAAAACACACACACAAACAGAACTAGAGTGACTTAATGTTCATACTTAAATTGATCATTTCCATTTCTTCTAGCTCATTTAAGCATAACTTAGCCAATCCAAGAAGCTTACTAATACTATTTTATACTTGGGGCATCTGGCTGCCTCAGTCGGTATAGCATGTGACTCTTGCTTTCAAGGTTATGAGTTCGAGCCCCACATTGGGTGTGGAGATTACCTAAAAATAAAGTCTTAAAAAAACAACACTATTTTATACAGTAAAACCTTGGTTTGTGAGCATAATTCCTTCCAGAAACATGTTTGTAATCCAAAGCACTTGTATATCAAAGTGAATTTCAAAAACCATTGGCTCAGTTGTGATCATGTGACATTTGATGTTATGTACTCTTCTTATTGAAAGACATTGCTCATTTATCAACCTAAAATTTATTAGAATGTTTGCTTGTCTTGCAGAACACTCACAGAACAAGTTACTTACAATCCAAGGGTTTACTGTACTTAAATTTGTCTAGATTTTGCATAATGTGAAACTTATCTAACAAATGAGGCAATTTGCATTTTCTACCACTAAGAGGTATTTTCTTACAAAATAACCAAGGTATTTGCTAGACTTTCACCCATGACTCCAGAAGGGTGGAGTCGGTCAAGACTCTAAGGGTATGTATAGTTGTCTGTTCAGTGAAGTAGGCTGAGGGTCTACACAGACCCCACTTTGAAAATGGTAGTACCTTTACAGGGCCTAGTGGATATAGATGGGTAATCCCAGAGCAGCAGCCCCTGAACTGGAAGACCTTGCTTCCCCTTTAGGACTCATGACTCAGCTCTGAAGAGGATGTGGTCTGTGAAGTTTCCTGCTTTTAGTGGTCACAAGTTCACATGGTCTCCCCTTTTGTGGGACTGGTGGCTACAGATACAGGAGCAACTGCCTCCAGGCATTTGTATTAGGCCAGCAGCCACGTTCACCTGTTGTGTGTGGTGACAGCCTGTCTCACCCAGGGCAAATGAGGACATGAAACGTATCAACCTTAGAAATTGCGAGATTTTTGGATCATCTGTAACAATTAGCGATTCATGTCACCAGGGTATCACTATGGGAATTTAAAAAAACTTAATTCTGTTCAGTAATGATTTTTCTGAATATAATCTGCTCTTCTTTTTCCCTTAACATTGTTTATAGTGGCATCTCTACTATAGGCCAATTCCTTAAAGTCTGCTTTAAATAATTTTAAGGCAGCATAGAAAATACATATATTCTACAACTTTCCTGGCCTCATTGTTTCTCAAAGGTAACTGCAATTTTTGCTCTTAAAAATAGTGCATCTTACGGAGTAGAGATTAAATGTGTATCTCAAAACCACTAATAACAATGCCAATCTTTTCACTCTGGTTAAAACCTCTGACAGAACTTGGGAGTCCAGTTCAGGAATATTCCATTTGAATGAATGAAGAAATGCAAAATAAAGGTCTTGCCTCACATGCCAGCATACAATCAGAGCAAGTTATACAACCACAGTTTTTAGTTTGCCATTTATTCATTAGGCCATAGAGCTATAGTTTAAACTTCTGCCTGTTAAGTTCCTAAAGCCAAAGAAACTTGGATCTCTGTCAACAATGGGCATAAAGTTACAATGTGAGGATGGTGGGCACTAACAGTCTGCATGCACCAGAGGCTTACGACTTAAAACTTGAGGTGAAATTAAGACAAGATGCGATTATTTTCCAAAAGCACTATTTTTTTTTTTATTTATACAGAGTCCTAACCACTTCAGTGGCAGGAGGAGTGGGAGAGGTTCCTTTTTCAATCCAGGGGCCTCCATAATGTTGGTCTGTTGTTACCAAACACACAGGCAAGTGGCGTCATGGATTTGGTAAACTAACTACATACAATGTTTAGTCTCTCTCTGCTAGAGCAACAAGGTGAGCATCAATCTCTGCTTCTGTAAGAATCCTAGAAGGCAAGGAGAAAAAAACCCGTAACTATTTTACTTTTTGAAAACTTTTTCTTATCTAAAATTCCAAACACACGAAAGTAGAATAGATAGTAATGAATTCCTGTGTACCTAACACCCAACTTGGACAATTATCAATTTACAGATTTAAAAAATCTGTATACCTGTCATCCCTTTAGAATTCCCAGGTATTTCATCAACTTTATCTATACACAAAAATGTTTACTTCTTTGACATCAGATCTAAAATTAGGTTTTCTGAAAGCAAACTCTTTTAGTTGTAGCTATGACAGAAAATATTTAAAGCAAACCTATACATAATGTATTCTATTTTAGCTCCAATGTCAAAATCCCCTTTAGAAAAAAGACGGGACATCTGGGTGGCTCAGTTGGTTGAGTGTCTGACTCTTGGTTTTGGCTCAGGTCATGATGTCATGGTTTGTGAGACTGAGCCCATGTTGGGCTCTGTGCTGACAGTGTGGAACCTGCTTGGGATTCTCTCTCTCTCTCTGCTCCTCCCCCACTTGCTCACTCTCTCTCAATATAAATAAATAAACATTAAAAAAAAAAAAAGAGAAAAGAACTTGCAGGTCCTTTAAGCAGATTTATAAATTGCTCCTGCAGGAAAAATACTGCTAAAACAAAACACACAATTACTTCCCAGAGAAAAAAAAAAAAAAGTATAGATTAAAAAAATTTTTAATTCCATGAATTTTTCTTAAATCATTCGTGTTAATAAATTAGAAGAAAAAATGCATAGTAACAAAAAACTCTGTAAGGTCCAGTTAAGCTTAGTTTACCACCTTTTTTCCCACCCCTAACCATTATCAAGTATCCCTGTAACTGTGACCTAAGAGTAAATACAAATTATAGTTAACATGCCTTCCAGCAGTTCCCTGCATCTGTGGATTTAACTGAAGTATTTTTCACAAGTGCATCCAGATTCATGGTAAGTAAACCACCTCACAAGGTTCTGGGGGGATTAAGTGAGATGGTATATGTTAAGCACCCAGTATAGATTTGACTCATGGAAGCTATAAGGTTGATCTGTAGGAGTTAGTTACTTAGTAAGAACAGACGAGCATCCAGCATCTGCAATTCAATTAGCTATATTAAAAATTTGGGGTTTCCAAAGATCTCCAGACAGGGTCTGATATAGATCAGTATTTCATATTACTCTCAAAGCTCCACTTAAATAATCACTAAATAATCAAAGCTTCACCTGAAAAAAACTAAAAACTACTACTCTGGGAGATGAGGTTTCTATTGGCCATAAGGTAAAAAAAGGTAACACTTATGCTTACTTTACTCCTAACATAAAGAAGGTTATTTTATGTTGCCTCTGATATTTGATATAAAATCACTCAGAAATGAGAAGCAGTTATGTCTGCCTTAAAGAGATTTCTGATAAGTTTTAAAACAGATCTCTCAGGTAATGAGGGAAAAAACTGCAATTAAAAAAAAAAATGCTTTTTCCCCCAAAGTTGTAGGACAAATGGACCCACACACTTCTACCCTTCTAGGCTGTAATTTATCTCTTGGCAAACTTCTTTAAGCACCTGTCCAACAATATAACTCACCTGAATTTAGGATTTTCAACTGTAACTACTCCAACTTCTATTTCTGAAGGTTTAAAATCAATTGATAGAACAGTAGATAGGCATGTAATTGCAGTCTGAAAAAAGTATCAACATTAAAATAGTATTTTTCAGAGATTCCAAGATTTTTCATTCCAAGCTTATTCAGATCATGAATTAACCACAAACTATTCATTTTTGTTCCATGTTTCAGTGATGCAGTTCTACAACCACGTGTTACCAACAGATTGCTTAATTCTAATATGTTGCCTGCCAATGAGAAGAAACTTGGCTTATACCAAGTCAAGTCATAAATGAAAGGGGTCTATCAAAAAACACAGGATGAATCACACACAACAGTCTGTTTGCTTGATGACCTCTACATGCTGGGCACTATGCTTAGCACTTGGGGTGAGATGGGGGAGAGGATAAACATGAATGATACAGCCTTCCTTCAAGGAAAATTTACAGTAATAACAATTTAAGAATGTTTTAAAGTGGCTCTGTATCTGATGTGATTAATCATTTATGTAATTATGAACTGCAAGTAAAAAAGACCTTTTATAAACATTTAAACAGGACACAGTACCTCCCAGATGAGAACTAGCTTTATATCTCCCGTTATTATAAATAATACTGCCAACCAAACATAAAAGTATTAGATAGTAATTCTTTTGTCACTTACCAGAATCATGTTTTAAGTCTTTAGAATGGTTGTATCCCAGACCCTCCTTTCCAAAATTTACTAAAATTTTTGTTTTCAGCTTCTTGGCAGTAAATAAGAGGTTTCCTTGGTCTAAGATTACTAAACATTTATGTAAAATTTTAGCTTGTTGTGTCCATTTAAAACATCCCAATCATAATGAATAATCAATCCCCTATCATTCCTGCATTAAGCTAGCTCTGCTTTTGCATCCCAGATAGAATTTCTCTGTCAAGTTATCGCATGAGCATATATTCTTTAACCAAGAAGATGTTTGTTTGCTGAGAATCTGGTATGTGGCTGTTTCTCCTTTAGGGCCATAAGAGTAACACTGTGGACTCAATTTTTTCACTTTTGCTCCCAGGAAGCTTAAGCCTAATTTGAGTCACAACCATGCAGGTCCCAGGCCCTGGTCTTGAATTCTCATTTTTAGTTACATCTTCCCATTTTATAAGTGTTTCATTGGAAGCAGTTTCAAATACATTATGACATGAGATAAGGAATTAAGTGAATACAAGCAGTCCTCATTGTTCCCATGTCAGCTGAATGACACCAATTTACTATTAAGCCAACAAACTTGGTTCTGTGATAAATCCAGAACAGCCTTTTTAGATGGTCAATTTATACAATGATCTTCCCTATTCTATTTAGCATTAAAAAAAAAAAAAGGTCAGATCCTTTTGACTAACTTACTTCCACTGTCTGTTCAAATGTCCAATCAAACTTCTTCTTGACTTTTTTTTCAAGGAAGCTGGTTGATTCAGTTTGTTTAACTCCTGCTGCAGTGGCTTTAAACCCACAGTAGTAACCTGCAGGATCACACTTGTACACCTGAGGGCCTTGTTCTTCATCTATACCAATTAAAATCATACCTAAAAAGAAAGACCCTCATGAAATATCTTATACTTTTGTACAACACAATTTCTTCTTTCTTTGTATTGTCATAAAGCTATTGTTAATCACTATTCTGTCCATCTATTTTAGGATATGTATTTTGCTTAAAGAACACTGATAAGATACAGGTTATCACCACAGATAAACTAGGTAACCAAGAACTTTCCATTTCACAAAAGGCTTATCAAAGATGTTTTTAAAATTTGAATTATTACAATTATAATTTACAACTTTCTAAATCCTTGCTATTACTCAAAGCATATTCCTCTGAACCCTTGAGATGTTACCAAATAAATCTGAATTGAATTGAATTGAATTCAAGTTGAATTCAGTTAAATTTTTCATCTTCCTTTTAGAGAAAATAATATATAGTAGTATGGTAAATGTTCTGCTGTAGACTGACCTACTTAAACTTAGTAGTTCTTTAATTTATTTGACCAAGGAAGACTTTTTTCTCTTTTTTTTAAGAACTTAAGGTTCTAGGGGCGCCTGGGTGGCGCAGTCGGTTGAGCGTCCGACTTCAGCCAGGTCACGATCTCGCGGTCCGGGAGTTCGAGCCCCGCATCAGGCTCTGGGCTGATGGCTCGGAGCCTGGAGCCTGTTTCCGATTCTGTGTCTCCCTCTCTCTCTGCCCCTCCCCCGTTCAAGCTCTGTCTCTCTCTGTCCCAAAAATAAATAAACGTTGAAAAAAAAAAAAATTTATAAAAAAAAAAAAGAACTTAAGGTTCTAAAGAATTTAAGGTTCCAGGGAACCGAAATTGTGGAATACACCTTGGGAATGGTGGTGCAAAACGAAATACACCTTGAGGCTACTTGCTTATCTTCAGACTGCCCATCTTTGATACTGCTGGTATACATTCCTCTAGTAGTCAGGAGAAACCAAATTCTAAATTATGTACACAGACCTTTATTATTACAAATCCATTATGTTATAATGACATACAGTTAAAATAAACACCACACCAAACTTCTTTCTACTCAGCAAAGCAGGTAATAAACTATTTAAAGAATGGCTTAACTCCTGGTTTCTTGTATTTCTAGATCTGAACCTCTTTTATGTACAGGCATGCCTCGTTTTATTGCGTGTTGCCTTGTTGCACTTCACAGATACTGCCTTTCTTTATAAAGGTTTGTAGCAACCCTGCGTTAAGTCTATTTTTCCAATAGTGTTTGCTTGCTTCATGTCTGTCACATTTTGCTAATTCCTGGAATATTTCAAACATTTTCCATTATTCTTATTATACTTGTTATAGTCATCTATTATCAGTGATTAGGACTTGTTGAAAGTTTAGATGTTAGCATTTTAGCAATAAAGTATTTTTAAATTAAGGTATGTACATGGCTTTTTTAGATATAATGCTATTGCACACTTAATAGAGTACAGTGTAAACATAACTTTCATATGCACTGGGAAACCAAAAAATTCATTTGACTCACTATATTGTGATATTAGCTTTATTGCAGTGGTCTGTACTGAACCTGCAATATCTCTGAGGTATGCCTGTAGTTTCCTCTGTTTTAAGATTCAGTAGTAGTCAATCACTTTATTCACATTTAGAGATGTTTTACTGAGTCTACCAATGAGGAATTTTGAAACTTATTTAATTGATAAACACTATGACAGTGATCAGATATCTGTTTTATTCAAAGGTTATGTCACCCTCTAATTTTCTTTACATTTTATACTTGATATAAAGTATAGGCCAACACCAAAGAGATATCCACTTACTGCTTGAGGGAACAAACACTTTTTTACTCCAGTCTTGCAAGATGAGCTGGGTTTAATAGATGGTAAGGACATGAAGGGCAATCAAGGCAAAAGGAACAACATGCACAAAGGCATCAAGACATGAAAGGTCTTGTTATACCCAGGTGATGACAAAAGACCCACGCACTACCGGGACTTCAGGTGAGGAAGGAAAGCAGTACACGGAAGAAGGTGCTTGGGAATAAACTGCATGTCATATTAAGGGGCTTGGAATTTACACTGTAGCTGATGAGGAATCAGTTTTTCTAGGGAGTAACAATCAAAATTTAATTTTAAAATGATAACTCACATAGCAACATGGAAGACAGACTAGGAAAGAGTGAGAAAAGAGAGAAGAGACAAGTAAACTAAGTGGCAAAGGCAAGAGATGATGAAGAAGGAACAGAGGAGACAGGAAAGAACAGATATTCTGAGGTGAAGCTCGAAGACTAATCATATGACCAGGGAAGGTGGAGTAGGCGTAGCAAAGAGAAGTTGAGGATAAAAGTAGGAAAACAGCAATGATTTCAAGTCTGAAGCATCTGCAGGCTGTGGAGGAAGGGACTGGGCTAACACTAACGTAGTAGTGACTGGCTGAATACAGGTAGTAAACGAAAGTATGAAAGAGGGTGAGATCACTGACACAGAACCAAGAGGGAGAGAAGGACCACAGAGAAAGCCTGGTGAGCAAAAACATTTAAAGGAAAAGCAGAAGATGAGCTAAGGAAAGTGAGGAAAAGGGGGAAAGAGCATCACTGAAGAAACTGAGGGAGCATTTTTAAATGAGAGGTCAAAAATAGGGTCATATGTTAGAGAAAAATCATTACACTCACTGTTTTAATTCCCATAAACGACACAATGTCAAAAACAAACGTGTTCAATTTTTCAGGATAATGTATTACATTCAATCTAAAATCAGTAAACCTCATCTCTCTCCTAATAGAATTTTACTTATTTTTAAAAAACATAATATAGTCTACAAATATGAACCACAGGTATATGTGTTTGAGCCTAATTCTTTAGGGTGATCAAAAAAAAAGAGCTACATTGTTAAGATGTCTATTGAGACATCTGCATGGAAAGAGTAATCTGGAATTGCAGTACAACTCCCATTACAACAGCCCAATGTAACAGTGACTTGGATCTTTCAAATCAAACATCCTTAAAAGAACTATTTTAACAAAGTCTAATAGCACCTAAAGCTTAAGAGATAATACCTAAAATACTGTTGTGAAACCTACCCTTCATTGCTGATTTATTATAGAGAGTTCCACCCTTTATATAATTTTCTTTTATTCCTCTTTCTGAAAAAATGTAATTCATTTGTGAGCCTTGTTAGCATACTTACAACAACCAAGAGGCCTCATTTCAGCATTCTGTGTGTAGACCTGAGAAATATCAGCAATTCTTTTGCACAGCATGTCCACAGGAATCTCATAGCCATACTTGTACTTCCAATTAGCTGCCTCATAGCGTGCCCTCTGTACCTGGGATCTGCTGTCCGCTTAGAGCAGAAAAAACAAGTTTACTTCTTTAGAGGAAAGAGTGAACGTAAAATCAGACAATTTTCCATTTTCCATACATATATAAAATCTCCACTCTAACTTAAGGAAGGTAGAGTGGTCCACTATGGTTTCTTCTACCACCAACGAACGGTCGCTGACTCAGCAACAAATCCATGACAAAAAAGGAAAACATATTTAAAGATGGAGTTCTACACACAGCACTTCCTTTTATGCTGAGTCCTTTATCAGCCGTCAAAATAGTTTCTACAAGTGTTTAATAATTCCCAAAAGAACAAGTTTTAAGGAGAATGTTTCTCTTATCTTTTTTGTAGGCTTGAATTTTCTCTTGATTTCAGAAAACAGAAACCCAAAGTAATTTTTATAATTCTCATCTACTTCTAACTGTGCCATTATTACCAGGTTTGAAATATATGGACTTAACTGCCCTTAAAGTATTAACTATATATGAAATAAATCATCTATGAGAGGGGCCTCAGCCCAGTTTCCCTGACAGTAGTATACAGATCTAATTCTATTATACTTACGATTTCAAAAAAACTCACAATACTCCGAATATACTGATACTAACCTTGGAAGATGGCAAATATACTCCTATATATCAGGCACATCAGGCACTAAAGGGAGCCTTTTAAAATTAATACAAAACTCAAAAATAATTGAAGAAAATAACAAATCTAAGTAGACATCAAATCAGTTACCTGTCATTCCTGTCATCACACAGCCAATGTTTTCAGTTATCTTGAATAAGTGAGTCACTGTGCTAGAATCCAATAATTTGTCCTAATGAACAAAAGAGATCAAGATAATTTTTGTAAAATCAGAGGTCCCAGTGCAGGGATAAAAAAATACTATGGAGTTATGATAAACTATGTAACAAATGTCTTCTGTTCATTTTATTGTTAAACCCAATTTTTTAAAAAAGGCAGGGGATAGACTTTGTCTTCCTTTGTTAGATGATAGGTTTCCTGTGGGGGAGAACTATATCACCAAAGCCTGTTGCAAGATTCCTGAAGAAAAAAGACCTAGAATTCCCACTGTGCTTATAATCATTACCACAAAGTTCAATATGTTAATTCTGTCTACTCAGCTAAACAGTCCATAGCTGCTGAGTAAATACTTATGGAGTGAAACGGGAAAGCACGAGGAAAGCAAGAATGTTAATGTATATAGGTTGTAATATAACTTTGTACAAACTCATGAAAAATCCTTACATTATATTCTGTAACAACAGGCTATCTGAGCAGTATTACTTACAGGTACTTTCTTCTGTGTGACAATTACTGCACAGTCTTTCCCTCTGACAGCTACTGATGTAAGGCCACCCTGGTTAATAGCCTTAAAAGCATATTCTGGAAAACAGAACAGTGTTTTTAAAAGGTGGAATAAATTATTATAGATTCATCAAGTGGAATAAGCAAGCAATCACTGAAAAGAATGAGCCAGAGCTATAAACTAACATGGAATGCTGTCCAAGACATGCAAAGTTAAAATAATAATGATAATAAATTCTAGTTAAACCAACTCCATTTCTTTTCATTTTACTTTATTAATCATTTTCATCAGACTAAGTACCAAATTTCCAAAAAAGATTTAATTAATTTATCATATCAAGTCTTTTAAAAAAAATTTTTTTTAATGCTCATTTTTGAGAGAGAGACAGAGCATGAGTGGGGAAGGGGCAGAAAGAGAGGGACACACAGAATCAGAAGCAGGCTCCAGGCTCTGAGCTGTCAGCACAGAGCCCGATGTGGGGCTTGAACTCACAAACTGTGAGATCATGACCTGAGCTGAAGTCAGACACTTAACCAACTGAGCTACCCAGGCACCCCTATCATATCAAGTCTTTATCAATTATATTTTATAATTTGAAAAGTTTGTTTTGCGGTCATTATTTCTACCAAGTCTGGTCTTCCTGGGTCAAATTTAGTTGCTCTAAATTTTCTCAAGATCTACTACTACTGCTAATTTTGGCCAGTAACTAATTTGACCATATGCAATTTTAATTGCTGTTAAGATTATTCTGTATTGTCTTTTCCCCTACCAAGTTGAAATTTTCTGGATCATAGTTTTTCTGATTTTCATGATATCTAAAACAAGGATTCTTTAGTTTGTCTATAACAAACTTCAGCTTGTGCACTTCTAGCTGCTATCAAACCAGTCCCCAGGTTAAAACAGATGGATCAAAGAGGGAGCATGAAAACAAACTACTTTAACACTATGCAGTTGACAACAATTGCTTTTGAAGAGTAGAATTACAAATGAGACTACCCCTTTCTATGTTTTGTATTTCTGTAATATCTAAATCTAATATAAACATACTTTGTAATTATAAAAGTAGCAACAGATAAACAATTGGAACCTCATCAAGATAAAAAGCTTCTGTACACAAAGGAATCAATCAACAAAACTAAAAGGCAACGGACAGAATGGGAGAAGATATCTGCAAATGACATATCGGATAAAGGCTTACTATCCAAATACATGAAGAACTTACCAAACTCAACACCCAAAAAAACAAATAATCCAGTGAGGAAATGGGCAGAAGACATGAATACACACCCTTCCAAAGGCATCCAGATGGCTAACAGACATGAAAAGATGCTCAACATCACTCATCATCAGGGAAATACAAATCCAAACCACACTGAGATACCACCTCACAGCTGTCAGAAAGTGGAGAAAGGGGAACCTTTTTGCAAGGTTGGTGGAAATGCAAACTGGTGTAGCCACTCCAGAAAACGGAATGCAAGTTCCTCAAAAAATGACCTACAGAACTACCCTACAACCCAGAATTGCACTACTAGGTATTTATCCAAAAGACACAGGTGTGATGTTTCAAATGGGCACATGCACCCCAATGTTTATAGCAGAATTACTGACAATAGCAAAAGTACAGAAAGAGCCCAAATGCCCATCGACAGTTAAATGGATAAAGAAGATGTGGTATAGATACACAATGGAGTATTACTTGGTTATCAAAGAGAATGAAATCTTGCCATTTGCAGCAATGTGGATGGAACTAGAGTGTGTTATGCTAAACAAAATTAAGTCAGGCAGAGAAAGACAAATATCCTATGATTTCACTCATATATAGAATTTAAGAAACACAGCAGATGAACATAGGGGAAGGGAAGGACAAATAAGGTAAAAACAGAGAGGAAGGCAAGCCATAAGAGACTCTTAAATACAGAGAACAAACTCGGGGTTGCTAGAGAGGAGGTGGATGGGGGGTGGGCTAAATAGGTGATGGGCATTAAGAAGAGCACTTGTTGGGATGAGCCCTGGGTGTTATATGTAAGTGATGAATCACTGGGTTCTATTCCTGAAATCGATACTACACTGTATGTTAACTAACTTGAATTTTAAAAAAAAATTAAAAAATTAAAATAAAATATTAGTCATAAAAATACCAACAGAAATATTTGCTCACTGTAGAAAATATGGGGATTATAGAATACAATGTAAAAAAAAAGTCACTCATAACTCTAATCATTATTGACATTTTAACATAAAAGATGTTTTAAAAATTCTGTCAAGTATTACTCTGGGCACAGGGTCTGAATCCTAGTCTCCTATGTTCAGAAAGCCAACTGGTGATGAGGACCAGCCAAGAAAGATACTACCTGTGCCAAAGAACTTCCTTTAATAGGAGCTATAATAAAAAACTCATCAAATATTTCTAAGTAGCTATAGATTGAAGACAGAAAAATAGAATAAAAAAGACTCTAGCAAAACACCATAAAGAAAATCCTCAAATCTACCTTAGATTCAACTAGATTATAATAGTTTATTTCTACCATCACCACAAATAATTTCTAAAGCATAATGTTTCAAAATGCTTCTCAGTTCTATTTCTTATATGGCCAAAAAGCTTCTATCAGATCAAACCTCCACAGATAAAAAACCATAAACTCTGAATAACTACCTGAAGACACCAGAAAGTGACAAACAGTAGGCAGATTCTAGAAGGGGAGGACATGCTTGGAAGAAAGGAATGGTATGAATGAGTTTCCCATTTTCACAGCTTATAGACTGAGTGCAGGCCCTGGTCAGGGCGAAATACCCACAGAAAATTCAGTCTTTTTAGCCTGAAGAACTAGAGAACAGTTTGGGGGTAACTACAGCTACTGGAAAATGAGGGAAACAAGGGAGAGAGCCAGAGAGGGAAAGACTCAACCCATATATTATGTTACCCAAATCTCTGGCTGATTCCATAACCACATATACACAAGACAGACTCCAGGCAGCTTAGCTAAGCTAAAAGAAAGGGAGACTTGAGCTGCCACCCAAATTAATTGCCTGCTAGAACAAATCAACATTCTTTGGAGGAATATAGCAGAATCCATGTCAACTGCATTAAATATTAATGGATAAAATACTCCAATTAAAGGCAGAAACTGTCAGAATGGATAAAAAAGCAAACCTCAAATATATGCAATCTACCACAGACACACTTTACTAAACGAGTGGAAAAAAAGATTACCATATAAACAGTAAGCATCAGAAAGTTGAATGGACAATATTAATATCAGACAAAGTAGAGATTTCAAGACAACAAATGTATCAGAGATAAAGAGGGACACTTCAAAAAAATGTCACAGAATGTCAAAAAATGTCACAGAAAAATCAATTCACAAGAAAGAAGACAGAACAATCATAATGTATATGCACCTTATAAGAGTACTTTAAAATACATAAAAGTAAAATTGACAAAATTAAAAAGAGTAATGGCCAATCCCATCCAGTTTAAGATTTTACCACCACCACCGGGGCAACTGAAATAGACATAAACACACAAAGCAGACATTCATGATATGGACCACACTATCGATCACCTTGACTGAGTTGTATCTACAGGAACACTACTGGCAACAACTGAAGAATATACATGCACATGGTGTAATACAAATGTACATGGTAACTTTACTGAGACAGAGCATATATTAGAGACCATAAAACAAGTCTCAATAAATTTTAAAGTATTGAAATCCCTAACTATTTGAAAAATTTAAAACACCCTTCTAAATAATCCATGGATCAAAGACATAATCATAAGAGAAACTTCAAAATATTTTGAACTGACTGGTAATAATGTATCAAAATTTGTAGGATGCAGCTAAAAGAAGGAATTGTATTGCTATGGTAGAAAGACCCTAAAGTGGCCTCCTCTCTATAATCCCTGCCTCCGGGTGTTCACACCTTTGTGTAATCCCCTCCTCCTGAATGTGAGCAGGACCCGTTACTTGCTTCCGACAAAATGTGGCAAAGGTGATGGGATGTCATTCTCCTAATTACATAAGACACCTTAAAAGCAAAAACGTATGTTACCTTCCATTGCATATTTCTCCTACCATCATCTTTTTGTAACATTGTTTTTTTGCCTTAAAGGTAAATGTCTGCCCCAAATGAATATGCAAAATTTTTAAAAAATGTTTAATTAATACAGTTTAATGCTTCTAAGAACAGCCAAACTAATTCCAGTTACTTCAAAAGTTGAAATGTACACTAATAGCTTTGAATGCAAAAATATTATCAGAGGTAACAATTATGGCATTTACAGATGTCATTAAGTGAGCTTATAAAATGATTTACCTGTGACATGAGGCTAATTTCAGTCCTTAACTGTACTTGTATGTGTCTCATTTATCAATAAAATTATATATATAGTTTCTATATAAACAGATATATAAACATATATATTTATATAAATATAAACATATATAAAGACTCTTGTCTTGCTAGCAGACTAACTCTAGAGATTCCTCTTGCTGGCTTGCTAAATGGCTGTACGACAAAGAACCATGGGTGTCTTCCAGTGAACAGTCAGCTAGTAGCTGGGACCCTCAGTCTTATACCGAAAGGAAATGAATTCTGCCAACATCCTCAGTGAGCTTGAAAGCAGAGTCTTCTCTAGTTGAACCTCCAGATGAAAACACAACCCAGACAACATGATTGCAGCCTTGTGATATTATAAGCAAACTACTCCTGACCCACAGTAACTGTGACTTAATAAATGTATTAGTTTTAGCGGCTAAGTTTGTAGTAATGTTTATGCAGCATAGAAAACTAATATGCTAGCCTTGTTTATATTAGACAAGGTCTAAAATCAATTATTTAAGTTACTACTTTAAGAAAATAGGAGGGTGTCTGGGTGGCTCAGTTAGTTGAGCGTCCAACTTTAGCTTGGGTCATGACCTCACTGTTCATGAGTTCGAGCCCCACATTGGGCTCCGTGCTGACAGCTCAGAGCCTGGAGCCTGCTTCAGATTCTGTCTCTTCCTCTCTCTACACCTCCCTTGTTCACACACTCTATCAAAAATAAATAAACCTTAAAAAAATTTTTTTTTAAATAAAAAGAAAGAAACTTAGAAGGGGCACCTGGGTGGCTCACTTGGTTAAATTTCTAACTTTGGCTCAGGTCACAAGTTCACAGTTTGTGAGTTCGAGCAAGCATGGGGCTCTCTGTAATCAGCTCAGAGCCCGCTTTGGATCCTCTTTCCCCCCCCTCTTTCTGCCCACTCCCCTGATCATGTGCTCTCTCTCCCTCTCTCAAAATAAACATTAAAAAAAATAAGAAACTAAGGAAAGGTAAAATAAACCTGGTTCCCCCCAAATTTCCTTATCTAATTCCCATCTATATCAATTCACCTTCTCTGAGGAACCTTTCCTGGCTCTCCCTGGCTATATCACTTTCTTTCCCTTTTTTTTTTTTAAGATTTTTATTTATTTATTTTTTGGAGTAATTTCTACACCAAACATAGAGCTCGAAGTCATAACTCTGAGATCAAGAGCCACACGCTCAACTAACTGAGCCAGCCAGGTGGCCCATGTGTCACTTTCTATAGTAACCTTCTTTGTACTGTTATTTTAGTACTCAACATGTTGCACTGTAATTTCCAATAAAATTTTATATAAATGAATCCCTACTGTAATATTACCAGTGTAAAATATATATTTTATAGTAATTTCCAGAAAAATGGAAACTGCTGGAGTAAAGAATCTTGAGACAACATAATAAGTAAAAAGTATCTTCTAAAGAAACACTGGTAGGGTAAAAATATAGTTTACAGCAGAGGGGAGCATGAAGGCTAATTAAGAAAAAAACAGAACAGGGGCGCCTGGGTGGCACAGTCGGTTAAGCGTCGGACTTCAGCCAGGTCACGATCTCACGGTCCGTGAGTTCGAGCCCCGCGTCAGGCTCTGGGCTGATGGCTCAGAGCCTGGAGCCTGTTTCCGATTCTGTGTCTCCCTCTCTCACTGCCCCTCCCCCGTTCATGCTCTGTCTCTCTCTGTCCCAAAAATAAATAAACGTTGAAAAAAAAAATTTTTTTTAAAAGAAAAAAACAGAACAGCATAAGGGGAACATTTAAAGGTGTATTTGTTTTTTAAAGCCGGAATTCAAATATTGGAAATAGTAATTAAACACTTTATTTCCATCACTAAAGATTGGGGCTTTTAGGGTAAAATTTCAGAAAAACTTACAAACTAGCAAGCACTATTACATTAATCTCCATAATCTGTTTTTGAATGCCCAAAATTATGCAGGATAATAACTGATAGTCCATTTCCCATTTTTTAAATGGAACAAATTATAATGAATTACACTCAATCTCAAGTCTTCATTTCCTTAAATACAAAGTAAAATACATATTTGTAAAGTATTAGGTTGACGCACGAAAATCACTTTAATAGGTAAAAAAAATAGTAAAATATCAGCAGTTTCACATGGTTCAACCTAACAATAAACCATTAGGTTAGAACGCAAATTGCTTCCTTGACCACAAACAAAATGGTAAATCAACAGTTGTTTTGTATAGTTATCTATTTCACAGTCATCTCTTATTCACTTTCTTTCCTTATACTTTTTCCCAGCACTTTCCCAACTTTTCTGGGAGTCATTTGTATAGTACTAGGAAAAAAACAGGGGGAAAATATAAAAGATACTGTGATAAAACGTTCAGGACAATCACAATACCAGACAATGGCTCATACTACGACCTACAACAGCAGAGATGCATATCCCCTTTATGAACACTCATCGGCTTTGCAAGGCATCTATAGATGATTCTGAGGTTCTGCCAATTACAGGGCTATACTCAAGATTTTCCCCACCCATAATTTTGTTTAAAATGCTGTACTGAGTTTTGAGAGATAGATATGGTTTTTTCTCCCCCATATAAACATGGGCTGGAAACATAAAAAAATGAAATGAGAGATCTATACATTCTATGAAGTTTGGTTATGGAAAAAAAAAATAAAACCAAAAAGGGTTGTTCTACTGGGGCAAGGCAGGTATTCTGCAAAATATGTCTATTTAATTTCAATGCTGCATGCTAGAAACTTTTTGTTAGTAAGATTTTTGGAAGCTGTTTATTCTTCTGTCTTTCCCTAACCTTGGAACATAAATGAGAAGTGCATCTCATTCCTTAGCACCACCTATTACCCTCTTTAAAACTGTGATCTTTGGGGTGCCTGGATGGCTCAGTCGGTTGAACGTCCGATTCTTGATTTTGGCTCAAGTCATGATCTCAGGTCCTGGGATTGAATGCTGCATCCAGCTCTGCGCTGGGTGTGGAGCCTCCTTGGGATCCTCTCCCTCCCCACCCCCTCTCTCTCTCTGCCTCTTTGCCCCCCTCCTCCACTCACTCGTGGGCGCTTTCCCAAATGAAAAGACAAAACTGTGATCTTTAAGCAGGTGGGGTCATTGGAAATCTTGGCACTGGCGTGGGGATGCAGAGGGTGTATATGAGGTTTGAAAACATAGTGTTTGATCTCGTTACTTTCTGGTGTAGTTATAATGTGTATGTATTTATGTATACAGACATTTAATTTCAAATCGATTCAAGGAGGGCATGAGAAGTCTAGGTTCAGAAACACTATTTTTTTTAATGTTTATTTATTTTTGAGAGAGAGAGAGAGAGAGAGAGAGAGAGAGAGAGAGATATGCATGAGCAGGGGAGGGACAAAGAGAGAAGGGGACAGAGTATCCAAGATGGGCTCCAGGCTGACAGCAGTGAGCCTAATGTGAGGCCTGAACTCATGAACTGTGAGATCATGACTGAGCCGAAGTCGGATGCTCGACTGACTGACCAGGTGCCCCAGAAATACTACTTTAACACGAGTTTTTTTTTTTTTAATAGCAAAAAATGTAAACAGTAAATACTTCCCAGTCCATTTATTTATAAAACTCTTGATTCCATTTTTATCACCCACTCATTTCTTCCTGACAGCATCCCTCACTGAAACATTTATTGAGCACTTACTTTGTGAAAGATACTGTTCTAATAAGTATATTGTATGTATTAAGTCATTAAATCCTTACAGCCCTATAAGGGACATGAAATTATTATTTCTATTTTACAAATCGAAGAAAATTCTCATAGTTGGTGTGGAGCAAGAACTTGAACTCAGGAATCCTGGCTTTGATACTATGCCAGACTGGTATTTCTAGATTAGAAAAGTGTCGTATCCAGTCTGATTCTACCAGTCTATTTCTTTCCTGCTCCTTATCAGTATACTCCCTTCTTAGAAGCAACTGGGCAGTGCTCATATCCCCCTGGCAGGCACATTCAAATGACACTCCTCTCCTCCCTTGCCAGACTTATCCAGCAAAGGATCAGCAAAATCAGGAGAGAAAAGCCCGAAAATAGTGAGGTTTATTTTGTCCCACCTGGGCCTTAGTTTCTTCACTGATAACTTAGGGATTTCTGGAATTAGATTTCAAAGCTGGTGCTCTGTGTATAGTTCTACAATTTTTACATACACACACCCTGAATACATTCATTATAAGAAAATTTTCAGTAGTTACTAAAGAGTACAAACAACAATGAGAAATCTTTCTCTTACTCCCTGGGAGCAAACACTGTCAACAGTTTGTAATTATGGGTAACATTTTAACTTTAAATTTGTATCTCTATTTTTTAAATTATTGCCTTTAGACTACATTTATGTTTTGAGTCCTACTATGGAAGAGGAGGAGCATACACTCACCTCTCCATTAATCTTTCCTTCCCCAGTCACCTCCCCATTTTTGCTTTATTTTTTTCCACTATCAAAGTTAACAATTTGCACTCATAATTCTTACATACTTTGTCTCTGGTGGACTCTAAAGTTTATAAACTCATCAACAGCATTCACAATATTATAACGTACAAATATTTCACTAGAGAACCAAGTATGGATAGACCATAAAAAAGTAAATACTCCATGCTTACAGAGCTACTAAGCTAACAGACCAAAAAAATGAGCCAAAGAATCAAATAAGCACCTAAAAACATTTACTGAGCATTTAATACTGTGCTAAGCACGCTACATGTATCATCATATTTAATCCTCAAAACAAGCACACAGGAAGGAATTGTTAACCTAACTCTGCAAACGGAAACTAAGGCTAATGTTAATGTCATAGATCACTTGCCCAGGTTGGCTAGTATGCATTATGCAAGGATCTGAATCCAGGTAAGGCTCCAGGGCCTGACCTCTTCGCTATACTGCTTGCTCACACTAACTGTTCTTTCACTTTCCCTTTCCTAGCAATATCTAATTAGTGCCCTGAATAGCAGAATGTGTTATTCAACAAGGCAGTGCTTAAAGTCATCCTGTCTAGAGATTAAGCTTTTGGACTACATGTTTCATTCCAAATCTTTTTAAATTACTTAACTGACACTATATCCAGCCTTTCCACTCACCTAATCTGGAAGTATTAAAGACTACTTTTTGGCTGGATTTCACAATATGGTATATAGCAAAGCAAAGAATAGATCTGACTTTTCCTGTTCACATATTAAAAATCATAAAATAGAACATTCAAAGCAGTAGTCCAATATAGAAAAATTCTCTAAAACTCGGGAAAGAAACTAAAAATGAAACTTCCTTGAGGAGTTACCTTTCTTCTGTCTTTGGTCATATTTTTCGATTGAGGATGAGTGAAAAGGGTTACTGAATTACCCTTGTTTCTTGCTACCTTGTAAACAGTATATAGCCATACACTGTGTAAATTTCATTCCAAGTTATCTTGAACTATTTCTAAAATTTACAGGTGAAGAGAACCTCATTTATAGGTCAACTCTCTTATGATTTCCAACCAGAGATGGTATTACTGTCCTCCCCGAAGCACTGTGGCGGTAAACTCACTCAAAAATCAAAGGATCATGGGGTCAGATGTAAATCAGATTCTCCAGATATTAATTAAATTCCCTATGGCAGGAGATTAAGAATCCCTGACACCATTTCAATCCAACAAAATATATTGTTACACTGAATGAATGGTAAATAGTTTAGGGTTTATTTCCACTAAGGCTGTCTTTCAGGAAACAGCTAGTTCACCACTTCTTATCCACAATTCAAAACAAGCTTTTAAACTATTTAGAAACATTCAGACGTGGGTTAAAAGGGGATGCTAATTTCAAGAACAGCTCCAGAATTGACAGCCACTCACTCGATCTGCCAGTTTTTCAAAGATGTCCTGATCTGTAGATCCTCGTAATCTGGCACTTTTTACTTTTCTTTTTATACGTTTGTTTACGTTATATGCTACTCCCTTTAAGCTGTGAGCTTCAGTATAGGAGAGGGTGTGACATCTTCGCATCCCCTAGGACCGCCACAGTGTCCTCCACATAAAAGGGTCTGAATGCCAGTGTGGAATTAACTACTACAAGGAAGTACATGTTGCAAACAAAGGAAAACGGAGAGGAGTGTTTTAATGGCAAACTTAAGGTGCCAATTATTCTTTAGAGAAGTCCAGATGTTGGGCCCATCCAGGCCAAAACGTAACAAGTGAAAAGGCGTCAAGAAACCAGAGTCCAGAATTGCAGTCCTACCTTCCTTAACTCTTTATTGTGTCCAGGAGGTGCGGCCTCTCGCCCTTAAGAGCCCGAGGCCTTCAGCCTTCGGGCCCCCCGATCCCTGCCTCCAGACAGGCGTGGGAACACCTTGGGAATGGACCCTGACTCGGCCTTTCTCCCGTCCCAGCTCGGGCCATGCTTCAGTCGCGGACTAAACTCCGGCCGCGTCTGCCTGTTCCAGGCCGTACCATGACAGAGCAATTCGAGTGGACCACAGGCGGACTCGGTTCACTCACCTACTTGGTAGAGCCGGCCCTCGGGTGAAAAAATGGTAATGTGGCGATCAAACCCAGCGCTGGAACCACGGGACATGTTGGCGCACCCACTATTTCAAGCACTGTCTCTGAGCCCCGCAGCTCCCGTACCAGGCGTACAAACCCCCCCGGAAGTTGCAGCAACTGCTTCCGGGGCACCGGCCGGCTTCATCCGCTCTTACGCGCGGAACTCGCGACTCCACCTCCAATTCAGGCGCGGAGTGTGTTCCGAGGCCACACCCCTTCTTGGGGGGTGGGGAGCAGGGACGGTGCGGCGTGGGGGGCGCTTTCGGTGAGCGCTTGCGTCAGCTACGCGTCTGAGCTCTGTGCAGATACCAGGTGAAACTGGCGTTGTGGCGGTTTAGAGTTTTCATCTGGAAAGTGAATGGACTGCAGCAAGGACGAAAAAGCTTTCTGGGGGCCCCGAGTAATAATCTGCCTACCGGTGGGACCTAAATGGATGGATGATGTGTTTAAGTGTCTCGTTAGTTTGGGGACGTATGTATCCAGCCTGTGTCTAGATTTCTTGCGTTCTTTCTAATCTACTTTTTACCCATCCACTTTTCTTCCTACTACAGGAGAAAATGCGTTGCAGGTGTTGCGGCAGTAACCGTTAATTTTAGGTACAGAAGGGAGCGGGTTCTAGTAGCTACTGGAAAAAACAGAACTGTCTTCTGGCCAGGCAAGGCCAGCAATCCCGACAGTTTTGTCTTAGAAGTAGAACTGAGGAAATACAGGTGAGGAATATGAGGAATCATGAAGTTAAGTTGCTTTAATTGATAAGAACGGAAAGGACATGGAGTATAGCCCTGTTCATTTGTTGAATGAACTAATGGGAGTAGCGGACCGGGTGGCTCCGGAGAGGAAAAGTGGCTTTTCAAATTGTAAAACGGTGCCTATTTTGACTTATCCCCAAGGCACACTCCTATTTAACCAATATTGAATGCAAAACATGACGTTAGGCTGGTGTCCCTAACCTCCCCCGTTTGTGCATCTGGGAGGCCGGTTTTGCCACGGTTTCTGGCACTTGAGTGCCTGCTGTAAGTTAATACTAAAGCAAGGATTCTTACGTCTTTAACATATTTTCTCCTAAGCTCACTTTGCATTTAAAGGAAAAAAATGTGTAAGACCCTCTTAAGTAGTTCTTAAGGAAACCCCAAATGTCAACAATGTTTTTAAAAATTAAACCTCCATTTTTATCAAGCTGAAAAAGTCCAAAAGTGAGATGATTAAGATAATACTAAATGCATACAACATCTTTGGCACACAGGGTACTTTCCAGCTCTAATTTCCAAGTGTACCGATAAAAGTTGTCCCTTACTTCTGCCGCAGGTCCCTACCCTACGCTCAGGACCAACTCCTGACCTTTTGGGTGCTTTTTTCCTCACACTCTGAGCAACGCTAGTGTATTATAATTTACCAGACTTTACCTGAATAGTCATAAAGAGTTCTCTTAAGGCTGCTAAGGAGGGTGAACTCTTTTAGTTGCACAGCCTCAACAGCCCCCCCACCCCCACCCCATGCTGATGTCTCTAGCTGAACCCTTCTCCAGAACACATTCTTATCTAATTGCCTGTGGGATGTTTTTCACTTTGAGACACAAGGTACCTTAAAACCCAATGTATTTAAAACAGAGCTCATCATGTCATTTCTTCCCCCACCAAGCCAGTTCCCGCCCCTTGTACCACACTTTACAAGTATTCAGAACCCAAACCTTGCAGCAGTCTTTGATTCCTCAAAACTTCTTACTCTGTCCCTATATTATCCTGATCCTTCATTTTCTTTTTTTCTGTTCTGTAATTCATAATTTTGTTCACTGTTTATTGTCCCATCCCCCACCCCACCCCCACTGCCCCCACCCCCCACTTGCTCCATGAGGGCAAGAATCTTTGTTTTGTTCACTCCTGTAGCTCAGGCAACTTGAACAATGCCTAGCATATATCAAGTGCTCAATAAATATTAGTTGAATGAATGAATCCCTTACAGCATCGGGGTTAGGAGTACATCCTTTTCTATTTAAATATGGATTTAAATGCCATTTGTGGCAGTTACTAGATATGTGACCTTATGCAAACTCTCTAAGTCTGGATTCCCTTATCTATTAATTTTGGATAAGATCCACTTTATTGGAGGCTGTTGTGAGGATTAAATGAGAAGGCAAGTGAAGACCTAAACAAAGTACCTAGCATGTAACCTGGCACATTAAACAGTTTATGTTATTGTTGCTTTCCTGTCTGGTCAGTTACCAAATCCTGTTGATTATTCCTATGGGATAGGATATGTCTGCTTTTCATTCCCACTGCCATGCAGTGATGGGATATTTAAAATCACAGACACTGGAAGCCATTAGAATGTCACATGTTCAAAGAAATCCTCATCCCTTCTTGAGGTTACATTTAAGCTGGGCCCTGAAAGAGGCATTGGATTTCAGATGGTATATACATTTTAGTACTCAACCTGGAAAGAATCAACCTCATTTTCCACACAAACACAAACTGAAAGCTACAATTAGAACATTAGACTCCCTTAGGGCAGTGGGCACATTTATTTTGCTCCCCAGTGTATCCTCAATGGCAAACCATGTCTAGCATGAAGTAAGCACTCAGATCATTCAATGGATATGCATGCTCACTATCTGAGTTTTCTGTTATGTTTGTTTTTCCTAATTTGGAGAGAGTTGTGAATAAATGAGAAATCCAAATTTCAAAAACCTAAAAGGTCAGAGATTTTATATTAGAATTTGAGATTTTCTTCCCCATACACAAATGAATTCCTCTGGGAAATCTTTCTGAAAGACAAACCCCTCGCTGATTCCACTGCTAAGGGAAATCCCCTGGAAGCAGACTGAATATGTGCCACTGGGTACCAAGCAGCAGCCAAACTACTCACCCAGGTGGACTTCCCCCTTGGGTTAGGGAGCTTTCACCAAAGTCATCAATACTCTTGTAGCTTTAACACAGGCCTATGGGGGCAGACTTGCTGTGTCTGTGTGGAAAATTTGATCTTCCTCTCTGTGGGGCCACCAAGTTAGACTTTTTGAAATGACTTTCTGGTTTTTTGAAAAATTTTAGAGATGACTTGACATCTTGTGAGTCTTGGAAAATCTCCTGGGGGCCTCCATTTGGCAAGGCCCACATTCTCCCCTGGGGGTGGAGGTAGGTGGAAGGTTGGGGTTACCCACAAGGCAAAGGTAAAAAGTGGCAGCGTAGATTCCCAGTGACTGCAGACATGCTGAATCACGTGGTGTTTAAAGGCAAGATAAGAATTTAGCCCTTAGCTTACAGTGAGCCCAGGGAATATAAAAATGGAGCTTATCTGTGTTTCCATGTGATATTAGCAGATGTTGAAACACAATGCCCTGTGAGTTAGCCATCAACACTGGTAACAGTATTTTAGGAGAGTGAGGATTTCTTGATGTTAAGGGACCCCAAAGGTCAACTGGAGCCAGGACAGAGCTCAGGATGTAGCAGCTTGGGTGGACAGTAGGAGGGAGGTAGACCTCTGCCCAGCTCCCTGGCCAGACTTCCCAGTCAGGTGCTTCTCAGGGGACTGAGGGCAGGGACCTGGCTCTATTTGTATGTTTCCCTATTTGTATCGTTCTCACAGCAATGTCAGTCCTACAGCTCTTCCTCCAGTAGCTATGGTTGGCTGCCTGGGAGTTGTCATTCTGGCTGAGTCTCTGGGAAGGAGAAAAGTGATTTCTCTGTACTCTAGTTCTATATAATTTATGGGCAGAAAGGACAAATGCACCAAATGTGGGGGAAGTGTGCTTCTGTGACTTACATGAAGCACTTGATTATGCCTTTACTTGAAAGTCCTTCAAATCCTTTACGTGACCAGATTCCAATAAAGCAACACTCCCCTGCCCCCTTGTCCGTAACATCTTGTGTGGTTCTCTCATCCTCCAATACCAATGGTGGGTACAAGATGATGTCTATCGACATAGCAGTCACACACTGTCATTTCCATTCTGCTCCATCCTTTCCTTACCAGTCCATATAATTCTGTGCCTGGATTCTATTAGTCATCGCCAATATTGAGAATGTTGTCCTTTGCTATGAAAGGGAATAAACTTGCATCAGCCTAACCCAAAGGACATTTAACTAAAACTATCCAGGAATCCCCCACCTTCCCTTATATAGAGCCAAAACTTTTTTTTTTCTTTTTTAGAGCCAAAACCTTTAGCTTTCAGTTTACCCTTGATTTTTAGCTATAACAACGTCAGCATTATCCTCTTACAACTTTTGACGTTTCTCTTGCTTTCTCAAACCCTCCTTAAATGAAGATGCAGTGCTTGACTGATCTCTTGTTTCTGGAAGCCAAAGGTCTTGAGAAACACTTGAGAGTTCTCATGGGTCTCCCCAGAATACTGGAAGAAGCAATGGAAGACCCCAGCTGTCTTGGGCTTAACCGTTGGTGGTTTTTAACATACAACTTCCCCTTAGGCATGATAACACAGGAAGCCCTGCATAGCTTAAGAGAACAGCAAATGTTCCAGTGAAAAATCTGAAGGGGAAGGGAGGGGCCTGAGTCTCGAACATGGTCAGGCTCTGAGTGTCAGAAGTGCTGAATTACAATCTGAGCCTTGCCACAGACTACCTGATGACCATGACCTTGGTTTCTTAAATAGGCAAGCATTCTGTACCCACCTTAAAGGCACAAAGAAAAAAATATTAACCACTACTGTGAAAATAAGTCACATACTAATAGACTTGAACTCAGCTTCTCTCTTTGTAAAGGGGAGCCACTGGTGAATAAAGGACTGGATTGTTGGCTATTTTGCTTTGATCTCACCCTAGTACAGAAGGAAACCAAGTACTGCACCAACCTGCACTGCACTCTGCTATTGTTCAGAAGTGAAAGTCTATTTTCTTAACTTGGAGAGCAGCCAGTTCTTACCCACCCTGTCCCACACACATGCAGCCTCACCCACGGCTGTGGACAGGGGGGTGGGAACTGTAAGCATCAATCAGTTCATTGATAAGATTTTCATACCTATCATCTTGAGGTCTTTAGGAATGTTATTTAACTTCATTCGCTCTGCTCGCCACCCTCACCCTTACCCCCATTCCAGCCCCCTAATCAGGTGGGGAAAGGGAGGTACAGAAGTTGGCCAGCACCAAGAGACCGAATTAAGGACAGAGAGGAAATAAGACTCAGCAGCCTTCCCTTTAGCCTAGAGACACTTCCTCTTCCTTGAGGTTTCCTAATTGGCTTCCTCTAATTCCTATTTTCTTACCACAAAATTAAGTCATCTCTTATGCTCAGAATCAGCCAGCCTCTCTCGGGGTAGTAACAGGGGAGACAGCAAATGAATGAGGTTTCTGATCATTATAACCAATATTTTCAGTCACTAATTTAGGAACTAGTTTTGAGAAGCCAGTTATTGATGGGAAAGTAAGAGAATGCTCCAGTCTTATTTTCTCCTTGCTTTGAAATGATTGATGGACCTGAGTTGAGATCCCCAAATTTCACCCCAAATGCATTTTGTCCACAGTGGTCCAACAAAGGCAACTTTGGAAAATCAACCAATAACAGATCTAAAACATTTCCAAGAGTAAAAATTCTGGAATGAGGTCTTACAGGTGTATAGCAAATTTTATTCCAGTTATCACAGTGCATGTACATAATGATGCCTAATACATCATACTGAATTCATATAAGACATAGGGGGCTTACATGGTAATGATTATAGAGGGTGGCAGTGAGAAGTTAATATTTCTTGAGGATCAAAGAATCAGACACCAAAGACTATGTTCTTGAGTTAGCCAGCTCACACACAAAATACCATGGAGCAAGAGGGGAATTCACTCAAAGGAGAAGTGGGAATTGGAGATAAAAATCAGGAAGATATTTTCAAACAACTTCTCCAAAGTCATTCAACAAACATGTATTGAGCCCCTTCTATGAGTAAGAAGCTGGGCTGGCTGCTCTGGGAGGCACAGAGATGAACCAGACAAGGGCCCCACCAGAACCAGAGTTCAGTGGGGAAGATGAAACATGACTAAAAGCAACACTAACAGACAGTTCATGATACATAAGGTAGACTCCAACAGAGCACTGTAAATGGCAAATTACCTTGGGCCATAGGGAATGTACGCTTCCTGTTGGAAGAAGTATATGTGAGCTTAGCATAGGAAGACAAGAAATCCTCCAGGTGTGTTAGTTGTTGGAAGCAATGTCAATCAGTGGCACCAAGATGTAACATGAAGTGGGAGTGACACGAAGAGAGAAGCAGAGAAGGGAAAAAAAGCCTGTGCTTAGGACATGGCAATGGCCTAGCTTGACTAGGACTCACAAATGTTCTAGATTAGGACACAAATGCAAGGAAGAGGCCTTGAATGCCTAAGCTAAGGAACTTAGGCTCTGGTTGGAAGGCAATGGGGAGACATTTAATATTTTTGCTTTAAAAAAAAAAATTTTTTTTTTTTTTTTTAGTGTTTATTTTTGAGAGAGAGGGACAGAGTGCGAGTGATGGAGGGGCAGAGAGAGAGGGAGACCCAGAATTCAAAGCAGGATCCAGGCTCTGAGCTGTCAGCCCAGAGCCTGACACAGGGCTCGAACTCACGAGCTGTGAGATCATGACCTGAGCCGAAGTCAGACGCTTAACCAATGGAGCTACCCAGGTGCACCAATATTTAATGTTTTGGACTAAGGGAAGCAGCATAATTAGAACTATGCCCTGGGAATATAAAGCTAGTGGCATTGTTTATGATGAACTATATATAGATGGGGATATCAATCAGGAGGCTATTGTGAATAGTCCAAGTGAATGTTTCTGAAGGCCTGAACTGGGGTGGTAGTAATGGTTATGAAAGGGAAAGAATATTTACAAGAGATTTTTAAATAGCTGTCCCCCTATTGTTAAAAGTAATATACTACATACCAGTGCTAAATAGCAGTGTATACTAAATAGCAGTGCTATTTGTAATAGGCAAAAACTGGAAGCATTTAAATGCCCATGAATGGTACAATCTATAGTTGTGGTGTTCACACTATACAACATTGTACAACAATAAAAATGACTGAAATACAGTTACATGCAACAATATGGATGAACTTCACATAATGTTGAAAGGAAGAAGCCAGCCACAAAAGAGCACATCCTGAAGATTCCATTTATATAAAGTATAAAAACAGGCAGAATGAATCTATACTGTTAGAATAGGTAGTGTTTAAGTTTGCGGGGGCAAGAAATGATGGAAGCAGGCATCTGCGTTCTGCTAACAGAATCTGATGAACAGATTGTGATAAAACTCCAATTTGATTTTTCTCTCCCACCCTTTCTTCAATCTTTCTTTCCTCTACACGAAAACCTGGCAGGTCCCATTACTTTGCTGTTCCTCAGACAATATGCAGTTCTATGGTCACTTTAAGTAATAAATGAAGTCTCAATTCAGAAATCAGAATATCCAGTTCTAGAACAATAAAAATTCCAAACAGCACTGCATCATTTCTAATCTGCCAGCTTAAGTTGGTTTCAGATTAAAGCCTCCCAGCGGAAAGGGATTGGGAACGTGGTTGGCTTTTCTGGTTCAGTCACTCCTGGTTCAATTCTGCCCCCAGCCAAGGTGGAGGATGGACAGTGGAGGGCTAGGATGGGAGGGTAGGTAAGAGTGAATGGTTAATGTTTTCTAGGCCTAGCAGCTACTTAAAGCTGGTGCTTCTGGTGAGCCTGGTTAAAGCTGATGCTTCTTCTCTTGGCCACTCTTCTAGGGCCGTATATCTTTATGTGTAGGTGGCTACTTGCAGCAACTTCTTCAACCCTCTGGGCATCCAGAAGTTCCTCTCCAGCCCAAGACAACCCAACCCCAACACATCTGGCTCCCATCTGGCCCTTGGGAAACCTTTCAAGGCAGTGGCCTTGACTCAAGGGAGCCTCTGACTCCCTTTCCAATACTGCTTTTTGGCCCTTCTGTCATCTTCTATATTTGCAGACACACTGCAGGCCCCATCCCCAGAGGCTTCAGCTTTCTCAGGCACCAGAACTCTGAGTCACCCATACTGTAGGAGGCTCTCCAAGTCCTCCTGCTGAAGCATCTTTCTTGGGATCCTGGGGGCAGAGGACACAACTCAGAGCCTGGCAATGGCGCTCTAAAGAAACTTCTTTATCTTTTTCTTTCCTCTGACTCTTTTATATGTTTGGCCTGGCTAAGAGGCCAGAGGTTGTGAGTCAGATTCTTCTTTATTCTTTTTGTAAAATCTGTGTATGTACCTCACATTCATCTGGGAATCTTAGTATGTACTGTATTTGTGCCTCAGTGGAATACAGCATATATATTGTAACAATTTCAGGCTATGCAGGAGATGAAAAGAAGAAAGTAAAAATCATCCACAGTTCTAACACCCAGAGATACCTATTAATATTTTTGGAATCAATACAATGTTACTTCTTTTTTTTTTTTAATTTTAAAAAGACTTTATGTTTTTAAGTAATGTTTTATCCTACATGGGGCTTGAACTCATAACCTTGAGACCAAAGGTTGCATGCTCTACCGACTGAGCCAGGCAGGCAGCACAATGAAATGTTACTTAAGATACATTTCTCCAGGTATCTCTTTCCTTCCCTCCTATTTAAAAAATGGGATCATATTAGACATACCATTTTGTAGATGCTTTTCATTTAATCCATGCCAACACACAGAGTTTCATTTTAGTCACTGTAACATTAAAAACTACATTTACTTTTTTATTCCCTTGTTTTGAGCACTTAGTTATTTCCAATTTTATTATTATCATCAGTAACACTATTATCAACATCTTCAGGTACAAAGCTTTACAAAAGAACTTTTTTTTTGAAAGTCAAGAGTCGACTAGCCTGCAACAGATATTTTGAAGGTATAAATCAACACAATTTGCTAATTGAGTAGGTATGCAAGTAAGGGGAAAGGAACAAGAAAAAATAACAAAGTAAGGCAGGAAGTTGCTTTGGGTGAAGATGAGTGGTTCCCACAGTGGTTCAGCTTGTAGGTCCTCAGGCCACCCAGGTAGAGATACTCAGCTGCAAATGTGGAATTAGAAAGAAACCAGGGGTAGAGATGGTGCCTACCTTTGAGATGTTTGTCTATTATACTAACCCTAGCAAGGAATGGTTTATGTCAGGCTACAAGCCTAAAGGTATTTGCAGTTAGCTGCGAAAAGAGCCAGTGGAAAGGGATTAACTGAAGAGAACAAGGTCTCAAGCCACCAAGAAGGGACAGAATGGAGGCAAGTAGAAAAAGTAACCTAGAAAAGAAAAGGGAGAAAAGTTCAGGATGGGAAATTTACTGGAAAGGACAAAAATTGCTGAAGAGGCTTCAGCAGATTGCAGATGGCTTGTAGATCTTAGTTAAGTCATCTGCTGACAGTGAGAATAGTGAGGTTATGACTCAGGACTCAGACTCATGAGTGTTGTGTATTATTATTTTAAAATAAGCTTGAGCTCACTTGAAGCTACTCACGATACTACTCAAAACATGGTCTGTAGCATTGCATCACTTGGTACACCAGACGTTAAATCAGAATCTGCATTTTAAACAAGATTCCAGATGATTCTATGTCTATTAAAGTTTGAGAAGTACTGCTGTAGCCCATCTTCCCAATTAACAGAAAAGGGAATGGAGGTTTTAGGAGATAAGCCATTTTTCAAGTTAATATTGCAAAGGGTGAGAGAGCTCCTTCAGGAAATTAATGGGAATTCAATTAAAGATGAAAATAAGGATCTTCAAATGAGAGTGAAGTTCCAGCTGTATAATTTCACGACTTTTCTAGCAATACTTGTGTGTAGGAATGGAGGAAGTGGAATGGTTTGGGGCTGTCCAAAATTAGGTTTAGGTAAGATGCTGCAGGAGGTGAAAGGAACAAAAGAAGGCAAGCAAAGGCAGATGGGGATGGACAATAGAGGCCTTTAGGTAAGGAAGGGATGGGCCAAAGAATACACCAAGGAACTGGTAGTTGGGATGAAGGAGTGGGGCTGGTAAAGAGGTTGTGGTCAAAATGAAGAACTTAAAAGTTTGAAATTCTGAAGGTAGAACACTTTTTTTTTTTTAGGTTTACTTATTTATTTTGAGAGAGAGAAACAGAGAGCAGGTGGGGGTTGGGGAGGGGAAGGGACAGAGAGAGAATCCCAAGCAAGTCAGCACAGGGTTCTATGAAGGGCAGGACTTGATCTCACAACCTGTGAGATCTGGACCTGAGCCCAAACGGAGAGTCACTGCTTAACTGACTGAGCCACCTAGGCACCCCTGGAACACTTTTAAGTAATTTAAAAGGTCCAGGTTGGCCATCTCACAGGGGGCTGAAAATGACCAGGTTTAAGAGGTTAAGAAACAAGACCAACATATGAGTGGTGTTAGAATCTCCGGGGATAATGGCAGTGGACCAGAATAAAAAATCTGGTGACATTTGTAAAGCACAAACTGTTCAATACTGATTGCCTCACATAAACTTCCCTTGGTGGGTCAACGAACAAAAAGAGCCATGTGATTTGCTTTAAAAGATAAAAAGCCCTTTTTATCTGTGTAAAGCAGCAATCCTTCCTGAGACTTTCTCTTCAAAAACTTGGTCTGACTAGAGTTTATTTCTTTAGCAGTTGGACATCAGAGGGCCTAACTTGGAAAAGATCCATTTCTTCAAAGATCTGACCACTCCTGCCACAGAATAAGACTAAATGCCAAAGGACATGACCCTTAATTTGAATCAATAGATACTATCAGAGTGACAGCTTCCTGGAACACAAATTTCCTTCTGAACACAAGGAAGCCTTGAGTAGTATGAGTATACAGCTCTGCAAGTAGTAGTTTATGGTATACAACAGCCCAGCTTAACTTGGCTGGCTCTCTTTATGAATTTACTTATTATGATTAGAGTATACGAAGAAGAAATGGTAGAAGACCATACAAACGTTTTCATTTTCTCTCAGGTGAACAAAAAGTTACAAAAGAGTTTATAGAGAATTGATCCTTTAAAAAAATCATATGTATGTAATAGACATATCTACGTATGTATAAAAACTTAGTAGCAACAGACAGCCCAGCTTTGGAGCAAGGGATAGAAAAAAAAAAATGAAGCTGTGGATTCTAGGACAAGGTCACTGAAATGAGGAAAATAGAATAATATATTTTTAAAGACTTAGGAATAGGTGCACCTAGCTGGCTCAGTTAGTACAGCGTGTGGCTCGATCTCAGGGTTGTGAGTTTGAGCCTCACACTGGGAGTAGAGATCACTCAAAAAAATAAATAAACTTACAAAAAAAAAAAAAGACTTAATAATTCAGTACATCTTAAGGAACAGGGGACTTACCTTTGGGAAGACCTGCCATGACCACTTCCAAAGGAACCTATTTCATGGAAGTGGAGGCCCATTCTCTTCTCCCAGGCCAGGACACCACTCTGCCCCGGACAGCCCAAGGAACAGCAGAATTGTGAGAGAATTCCACTGGCACCTGTCAGAACCCGGACATTCTCTGTTCTGATGTGGTCATAGAAAGCAAAAGAAATCTGCTCAATTTTAAAGGTTTCTGTGTGAACTAAGCTTGCTACCAAGTAATGTTCTAGTCTAGCTGAGAGTGATAGGGCAATCTGACCCAGTCTCTTCAAAAATGAATTTATGTCTCTACCATAGTAGAAATTTAAGTCCCTAGCAGTGATTTTTCCAGCATTTGCTTTTTGTGCTGGATTTTAATTAACACCAAAGAGATGGTGGGGTAATCATTTTAATGTGGTTGAAATTTCCATCACATTTCTTGTCAGAAACTACCAAAACCCCTTCATATGACACTGTTATTTACAATAAGTTATCGTGGTTACCTTAATAACCTAACCCATTTGATAATAGTGAACGGAGAGGACTCTGTACAAACTATTTTTGGCTGCCATCAATGACTACTAGATAATTGTCTTCCTGTTTATTTCAATTCCGGGTTGAAAGCAAGTTGTGTATGTAGGGTCTCTGGAAGCATCCGTCGGACTGAATATTGCCAACAAAGAACAAATCTCAGAAGACAGAGCTTCCCTAGAAGTATTTTTCAGTGGCAGAGCTTCAGGGAATTTTGAAACATCAAATGAAATAGACATGACAAGAGAAAATTAAAGACTATCTCCCCAGATTTACTGCATTTACTCATTGGTGTTCCCATCTCTTATATTTTTTCATCTCACTGCTTTTCTATGGCTTTTTCTAAGTAGTTCTCTAAATGGAAGTCCCTTTGCTTATAGAGTGTACATTCAAGCAGATTTGTTATTAGCTGGGACCAGCAGGGAAAAGCTGGTCTTCTTGCCTTTCCTTCCTCTCTCAGGTGCCTTTTACTCACCTCCTTTCTTCTCCTTGTTTCCCTCCTGCCTCCTGTAAGACTACTGGGCTGTTAGATGCTTCATTCCCCACTACCACTCACCCTCCCATGTATGTCTCACCTAGGGTTGTCAGATGTACTAAATATAGGGTGCCCTGTTAAATGTGAACTTCAGATAGGCAATATTTTTAGTATGAGTCTGTCCCGGCAATACTTGAGACATATTTACACTAAAAAAATGTAAATGCAAATTTAACTCCTAGTCCTATATTTTACTTGAGAACCCTACTCATTGTGGGCTATAGGGGGCACTAACAGCTGCCTGGTCTCTCTTACTGAGAACTCTATTTGCTGAAAGAATACCTAAATCAAAATAGCACCATTTCAGGGTGCCTGGGTGGCTCAGTTAGTTAAGCATCCGATGTCTGATTTTGGCCCAGGCCATGACCTCACGGGCTGAGCTCCTCGCTGATGGCGCGGAGCCTGCTTGGGATTCTCTCTCTCCATCTCTCTACCTTTCCCCTGCTCATGTGCTGTCTCTCTCTCTTTCTCAAAATAAATGGGGTGGCTGGGTGGCTCTGTTGGTTAAGTGTCCAATTCTTGGTTTCAGCTTAGGTCATGATGTCACAACTTGTGAGTTCAAGCCCCGTGTCAGGCTCTGCACTAATGGCACGGAGCCTGCTTAGGTTTCTCTGTCTCCCTCTCTCTCTGCCCCTCCCCTGCTCACACTCTGTCTCAAATATAAATAAATAAACATTAGAAAAAATAGGGGCACCTGGGTGGCTCAGTCGGTTAAGCGTCTGACTTTGGTTCAGGTCATGATCTCACGGTTCATGGGTTTGAGCCCTGTGTCAGGTTCTGTGGTGACAGCTCAGAGCTTGAAGCCTGCTTTGGATTCTGTGTCTCCCTCTCTCTCTGCCCCTCCCCTGCTCGTGCTCTGCCTCTCTCTCTCAAAAATTAAAAAAAAAAAAAAAAAAAAAAAACCAAACCATTTAAAAGAAAAAAGAAATATCACCATATCTTCACAATGGTCTATGTTGCTATACTCCCAGTCATTCCCACAAGGGCTCCCTTAGGTGTTTTTCACTCTAGGAATTCCAAATTACTGAAGGACGAATGAAATACCAGATCTGGACTCCATTTAGCTTTGCCCTCAATTACCCTGATAATACTAATTTTTAGCATATGAGTATAAGACTCACCATGATGGACAGAATTCAGGTGCCCATATAACACACTCTTCCTTTCCATTCCTGCTTTAGAATGAAGCTATTAGGGAAAAAGAAATCCAACGTAAACATATATGATGTATTTTATAATACATGAGGACAATTTTTCAAAAAATGAGAAACCTGCTACAGGACCAAAGAGCAAGTAATTATATTTAAATGCAAACTTGAAGACACAAATTAATGTGAAGAACAAGACACCTGAGGTGAGGTAGTGTCAATGTAGTCCTGAGAGAATAATTAACTCAGGCTTCCCCTTTGAGATCTTCTTTTTATTCAGTCCGAGAACAGCAGGAGGCAAAGAGAGTATAAATTCAGGAGCATTTCTGAGGGAAACACAAAACACTTTAGAAGATTGATTGATTGATCGATTGATTTAGAGAGAACACGAGCAGGGGCGAGGCAGGGAGAGAAAGAGAGAGAGAGAGAGAGAGAGAGAGAGAGAATCCCAAGCAGGCTCCATGCTGTCAGCACGGTGCCCCACATGGGGCTTGACCCCATGATCCTGGGATCATGACGTGAGCCAAAATGAAGAGTCGTACACTTAACTGACTGAGCCACCCAGGCGCCCCTGGAGGTATTTTCCAGTGGCAGAGTTAATGCTCTCTCAAAGCCTTCATTTGCCCTTTCAAAGCCTTCATTTGTTCATAGCTGACTTAAAAGACACTATTAATCCAAAAAATAACTTTTTTTTTTGAGTTTATTGTTTTTAATTTACTTTGAGAGAGCAAGCAAGGTAGGGGCAGAGAGAGGGGGACAGAATCCCAAGCAGGCTCTGCACTATCAGTGCAGAGCCCGATGTTGGGCTGGGGGGACTCAGGAACCGTGAGATCATGACCTGGGTTGAAATCAAGAGTCTGATGCTTAACTGCTTCACCACTTCACGAACTGAGCCACTGAGGCCCCCTTGAGCATAACTTAAAAGAATTCCTCTTCTCATTGTCTCAGACTTTGCTTAACTGGTAGCTTTTTTTCTTTTTCACTCAGAATACAAAAGGGCAGCGTAAGTGTTTGGTACCAGCTCCCTTCCTTCAGAAGATCCCTGCACTCCTCAGTGTCCTGTGTCAGTGTCATTTACACTAAGCAGCCCTAGAATTCCCTTACTCCTGGACAAAGAACAGATGCACCTTAACTCAAGCAGAAATTAGGATTTTTAAAATTATTTATTTATTTATTTTAGTAATGTCTATACCCAGCGTGGGGCTTCAACTCACAACCCTGGGATTAAGAGTCACATGTTCTTCAGACTGAGCCAGAGTTGTATTTTTTAATGGTATTAAAGAGTTCAAAAATAATGTAATTTCCCTGACACAATTTTGTACACTGAAGAGCCATTCTACAAATGTGGACCCTTTAAAGAGGTACTCCCTTGTTTCTTTGCTCTCATTCTTCCCCCTTTCTCTTATGTGGCTAAGTCCCTCAGTCTAAATACTGGATGCCCTATGATTCAGTCTGTTTGAGTTTTTATGAACTACCCTAACCTAAATCACAGTGTAGAGAAGGAAGATTATTTGGCTGGGAATCAGGGAAGGTGGGTTACAGTTGAAATGTCTCCACAAACTAGCTATGGGATCCACAGAAGCCATTTCATCTTTCAGGGTCTGTCCCTCCTCTATAAAATGCTACTGCTGGACTTTCTGTTCTTCAAGGTTCACTCAAAGTTCTGGGATTCCTTTTGTATTCTCCCCCATCTCCATGTGCTCCTTGTGAGGTATTTGTGTTAGGCTGTCAGAGAAGTTTATTTAACAAACACATTTCTCTTTTTTAAAAATTTTCCAAAAACTAGGATAGTTACTTTAAAAAAATGTAACTCACTGAAAACACAGTTTTCTGTCTGTAGTTTATGAAATTTAGAAAATAAGCAGATTGGATGTAGGAGAATTTTCTGATCTTCAATATTTTCAAATTATTGCACACTTTTCTGGAAACCTATTTTTTCTAGGCACACAGCAGAGCAGGATCCAGTAAATGGATAAGGAGATGAAACATTCCCCTCCTGTGTTTTTCCTGAATAGTCTCTCTGTGCATAATACACACCCTACTTATATCTGTGTATATGGCTTTATGTAAGTAATTATTTATTTCATGTAAATAATTATCTTAAAAAGTTTTTTAATACTTATTTTTGAGAGAGAGACAGAACGCGAATGGGGCAGGGGCAGAGAGAGGGAGACACAGAATCTGAAGCAGGCACCAGGCTCCGAGCTTGTCAGCACAGAGCCCGATGCGGGGCTAGAACTCACGAACTGTGAGATCATGACCTGAGCTGAAGTCAGACATTTAACTGACTGAGCCACCCAGGAGCCCCAATAACTATCTTATTAAGGTTAATGTTTTTTGAGCTACATTGTTAGTAAAGGCATCCATTTTAAGTAGTGTGATAAATCGACCAGTATACACATACACCTAAGTTAGCATCACCCAGATCAATATAGAGGGAACTTTATATCACCCTCCAGAAAGGTCTCTTGTGCTCTTGCCTCAGGCAACTACTATTGTGATTTTTATCACCATAGACTGGGTTTGCCTGTTCTTTTTTTTTTTTTTTTAAGTTTATTTATTATTTATTTTTGAGAGAGAGTGTGCACAAATGAGGGAGGAGCAGAGAGAGAAACAGAATCCTATAGAGGTTCTGCACTGTCAGCACAGAGTCCGATGTGGGGCTCAAACTCACGAACTGTGAGATCATGACCTGAGCCAAAATCAAGAGTCGGATGCTTAACTGACTGGGCCACCCAGGTGCCCCCGGTTTTGCCTATTCTTGAGTATTAAATCATACAGCATGTATGAATAAAGAAAAAACATAAAGTATTGTGGACATGAATATTTCCAGCTAAAATTAAGGCCCAGTGAGGTATAAGCAGGCTGGCAAGGAAGTAAAAGAGGCAAACATGAAAAGTTAATCACTTTGTTAAACTAAGTCAAACTTGATTAAATGAAAAAAAATCTGTATCCTTTAAAAAGCCCTCATATTCTGAGTGATGGAATTAATAGTGTTCACAAAATATTGAACCAATTTGAAAAAGGCATTGTAGAATGAAGAAATGACCACAGGCTAAAGAGAACAAACTGCTCCTTTCTCTCCCACTCAAATCATTGGGTGGTAAGTAAAAGTTGCTAATAAGCTTCTGATTTCTTGGCCAGTTTATCACAGAGGACCATAAGTGATTCAGTGTGAGTAGCAGATCATGTGTAGAGGATGCGATCACGCCAGAAATGGTAGAAGGGGTTTAGAAACAACATGAGTAGCCTAGGCCTAGATGCATTGGCTCTGCTATTTGTGGACCTGGAAGGTGAAGTCAGGGGTAGCAAAATGGATACCAGAAGCACCTGTTGTCCAAGTGAATGGCCAAGTTGGCCCGACAGGAGAAATGTAGACTTCACTCTGCCCTGACTTCCCCAACTATGGATAAATTCTCCAAAAACAAATGGCTGGTAAAAAAAAAATACAAATACAACTGCTTATGAAAAGATATTATATTTTATTTAATTAAAAAAAAAAAAACCCTCAATTTGTTGACACCTGGACCAAACAGGACAAAGTGGATCACACAGGAGCAATGCTCTAAGCAAGCACTGACTGAAGAGCTCTGATGCCAACCAGAAGGGCACCCAAACACAAGTTCTGCATGGGGTATAGTCTTTATGTCTTTCGGTGAAGGCACAGCCATTTGGTTGGCACTTCATAGGAATATCTTTCCAACAAGTCTTCATCATATGGTATGTGCCATGAGTCTCCAGTTGTTTGCACCACTGTGTCATAACTGGGGATATGCTGTTGAATTAAAAAGGGAGCCAAACATTGAGAACAACACAGAGGGGTTACCTGGCCATTTCCCTTTCTTTTCTGACAACTTCTCAGTTTGCTTCAGGAGTATTCTCTGTCTTACTTAACAATGGATTTTCAAAGAGCAGCTAGCTCTGTGAAGATGAACCCTAGCATTAGGGGTTTCTTTTTTGGGGGAGAGTTCATCTTTAAGGTTAAAGACTCTCTACAGGAGAGTCTATATTTGGACTGAAAGAAAATTTTCATATATACAAAATAGAGAAATAGTATAATGAACTTCCATGTATGCACCACCCAGCTTCAGCCATTATCAACTCATGGATAATTTTATTTCATCCATACCACCCCCCAAGATTATTGTGAAGCAAATCTCAGCTATCATATCCCTTCTTCTATAATATTTAGTATGTACCTTTATTTTTATTTGTGAGAGAGAGAGAAAGTGGGAGAGAGGGGCAGAGGGAGAAAGAATCTGAAGCAGGCTCCATGCTCAGTGTGCAGCACGAGGTGGGGCTCGACCCCAGGACTCTGGGATCATGACCTGAGCCGAAATTAAGAGTTGGAAGCTCAACTGACTGAGCCATCCAGGCACCCCTCAGTATGTACCTTTAAAAAGTAAGGATCTATTTTGTAAACATAAGATCAATACTATTATTACACTTAAGAGTTAATAATTCCTTACCATCATATATCTAATATTTACATTTCCCCAATTATTAAATATGTGTACATATATTTTACAGTTGATTTCTTTGATTAGGAGTTGAAATTAGGTTATTACATCGTGACTGAATTATCTGTTAATTTTAATTAGAGCTTTACTTTTCATCTCTGTTTTTCTTGTCATTCTGTTGTTGTTGAGGAAACCAAGTCAGTTGTCCTGAATAGTTTCCCCCCGTCTTGATTTTTCCTATAGAGCTGTTGTTTTGTATATTTTTTGACCATTGGACCACATATACATTGGCTAGTGTATTTTTCTATAATAGCTTGCCTTTGGATTTTTTCCCTTTGCTTTCACACAAGAGATAAGAGATCTCATATTTTCAGGGATCTAAACTAGAACCAAAGGAGAACTCAATTGAGACCATGCCGCAGAAGTGAACTAACAGGAAAAAGAGTTACTTAGCAGAAATATGACGAACCATAAGGGATAAGGAATTTTCAGGAAAATAAAAAACATGTATGAGGAGTTATAATTGGTGACATAACTGAAGTCACAATTGATGACATCTCAGATGTTTTTGATATGTCAATTAACGTGATGTGAGGCTGGTCTATGGAAACTTTTGCTCTGGCAGACTTTCTGTGTCCAGGAGCTGGCTAATCCCAAATACCAAACTACAGCTGAGAAAAATAAAGCATTCAGAACCTTCAACTAAGTGCAACATTCTTTGACTATGCCACATTCTTACTATCTATCTATCTATCTATCTATGTGACTATATACTGTACTTGACTCTGTTGGCATTATGTAGAGAACAAATAACATACCTGAAAGGTTATTTTTGATCCTGGAAGCGTATTAATGATTGCTAGCTGATGGCCCTGCTGCCACTTAAAGAAGAGGCGCTGGGTCTTGGCATCATGTAGACAGGCCTTGTGGTCCCGCATCAGATCTTTTGTGATAAACTTGCAGTGGTTCCCCGAGTGCAGCGTGGCATACAGAAGGAATGGGTCATCTGCCGAGCTAAGCCAGGCATAAGAAAGAATACAATTAAGCACAGCCCCAAGGAGGCAGAGGATGGTATTCTTCACCACGCTTTTTACTTCTTACTCTATCTACTTTCCTCAGAGGTGCTCTGCATTCTTAACTGACATGATCTCAGTGATGCTTACAAACTACCTGCATCATGTCCTTTGCTAGTAGACAGCATTCTCTAGAACACAGGTTGGAAAGCTAAGTGGAAGGGAATGCAAATGCTCAACTTGGTCCACTGTAGTGGGCTCTCCCACTAAAATGAAGAATTCTAACAATGACTTTCTCTTCACATTCACAGAGAACCCTGGTTCTCTGTGTGCCCAAGGTGTTGTTCCTACTTGCCTTATCTACCACAGGGCATACCCGCGCCACCCCCCTTCTCACCTTTCCTCATTTAAATTTGAGGAATATTCAAAATATTAATAAGGCAGGATGACACTTCCTTGCAAGCTACCAAAAGTAATGGGCTGCCCTCAAAGCTAATAGTGGTATGTCAAAGAAGCTTCTGGGTAGTCACCCAGATCAGCACTCAAAGGCATCTCCTGCTATGAGATGAACCAGTGACTCAGAGTTTCTAACAGACCCTCCACTTGAGCACTTACCACTGTAGTATGTGTGCTGTAAAAACAGCCAAGTAGTTGCCTTGCTCAGGAGATTTGGACTATAGCACGTGGTATGTCTTATGCCTTGATCCAAATGACCCAAAGTAGGACCATTTATAGTTTATTTTATACTCAACTATTTCAAATGAAATGATAAATGACTAGAATCTATCTGCCTTTAAAATCTCCAGGAAAAAAGAGAGCGGAAAGAAAAATAGAAAAAATGTAGGGGGTTATATGCAACAATATCAGAAAAATGATAGTAATTGTTGGAGCTGGGTGACACTTCCATGGAGATTCACTATACTATTCTCTTATAGTATAGTATCTGTTTGAAAAGGTTTCTTTGGTACATTAGTGGAAAATAGAATTAATGTTAAAAACTTAAATATTCAAATCCAAAGCCACAGGAGGTCACTGAATCAGTCTTTACAACTGGGTTTGGAACTTTAACAGACACAATAAACACAAGCCCCAAACCAAGCATGAGACCAATTTCCAACAGGCTTCTTGGTTGTAACACTGCATTTATCCAGTTCCTCCACCTAAGAAAAATAAAAGTGATGATGATGGCACTTACATATATGCTTTCCAAGTACTTGGTGCCCTGCTACAGTTTTTCATGGATTATTTACAAATATTATCTCACTTAATCTTCACAGAAACCCCATGGGGGTTATATATGAAGACACAGAGGGAAACATCTTCCCAGATAGGAGGTGGCAGGGCTGATACGAATCTGGGTAGACTAATTCCCAAGCCTGTGCTCCTCTTGTCTATCCGATGCTGCCTAAAGTGAGTGTGAGGAGTATTATTATTGTCTTCTACTCACAGAGACAAAGAAGCAACCCTTCCTGTGAATACATAAAAGGACTTAGCTAAGGAAAAAGGAATTGGTTTGGGATCTGAACGAGGGGTTAGCCCCCTGTTCCATGCACAGAGAGTCATTTTACCTTTTTAGGAATAAATGATTTGGGGAATACTGACAAATCTTGAAGCTACCACATTCAACATAATGAAACCTATACCCAGGACTGAGGTACACACATGATCCAGGCAAAGTTAAAAATAAACTTTTGTCAGCATAAATCGGATGTAAAACTAAGTGTATGTTAAAAGTTTACACGTCCTGTTGAGGGTCTGTGCCCCCTCCTGATTAGCTGCTTTCTTCTTTATGGACACTGTACCATTTTGTCACTCACCATGTTTTCCATGTTTCTTTGGATTCCTGAGAAGCTGTGGCTCATAGCAACATTCCCTTTATATTTAGAATAAATTCCAGGCTCCTTGCTTGCCTATCCGAGTTCATAGGTCTTCTGTACTATGGTCCTTTCCTTCTGAGTCCAGAACCTCCTGCTTTTCCTTCTTGCTGCTATAGCTCATCTACATTAGTTTGTTTGCTTTCTTCAAACATGTCAAACACATTCCTGCTTCAGGGCTTTTTGAACAGTGGCTGTTCCCTCTGCTTCATATGTTCTTCCATCCACTCTCCCCCATTTTCTCAAATGACTCCTTCCCTCTGGTTTTGCCCCCTCCAAAAGGCTATTCCTGACCACCCCATCTACTACCCTCTGACCTACCCCCTACCTAATCCTTTTTAATCAATTTACTCTGCTTTATTGTCTTCCTAGCCATTGATCACTGCCTGGAATTACATGACCTTTTTATTTGTTTACCTATTTACATCCCAAGAAGGCAGGCACTCAATGAACGACTGCTGTTTTCCAAGAACACAGAGGGTGCTCATATTTATACAATACTGGTTAAATGATCTGTGTAGGACCTTATGGCATGCATTCTGTGTACTCATCTCACTTCTGACTTTATCTCCCTCCTATTTCTCCTTTATCCTTATTTTCTTATCCATTTAAATGTATCCCGCTGTAGAAAGTATATTTTCGTAAGCTGCTTCAAATCATCTTTAAGAATGAGGCTGAATATATGTACATATATACATTCAGACACATGCACTTTAAAAATGGCAAGAATAGGTTACTAACAAGCAGATGATGGAAGCCTAGTGTAATTTACCTAGTGCCTTCAGTACTTACATGTTGTCAGCAAAGAAGCAGCTGGCTTGCTTCTGCACCTTTTTCATCTCATCCTTTCTCCACCTGGAGTGCTGTGTTAGCATGTGCTTTCGGCCCAAGACCAGCAGCTGCAGATTCTGCTTGGCTAGTTGAGAGACCACATGCAAGAGCTAAAAAACACAAAGCCAGTCCCCAAAAGGGCCAAGAGAAGAATGTCAAGTAAGTGGAGTGATTCTTCTACCTGGTAGTCTCAATGGTGAAACACTCTTTTCTGGTTAGGGGTGAGAAAACATTCCTTAAAACAATTCTGCATCTTTGTAAGCCTGAAGCAAATGTTTCTTTGTTACAACTGCAGCCTACTGGTCAGGCTACATTACATTGGGTCTGGTGGGGCGGGGGGGGGGGGGGGGGGGGGGGGGGGGGTTTCCTAAGCATAGACAAAATAGGTTGTTGTTGTTGTTGTTGTTGTTTTACATTTAATTATTTTTGAAAGACAGAGAGAGACAGAGTACAAGTGGGGAAGGGTCAGAGAGAGAAGGAGACACAGAATCCAAAGCAGGCTCCAGTCTCGGAGCTGTCAGCACAGAGCCCGACGCAGGGCCCCGAACTCACAAACGGTGAGATCATGACCAGAGCCAAAGTCGAATGCTTAACCGACTGAGCCACCCAGGCGCCCCCAAAATGAATTGTTTTTAAAGTGTGTTCCGCAGAGTCCACTGGGATAGAGACAGAGAGGTTCAGTGAGGATGGGGTTTAGTTCCTATACTCCCGACCCTGTTTCAACCAAAACAAGCTCAGCTTTGGTACATTTATACATAGGTATTCTGCATAAGTTGTCACTTGAATAAAGTGAACAAAGTGTTCTACTTTTTTTTTTCTTGTAAGTTTGTATATGGCTGGAATAGATTGCATCTTTTCAGCCAATTTTTCCATGTCATGATTCTGCGGAGACTGATACCTTTCACTGAAATTCTTTTTTCCACTCAAAGATCTGTCAATTTCTGTTCCCCACCCAAAGATTGTTAATATGTATTTACCAGTGGTTTTATTTCATGCATTTTTATATAATCTTATAAGCCATAATTTTAAAAGGCTAGTAATCAAAAGCAAACATCTACACTATAAGAAAGTTTGGTTCATGGATTCAAACACCTCAAAAGATACTGAGAGGTGCATCTCCTTTAGAATGCATTTATAACATCCCTTTATTTATTTATTTATTTATTTATTTTAATGTTTATTTATTTATTTTGAGAGAGAGCGAGAGAGAGAGAGAGCATGTGAACAAGCAGGGGGGAGACAGAGAGAGGGAGCGAGAGAATCCCAAGAAGGCCCATGCTCAATGTGGAGCCCAATTCGGGGCTTGATCTCACAAACTGTGAGATCATGACCTGAGCTGAAATCAAGAGTTGGACACTTAACCAACTGAGCCACCCAGGCACCCATAACATTCCTTTCTTAAAACTATGCTGAGATTACAGATTATTTTCGGTGAGTTCAATTATAAAACGGCAACTGGATTCATTAAGAAGAATGACAATTAATTTTAAAATTTTCCATATGAATTTCCATTGGATTATCACTTTATATTTTTAGTTTACTACTATACCCTGGTTTAGATAAATGGCCTTGAGTTTACTAATATTAAGTTAAAAAGAGGGGCCCAGGGAAGAACAGAAAAGGATTAGCTTGAACTGCTCTGGGGCACCATCTTGTGGCTTAGAGGTCTGTAGTAGCAGCAGCTCTCTGAAATGATGCTAACAAAAGAGAATAAAAGAAAGATACAGGAAAGAAAGATGAGTTTACAGAATAAAGGCACTGGCCTGAAACTCTATGACAGTCTAGCCATGAGCAGACTTCCTCTGCAGTAAATTCCAAGGCTAGATCCAGTGGGCTGGGTCAGAGTCACAGGTATACTCAGAATAGTAAAGAAAAAGAAAATTTACCTTAATTCTATGTTAGATCAAAAATAAAACTGGGGGGGATTTCCACTTCTTGGAAGATGGAAGTAGATCTACTTTTCCCTATCTCTAAAGTACTACTAAAAAGCCCAGACATTCTACAAAACAAACATATAAAGACTTAGAAAGTTTGATGTTTCCAAAAATCAAAATGTTTTCAAACACATCTAAAATATAAAATACATCATAGGGGCACCTGGCTAGCTCAGTCCGTGGTATGTGCAACTCCTGATCTCAGGGTTGTGAGTTCAAGTCCCATGCTGGGTGTGGAGATTGCTTAAAAATAAAATCTTAAAAAAAATACCATAAAATGAAATTTATACCCACTTTGCACATAAGAAAAATATCAGAAATTAGAAAAAAGAAGACTGTGAAAGGTACAGAGAAAAAAGCAGACTGGCTAGGGACCTGAGGGCATGAAGAATGACATGGTAAGTGAGTTCCCTGTATATTCTTTTTGACTCATATATCCTAGACTTAGAGTGAAGAAGCTGGCAACCCAGAAATGCCAATGGGTACAAAAAGACCCCAAGAAAGGCCCAATTTCTATAGCCCAAGGACCAGGAAAGAGGCCATCCAGCAAGACAGAAAACTTGTTACAATGATGACACCAGAAGACTGTGGTATTGTGTGTGTGTGTGTGTGTGTGTGTGTATGTACATATATACATGCAGTTCCCAGAGCAGCCATTAAAAATCTACACTAAAACACACTATATATTAAAAAACAAAACACAGTAAAAAACCCAGGACAGATACATAAAAATAGAATTCTATAAAAAAGTTCAAGTAGCCAATAGGAAGGCAGGAAAAATGAAACAGAAAAAAAAATAGAGATGATATAAAACAAAAAATAAAATGGCAGGCATAAATCCTAACATTTCAATAAGGACATGAAATACAAAGGGTTTTAATACACCAATTAAAAAACAGAGGCGGGCAGTGTGGATTAAAAAACATAACCCAACTATATACTACGTAAAAGAAACTCATTTTAAATATAAAAATATAGGCTAGTGGAAAGTTAAAGGATGGAATAAGTTAAATCATGCAAAGATTCATTAAAGGAGTGCCAGAGTGGCTACATTAATATTAAATGAAGTAGAATTTAGAGCAAAGAAAATTACCAGATATGCAGAGGGACATTATGTGATAAAAGGGTCAATTCACCAAGTAGACACAGCAATCCTAAATGTGTGTGCACCAAACAACAGAGCTACAAAATATGTGAAGCAAAAGCTGATAGAATGCAAAAGTGAAACAGACAAATCCATAATTATAGTTTGAGATTTCAATATTCCTCTCTCAACAACTGAGAGAAGACCCAGATGGAAAATCAGCAAGTATATAGAAGAACTCAACAACACCATCCATGTTCATGGATTGGAACACTCAAGACAGTAAAGATGTCAATTCTCCTCAAATTGATATATGGGTTTTAAATGCAATTCCTATCAAAATCCCAGCAAGTTTTTTTTTTTTTGTAGATATAGACAAGATTATTATAAACTTACAGGGTAAGCCAAAGGAAGAGCAGCTAAAACAGTTTTGAAAAAAAAATAATAAAGTGTGGGAAAAATAAGTCTACCTCATCTGAAGCCTTATTACAGAGCTAAAGTAATCTACATTGTGTGATATTGGTAAAGGGATAGGCATATAGATCAATGGAACAGAATAGATGACCCAGAAATAGACCCATATAAATATGCCAAGGAAAGGTAAGTTTTTCAACAAATGGTGCTGAAGTAATTGGACATCCATAAGTAAAAAATGAACCTCTATTTAAATCTCACACCTTATACAGAAAATTAAATCAGAGAAGATCATGGACTTAAATATAAAGCATAAACTATACAGTTGTAGGAAAAAAACCTAGGAGAAAAATCTTCATGACCAGAGATCTACACAGAGTTTTTAGATTTGACATCTAAGACATTGTCTATAAGAGGAATTTTTGGGGGTGTCTGGGTAGCTCAGTTGGTCAAGAATCTGACTCTTGATTTTGGCTCAAGTTGTGATTCCACAGTTCGTGACTTCAAGCCCTGCATTGAGCTCTGCGCTGACAGCACGGAACCTGCTTTGGATTCTCTCTCTCTCTCTGCCCCTCCCCTGCTCATGCTTTCTCTCTCCCTTCCTCGCTCTCAAAATAAATAAATAAAACTTTTAAAAAAATTTAAAAAAAGAGGAATCATTGATAAATTGGACTTCAAAATTAAAACTGTTTGCATTGTGAAAGGTCCTGTTAAAAAAGATGAAAAGACAAGTTACAGACTGGGAGAAAATACTTGCAAACCACATATTCAACAAAGAAGTGATATCTAGAACATATAAAGAACTTTCAAAACTCAACAGTTAAAAAAAAGCAAATAATCCAAATAAAACATGAACAAAGACCTTTTCGAGTGCTTGGCTGGCTCAGGTGGTAGAGCGTGTGACCTTGATCTTGGTGTTGTGAGTTTGAGCCCCACATTGGGGGTAAAGTTTACTTAAAAACAAAACAAAATGGGTGCATGGGTAGCTCAGTCAGTTAAGCATCTGACTTCAGCTCAGGTCATAATCTCACAGTTGATGGGTTTGAGCCCTATGTTGGGCTCTGTGCTGACAGCTCAGAGCCTGGAACCTGCTTCAGATTCTGTGTCTCCCTCTCTCTCTGCCCCTCTTCTGCCCATGCGCGCGCACGCTCTCTCTCTCTCTCTCTCTCTCTCTCTCTCTCTCTCAAAAACAAATAAAAATGTTAAAAAAATTTTTTTTAAAACAAAACAGAACCCAAAGAACTTTCACCAAAGAATGCACACAGATGACAAATGAGCACATGGAAAGATATCCAAAATTATTAGCCATTAGGGAAATGCAAATTATAACCCAATGAGGGATCACTATATAACCTATCAAAATGGCTAAATAAAAAATAGTAATGACACCAAATGCTGGTGAGTGAGGACAAGGAGAAACTGAATCACTCACATATTGCTGGTGGGAATTTAAAATGGTACAGCCACTCTAGCTACAGTTTCTTGTAAAACATGCAATTACCACATGACCAAGGTATTGTATTTCTGGGCATTTATCCCAGAGAAATGAAGACCTATGTTCACATAAAAACTTGTACACATATGTTTAACTACTTAGGTTTATTTGTAATGGCCAAAATCTGGAAACAATCCAGATGTCCTTCAATAGGTGAACAGTTAAACTGGTGCATCTAGATCATCGAATACTAAACAACAATAAAAAGGAACAAACTATTGATACTGCAACAATCTGGATTGATTTCCAAAGAATTATTTGAGGGAAAAAAGCCAAACACAAAAGGTTATGTACTGTGTGATTCCACTTACATAACATGTCTGAAATGAGAAAATTATAAAAACTGAGAACAGATTGGTGGCAGCTGTGGGCTAAAGAGAAGGTGAGGTCAGGAGGGAAGTAGGTATGGCTATAATAAGGAAACAGGAGGGTTCCTTGTGGTGATGGAAATGTTCTCTATCTTGACTGTATCAAGGTCAATATCCTGGTTGTGATAATATAGTTTGGCAAGATGCTACCATTGGAGGAAAGTGGGTAAAAGATACACGGGATCTCTGTCACTATTTCTTACATCTGTATATGAATCTACAATTATCTCAAAATAAGAAGTTAAACAAAAAAGCCAAAATAAAACAAAACCTCTAAACCAAAACAAACTGGGGCTCCTAAGGACAAACGGGTATGTGACAAATATCCAATGCATCCTGGATGGTCAGTATAAGATATAAAAGGCAATCCTCTCCTGAGACTATCAGCAGGAAATAAGTTTAGATAAGAAAGATAAGGAAGGGTTTTCTTAAACTCAGGACAGTCATGACCAGAGAAGCCACAATCCACTCTGGACTATTCTAATGTGGAAAACCATGAATGAGATGGTAAGGGATAGTTCTGAGTTTGTCTAAGTAATCTAGAATCTGAGCCACATAATAGAACAAAATAAATTGGGGTGCCTGGGTGGCGCAGTCGGTTAAGCGTCCTACTTCAGCCAGGTCACGATCTCACGGTCCGTGAGTTTGAGCCCCGCGTCGGGCTCTGGGCTGATGGCTCAGAGCCTGGAGCCTGTTTCCGATTCTGTGTCTCCCTCTCTCTCTGCCCCTCCCCCGTTCATGCTCTGTCTCTCTCTGTCCCAAAAATAAATAAACGTTGAAAAAAAAAATTAAAAAAAAAAAATAGTATGGCTCCTTCTGGAGAGTATCCAAAATTCCAAATTGATTCTAGAACTTCTCTGGGTATCTCAAGGTTAACCAGAGATTGGATCTCAACGCCACCACCACCCCCCGCCCAACCCCATTGCTCCTTAGGATGTCTAAAGGATAATTTTCCAAAAACCAGAAGAAGAATAATAAATTTCAGACTAATATTTGATGCAAACACTTTCTGGTTTGGCTTCCATTCTAATTTGGTTTATCTCCTACAGGAACAGATAAAAGGTTTTTGTTTGTTTGTTTGTTTTTGTTTTGTTTTGTTTTACTTGTAAGTGACACTTATTTTTGGTATAAAATTGCTGAAAGGTAGTTCCTGAGCTTAGGGTAAAAATACATTTGGCAGGGCCACATCTGTTAGAAATAACTGCGTAGGGATACTCAGGAAGTAGAAAAGCTGCCTGGGAGGTGGTAGAGGCCAATGAGACCAAGAGTTTTTCTGAGTAATCCTAAACTGCAAGTGTAACTTCCTTTCCCTATTCTTAACTTTATACATCACCCCCTGCAGTCTCTTGTGCTTCCTGGGTTGTGTGGACTGTAGGTCTTCAAAAACTCTTAAGCTTTTGGGATCTGATGTCTACAGAAATTAGTTTTATGCCAGTTCTTCAGCAAGATAACTATAATCAGTATACCTTATATATGAGAATAGTTATTATCAGATACCTTCTGGAAAAAGTTTTGGAAACAACCCAAATGTCCATCAATAGATGGAAAGATAAACAAAACGTGTATATACACACAACAGAGCATTATACAGCTTTAAGAAGGAATAAAATTCTGATACATGCTACAACACGGAGAAACCTAGAAGACATTACATTAACATTACGTTAACTTAAGACATTAAGCCAGACACAAAAGAACAAATATTGTATGATTCCACTTATGTGACGTATGTAGTCAAATTCATAGACAGAAAATATACTGATTGTAAGGGGTAGGGGTGGGGGAAAATGAGGAGTTATTGTTTAACAGGTACAGAGTTTCAGTTTGGGAAGATGAAAACATTCTAGAGATGAATGGTGACGATGATGGGACAATGTGAAGCATTTAATGCCACAGAACTCTGGGGCGCCTGGGTGGCACAGTCGGTTAAGCGTCCGACTTCAGCCAGGTCACGATCTCACGGTCCGTGAGTTCGAGCCCCGCGTCGGGCTCTGGGCTGATGGCTCAGAGCCTGGAGCCTGTTTCCGATTCTGTGTCTCCCTCTCTCTCTGCCCCTCCCCTGTTCATGCTCTGTCTCTCTCTGTCCCAAAAATAAATAAACGTTGAAAAAAAAAAAATGCCACAGAACTGTACACTTAAAAATGGTTAAAATAGAAAAAAAAAAGGTTAAAATAGGGTGTTATATGTACGGGATGAAATCATTAAATTCTATCCTGAAAATAAAATTATACTACATGGTAACTAACTGGAATGTATTTATTTATTAATTTTTTTTAATGTTTGTTTATTTTTGAGAGAGAGAGACAGAGTGCAAGTCGGGGAGGGGCAGAGAGATGGGGAGACACAGAATCCAAAGCAGGATCCAGGCTCCGAGCTATCAGCACAGAGCCCAATACAGGGCTTGAACTCACTAACAGCGAGATCATGATCTGAGCCAAAGTCAGATGCTTAACTGGCTGAGCCACTCAGGTGCCCCATTAACTAACTGGAATTTAAATAAAAACTAGAAACTATAAAAATGGTTAAAATGAATTTTATGTTGTGTATGTTTTGCCACAATGAAAGTTTTATTATAGAAATCTAAGCATATAAACAAAAATCAAATACAATCACACTACTGTGTGCCTGTCACTAGTTTCAATAATTATCAGCTTATGGCCAATCCAATTTCATCTATATCCCCACCCAGATTATTCTCTCATTCATATTATTTTGAAACAAATCCTAGACATTATATCACTTCATCTGTAAATATGTCAGAATATACTTCTAAACATAAGGACTGTTTTTTAAAAATAAGCACATAATACCATTATCACATCTAAAAAATTAACAATAATTTTAATGTCAAATATACACTATTCGTATTTCTCATTCATGATTTTTTTTTACAGTTTTCAAAAAAAAAAATCAGGATCTAAAAAAGCTCCATATATTGCAATTGCTTGACTGCAGTTACAGAAATGTGGCTGTTTGTCTTACAGTATTTCCTGTACTTAGATTTTGCTGACCGCATCCCTATGGTATCATGTAACATATTCTCCAGTCCTCTGTTTTTGTTATAAATTAGTAGTTGGATCTAGAGAGTCAACCAAACTCAAGGATTTTTTTTGGTGTGTACTCATGTATGTGTGTGTATGTGAAACTCCAGTTCCTTCATAGAACATGAACGAGAACTTCTCTGTCAGTCAATAAACAGGGGGCACTGGAGATACAGATATAAAGACACAGTAATCCCTAATCTCCAGGAGTTTACAGTCAAATGATTCTAACAGAATTGAATAAGTCTAAGAGGGAGCACAAGGGATGGGCACTTAAATCACACTGAGAGTAGGGAGGGTGGTCAGGGATGTCTCCACAGAGGAAGCGACCGCTGAGGTTTCAGATGAATTATCCAGGCAAGGAATGGGAATTTCCAAGGACAAGGAGCAGCACGTTGAAGGTGGAAGCTCTTTATTAGTACACCGAATTCGAGGAACTGCAAGCTGTCAAATGTGTTTCAAGCAAAGGTGTGGGATGACCTGAGGAATGCCACAAATAAGGCTGGAAATAAATGTAGAAGTCAGTTCACAAAGGTCCTTGTAAGTTGTGATAAGGAATCTTTTCCCACCTGAAAGCAATGGGGGGGGGGTGGGGAACAAAGAATTTAAAACAGGAGCATGATATGACTACCAAGTTAGATCAAAACTGTGAACTTTGAGAAGGCTAGACTAGGAGATCAAGTAGCGGGGGGGTGGGGGGGTTCTGCAGTAATTCAAGTAAGAGATGAGAACTGAGGCACGGGCAGTAAAGCTGGAGAGAAGAGAGCCTTCTAAGTTAGTAGAGTTAGTGGAGCAGAACTGATCAAGCTTAGTCACTGATTACCTGTGGAAATGAGGAGAGGGATAAACCAAGGAAGACTGGGACAACTGGACAAATGTTAGTACCAAGACAGGGTCTATGAGAAGAAAAGCTCATCATATCCCCAGGTGGGAGATATCCAGTGGGCAGCCAGTTATGTGACTCTACTATCTAGCAGGGGGCTCTGGGCTGGAGATAAAGATTCCAAGGCATCATGGAGTAGAAGTTTAACAGGAAGGATACAGACAGAGAAAGGAATAAAGCTGAGGATGAAATATGAATAATACTATTTTTTGAAGGCTAGAATGATAAGAATTTAATGTCAACTGAGGAATGGTCAGAGAGATTAAGAAAAACCAGGAGACAGAAGTCTCTCAGACTATCAAGAGCTTTTAAGAAGAAAGGAGAGGCTAAGTATCAGTGCTTATAGAGACACCGAAGTGTGGCCTGCAACGTGGAGGAGTCATTTTGAGGAAGCCACGGGGACAGGAGTGAGATTTCAGTTGGTTTCCTAAGCTATATAAGGTTTGCTTTTTCCAGAAAGACTCTGTTTTACAAGCATATCTGTATTTTGTTTACCAAAAATAACAATTCTGCTTTTTCATTTCAGAAACGATGTTGTGTGGTCTCTTCAAAACTTCCAACCTCCAGAAGCTTCATTTTGAAGGGAGGAGGTATTTGATTTTGTTTTTTTAAAGACAGAAGACTTGAGAATATTTATATCCTGATCAGAAAAAGTCAGCGGCAAGGTAAAGGATGAAGATACAAGGCACAGAAAGGATAATTGTTGGAACAAGTTTCCTGAGAAAGCAGTAAGAGAATCCAGAGAATAGGCAAGAGAGAAAGAACACCTCTAGCACTGAAATGGATTTGAGCATAGATAAATTGGCTTGACCATGTGGCTCGTCTATGTATGTGTGTGGTGTGTATGTTGAAATGTGAGGTCACTCCTGACAGTTTCTATTTTCTGTGTGCGACAGGAGGTGAGTCACTGGCAGCGGGATGGTGGGGAGGGTAGAGTAGGAGGCAGAGGGCAGAGACACAGAGGAGATACAGCTGAGATACAGCTGGTGTGAGATTAGGAGAGCTGACCTTGGACTCACAGAGCAAGCCAGACAGCATAAAAACCCAGAAGAGGGTGGAAGCCGGGAGTGCCTTGAGGCAGCAGCAGTTGGCACAGTAGGGAGATTTTCAGCAGGCAGCATCCTGGCTGAGTGAGAAGGCCAGTGTGGGTAATGATAATCCCTTGCTCCGCATTTGGTCCAAAGGCACTTACAGGTGGAACCATCATCAAAACATCAGTCATCTAATATCGCTCTCCCTATTTACTACTGAAGATCTCATTCCAAATTTTTATCAATATAGGATCTGCGGTTTGGGGGTTCTGGCCTGAGTCAGGAATTTCAAATTCCTATTTTATTTATTTACTCAGATTGCTTTATTTTTAAAATGTGAAATAAGTTACCTCCCACTCTCTTCACTCCCCCTCCCACTATCCTCAACAGTATTATGAACATTTATCTATCAAGTTATCATCAATAAAAATGTAAAATGACATCAACTCACATACAACTTCTATATGGAAAGATCTTTGGAGCAAGTATCTCAAAACCATCTGGCTTTCATGGCATGTTCTTTCTGGCAATGTTTCTCCCCTCTAATGACTTTTGGAAACCACCAGGGGTCAATTTGATAAGGGGTCCCAGGGGGCCACATGTTAGTGCTGAAGTATGTTTCCTTCCTCAACCTACCTCTCCACCTTCAGCCCTACCTCTCTCCTTTTAATGTATTAGTGTGTGTGTGTGTGGGGGGGGGGAAGAATGGGGGTGGTGGTGAGAAGTTGTATTTACTTATCTTAGCCTTAGTTAAGAGCAGACGCCCCCCCCCGCCCCAGTCCCCAATTCTATTCAGCTAGTTGGAGCCCAGTACCCAGTGGACAAGGCACCCAGTATCATTCCCTGGCAGCTTCTGATGGTAATATTCAACGTGTGAAATGAGTAAGTGTAAACAGCTCTTCAAGAATCATGGAAAGTTGAAATTCCTGCACTTGGCTGTGGACAGTTTTCTTTAAAGGATCTAATATACAGATGGGAAGTGGGAAAAAAAGAGAAAAGAGGGAAACAAACTACAGGAGACTCCTAATAACAGAGAAAAACTGGGGGTTGATGGATGGAGGTGGGTGGCAGATGGGCTAGATGGGTGATGGGTATTAAAGGAAGGCACTTGTGATGAGCACTGGGTGTTGTACTTAAGTGATGAATCATTGAATTCTACTCCTGAAAACCAATATTGCACTGTATGTTAACTAAAATTTAAATAAGGGGAAAAAAAAGGACCTGATGTAGAAGGGGAGCTTAATTAAAGTAGAAGTTGTTCTCTCTGAAAATGGTCAGCAGCTGTTTATAGGTAAAAACTGATCAGGTGGGGTGTTTGAGGAGCAAGGCATCATGCATTTGACTGGTCCAAGCTTTTGGAGGCCTCATTGTTTCTCAGATAAAACCATACTAGTGCTCACACCAAGGAAGATGTGAAGTGATTTTGTCTTTGACCTGTCTCCTCTTTACACATACACACAGCTGTAGTTCAGCACCTGAACTGCAAAATGAAAAATTAAAAAAAATTTTTTAAGTTTATTTGAGAGAGAGAGTGCACAAATGGGGTAGGGTCAGGGAGAGAGAGGGAAGAGAGAGAATCCCCAGGCTCTGTGCTGTCAGTGGAGAGCCTGATGCGGGGCACAAATTCACGAACTGTGAGATAATGACCTGAGCCAAAACCAAGAGTTGGATGCTTAACTGACTGAGCCACTCAGGAGCTCCAGAAAGCAGATTAATTTTAAATACAATGTTGCTATGGGGCACCTGGGTGGCTCAGTCGGTTAAACATCTGACTTTGGCTCAGGTCGTGATCTCATGGTTCATAAGTTCGAGCCCCGAGTCAGGCTCTGTGCTGACAGCTCAGAGCCTGGAGCCTGCTTTGGATTCTGTGTCTCCCTCTCTCTCTGCCCCTCCTCCACTCACACTCTGTTTCTCTCTCTCTCTCTCTCTCTCTCTCAAAAATAAATAAACATTTAAGTCAAAGGCAAGCAAGAAAAGTAAGTAAAAATTCTTTGGATCCTTTTCTTTCATGTGCATTAATTAATATTGACAATTATTTCCCACAAACTAAGAATATGAAATCACTTTAGATACACAATGAATGATTCTATAGAGGCAGTGTTCTCAGACTCAGAAGACTACAAACACAATGTTTATAACTGATGCACTGTGCTCTCCACAAAGTTTACAGCAGAAAAAACAAGGCAAGTCATAACTTACACTGAACAATGGAGTTTTCTACTTGTTTCTGTGTTGTTTCTACCATCTGCAGGTAAGCTCATATCTAGTTTCATTCTCTCTTCTGTTTTTGTAAGTCTCAGTGTTCTCTTGAGCTAAGTTTTGGGAAGAGAATTCCTGCTCAGGTGACTGCTATATTCAACATTTTTCTGTATACCTTGGAAAATACCAACAAGGAGGAGTTTAGGAAAACCACCAAAGTTTTGGCTCAAGACTTCTCATCATGTTTTCATTTGCCAACTACTTACTGGTGCTGTCTCAACCTCAGTTCTATCTTAGAGAGAGATATCATTCTTTACTTAAGGAAGATGAATGATACTTCGTTGGTGGAACTGTTCAAGAGCTATCCACCATGTAAGATGTAGATTAGCACTTGATGAAAATGGGAGAATTAGAAGAAGATGAAAAAAGGAAATGTTTTAGAGAAGCGGCAGAAGCTGGGGTGAGGAGGGGAGGGGTACTTTACTGGGTGGTATTCAAATGGAAGCTTCAGGGGCGCCTGGGTGGCGCAGTCGGTTAAGCGTCCGACTTCAGCCAGGTCACAATCTCGCAGTCCGTGAGTTCGAGCCCCGCGTCAGGCTCTGGGCTGATGGCTCAGAGCCTGGAGGCTGTTTCCGATTCTGTGTCTCCCTCTCTCTCTGCCCCTCCCCCGTTCATGCTCTGTCTCTCTCTGTCCCAAAAATAAATAAACGTTGAAAAAAAAACAACAAACAAATGGAAGCTTCATAAACATGGTGGTAGAGTTCCAGAGAGAAAAGGCTGAGACTAAACCAGGGTTCCACTCCCATCTCTGGGACCATGTACTCTGACCACAGAAGATTTAAAACTTTGATGACTGACTATGTAAATTTCTTTGAATCTCTTGGAAGAAAGTATATACACAAAATACTGTTACTTTATTATGATGTCATAAATGATCCCACTGGTTTACACTAGACTCACCATATTCTATATATCCTGCTTTCATCAGTCTTTGGTATTTTGGGGAGATTTGAATGATCTCACGTTGTCTTTATTCAATGAAACAATTCTACTGAGGAAGAGAAATGCCCTTCCTGCCCTGGGAACATCCTGTCAAGTGTGGGATGTGTTTCCTGCATACCTTGTCTTCTCTGATGCCATTAGCACCCACACAATTGTCCAGCCTTTTAGAGAATGATTAACTTGGCCAAGATGGATTTCCCCAGCTAGCTGAGAGTCAGCACTGTCTAGAAAACAGAAGATTTGGCTCCTGACTCATAGTATGACTTTTCTCCAAACATTACATGCATCCTTTGGTCTTTTTAGTTTCTCTGTAAGATATTTGCGTTTCCTTTATTACTGTGAGACAGAAAAGGATAGTATTTTGAAGACTGAAAACTAATTTCAGGAAGATTAAATTAACTTACTCGGATACATTTTAATTTCCACTTGCAACAATTTAATAAAAATTTCCACTAGGGTTCTAGATCCAGTCCATGTACGGGGAGTAATCTGCTCACACTGGTAAAGTATGTAAATACTTTCAGGCTCATAGATACCATTTAATGACTAGAAAAGAAAGAATATGATGACTGGGGCTGTGGAGGCTTGAAAATTTATGTAACCTTTCCATGGCTGCATTGATTTACATAGGTTTAGCGTTTATTTATATTTGAGAAAGAGAGACAGAGTGTGAGCAAGGGAGTAGCAGAGAGATGGAGATAGAATCTGAGGCAGGCTCCAGGCCCCAAGCTGTCAGCACAGAGCCTGACATGGGGCTCAAACCCATGAGCAGTGAGATCATGACCTGAGCTGAAGTCGGACGCTCAACTGACTGAGCCACCCAGGTGCCCCTTGATTTTGTTTTCTGGAACAAGCCTGTCAGTTCTAAATATATGAGAGACATAGGAATATAAAAAGACACCTTGGATATCTCCAGTTAATGTTCCAAGTCATCTATACAGTTCTGTAGTGGAAAGGCTGATATGGTAAATGAAACTGAATAGAGACATAAAAGAAACTTTTGCAATTCATATCTAGTATTTGATAGTATAGTAATTAACAGCAATAAGCTTTGATATCAGGCTGCCTAGTTCAAATTCTGGCTCTACTGTGTCAGAGCTGTGTGACCTCAAGAAAGTTACATTTCTTTTTTGGGCCTCTGTTTCAACATTGGTAGAATGGAGATACAAATTGGGTTATTATGAGGATTAATTTAGATTCATTTAGCTACAAAGCACATGGAAAAATACTCAATAAATGCTAGCTATTATTAGACAGTACAGTCTGGATTAGTAAATTTAGACCTCCCAAACCCTACTGTATTCCCACTCCCTCAAAAAACAAAAACAAAAAACAAAACAGAAAGAGAATAAAACAGATAAAAAAGAAAGAAAAGAGAGATTCTTTTGGTATTATCACAGACCTCGGTGATTTTTGTATTAATCTCTCTGTCAACACTTGTTAAGAGTAGAACTTAAGCTTTCAGGTTAAGAAGACAAAAGGAACACATGCATCTAATATTAACCCCACTTGAAACCCTACTAAAACTATAATACAGAGCCTTCTAAAATGACAAATCCACAAGAACCTGGAAACAAGGGAGATAACAGCAATAAAATTTGGAAGCTGGAAAGGAGACGGACAGGTGGTAACTAATCTTGCAGATCCAACAAAGTCAATTTTGAGAGGGGTGAACTAAGAACCAACCTAGTTTCTCAAAATACTCCAGAACTGGAAGCAAAGGAGGCAGGCTAACTGGAGGCGTATGTCTTCACTCAGAAGACCTGGATAAAAGCTGTTAAGGAAGCATCAGATTCCTAAATCTTCCCTCCCCACTCCACATACATACTGTTTCTGCTGTGGTGGGGGTAGGAAGTCTGAAGGTTCATTACTTGGACGTGGTAAATCAAAGGATCTCTATACTGGAGTATTGTGCGCATTTCACAGTGTGAGTACAATACTGAAAAATAGGCATGACGTGAATATACGTATATTGAAAGCAGGATGTAGAGAAACTCAGACCTGTTCCTGTTCCTCTACTTGGCTCTCAGAAACACTGGCAGTAGTAAGCCCTTGGCCCTGCAGTCAAGAGATTGGAAACTCTCCTTTAGGGAATCTGACCAGGCAAAGAAAAAACCCTAGACATACTGACTGTTGGGAATTCCCCAACAAATGGCCCACCCAGATCACCCTACCATGAAGTCAATAAGCCCCACCTACACACCCAGAGCTTCTAATCAGCTCTTGAGATTATGTTTAATCTTAAGCACATAGCAAAGAATTATCACAGCTGTGGAGAGCCTATGACACGGGAGAGTCTAAAATAAATAAGAAAAAAAAAAAAACAACAAAAGACTATAAAGGGATAAGGCCAAAATCCTACAAAAACTTATCATTAAAATCATGAGATAATATATATTCATTATGTATTTTTTTTAAAGAAAGAAAATAAAGAAGAGCTCTTAGGAATTAAAATATGGCTGCAACCATGAATTAAAAAAAAAAAAAAAGCAATAGAAGGGTAGAAAGAGAACACTGAAGAGGCCTCCCAGGAAAGGAGCAAAGGGATAAAAATTAAGAAATTTAGAAGACCAGCCTGGAAGATCTAACATCTGAATAAGAGACAGAGAGAGACAGAGAAAAAGAAAGGGAGAGAGGAAGAAGGGAATGAACAGGGAAAAAAGAGAGGAGGGGTCATCAATGAAATAATCAAAGAACATTTCCCAAAACAGAAAGATACGAGTTTTTAGAATGAATGGATAGCAACTTGACCATATCAAGTCACACTACTGTAAAAGCTTACAATGCTGGAAACAAAAAGACAATTCCAAAAGCTTCCAAAGAGAAAAAAAAAATCATATAGAAAAGATCGGGAGTCAGAATGTCTTCAGATTTCCACTCTTCCTGTAAGCAGCCTGAGATGATCTCTGAACATGGTTCACTATTCAGTTGACCCAGAAAATCATACAAAATCATGCAAATCAAGAGGTTCAAGGGTGCCTGAGTGGCTCAGTTGGTTGAACATCAGACTCTTGATTTCAGCTCAGGTCATGATCCCAAGCTTGTTGGGATTGAGCTCAGTGTCAGGCTCCGTGCTGAGCATGTAGCCTGCTTGTGATTCTCTCTCTCTCTCTCTCTCTCTCTCTCTCTCTCTCTCTGTATCTCTCCCTCTCCCCCACCCCCCATCCCCCATGCTTGTGAGCATGTGCTCTCTCTCTTAAAAAAAAAAAAAAGAGGTTCAAATCTTCATGTTCACTTTAACAACACATGTTAACTGCCTAGGCCATCAAGGGTATGGATATCCAAAAAGCCACACAGTATCTGAAGGATGTCACTTTGCAGAAGCAATGTATGCCATTCCATTGCTACAAAGAGTGGGGCTGGACACAAGGTTGGTGTCCCAAAAAGAGTGCCAAGTTTTTATTGTACATGTTTAAAAATGCACAGAGTAATGCTGAACTTAAGGATTTGGATGTAGATTTTCTGGTCATTGAGCACATCCAGGTGAGCAAAGACCCCAAGATGTGGTGCAGAACTTACAGGGCTCATGCAGATTAACCCATACATGAGCTCTCCCTTCCACACTGAGATGATCCTTACTGAAAAAAGAGCAGATTGTTCCTAAAGCAGAAGAGGAGGTTGCATAGAGGAGAAGGATATCCTAGAGGAAACTGAAGAAACAAAAACTTATGGCTCTGAAGTACATTCTGCATAAACTAAATGCAAATAAAAGTAAAAAAACAAAAACAAAAAACAAATGTCTTCAAATTTTCAACACTGGAAATATAAAGTACTATCTTTAAAATTCTGGAAGAATATTATTTCTAACCTAGAGATCTATTTTCAGCCACTCTATCATATGTAAGAATAATATAAAGACACTTTCAGACATGGAAGCATTCCAAAATTTTACCTCCCATGCATCCTTCCTTAAGAAGCTCCTGGAGAATGTTTTCCACTAAAGACACTAACCCAAGAAAGAGGAAGACAGGAAATAGAATCCAATACAGGAGAGAGGCGATGGGAATTGCAGGAGGATGGTGAGGAGACATTCCAGGATAATTGTCTATGTATCAGATTCAGAGGGCAATCAATCTAGATTGGAAAGTGAGTCCAGAGACAGCCACACTGGGGACAGTCATCACCACGATCTCCACTACCATCACATCATCGTTTTCATTTGAGCATAGAGTGCTCAAATGCGTGAGCTTGTACTTGGCTGTCTTAACCACAGTCTGGAGTTACTATACTCTCTACTCCCTGCCCTGCTGCCTGGATCAGTAAAGACTTGCATTTTACTGAAAATGCAAGAAAGTTTTGCTTTGATCTACTCCTAAAAGCTGGAGGAAAGCCATGTGAGTGTAGAGGCAGTAAACAGCAGCCTGTTTGGTTTGACCATATTTCTGTCAAATGTTGTGTAACTGATCCAAACTATAACTCTGCCAGATGCCTGATAAAACCTCTGTTTCCTAAGACTCACGCCTAACGCTGAATGCTTACTTCCCCAGAAGGGGCTCTTACAAGCTCTCAGAGAAGCCATGAACCAAAGATTCTGTTCACCTTCTCCAGGGAGTTGTCATCTAATAGCAACAACACTGGTCTTTCTTTACACAGCTAGGGTTGAGCTTGCTACTTGGTTTTTCAAATCTAAACAAAGAAGAGCAAGAAAATTATTTATACCATACTCAGGGTGTCAGGATGAAGAAGAGGTTAGTAGAAGAAAGAAAAATAAGTTAGGGCAGAGAGCTTCTTAATCTGACAGGTATAGGAGAGTTTTATTATTATTATTCTTTACATCATACATTTACATTTAAAGTGTTCTTGGGGCACTTGGGTGGCTCAGTTGGTAGAGCATCCATCTCTTGATTTTGGCTCAGGTCATGATCTCCCAGTTCATGGGTTCTAGCCCCATGTCAGGCTCTGCTGACAGCATGGACCCCACTTGGGATTCTGTCTCCCTTGCTCTCTCTTCTTCCCCTGCAGGCGTGCATGCACGTATGATCTCTTGATAATAAATAAACTTAAAAAAAGTGTTATTTATAGATGATTATGTTTCTCTCTCTCTCTCTCTCTCTCACACACACACACACACATACACACAGAGGCTCTGTAATATGAATCATATGAAGTTCCCAATATTCTACCATTTTTGAGGTGCAAAATAGCAACCTCCTATGTTTAAATCTAATAGTTGAGGCTCAGCAATGTACCTTATGCCCTTGAGGTGAGTTAAGAGCCTAAGTTTCCCCATCTGCAAAGTGTAGAGTGAAAAATAAAACAACAGAGAAATCAAAGTGTAGAGTGAAAAATAAAACAACAGAGAAATCAATGTAATGAACTCTCATAACTGTGTAACTCTCATACTATGTATGCCCAATATAATAATTCCTGTCCTCCAAAAAGTTAAAATGTAAGACTAATGGGGAAATTCCTTTGTGTTTCCCAGAGTAAAGATCTGGCAAATATTATATTCACATAAGTATAGTTTAATGTAATGTAACAATGAGAACTTAGGAACAGTTTTTAGAAATCCCCAAACCCTCACATTTCCCTCACTTCTGCTTTTCTTAAAGAAATAGGGGCACAGAAACTGGAAATGGCAGGAAGCAATAATGGGGATGTGATTTGAGGGAGAGGTGTGAGAAGAGGAATTAGATATCAAATGAGACAAGTGTATTCACTATGCTCTAATCAAGGCAGAGACATGGGCAGACTGAGTTGGTTCTTGGTAGAAGAGCTATTTTGAGGCTTTTTCCAAGCATACAGAATAAACATTCATGTAAACTAAAAAGAATCATCTTCTTTTCTCCCTTTAGCATAATTTACTGGGCAATTCTGGTGGGTCAGAAGCACTTTAAACATCTTTATATACATCTTCACTTCATCCTCATAGACGTCTTATGAATTTGGTACCATTATTACCACCCTGCTCCTAATGCCCTTTTACGTACGAGTAACTGAGGCTCAGTAAAGTTAAGGAACTAGCTCAAGGTCACAGGCCAGTAAACAGCAGAGCCAGGTTTCAAACCTGGGCTAATTCTAACTTCAAACCCATTCTCTTAATCAGTAACCCCCTTATACTGAATACATCTTGATTCTAACTCCTTTCTTTTCCAAATGTTCCCCCTTCTTAATCCTGCCCCTTAATCTATAGCTGTGACTATGATTTTTCCAGTAACATCTATTGCTTCCTCCTTCCTGAGTTGTGGGAAATCCCTAGCTACTTTTTTTTGACAGCCTAACGCTGTATTTCTTACACTGGGGTATGCACAAACAGTACTTGGCAACATATTGGGGGCACCCAGAAGCCCATAGGATAAACAGGCACATCCTCCTGGACTGACCATTTTACTTCAGTTTTGAGACTCTCCTTGCTTCTGATTTGAAAACAAACACAGAACTGCTGTGATATCTTCAACTGCAAGATCTATACTGACTTTTAAGATGAAACAAACAAGACTCCAGATATATTTTCTATTTGTGGCAGGGTCATATACTGCAACCTCTGGGTATAGGTGCTTTCTCCTCTACAAGTGTTAAGGAGTGATCACTGGGCTGTAAAGTAGGTCAGCAGAGAACAGCACTCTAACCAGCCCAGGAACAAAGGCAGACTATGGAACATTGCCCTAATCTGACTGTTCAAAGACACTTCCAAAACTTTGTACTTACTGGAAATGCATATATTTTTAAAAATGCAAATTTTAGAAAACTATGTTTAATGATGGCATTTCTGTGCAAAATAATTGTGTGTATGTGTGAAAACAGTCTTGAAAGATGCACACTTAACTGTTATCAGTGGTTTCCTTTGAGGAGCAGAACTGAGAGAACTTTCAATTTCTTCTTTTTTTTTTTTAATTTTTAAATGTTTGTTTATTTTTGAGAGAGAGAGAGAGAGAGAGAGAGCACAAGCAGGGAAGGGCAGAGAGAGAGAGAGGGAGACACAGAATCCAAAGCAGGCTCCAGGCTCTGAGCGGTCACAGAGCCTGACGCAGGGCTCGACCCATGAACCACGAGATCATGACCTGAGCCGAAGTCAGACACTAAACTGACTGAGCCACCCAAGTGCCCCAAGAATTTTCAATTTCTATCATTTGATAGTATTTGACTTTTTCCCCAATGAACATGTATACTACCTTTAGAAAACAAGAAAAACATCTGATGGTTAAAAAATAGAAAGAAGAAAGTGGGGGAAATGGGTGAATGTTGCCAAAAGGTACAAACTTGCAGCTGTAAGGTAAGTAAGTTCTAGGAATGTAAAGTATAGCATGGTGACCACAGTTAACAATACTGCATTATATATTTGGAAGTTGCTAAGGAGTAGATCTTAAAAGTTCTCATCACAAGAAAAAAAAAACTATGTGAAGTGACGGATATGTTAACTAAATTTAGCATGGTAATCATTTCACTATTTCGAATATCTATAAAGCAAATCAGTATACCTCAAACTTTAGGTATACAAATCAGTATACCTAAAACGAAGGGGAAAAATAGCAACAACAGCACACACAACAATCCCCCAAACTAAAGACAAAAAAGGATTCCTAGAGATCTTCCAAATCAGTAATTCTCTGAATGACTGAGCCTAAAAGGTCAATCTGAAAATCAGCAGATCTCAGAGTAGGTTCTACCTGAATTTATTTAATTCAATTCAGCAAATATGGTGTCCACTCTGGCAGGCACTACTTGAGGTGCTGGGGTATATAGACCTTTTTTTTTTTTTAATAGATCTTAATATCAATAAGATTCACTTCTTTTGGGGCGCCTGGGTGGCGCAGTCGGTTAAGCGTCCCACTTCAGCCAGGTCATGATCTCGCGCTCCGTGAGTTCGAGCCCCGCGTCAGGCTCTGGGCTGATGGCTCAGAGCCTGGAGCCTGTTTCCGATTCTGTGTCTCCCTCTCTCTCTGCCCCTTGCCCGTTCATGCTCTGTCTCTCTCTGTCCCAAAAATAAATAAACGTTGAAAAAAAAAAAAAAGGTTCACTTCTTTTCTTCCAAGATTTCTGTCCAGGGACACAGACATGTAAACAAATCACTGTAATATATATAGTTTTAGTGCAATACAAAAATTTACCAAATGGATATAACTCTTCTGCTCCAGGTGACAGAAGGGTAAGCAAGACATGGTAACCTACCCTCAAGGAGCTTAGAGCTCACTGGGAGTAAATATAAGGTGTTGGCAGAATCTCTACAAAGGAGGCTGAAAAGAGAGGCCTGTGGCAAGTATTGAAAGTTAAAATGAAATGAAACGAAACTTCCTAGTCACATGGGGGAAATATAGGGGAAAATATTCTAGATTAAAGAAGTAGCAAATGCAAAGGCACAGATGAATGAAACAACACAGTATGTTTAAGGAAAGGCAGGAATTTTAGGATTGGTGGAGTGTACAGTGCAGGGTAGGAGGAAGGAGGTGCTGAGAAGGTGAGAGAAGGGCCAAGAGGTACGTAGAAGTCAAACAATCAGGACTGTGCACTGTACAGTACCTTGGGTTTATGTGATGACAAGCCTCTGAAGAGCTGTGGCAGCAGAGTAGTGACACTTTCAGATGTCCATTTCAGAAAGAGCATTCTCACTGAGGTTCAAAATGTAGGGAGGTCAATTATTAAACTTCAGCAGTAGTGAGAGATGAAGAGTCTAAATAAGATAGGACAAGACAGACGAGAGAAGTACAGCCCAAGTGAAATATGACATGAGCTGCAAATATAAGTTTGGTAGCCACATTAAAAACAAATAGAGGGGCGCCTGGGTGACTCAGTCAGTTGAGCATCCGACTTGGACTCAGGTCATGATCTCACGGTTCGTGGGTTCCAGCCTGCATGGGCTCTGTGTTGACAGCTTGGAGCCTGGAGCCTGCTTCGGATTCTGTGTCTCCCTCTCTCTCTGCCCCTCCCCCATTGATGCTCTGTCTCTCTCTCTCTCAAAAATAAATAATAAAACATTAAAATTTTTTTTAAAAGTTAAGAAAATAGGGGCGCCTGGGTGGCGCAGTCGGTTAAGCGTCCGACTTCAGCCAGGTCACGATCTCGCGGTCCGTGAGTTCAAGCCCCGCGTCAGGCTCTGGGCTGATGGCTCAGAGCCTGGAGCCTGTTTCCGATTCTGTGTCTCCCTCTCTCTCTGCCCCTCCCCCATTCATGCTCTGTCTCTCTCTGTCCCAAAAATAAATAAATGTTGAAAAAAAAAATTAAAAAAAAAAAGTTAAGAAAATAAACAAAAAGAAACACAAAATATTTTTACTTAACACACTACATCAAAAATGTAGTTCAATATCAAAAATCAAAAGTTCAATATGAAATTAATATAAAAATTATTGGGGCGCCTGGGTGGCGCAGTCGGTTAAGCGTCCGACTTCAGCCAGGTCACGATCTCGCGGTCCGTGAGTTCGAGCCCCGCGTTGGGCTCTGGGCTGATGGCTCAGAGCCTGGAGCCTGTTTCCGATTCTGTGTCTCCCTCTCTCTCTGCCCCTCCCCCATTCATGCTCTGTCTCTCTCTGTCCCAAAAATAAATAAACGTTGAAAAAAAAATTAAAAAAAAATTATTAATGAACTAGTTCCTATCCCTTTGTACACTAAATCTTCAAAACATGGTGTGTTTTTCACACTTACAGCACTTCTCAGTTTGGTTAGCCACACTTCAAGGGTTCAACAGCCCCTCTGACTGGTGGCTACCATATTAGTGCAGGACTGGAGGGATTAATTTAGGAGGCAATATTGATTTGCAGGATTTGTTAATTTCGTGAATGTGGAGAATAAGAAGGTAGAAATACCTGGAATTGCTGGCTTGGGTAACTGGATGGACAGTGGTACCAGCAAACCAAATAGAGGATATAGAAAGAAGAATAGGTCTGAGGGAGGGAAGGGAGGAGACAGAAAGTTTGGTTTTAGAGTGTTAACTTTGCAATGAAGTTATCTGCCCAAGCTAGTAACCTAGCTAATACATGACAGAGCCAGAATCCTGACCCAGATCTCTTTGATGTCAAACCTTTTCTAAAGATTACTCTAAGTGAGGATTTGACAAAAAAGAAGGATGAGGCATGGGAGGTAAAAGTCTCCCTTTATTTTCATTCAATATGAAATACCTTCACATTGACATGTCTCAGAAAACAAAACAAAAAAATTAAAAATCCCAAGTATGTGAGGCTTTTCATTCCATCTCCAAATTTCGTGCATTAATAGTACAGCCATAATTTTCAGTATTTTTGAAAGACAGCAAGAGATTTTTTGAAATATGCCCAATTTAAGAAATCTAATGTAAAAAAATACACTTTCCAAGGCACTATATCCTACTTTGTAAATTTACACCAAGCCTAGAAATGGGATTTTTAAGATTTCATCAAAATTATGTCCATACTGTAGGTGAAGGTATTAATTTTTAAGACTCACCAGATAGTCAGAAAATTACTAAGACTTTCTGATATGCTAAAAAGTGCAGTCTGATTCTATATGCGAATTCACAGATGTTTACTTGAATTAAATTTTGGTTTCTCCTGCATATATGCCTAGGAAGAGAGTATTGGGAAAATGATACATCCAAAAGTAGGTGGCATAATAGCTGTCCTTGAGATTATTTGCTGCTTCAAAACACAAGTGGTTGCCTTAGAAATGACTATGATCACACACACTCTCACATGCACATGCGCCTGCCCATATATGCCCCAAAGCTATCTATGAATGGGAATAAACAAAATAATTTGTTTTCAAAGGCATGATTTTCCAAAACAGAAACAGGCAAAGTGAGAAAACTTACCTGAGTCAGTTTTAAAACAAAGAAAAGAATGGTTTAAAATTTGACCACTATCCAGGAAATGGTAGCCACAATATTTTTAAAGGATGCTAAAATTAGAATGTATGTGTACAGAATGCAGTCTGAGTAGTAACTCTGGTGATAGTGAAATGATTTATAAACCACCAACTCTGTGCCAGTCTGCACAACATTCCTATCAAGCACTCTGTTTAAAAAAACTTTTCTCATTTTTTAAATAGAGAACAGAGCGTAAGACCATTGGTTTTCCAGTTAGACAAGACAGGACAATTCATGTCCATGGGAAAGTTATTTCAGTGTGACATACCACTGAGTTGAAATGGCAATGGTATGGCTTCATTTACTTACTCCTATTAGGCAATATAGGAAATGCAGGAGCAATAATGTGTCTGTTATCTGTCACCTGCCAAAAGGAAGGACAATACTGTTTGTAAGATGTAGGCCAGGCAGGCATCAAATTCTAGAAAATATTGCAGTTGGGAGTTATCACAAGAAAATCATTTTATGAACTGTCTTAGTCAGCGTGGGCTACCATAACAAAATATCATAGACTGGGTGGCTTAATCAACAGAAATGTATTTCTCATAGTTCTGTAGGCTGGAAGTCTGAGATTAGGGAGCCAGCATGGTTGGATTCTGGTAAATGCTCTCTTCCTGGCTCACAGACAGCTGCCTTCTCACTGTGTCCTTGGCGTGGCAGAGAGAGAGCTGTCTCTTCCTCTTCTGACACTAATCTCAGGTCTTTTCCTCTTCTCATAAGAACCCCCCATGACCTCATGTTAACCTAAACATTGGTAGTTAGGGCTTCAACATGGCAGGGGTACACAATTCAGTCCATAGCCCATAGCATGAATCAGATCATCTGTTCTTATTTACCCACTGCCTGATCTAACCAACTCATGATATGCTGCCAAGTTGGCATTCAAACGGTGAGAATTTGATCATTTGCTTTGAGAAATATTGTTCGTTTTCGGGGAGGCAGAACATCTCTGAGAAAAGCACAGTATATGGATTCTGTGCAGTACTAGACAGCTGTTAACCTCTGGGCAAGTCACTTAACCTCTGAGCCTGTTTCCTCATATGTAATATGACAAAAATACAACCACTTACTCCAAAGAAACATGTGAGGATAAAATCAGATAATATCTATGAAAGGACTCAGTAAGCTGTAAAAGACTACATATTGTTATTGTTAGGCTATGAAAGCACAAAAATGTGGTCCATTTATAAATGGCTTTGACAGATCCTAAAAGATTACGATTTTAAGAGAATTAAGTTTTCATGAAAAAAGAGTGGACATATATTTGCAAAGATGCTTTAACTCCTTGATTTAAGCACATTCATTTCTTCTTAGTTTCACTGTCATCACTTGACTTCAAGATGCAATTAGGTCTCCTGACTGGTCTTCCAACCAGGATTCTCCTGGATCACTGCCAGGTTACTTTTCCTGCTATTCATTCTACTTTCTGGGATTCATCCCAATTTCTGGGATTCTAGGCTATCCTAAATTGTAGGTATGACAAATCCAGAATTACCTGGTGAGGAGAGGGCTACATATGCAGGTTTGGAAATTATAACACAGAACAACATACACAACACAGGAAGAGTAGCATAGTGGGAAGACCACGGACTTTGGAGTCAGATTGGCATTTGAATTCTGAATCTATTACTTGTATTTATTTACTCTAGGAAATGGTTTAATTGCACCTCAGTTTGTAAAACGGAAAGTTAATTGCTTACTTCATAGGGTTATTTAAGCACAGTGTCTAACTTTATTAGTGTGTGTGTTTTAGTTTCTGTCCCTTCATATAAAACAGATAGAAAAATAAGATGTTAATACAAAAAATGGTTATGTGCATTGTATATTTAGAGTTTTGCTTGCTCCACTGCATAATCAGGTACTATATCTAAAGTGCAAGAAGATAAAAAGGCTACACTGGAAAAGGGAACAACTTAACAAAATAGTTCACATCTGTTCCCAAAATAAATCTTTTTTTTTTAATGTTTATTTTTGAGAGAGAGAAAGGCAGAGCACAAACAGAGGAGGGGCATAGAAAGACGGAGACACAGAATCCAAAGTAGGCTTCAGGCTCTGAGCTGTCAGCATAGAGCCTGATGTGGGGCTAGAACCCACGAACCGTTGAGATCATGACCTGAGCCAAAGTTGGACACTTAACCGATTGAGCCACCCAGGCGGCCCTCAAAATAAATCTTTTGACATATTGAGATATCTCCTTGGTCAAAACATCAAATGTAAATCTATGGTTACACTGTAAATTAAGTTTGAGATTTACATTTTTGTCTGTAGACTAGGTAGATTTGAAAAAAACAAAACTGGAGATGAGAATCCAGTTACGAGGATATGGTACCTATTTAAGCAAATGCTAATAAAGATTTGAAGAGAAGGCTATAGAGCAGAGGGAAGGAAGAGAACTGATTTGAGAAATAATTAGAAAGTAAAATTGGCAAGACTTGGTGAATGACTGGATTTGAGGGCTATGGAGAGGGAGGAGTCACAGACCATGCCCAGGTTTCTACACTGGATGCCTGGAAGGATGGTGGTATCATCTGTAGGAGTAGAGGTTAGGGATGAAGATGCTGACTTCAGTTTTGGACATTCTTAGTTCGAAGTACGTACTTGTCTAGGGTAGAGATGCAGATTTGGAACTTGGCAGCCCAGAAAGTGGATGAGATCCACTAAGGTGGAGCCTGAGACAGAGCTTCAGGGAATATCAACACTTAAGGGGTAAGAGGAGCTCAAGTATAAAAGATGACAAGGAATGGTCAGAGTACAAGACGAAGGATAAGAGTATGGACTCACAGAATTTACATTTCAAGAAGAAAAAAAATAAAGTACTAAATATAAGAGAAAATGTCTGAATGTCTGTATCTCCCCACTGAATTCACATATTGAATGCTAACCCTTAGTGTGATATTAAGTGGGGATGGGAGTCTTTTGGGGGTGGTGATTAGGTTATAAGGACAGACCCCTCCTGAATGGGATTAGTACCCTTAGAAAAAAGGCCAGAGAGATCTCCCTTGCCCTTCTGCCATGTGAGAACACTGTGAAAAGTTGGCTATCTATGAACACAGAATCAGGCCCTCACCAGACACTGAATCTGCAGAGCCACGAACTTGACTTCCCAGCACCCAGAACTGTGAGAAATAAATGTTTGTTGTTTATAAAGTTACCCAGGTTATGGTATTTTTGTTATAGCAACTCAAATGGACTAATACAAGGACTAAAATATGTCCACTGGAACTGGCAATTAGGAAACTACTGATGGCCTCAGTGGGGCTAGTTTCAAAAAAGTGATGGGGGCTAAGCCATCCCTTAGGGGTTAGGGAGTAAATGGATAGCAAGAAGGAAATTGTATACTAGTCTTTTGAGAAGTTTAGATGAGGAAGAGAGAAACTAGAGCAAGCTAGCTGTTTATGAGTTAGTGATTAAAGCAATGGAGATCCAAAGAATCAAAAGCATGATACAAAGAGGCCAAAGTAGAATTTCAGGAAAGAGGGACAAATAGATCTGTTTCAGAAGAACATGGATTTTGGAAAGAAGTATTTATAATCCTGTAACTTTGCCCCTTACTAGCTATGAGACAAATTACTTAACCCTTTTTGAGTTGTAGTTTCCTTATCCTTAAGAAAGAAATACCACTATCTGTGGATCCGCTGTGAGAATTAAACGAGATGCTACATATAAAAGTGCCTTGCACAGGCACCTTCTGCTTGCTCCACAGAACATACTCAACAAATACTAGCTTCTATCTCCCCCACAGAAGTCACTAGTAACATTGAAGAGTGTCATTTCAACTAAGCAGTGAAGATGATGTTAAATTGTCCTAGATTAAGGCATTCAGTTATGAAATATTACAAATAGGGAACAAGAATTGAAAGAGAAAAAGGATCTGAGAGAGTTAACCATGTTTGAAGCCTAAAAAGGATGAGGCAAGTAAACTGCCAAGAAAAACAAAGGCCAGAGGAGCCCTCATGTCTTATATATGATTAGTGTACGTCCCAAAATTATTTGAAATAGAGGTCCCCCACTGGTCTATAAAGGGTGCAATTTGCAACAAAGATGGAAACTGTAGAAAGCTGGACATGGAAAGGATCACAGGTCAAATGAGCCATGTCATGGAGGAAAGTTTTGATGGAGCCTGATGCTGTTGATCATTTCAGCAAAGATCGAGGAAACAAAATATTTAAGAATATTAGCTTCCAAAGCAGACTTGAATTCAAGCATCCCTGGGCCTGTTAACAAATGTGAAGCACACAGCTAGAGAATTTGTGGGTAGAAAACATTCCCTAATTGCACAATCTCTAAACCTTCCCATCTGATTCTAACTATAACAGATGTTCAAACAAATATACGTCTCAAGTTTTCCAACCCAAATGCACAAAGAATTACTCTCTTCAAACATACATTCATTCTAATAATTAGTCTTGACATGACAGCTTTCTTAAATAAATGCAAAGTTATTCCAGATGGGGTGTGTGTGTGTATGTGTGTGAAATTATCAATATTTTCAGCTTCATATGTTGGTTACAGAGAAAACCTAACGTTTAAAGAATTTAGAACTGCACAGACTCAAAAAGCAAGATAATGGTATAATGGAATCCAATGCTATTCTTTTTTCATATCTCTCTTCCTAAATAAATACAAGAAATGCAACTCTCTCTTCAAAATACAGGGCACAGACTTCTTACCAACTGCACATTTACTGACCGCAAATCAAGGTGGATGAGCAACCACATAGCTCGGAAGAAAAAAAAAGAGAGATGCTGTGATCATGTGAGGGAAAAGAAAACTAGAAAAAACTTCCCGTGTTTCTCTGTACAGGGAAGAAAGAAAGAAAGAAAGAAAGAAAGAAAGAAAGAAAGAAAGAAAGAAAGAAAGAAAGAAAGAAAGAGAAAGGAAGGAAGGAAGGAAGGAAGGAAGGAAGGAAGGAAGGAAGAGAAAGAAAGAAAGAAAGAAAGAAAGAAAGAAAGAAAGAAAGAAAGAAAGAAAGAGAAAGAAAGAAAGAAAGAAAGAAAGAAAGAAAGAAAGAAAGAAAAGAAAAGAAATTAGAGAACTCTTTAAAGGCAAAGAAAAAAATCTTCCAATTACTACTGAAGGTAAAGAAAGAAGTGGTAAGTGAATTTGAGAGCAACTTAACACAGGTAGTCTGAAGAAAGACAAAGGTTGGTTTCTCCACAAAACTTCTTCCACCCCCTGGGAGAGAACGTATGTGCTTTCCTTAAAGAAAAGAGTTGCACTCTGGCAATGCTGGAACGTGGGAAATTACTGACTTTATTATAGGAAATTAATTTTGACAAACATCCAAATTAAGCATAGTAGACAAGGTCACTGTGTGGAGTTGAGCTGGCTGTGCACTGCACAACTCTAGGGCAACATTCACACAGACTAAGATGTGAGAGCCCCTGTGGGTGATGCGCAGCAGCAGCCCTGATGGCAGGCATGTATTGAAAACAATGTGAGCTCCAAGAGGGCAGGGGATTTTCTCTGTTTCATTCATGGTATCCCTGGCACAAAGAATAGGGCCTGGTACTTAAGACGATCAATTAAAATGTGCTGCATGAATGAATGCATTAATGAATAAAAGAAAAGGGGAAAACTGAAGTTTGAGAGCAGAGGGGAAGTATATGTTAGAGCAGGATTCCTTTCAACTGGAAGACTGAGCAAGTAAAAAAATCCAGAACCTTGGAATGGAATTCCTACCTGTTATGTAGGAGGAGAAAGAAGGGATGACAGAACCAGTTTGAACTGTCTTGCCAAGTTTGATTGTCCTCTGGCATGGACTTATTAAGAGTGAAGCTGAAGTTATATTAATAAAGAGGGGTGGAAAGACCATGTTGGATAGATGGGAACTTTTCTTCTTATTTTTTTCTTCTTAGTTAACAGGCTAAGTATGTCAAGAAAAGTTCACTCAATTGCTTTTTTTCTATCAAAAGTATCTACATGGCCATAACCATACAGGGAAGTGGAAGTCAGAAGAGGATTTTCACCATAATATGACTCCCCCCGCCAACAAATAAATTCTTGAACACATGATCAAGTAAGATGAACACTGCAGAAGTGATCTGTAAATTGTTATACACTACCATAGTGTTAGCTGTTTTTATTACCCAATTAATAGAAACAGAATTCACAAAGAAAGATTAACCAGTCATGTAATGTCTACTGACCATATTCTGAACTTGAGCATATATGCATGTATATAAAATAGGTAACTTATATTATTCCTTGATTTTCATTCTGTTCTATTTATCAGGTTTCAACTAGACCTGTAGTCTGTTTCCTTAAAACCCTCAACATCATCTTTACATGATCCCATTAAATATATATAGAATTTCTAAGGACATGGGCTGTTTCTATGGAATTTCTTTACACATTCACAGTATTTTTTTTAAGTTTTATTGATTTATTTTGAGAGATAGGGAGAGAGAACACTCGAGCACAAGTGAGGGAGGGGCAGAGAGAGAGAAGAAGAGAGAGGATCTCAAGCAGGCTCTACCCTGTCAGCACAGAGCCCAATGCAGGAACCGAACTCATGAATTGCAAGATCATGACCTGAACTAAAATCAAGAACTGGACGCTTAACTGACTGAGCCACCCAGGTGCCCCATATTCACAATGTTTCTTAAAATTTCAGCTACAAAAATTTATTTCAGGAGAGCTGATGCCTCTATATGTCCTATTATGATTCCTCTGATGACATATCACAATTCATCTCACCAAAGAAATTTGCTCAGTTGCTCTATATTCTGAGCAATACAAAGGTACTTACTGAACCATATTTTTTCTGTTCACAATCCGTTTTCTGCCATGGGTTTTGGGACACACCATCTGTAATTTCCATTAAAACAACAAAAGCAAACAAAAACAAAACACATAGCTCTTCGCTGTATAAAAAATCTGTAGTTGGCTTCTCTGGGAGGAACCACTCCTACTCACAGCCACTTGATGTTTATCAGGATCTATTAGTTGAGAGCTGTGAAAAATAGAGTGGGAAGTTCCCTGTAACCAAAACAAAAATGTTACAAATACTTACGTGATCCTTAGCAATACCTGTCTCCTATCCACCATATGTTTAGGAGTTTAGTAGGTTATAGAACCCACCAAATAAAGGACAACTCTTCATGTGGTAATGTGATGTACCAAGCCATTAAATCTTTATTTTTCTATGGGTAATAAATCCACATGGTTCAAAAATCCAAAAGAAACCAAAGGGTATTCACTGAAAAGTTTCCCTCCCATCCTATCCTCCAGCCACCTAGCTCCTTTCCCCAGAAGCAACCAATATTTTCCACTTGTTGGGTGGCCTTCTCAAGAGACATGAACAAGCAAGTGTGTGTGTGTGTTTTCTTTCCCCTTCTTTGCACAATGGGTGGCACATGTATACTGCTTAGACTCCTAAGCACTTCTCCCACTGTGCCATGGATAGGGAATAGGCTTCTTATATGGTTTTTTTTGTCGTTGTTAGATAGAACGATAGCAGTTTCCTCAAGTGCTGTGTTGTGAAGGAGCTTGAGGCCAGCAGGCTTGAAGGACAGTATGTTGTGAATGTTCTGTAATATCTGCTACAGCCATCTATTCCCGTTCTGTGCCTTACTTTATCTTCTACATGCCTCTATTATAAGAATTACCACACTTTATTATGCTTGGGAAGGGGTGTCTAAAGGTAGGTACCATGCTCTTTTATGGATATAATGCAAGGTGCCTACCCAGCACAGGACCTAGCATATAATTAGCATTTAATAAATATTTACTCAGTGAATCCCACAGCAAAATTCCCAACGTTTAGGGAGAATGAGAGAGTTTTCATATTCATGGAAGAGCTACTTCCCTCCATACAAAGATAGATTTGATCAACTCTGGAACTGTAGATATACAATGATGGTGTATTTGAAACACAGGTGACAGTGTTCTCCCTGTCCCAGTCAGAATTTTCAGCAATGCCACGTGGCACTCAACCTCCTTGAGAAAAAATAATTTTACAGAACTTTACACAGGATCCTATATGTATAATCACCTGGTTTCCAATCACTGCCATGTAAAGGGAAAATGGTTGTATAACATGTGATTTCTGAAACAAAGGTGAGGTGAGAGGGAGGTCAGGTGATGGTGAAATAAAAATGAACGGAAACATCATGAGTGAAAAAGAAAGTTTATGATTATTTTTTAAAAATCCAGCAAATGAGAAAAATTAAGAACATTTCAACTGAACTTTACTCATTTAAGACTCCATCTGCTAATCATTCTCATATAAGTACTGCCATCTACAGTACATCTAGGAATCCTGGTATTTTTTTAGGGAGGAAATAACAGAAATGAAATGTCTGGCACACCACAGGCTAATGTCTTCATGCCCTTTTAAATACATGGATTTATCAAAGTTACATGGTATATTTTCTCTTTGTCATTTTGAAAGGTAATAACGCTTAATGGGTTGGTTATTATCTTTTAAAAATTTATAGTGTAAAGCTAGAGCTTATGATTTTAAGTCTTTAAATTACATGTTATGTAACTATTAATAGTGAAGAAAAAAAGAACTAATTTATAATTTTAACCTAGAATTTTAAGAAATATTTTAATATGCTCAAATTCTCATTCACTTCATTTTGTTGTAAGATACAAATTGGGACTCTCCAAGGAGAAGTAAAGAGAGTCCCTTTTTTGAAGTGAAAAGAATCTCTTATTTTTGGTGGGACTCTCTTTACTGACCTGTGGGTTAGTGTAGGGACAGACAGGATGGAAAAGGAGGAAGGGCCATCAAAAGTGAACAGACTGACTCATATTTGTAGGTACAAGCTGGAAAAGCCTAAATGAAGTTATCCCAAACCACAGGTGATCTTCATGTTCCCAAGAGAATATTATACCAATGTGCTGTGTTGTCACAACACAGCTTTTAAGGTAAATAAGTGGAATCCATTCAAAATACACTTTAGAATCAAAAAGAAGAAATTTGATTTTGGAGATAACATAACCACCAATATTAAGAAGACAGTGAATTTTTCTGGGTTGTTTATCCAACTATTGCCAACTGGGTATAAAATTTCATCTTTTTTCTCAAATCTCATCCTATTATGGGTACGAAGTGTTTGACAATAGGAAAAAAAGGGTGATATTTAGTACTTCCCCCCCCCCCACACCCTTTACTCCCTACCTCCCAAGAACTACTTTGCTACATAGTGCTATTTGAACATGTTGTCTGCACACAGAATCAGCCCCCCTTCTTTCCACCTCCTCAGCTCTAGTTACAGAAACCTAACCTAGTCATAAAGAACCAATTAAATGGTGATGTCTGTCCATAAAGTATTCTTTTATTCCTCCTTAGCTAGAAGTAGTTTTCCTTAGCCTATGATTTTTTTTTTTTTTTTAGTTTTTCTGAAATACTTCTTAGGGCCCTTATAAATAGTCTACATATGAACATCTTGAGTATTTACAAGATTATAAACTCCTTGACAAGGAGAGAACTGCATTTTACTCACCTTTGTATCTGCCACAATACCCAGCACTATGCCTGGCACAGGATAGGAAGTCAGTAAAGATTTAACGAATAATGTGTGTTTACATTTCAAAAGTTATATTGTCCACAAGTAATTTTTTTGAGAAATATCATGGCACAAAGATCAACAACAGAAGGGTCTTTGTTAAATATTTCTTGGGCAAGGAAAGCCAGAATCTATGGCAGCTACAGTAAAATATACATACTTAAGCTCATGGTTTTTATAAGAGTAATACTTAGTGTCATTAAGTCACTAGCAGTCTAGTGACAACTTAATATTATAACTTGTCAGAGCTGTGGTTAGGCTAGGGGCATTTGATTTACAAGGAGCTAAAACTTCTAAAGTTCTTTTCTAATCATTAATTTATAGACTAGACAGATTGTACTATTGCCAGGGAGATGTCGTAACTACCAGAAAGGAAAGCATAACAAATTCTAAAACATACCAAATGTTGGGAAGAAGGGCAGGTATTAGAATCCTTAGCCTTTTGTTTACTGATTTCATTTCTTGGGTCTCTCTTCACTACAGTAGAAAAATGCCCTACCAAGGTATTCAAGTGTTGAGGCTCTCTTATTCAGAGTTCCTAATAAGTTTATGTATGTAGTATGTTATACTATATAAAATTAACTACAACAGAGTTTCTTTTAAAACAATCAAGAACAATATATTCAGAAAAGAACACAAATCTATGCAGAGATATGGAAAAAATTAATTTATGATACTAGCAAAACCAATCAATATCAATGATTAGATATGAACATGGACAGGTGGAAATAATTATCAGGAAAAATTATAATTAAGCTAAAAGAGAAATAGATGAAAAGACATCATTAGTGTAACCCTGGAAACAATCAATAAACTTCCCACAATCCCAACCCAAAACATACCACAATCAACCAAAAGGAGTTTGTGGTCAAAGATAAACAAGAGCTAGATACAAACCATGTAATTTCAAAGTTGGGAAATGGGGAGAGAACCAAGGAGACAATAATTACCAGGGAGGGAACACTATTGTAATTAGGTAGCTTTGGGGAAAGTTATAATTATGAAGGTCGAGGTGCTACACATCTGATAAAATCCTTAATTAGTTGTTGTTTCAGTAATGTTTCATGTTCTTTAGGTATTTTCTAGTATAGGCTGTAACATTTTTTTCCATTGGAACTTTAGAAAGAAAATAAATTGGAAAGGCTGCATTATGTAGTGTTTAGAGCATAGGCTCAAGCCAGATTTCTTTAATTCAAATTCTAGCTCTTGCTTAACTAGCTTTGTGGCCTCAGGGATGTCACCTAATCTCTCTAAGCTTCAGTTTCCTCATCTACAAAATGGGAGCTAATACTGGTTCTCATCTGATAGGAGGATTTATTTTTTATGAGGTTAAATGATTAATTTAGTAAATTAATTTATTGTTTATAAGGCACTTTGGAACTGTCTCCCACAGAAGTGCTACGTGAATGTTTGGTAAATAATATCGGTCCTCAATATTCCCACTGTTCATCTGACTTAAAAACTTTGAGATTGATCTGATTGCTGTAGATATCTGGCACCCCAGTCCAAGTTACCATGTTCCAATTTTAAGGTCCCATAGACCACTCTGATGGCCATGATCGAGAAGATCTCCAGATGTACATATTATGATGACACTAGGTGTAATTTAAAAAATGGTTTTCTATTTTTGAAAAAGCCTGCTTTGACTTTACTGTCTGTCCTTCATTCCCCCTGCTATGATTTCTAACTCTATTTCTATAATTCTAGTTAAAAGATAGTTATCCAGGAAACAGTATACCTCTTACTCAGGGTGCTTAAGTGTTCACTGCCTCCAAATCTGCCATGACCCTGAAGAAATTAAAGGGCACACACACACACACACACACACACACGTCAGGGGAATACATAGAGAGAGGATATAAGAAGATATGCATCATTTCCACTGTTAGATATATGACAGTACACATTAAAGCTGCGGATAGAGTGGGGTCTGAAGTCTCAATAAGACCATGTAAAATCAAGAAGAGCTTCCACATAGAGGTGCTGGTGTGATACCTAAAGAATACTATAGTAGAGCCTTTCAATAATTTATCAGTGAAAAATCAAGTAGATGGAGAGTAAGATAATGGCCTTATTCCTAATAACAATCTCTAGAACATGGATAACAAGAAAAGGAAAACTTGAAAGGTTAACACATGGAGGTAAGTGTCACTGAGACTCATGACACTGGAAAGGTATGTTCTATTCTAATGATGCTGTTGTGGTTGACGAACTGTGATGTTCTCCTAATACAGATTACAAAACAGATATAGACACGATATACAGTAGTAACGGGAAATGTCACCTCTCCCAGCATGGGTGAGAGGTTTCATTCTGGTAAAAGTAGAGCACCTGATAAGTTGATATCATATTGACAATTTCATTTCTCAGCAGAGGAAACAACAAAGAGAACTGCTATTCAGGAGTGTAAAGACTGTCGAGGAGGAAACTATAGATGATGTGACAACGGCTTTAAAAGACATGATGGTCCTCACTAGTCTGGACTTTATAAGAGCAAAGGAAGGAAACATTTCCCATGGGAGGACCCTAGACCCTGAGAGAGAAAATGTCAAAGTGTTCAGACATAGTATGGAGTAATTCCAAGCTAGAAACTCTAACAGGGAGTATAACCTAAGACAAGTGGAAGGTAAGGCTTTAAAAACAAAATTGTAATATTATTGACTCTATTGAGAAAAAAAGGAGAGAAGCAACTAAAGAAAAAAATCAAACACAGGTAGAGATGCATTCATTAAAGGATGAATACAAAAAGTGGTGCAAACTCACTACAATAATATCAAGAAAGTTAATGCCCAGAAGGAGATTATTTTTTTTCCTAAGCACATGACCTTTTTGTTTCCTGCTCTTCCTTGCCTCCCCCCTCCGCCCCACCCTGCTTCTCCTTCAGGTCGGAACTGCTGGTTAAGTTCTACCTAGCAAGGAGACCAGAGAATTAGAATCTCAGCCTGGGAAAAGAACTTGAGAGTACAAAATGGGGCAAAGACAGTATGTGTTAGGGACTTGGCAGTATCCAAAATAAGCTCTTTTATGGCCATCAGAGTGGTCTATGGGGACCTTAAAATCGGGACATGCTAACTTGGACTGGGGGTGCCAGATATCTACAGAAATCAGGGAGACAGGGCTAGCCCCATCAGTGGATCTGAGTGGTATGTCCGTATTTCTCATGACTTTTTCTGTAGGTAACTGTTATTTTGAGCTTTTTGTTGCTTTTACTGAATATGCTCTGAAGTTCTTGAACCAAATCTGTAGTACTGTTACACATATGTCAATTTTTGAGGCCATTCTTTCCAAATACTGGACTCTGAGTGTAATAAATACTGAATAATGTCTCCCAGCTGTTTCTTGGTGAGTATCATTTGTTTTCATCCATGGATGCCTCTGGTGCTGGTCTTTGGTGAGATCCACTGAGCCTGGCATCCTTTAATCTCTGCTGTTCATATATTCAGGTCCAATGACTATTACAATTTGTAAGTTATGGACAACAGAAAATAAAAGTTCCAAGTTATATTCAAGTTGGAAATGCTGCACAAAAGACTGAATGAGAAAAGAAGTACAAGAGAATTGACTGAAAAAAATAATTACTCCAAGCGAGTTCATTTTTCTAGGCCTGGATGAATTTCATCCTAAGATACCAAGAAAACGTATATATATATAATTGTGCAGCCATTACTGGTTATCTCTAAAGAAGGAAGAATGGAAGTCTGGAGATAAACAAACATGACTAATTTTCAAAAAGGAAGGAAATATAAATCTCGAATACCACAACACCAGTTCAGAAGAGGAACAAGACCAAAGAAGGTCAGAGTAGTAACACAACCAAGGTCATGCCACAGGAGTGGTTAATTAGACACTGCCTCTGGGGCCCGCCACTGGACCCTCAGGTGAGCATGCTTGCATGTCATGCAGGCACACACACCACAGTCACAGTAGGGCAGGATACAGACTTCCACTGCCGTTGTGAAATGTCTCTAACCGCATCTGTGTCTTTATATCCTCCAGAGTCAAAGTCCCAGGAGGAAAAGCCCACCTGGCTAAGCATGGATCTTGTCTGTCCGTTTTAGTTGCAGGGCTGGGACCAGAATGAGGTGACTAAGGCCCTTGCCTTGGGCACAAAATTTAAAGGGGCACCAAAAAATTCACTGAATAAGATGAACAGTACTTTAATACAGTATTTTGCACGATCAAAATCAATGCACAAAAATCCACGATGAACAAAATATCAAAATTTAAAGAAAGACAGGTTCAATAATAGTGCCACGCCAAGCCATACCGGTGCCTATGACAAAAGGGACAATCAATAACAGTGATTCAGTTTTTCTTTAAAATTTCGATATTTTGTTCATCATGGATTTTTTTTTTTTTTTAGTTTATTTACTTATTTAAGTAATCTCTACACCCAATGTGGGGATCAAACTCATGGCCCTGAGCTCATGAGTCCCATACTCTTCCAACTGAGTCAGTCAGGCACTCCCATCATGGATTTTTTTACATTAATTGTGATTTTTAAAATATTGCATTAAAACATTTATCCTGGGGCGCCTGGGTGGCTCAGTCGGTTAAGCGTCCGACTTCAGCTCAGGTCACAATCTCACGGTCCGTGAGTTCGAGCCCCGCGTCGGGCTCTGGGCTGATGGCTCAGAGCCTGGAGCCTGTTTCCGATTCTGTGTCTCCCTCTCTCTCTGCCCCTCCCCCGTTCATGCTCTGTCTCTCTCTGTCCCAAAAATAAATAAACGTTGAAAAAAAAATTTTTTTAAAACATTTATCCTTATTAATTACTGCATTTTGGGGCATCTCCTTAAATACTACAGCTGAGGTGAGTGCCTCATTCTTACCCCAGCCTCAGGCCTGCCCCTTGGTTCCAAGGAGCAACAAGAAGAACTGTTTGGAGCCATCTTTGATTTTCCCTGTGGGAGGGCATGGCTCCAAAATAGGAAGTGAATGTGGATGCTCCTTCTGCCTGGAACATAAATCTGCCCTGCCTCCCTCCTCTCTTCTTGATTGTCAGGTCTCAGTTTAGATCTCACTTCATCACTACTGATTTAGTTATTCCTCTATGCTCTCTCAGTATCCTATACATAAGCTTACCAAATATTTACCACAGTGTTTTTACAATTTATTTGTTTACATCCTCCCCCAAACTACAGTCTTAGATGACACAGATTCTGGGATATTCATCCTTACATCATTCTAATACTTAACATAGTGACTCATATTAGGCCCTCAATAAATACTTTCTGAATGAAAGGTATGGAAGCCATATCATAGGGGAGTAAATGAAATGAAAAGTATTGATTCCAGAAAACAAGACTCAGGGAAATATAAATAGTTGTCCTCATCTACCTGAATGGCTGTCATGAGGAAGAAGGTTGAGATTGCATTTCTCAATCTTTTGTCCATTCTCCACCCTCCTGGAGGAAGTTCATGACACATCCATCACAACTGGCTCACAATGATATCAAATATTCATTTAATATATTTTTAACGGGATTTTTTTTGGAGGGTGATGGTGGTAGTATATATGCTGGAAAGGATCTCATACCCCTAGAAGACTGTGTCAGAATGCTAGAGAAGCAGTACATGTGTTATTCTCCCCGAACCTGAGAATCATGGGACAAGTTTTTCTTATCCCATATAGCTTTATAGGAGATCTAGAACCCACGGTCAAATATTATCCCAGAACAGGTTTTGGCTCAACAGAAAGAAGGATTTTTACCCTTTAGAACTGCTCATAAACAAGATAGGTAGAGATGAGAAATGATGAATGTGCCATGACCATGAACATTGCAGCTCCTTATCAGAATGTTGCAAAGTGAATCTGGCAGGAAGTAGAGTGAGATTAGGGTGTGGGTTGAATAGTGAACCTCAAAAAGATATATCCATGTCCTAATGTCTGGAAACTGTGAACTTGTTTGAGAAAAGAGTCTTTTAAGATGTAATCAAGTTAAGGATCTCCAAGGTGAGATCATCCTGGATTACCCAGATGAGTCCTAAATCCAAGGACTACAAGAGACAGAAGGAGAGAGGTCAGGGACACTGAGAAAGAGACATGAATATGGAGACAGGGAGAAATGAGACAAGTAGATTTGTGAGAACTTCTAAATTGAAGAATCTTTGTTTCTAGTCATTTCCTGCTTAGCAAAAAACCAAAACAAAACAAAACCAAAAAAAACCAGAAAACCAGAAAAACCGAGACCATATGGAAAGCTACCACTCAGGAAAGCTTTTCTGCCATGTTTCCTGAAACTGACACCTCTACTCTTCATGCAGTAAAGAGAAGGGTAAGTATTTTAATACAATCAAGTAGCATTTCTGTTGGCATACAGAAACTACAAAAAAATTAACTGGTAATGTTGTGAAGTTGATGGTACCAACTTATCTTTAACAAATGCATGAAGCTATGTCTAACACGTAGGATTTAGATGTGGACTCCATCCAAATGTCATGTATGGTCACTTAGGAAATGGTAGCTAATCCAAATTATGCAGGTAAGGGACAAAGTATGCTTTTCTGAGGGTCCACCAAACACTTTTCAAATACTCAGTGTCTAAACAATGTCACGTGTAGGCCACTAACTTTCATAAATGCTGTATGTCCCTTTGTAGAAAAAAATGTTTCTGTAGGCCCATCTTACTCTGCCCATAACTTGCTATTAATTTACAAAATGGGCTTTAAAAAATCTGTGACTATTTCTTAAGCTTTTAAAGAAAATGTAAATACCCAAAAATAATGACATTCCAATTTCACACTTTTTGGATTGTTAATTAAAAAGGGGGATAGCACAACTAAGAAAAAGGAATAAATCTTAACTATATGTCACCAGTGATTTTTACACCTCGAAATTGTTTTCATAAGACCAAATACTTTAAATAAAAAGGAATATTTTTCTCCTTCCAATATAAGTTTTATTTGCTAATCACAAAACCATTTTATCAAACAGCCTAGCGTGTGATGGAGTTGGGTGGCACACAGATAATAAGAAAGACAGATCCAAACCCAGATCTGGGAGATCCAAACCCAGATACCCTTGCTCCTGCGCTCTTAAGCCGTCTGTCATGGTGTCTCCCAAGTTATTATTCTATTGGTGTTAACAGGCTACCCTGAGCTGGTCCACCAGTGTCTAAATTTATTTAGTTGTTCAAAATATTTAACGACAGTGTACTATGTGAGAATGTGTTGAGCCACAAAGGTGAAAAATACAGAGAACTGCAAGAAATAGAGTGACATGTAGGGAAGAAAAAACATGGACTGTAACAAATGTTCATCGATGGGTGAATGGATAAAGAAGATGTGGTATATATATACAATGGAGTATTACTCAGCAATCAAAAAGAATGAAATCTTGCCATTTGCAACTACATGGATGGAACTAGAGGGTATTATGCTAAGCAAAACTGGTCAGTCAGAGAAAGACAAGTATCATATGACTTCACTCATATGAGAACTTTAAAACACAGAACAGATGAACACAAGGGAAGAGAAGCAAAAATAATATAAAAAACAGGGAGGGAGGGGTGCCTGGGTAGCTCAGTCAGTTAAGCATCTGACTTCGGCCCAGGTCGTGATCTCACAGTTTGAGTTCGAGCCCCGCATCAGGCTCTATGCCGACAGCTTGGGAGCCTGGAGCCTGCTTCAGATTCTGTGTCCCCCTCTCTTTTTGCCCCTCTCCTGCTTGCACTCTGTCTCTCTCTCTCAAAAATAAATAAACATAAAAAAATTAAAAAAAACAGTAGGGAGACAAAACATAAGAAACTCTTAAATATGGAGAACAAACAGAGGGTTACTGGGGGGGGCGGGAGTTGTGGGAGAGGCGATGGGCTAAATGGGTAAGGGGCATTAAGGAATCTACTCCTGAAATCATTATTGCACTATATGCTAACTAACTTGGATGTAAATTAAAAAAACAAACAACAACAAACTATAACATAACGAGTGGCAAGTGCTACAAGACAGAGACAAAATAGGAATTCTAAAGAGAAAGAGATTATTTTTAGCTTGAAATAAGAGTAGAGTGGTAGAATCTGGGAAAATTTTTGAGATGCACCCATGTGATATCTCAGAGTCAGCTCACTAGAGGAGGTAAGCAATGGAATGGTGATGATGATGATAACATCACCTATTAACTGAGCACTTATCAACATTTAAATTGCATTTTTAAATTTAATTCTCACTAAAATCCAATGGGTAGGTATTTGTCCTCCTTTTATAGATGAAGCAGTCAGAGAGACTGCATCTCTGTGGCATCTAAGTGGGCATAGGCCTGGGATCCTGCTAAGCATGGACAACAACAACAATGAACAACATAACCTCAAACAAAGAATTATCTGGCCTAAAATGTCAATAGTGCCAAGTTTAAGAACCCCTGGGCTACGCTATCTGGTCTCAACACTCCTGATTAAGATAGAACGAGGAATGTTCTACTTTAGAGAGCAAGTTAGAAAGAAGGAGATGAAAGAGGTAGAGAATGAAGAGGACTGAACAGAAAAAAAAATAAGAAGAAACTCTGTAGCTTGAAGCTGGCTAATTAGTATGAGAAACATTAAAAAAGAAAGAAAATAAAATGAAAAAAGAATAGCCACTCTTACAGTTTCTGACACAGGAAAAGAACTAAGAACAGAGAACACAGGCAAGGCAAGGCAAATCAAATTCTTTCTCAGAATTAAAAGACTGTTGTGGGGTGCGGGGCAGAGGGGGAATCAAAAACAACCCCAAAATAAAACTAAGGAATTAGGATAGACTGACAACATCTCTGATATAATTATTATAAGGTATTTAAAATTTTGTTGTTTTAGGACTAATAAAACAGTTCTATTTATATATTTTAAAAATAAGTTTAAAAATGTAATCTACCTCTAAATGGCTTTTTGGACCACAGTGGCCAAGATTCATCTGATTTCCTAACAAGAATGAATTTAGGAAGGGGGAAATTTTCCAAAGAAACAAAGAAAAAATTAGATTAGGCCACTTAAAAACTAAAAGCTTGGGAAAATATTTGCAATAAATATAATAAGGTCCAATATACTTGCTTTATAAAGAATGCATACAAACAAAATAAATTTTAGGCCCAACAGAAAAAAAAGCATAAACATATAAACTTACAGAAATAACATAAATTCACAGAAGAAATCGAAACTAACAAACATGAAAACTGTCAGTCTCATTATTTACTTAAAAAATACAAATGAAGGGGCGCCTGGGTGGCGCAGTCGGTTAAGCATCCGACTTCAGCCAGGTCACGATCTCACTGTCCGTGAGTTCGAGCCCCGCGTCGGGCTCTGGGCTGATGGCTCAGAGCCTGGAGCCTGTTTCCGATTCTGTGTCTCCCTCTCTCTCTGCCCCTCCCCCATTCATGCTCTGTCTCTCTCTGTCCCAAAAATAAATAAACGTTGAAAAAAAAAAAAAAATACAAATGAAAACAAGATACTTTAGATTCAATGTAATCCCTATACCAAAACATCAGATGGCTTTTATGTAGAAATTGACAAGCTGATCCCATGGAAATTTAAGGGACTTAGAACGACCAAAACAATAAAAAAAAGAAGGTGGAGACTCACATTTTTCAATTTCAAAACTTACAACAAAGCTACAGTAATTAACACTATGTGGTACTGACATAAGAACAAACATACAGTGGATCAGTGGAATAGAATTGAGGGTCCTGAAATAAATATTCACATTTATGGTCAAGCTAGATCATACCTTATACCATATATAAAAATCAACTGAAATAGATCAAAGATCTAAATATATACATATACACACATTCTACATACATACATATACATATATATATACATATACATATACATATATATATTTACATACACACACACCCACACACACCCACACATACACACTCACTGGTAAAAAATTGAATGAGACAAAAAAAAAAAGAATAGAAATACACCAAAATATTAATACTGAGTGTTGAGATTATGTGTACTGAAAATTTTTTCTTTGAAATATTATTTGCCAGATTTTCTAAAGTCAACATTAAAGAAAAGCTTTTAGAAGCATCAATAACATTAAGAATTGGTTTATATTACCTTATCTATATAAATTTAGGGTATGAGATGCTATTTCTCAAAGGTTGGTAGTCTGAAGACATAAAATTAAGCTGAGATTCTACCTCTGTTCAGTTCTTTTCAAGAAAATGCTAAAGCTCTCAGAAATACCACAGCACCCTCTTTTGGAAGAAATGCATTGTTTTTCACAGGGAGTCTGCTGGAATCACTAAGTTTTAGAACTGAGAGTCTCTTAGTATATTAAGCCTGGTCTCCTCATTTTATAAATAGGAATTTGGGGTTCAAAAAGGAAACACTACCCAAATCATAAAGGGAGGTAGCAGCAGAGCTGAGAATAGAGCCCCACATTAGATCCTAACCAGAGTATTTTTTTTCATTTTTTATTAAGCACATTAGAAAATTTTTTTATTAAAAAATTTTTTTTAAGTTTACTTATTTATTTTGAGAGAAAGTGTGTGTGTGTGCGCGCGCGCGCGCGCGCGTGTCTGTGTGTGTGTGTGTGTGTGTGTGTGTGCGCGCGCGCGCGCGCGCGCGCGCACGCACGAGCAGGGAAGGAGCGGAGAGAGAGAGGGAGAAAATCACAAGCAGCCTCTGCATGCTGTCAGTGCCGTGTCGGATGCAGGGCTCGATCTCACAAATTGTGAGACCATGACCTGAGCTGAAATCAAGTCGGACACTCAACTGACCAAGCCACCCAGGCGCCCCTAAACACATTTTTTAAAGATTAAAAAAAAAATAATACTCTGCCATTCTTTGGTAAGTATGAGAGCCTAAACTCAAAAAGTACTCTAGGCACCCAGCCATTTAAAAGAATTATTTTAGAAGGGGCGCCTGGGTGGCTCAGTCGGTTAAGTGTCTGACCTTGGCTCTGGTCATGATTTCACGGTTCACGGGTTTGAGCCTAGCGTCAGGCTCTGAGCTGTCAGCACCCGCTTCAGATCCTGTGTCTCCCTCTCTCTCTTCCCCTCCCCCACTTGCACTCTCTCTTTCTCTCTCAAAAATAAACACAAATTTTTTAAATAAAAATAAAAGTATTATTTTAGAAGGGCACATACATTCTTGCCTGTTGCTTGATACAAACAAATCAGAATAAGAATTTATAGGAGCGCTTGGGTGGCTCAGTTGGGTAAGTGACCAACTATTGATTTTGGGTCAGGTCATGATCCCAGTGTTGTGGGACTGAGGCCCATGTTGGGCTGTACGCTAAGCATGGAGACTGCTTGGGATTCTCAATCTCTCCCTCTGCCCCTCTCCTCTGCTCTTGCTCCCTCTCTCTCTCTCTCTCTCTCTCTCTCTCTCTCTCTCTAAATTAAAAAAAAAAAAAGAATTTATAATACCTCACAACCTTTGCATCTGTCTATTAATAACACATCCTTATTATAAAAAGCAACAGTAGGGGCGCCTGGGTGGCTCAGTCGGTTAAGCGTCCGACTTCAGCAGCTCAGGTCACGGTCTCACGGTCCGTGAGTTCGAGCCCCGTGTCGGGCTCTGGGCTGATGGCTCAGAGGCTGGAGCCTGCTTCTGATTCTGTGTCTCCCTCTCTCTCTGCCCCTCCCCCGTTCATGCTCTGTCTCTCTCTCAAAAATAAATAAACGTTAAAAAAAATTATAAAAAGCAACAGTAGATAAGAAAGTAAAATCATTCTGTTTAGTTCTAAAAAAATTATTCTCTAAATCTATTCTCTAGTGAGAACAGATTCAATATTAGTTTGGGGCTTCTGAAAAAAATCTGCTATCAGATAACTGATCTAATGTACTGGGATATTATTCTGGAGTAAAGTCCTACAATTTCACTACTTAGGCTGGTTTATGAATGTCTATTCATAAAGGGAAAGAAACAGTATATAACTCTTTTCCAAAAATATAAATAATATAGGGACTATTTCAGCCTTTATTCTCCTATTTGTAGATCTGAACAGTATACCTACTTCCCTGATAGGCAGTATTCTTTGAAAGAACACCCTGTGTTTTCCTCTTATTTGAAGGATGACTAGCAAAAAAAAAAAAAAAAAGACATGTGACAAGTGTTGAATAAAAGAATAAAGTATGGCTTCTATCAGCAGCAGCATTTTAACAGCCTTTAAAGTATACTGAATACTGGGGACATGATACTTGTTCCTGATTGATAGTTATTTGTCTATTGATGCATCTATAAAAGTAAGAATCATTAATTCTTTTGACAAATATTTACTGAGCAGCTATTGTCTGCAAGGCATGGTTTTAGGTGCTGGGAATATAGCAGTGAATAAAAGAGGCAAGGTCTCTGCTCTCATGGAAGAGAGAAAGCAAAATGAGAACCAGTAAACAAAGAAAACCAAATGAATAAGGTGATTGTGAAATGTGAAGACAACAAAATGGGTACCTAAGAAAAAACATAAAATTAATCTTTACAGTGTTGAACACCCACTAAAAATTGTTCACCAGTCCCACTGTAGCAACTGAGCGAATCCTATATATATGACTGTCCATTATAGTGCAATGTGATGTGGGCATAAAGCCTATAGTGGCTTGTTCTACTGAAGAAAACTGGAGGAGGTGAACTGTTGTGCTCTTTTTTTTCTCTTTCCAGAAGTTTAGTGGGCATATCTAAGTATTCCAGATATTTAAATTAGTTTATTTATCTAGTATCTAAATTAGGCAATGTTTCAGGTATTTCTAGCTAGTCACATGTGTTGATTTTCAAGATAATTAACACTTACCAACATGAGCTTCTTCTTACGAAATTCTGCCACTGTCAGAATACTAGCTATTCTTGCCACTTCTGCTGACTTCCCAGTCTAACTCTTCTCCATGGGCTCAGTCAAGACTCCTAACTACGAGCTAAATGTTAAAAATGAAAACCACCCAGATGTAACTGAAATCAGAAATGTTTTATATAACTTTGACTTTTCCTCATCCATTCTGAAAACAGAGAATGAGATGATGCATCTTCACTATCCAAAATTAGATTTTTTTAAAGTTTATATATTTATTTTGAGAGAGAGAGCATGGCCAGGAGAGGGGGGTAGGGGGAAGGTGATGGTGAGAGAGAGAGAGAGAGAGAGAGAGAGAGAGAGGATCCCAAGTAGGGATAACCCTGACACAGGGCTTGAACTCATGAACTGTGAGATCATGACCTGGGCCAAAATCAAAATCAAGAGTCAGACACTCAACCGACTGAGCCACCCAGGCGCCCCTGAAATTAAATATTTTGTTAGTGGAAAAAAAGAAAAGAAAAGAAAAGAAAAGAAAAGAAAAGAAAAGAAAAGAAAAGAAAGAAAGAAAGAAAGAAAGAAAGAAAGAAAGAAAGAAAGAAAGAATTTAGATGTCTTCCAACAAATAATTAATGATAGCTCAATTTATACATAGGAACATTCTTCTAGTTATGCAGCCAAATGTCTTTCTCCTAGTCAAAACTTCGTAACACCTAATCAATTTCTTTTTTTCCATTTGTGAGTTTGAGTGTGTCTGTTTGTGCGTGTGTGCACACATGCACACACACATATGCAATTCTATGAGTTCTATCAATACCACAATCAGGATACAGAACAATTTCACCATTAATTAATTTTTAATTTTTATAATTCTATGCTGGTTAATATTTTAACACTAGCATTTATTTTTTATTTTTACAATTGCAATATAAAGATCTTATCTGTTTTAGAGACACTGCTCTAGCAAAAAAGGGAGAAGGTAAACTGGCACAGCTTGAAACTAGAGGTAGGGGGCAGAAAACTAATAAAAAATACATTAAATATTGCTATAGGGAATGCAATTCAACTCTAAGTATTGATGCCAAGAAATCAAGAGAAATGATTGGGGGGGGGGGGGGACTAATAAGTTTCTAACAAGGGAACTATGAATAAAAATGACCTCAACACAAAAGGGTATGGCTTGCTGTGATACATACCACTACTTCTTTTGCATTCATTAGGAAATTGGTTGCTAAGTCATTATATTCAGGCATGGACATTTATCAGAAGAAATATACTCCTGAGGTTTAAAAGTCTAGAACTATCTTGTCCAATATGGTAGCAATTAGCTACGTTACTATTGAGCACTTGAAATATAAGTAGAATTGAGGTGCACTGGATTTCTATGAAAATTACTATTCACATAGAATATAAAATATTTCATCAGTAATTTAAAAAATATTAATTACATGCTGAAATGATAACATTTTGGACATGCTGGGTTAAATAAGATTTAATGTTATTTCACTTGTTTCTTTTAATTTTTTTATATGGCTATTAGAAGATTTAATCTAACATTATATTTCTAATGAATAGTGCTGATCTACAATGTTACTCTAGAATGTTACTGGTCTGTTCTGTGAAAACCACTCTGTATAAGCTGACAGCACTGTACCAATAAGGCTGGTAATATGCGTTAAGAACTTTAAGAGGAGTCAGAAGAAGTGGTCATGTCTGCGTACTTGAATCTAGCCAGTTTGGGCAGGAATATAAACACTGATCAAAGAGAATAGGTATAGATAGCTATATTCTACTTTGAAATATATTTTTAAAATCCACACTAATTAATGAATAGATGAAAGAAAGACAAACAGCTAACAAGTATAGTAAAATGTTAATAGTAGAATCAAGGAGATGGGTGTACAGATGTTCGCTGTAAATTCTTTAAACTTTAATGTATTTTAAAAATGTTTCATAATAAAATGTTGAAAAAAAAAAGGGAAACAGGAAGCATTGTCTCAGCATGGAATAGTAGCTGATAAGGATTAAACTGGAGGGTTAGGAGGCCTGTTCCAGATACCATCGCTGTTAAAATGTATACTTTGCAGTTTCTTTGTTGGTGGAGAACAGGACAATGAACTATTAATGTATGCATAGTAATAGTGAAGAAAGTATTTTTTTCTGACAACTACAGTTCTTTATATTTGTTATCTGAATTCTGCCTTCAAGAAGTAAGGCTTTTCAATAAAACTATAAGGTCTTTTATTTTACGTTCAAAAACTTTAAGAGTAGAGAGTTAATTCCTTTCATGAAGATGGCAGCGAAGGCAGAAGGAAGCCCTTGCCCCTCCCAAAGCCAAAGCCAAAGCAAAGGCTTTGAAGGCCAAGAAAGCAGTGCTGAAAGTCGTCCACAGTCATAAAAAAAAGATCCGCAGGTCACCTACATTCCGAGGGCCCAAGACACTGTGTCTCTGAAGACAGCCCAAATATCCTCTAAAGAGCGCCCCCAGGAGAAACAACCTTGACCACTATGCCATCATCAAGTTCCCCCTGACTACCAAGTCAGCCATGAAGAAAATAGAAGACAACAACACTCTTGTGTTCATTGTGGATGTCAAGGCCAACAAGCACCAGATCAAACAGGCTGTGAAGAAGCTCTATGACACTGACGTGGCCAAGGTCTACATTCTGATCAGGCCTGATGGAGAAAAGAAAGCATATGTTCAACTGGCTCCTGACTATGATGCTTTGGATATTGCCAACAAAATTGGGATCATCTAAACTGAGTCCAGTTGGCTAAATCTAAATATGAATTTTTTCAACATAAAAAAAAAAAAAAGAGTAGAGAGTTAAAAGGCCCAGGAAAACACTTCAGCATTTATGTCATGTAGGATATAAATGTAGGCGCATGCCCAAAAGGCTCTGGCGTCCTTAGGTAAATGGCTTGACAGTATTCATTTGTTCAGCATTATTAGGCTGTTAGTCCTGAAGAAAAAATAAAAGAAACACAACCACCTTGAGAAAAGAATTCAAAAAGAGACGACTCCACGTGATAATAATCTACTATCAGCAAACTTCAGGGGTTAAAAATCAACATACTGAGTGTAATGAAGTTCATGTGTTAGAATTTCAACACTGTCATCAACAATGACAAACAAATGGCAAATGTATAATCACTACAGAGAATAAAACTTCTCATTGACTTTCTCAATGAGCAGCACTGGAACACTGCTAAATAATTAATATAAATTATGTGTCCTAAAATAGAAATGGAATGGACCTTGAGAAACAATCCAGGTTAGTTCTATGGTCTCATGAACATAAAAACTCTCACATTAGAAAACAGATGAATGAGGCCCAAAGAAGCTCACTGTCTTACCTAAGGTCACCTGGTCAAAAAACATTGGTGGTGGGAATGGTGTGCAGTTTTTCTGACATCTGATATATGATGATGTTGCTAGTCTACAGACTTGTGATGGAGAAAAAGAGATTGGCTTCAGGTCAGGGGTGAATATTTAGGAATGATCTATCACCTTGACCAAAAGGCTTAAACCTGGTGCTGGTTGGTGAGAATATAAAGTATACAATAGCTATGGGCCTACACAGTGTAGACGTAGCCAATATTTAAATCAGAGGTCTTAACCAGTAAACTATAAGCTACCAACAGACTCTGAGGTTTCATGTGAGTGCCACTATCCTGCCCCTAACTCTACAGCTTGGCCCCCTTCTCACTGCGAAGGGAAGTAAGAGTAACACCAGTGTCCTCTACCCTACTCAGGGAATTCGCTAATAGCATTCCCCCACTCCTTTCCCATCTGATGACCTCAAGCCTTTAGGGATATGAAAAACACTATTCACCAGAAAGAAATGGAGAGCCAAACAAAAGGTACGTTGTCTATCATAAGAACCACTATCATAGCCACCAAACATTCCACAAGTCTAAAAATACACTTTGGGTCAAACATTCACTCAACCTTTTGCGTATACTTAGCATATGCCAGACACTGTGCTGGATGTCGAAATTTCTAAAAAGAACAGTTCCTGCTATCAAGAAGCTTAAGATAATTGCAATCATGTGACTGATGCTACACCAGAGATGAAAGCGGGGTACTCAGAGAGCACACATTAAGAGGCCAACTGCCCAGACAAAAGATGACCTCTGGGAGAAGAAAGGGAAATGTGGGGAAGGGGTTTTAGGAATGAGAGAGGATTCCCAAGCTGAGCCCTGAAAGGCAAGAAGAACTTAGCCATACTACAGAAGCAACATGTACAAAAGCAAAAAATTATGGTGATATTACAAGTCTCAAGTGTTTGGTAGACTGTGAACATTTTCTATTTCAAGATCATGTCAATACTTAATTAAAATAAACAAATGCCACTGATGGCTTTCCTTTCACTTCTGAAGCTGCTTTTCTTTGTTAATAGAACAGATGTATGGAAAGCTGGCAAGATCGATAGAAAAGAATATAACACAGTGTTATTAGTCTTAGCCTCTGCTGTTAGAGAGCCTGGGTTTGAGTCTCAATTCTGACATTTACTAACTGTAAATTTATCATGGGCAAGTTTCTTGACTTTTTCAACCCCTTGTTTCTACATCTGTAAAATGGAAATGACACCTTATAAGACTGCTGTGAGGAATAAATGAGATAACATACGTAAAGGGCTTAGAACAGTTCCTGGCACATATGAAATTCTTAATTTTCTCATTTCTTTTACAAATCATCTCCCAATATGACTTTCCAGTAATACGACCATGTGACATGAGTATCACCTGTAACAAAGTTAAAGTGGAAGATAAAAATTTTAAAGGAGAAGGGTAAGTAAACAGAAAATTACCTCTTCCTCTGCAGGAAGTTTTTTGTGGTTGCCAGATTAAAGGAGATAACAGATACCATTTGTGAAACACCAAGCTCTAGATAACTACATAAGGTGTACATATTTAGCAGTTCAGAATTTAATTAACTAATTCAATAAAAAAACCTTTCGGACATTCTTGCTTGATTTTCAGGTTTCTTTTTTTTTTTTTTTTTTTTTGCCTCAACACAGTAACAAAATGATCAATTCTATCAAAAGAATACCCTTACACTAAAATCTAGATGTTATTAGTGGTAAGATCAAGCAAAATTAAATAAGATTTAAATCTACATTAATATACAATTTCTTTGCTTTTATAGACTAATCTTAAGAAAGTATAAAGAACATTTTACTATCTAAAATTACTTTTAATTTATTCTAAAAGGAGTCCAGGATTAAAAAGCATTAAAAACACTAATTTCGAATATCTGTTACAGCTTCTCATATAACAAGTGAATAGTACTTGATGACTTAGAAAGTTTGGAAGACGGTTGGTTATGCTTTAAGGCAAAATTTCCCCAAGTGTATTTTGAAGAATATGCCCTTCAAAATGCTCTGTGAAAAAAGTTCCATAGTCAAATAATACATCCTCTCTTGGAAAATATCCGTATACACTGTGTTCTTCTTCCCTCCATACTTCCTGTTTTGGCTAATTCCTCCTTCTATGCTCTGGACCCTATTGCTTTCCACCTTCTTTAATACACTAACCATTCACTCTTTTTCTCTTACATAGTCAGCTTCAACCCCAACCCGGATCTTCTCTCACATGTCTACTTACTTTATCCCCCTTCAGATACTGCCCTGTTTCTATCCTTCCTACTTCACAGCCTCAATTTCCTTTATTCCTTGTGACATAATGAAAAGTATACATATATTGGTCTCTGCCCTGGTTCCCGGCATAGAGTCCCTAAAACCCTTATAATTTCCTAAGTGATAAGAATACTAGGAGCTCATCTTTTGTTTTAATATTTGGTCTCTGATCCCAGTTCATGATGCAGAGCTCCTAAATTCCTTAGAATTTCCTGGGTGATAGGAGCATCTTTTTTTCTAAGGAGGTGACTCCTGGTGAGCTCCTGGATAGCTTCAGGACAGGGGATGATCACCACAGAAAGACCAAACCATGATTAGAAGCTTGGAACTTTCAGCCCTAGCCCCTCATCCTCCAGGAAAGGAAGAGGGGCTGGGAACTGAGTTAATGATCATGCCTAAATGATGAAGCCTCCATAAAAATCCTCAAGTATGGGGTTTGGAAAGCTTCCAGGGTGGTCAATACATCTACAAGCCAAGAGGGTAGCACACCCCAACTCCACCAGTATGGAAGTTCCTGTACTTAGGACTTTTCCAGACCTTGCCCTATGTATTTCCTCATCTGGCTGTTCATCTGTATTTTTTACCATATCCTTTATTATATAATAAACTGGTAATCATAAGTGTTTCCCTGAGTTCCATGAGCCATTCTAGCAAATGATAAAACTTGAGGAGGGGTCATGGGAACCTCCAATTTATAGCTGATCAGTCAGAAGTACAGGTGACAACCTGGGAACTGCAATTGGTATTTAAGGGGTATAGGGAATCTTGTGGGAGAGCCCTTAACTTATGGAGTCTGCGCTAACTGCAGTTAGTATCAAAAAAATTTAACTCAATTGTAGGACAACCAGCTGGTATCACAGATAATTGCTTGATGTGTGAAATACCCACACATCTGGTGTCACAAGTTAAGTAAAGTGTGGGATGTTCTGTGTAAGTGATAAAGGAGAGACACACAGAGTGTGTAGTCCAAGCTACTCCATTTGACTGCTTATCTCTTCTCTCCACCTCCATAGCTCACTCTATGGTCACCAATCATCTCCATATCACTATATTCAATGACACCTCCTGATCCTCATTCCCCCATGATAGTTGTATAATATTTGCAAATATTAATCTCTGCTCCCTTTTGAAACATTCTCTTCCCTTGGCTGCCATAACATACTTACTCTTCCAGTTTACCTATCATCTCTGTAGGTACTCTTCCATGTCCTTTGCAAGCTTATCCTCTTCTATACACTGGTTTATATATTGGAGTGCCTTAAAGCTTGGTCTTAGAATTACTCCTTTTTCATTCCATATAGTTTCAATTATCACCTATAGGCATTTGAGTTAAAATTTCTACCTCCTGCCCAGACTCCTCTTTTGCATCGTAGGGCTATATGCCCAACTATCTATTAGGTATCTCCTTTCGGATACCCCAGAGGCATCAAACTCAACATATCTAAAGGCAGACTCATAATTTTCCCTCCAATTGTCTTCCAACCTCTCAGGAAATGGCATCACCTTCTGTCCAGTTAAACAAACCCATTCCTTGATATCATCTTTGATCACTTTCTCCAATTAACACCCCCCCAATCCAGTTCATTACCAAATTCTCGGTTTAATTCCTAAATATTTGAAGATTCGTCCATCTTCTACCTAGTCTCTCCCTCTCTAAATTTATCTTTCTATGCTTCATTCTGGGTGAGTTTCTCAGTACCAACTTCCAATTCATAAATTTTTTCATTGTGGCCAGTCTAGAGTTTATTATGTCTACTGAATTATCTCAATGACTATTTTTCATTCAAGAGTTCTGATTCTTTTAAACATCTGTTTCTGTTTCATTTGCTTCATATTTTCTTGCTTGCCTTAAATAGAATATATTCATTTGAATCTGAGCAAATATATTAAACATACTTCAAAATATTTGAACCTTTACAGAATTAATTTGACCTATAAATTTATGTGTTTTTTATTTATTTTATTTTAGGGAGAGAGAAAGGGAGAGAGAGAGAGAGAGCAAGAGCACATAAGCAGAGGAGACAAGCAGAGGAAGAGAGAGAATCCCAAACAGGTTCCATGTTCAGCATGGAGCCCAATGTTGGGCTCAATCCCAAGACCCTGGGATCATGACCTGAGCTGAAATCAAGAGTCAGATGCTCAACCAACTGATCCACCCAGGTGCCCCTGTAAATTTATGTTTTAATTGTTTTGTTGGTTTTCTTTCTTAGCATTAAATTTCTTCACACTTTGAGTTTTGGTTTGTAGACTTATTTTAAGCTTAGAGTTTTTGGTTCTTTTCTCTCTTTCACATTCTTAGCTGCCATTATGCTGATCCTATCCCTGCCTAAAAATTTTGGGATTACTCATCTCCCTAGTTCCTGAGTCCTTTGTTGATGGGAATATCACAGATCCTGTCACTGGTGAGTTGCTAGAGTATTCTTCCGTCTTCATTCCTGGGGCTTGCAACTAGTTGACAGGCCATTAACTTCAAATGGTAGTTAAAAGGTCCCCCCCAACCCCCCACCCCAGTACCCCAGCTTCCTCTGCCATTTTGAGAAGCTTTGCTCCTGCTCTAGCTTTAAACAATAAAGCCCCATCTCACATGGCACACTTTTAGTCTTTCCTACCCCAAAGGAGTTAAATCCCTGCCTCCATGCCTATTCTAGGACTCAGAGCTAAGCAGGCCTGTGGTTACAGTTCTATTGAAGGTTTTGTTTATGCTTTGTTTTCTTTTTGAGCTTGGCAATATCTTTTTAGTTTGTAGTTTCTATAGTTCATCTATCATTGATATATAGATGTATATAAGTGGTACATCAAAGTGTGAATTTATGGAACTACCTTAACTGGAAATCACTGATTCACTTTCCACACTACAGCCAGAATTATACTTTTAAAATGAAAACTGCATTATGTCAATTCCCTGCTTTCTATCACTCTTAGGATAAAGAACCAACTCCTTGAAGTCTATAATGTCTGGACCTTTTCCAATCCTACCATCCTGACCTTTCAGTCTCTCATACTTGTCATCTTCCTGTTAACCAGCCCCCACCAAGGGCCTCTGCACATGCTATTCTCTACCTAAAATACTTCCTTTTTGTTATCTTTCTCTACTTAGTTAACTCCTATTCATCCCTCTGACCTCAACCCATTTGCCATTTCTTCAAAGAAACCTTTCCTGATCTCCTTGTCCAGGTCAAGTTTTGTTTTTGTTTTCTTAAATGTCTTCATAGCACCATGTCCCTTCTGTTTGTTTGTTTCGTATCATTTATCACAACTGCAATTTTACACATATTTCTAGGATTATTATAACGTCAGGCTATAAACTCCACAGGGGTGATGATCATGCCTGTTTTGATTTACCACTGTACCTAGTTGCTGAATGACTGAAAGAAAATTCCAACCCTTCAATATTATATTTAAGGTGCTCCAAACCATGGCCACAACCAACATTTTCAACCTTATCTCCCACTACTACCAAACAAGTAAGCTATGTTCCAACTACTAGTGGTCTACTCACTAGTCTTCAAGTGTGCCTTTATTTTCTGCCTTTAAACACTCATGACTCAAACCATTGCCTCTGCTTAGACCACCCTTGCCCACTGACTCTGCCTGATGAAGTTCATCTCAAATGCCACCTTGTTCAAGAAGTCTTTACCTAATCTCCTGATCTACATCTCACTAATGATGTTAATACTCCTGCTCCTCCCTCATTTGAATATGTGTCTTATCACTTCTAGGTTGTGAGTTTCCTGAGGGCAAACACCATAAGGCCATTTCCAGAACCACACAATAGTAACTTAGTATTTACTGAACTGAATTCTGGGCACAGAGAGTTAAACTTATTTTTGTTGATTTGCAGAAGATTTTATTAGAAAGTGACTATGCTGTATTTAAACTCTGGCAAACAAAACGTTATAGTAAAACAAAACCTCTTTGGCTTTGAGTTATATAACACAAATGTCTGGTTGTTTTACGGTATACTGAAATAAAAATAAGAACACTCGGAGAGGACAAAAAGATACATTTTATGGCACAAAGAAATATAAACAAAACTCTATCAATGTTTTATTTAAAATATCCTAATTTCGAAATGGGAGAGCCATTTTTTAGGGGCTCTTGTGGGGGTGTGGAGGTAAACAGATTACTGGCTGCAGTGACATTCTTATTTTGAGATCGTGCCATATCCCAGGGAAAATGTGGAGGGGTTCCCTTGAGTTGGCAGGTCCAAGTTGGTGGGTGAAGAAGAGAGGAAAAAGAACAGGTAAGTAAGTAACCTTAGGGTGTAAGGGTCAGTGTGCATAGAATAGAGAACCCAGTGGATATAAAAAAAGAAAGAAAGAAATCAAGTCTCAGGATAGCATGGAAAAGCAGCAGAACAAAGAACCAGTGGGAAAGATTCCCACCTATTCCTTCTGCAGCAACACACCAAAACTGTATGTCTTTTTATAAGTGGTCTTCTCTACGTACAATATATTTGTAACTTCATTAAAGAAAAGTTTTACACTTCTGAAACGACTGTCAGAGAATACGAAAAATCTCCATGTTTAAAGCAGGCATTGCAATTACATCAAACAATTGGGCAGATATGCCAATTTCACTAGTACAGGTACAGGTAAACAATATTAATGCAAAATAACTACAAGTCTTGAGTATATCAGGTGTGGGGGGGAAAGTCCTTAAGTTCCAAAGCATTTCAAACCACAGAAAGGGTAAGTTTTTTTCTTTGCATCTCCACTGACTCTAAAAATAAGCCTTTACTATTTTCCAGATTATAAAAGAAATGTAAGTTCATTATTTAAAAAAATTCTAAAACTACACAAATACAGAAAGCCAACATTCTATATAACCCTTCCTTTTAGAGGTAACTAGTGTTTATCAGATGGGTAATGACCACTTTTTGATTACTTGAGACACGGTAATAGTAGAGCTGCTCTGAACAAGTTTATGCTAATTATTTCAATTTATCCTTTGAGCTGTTACCTTTCCTACTCCGCTGCTAAGGAAACAAAAAAGGAAAAAGAAAATTCAAAATACACGCTGATCCTCCAAAACAGGCAACACACAAATAAGATTAACCCCTGGGGAAAAAAAATCAAAGGTGACTGGGCACAACTGTTACACTAAGTGGCAGAAACAAGTATTATTTGATATTGAAAAATGGAGTAAAAGTAGAAAAAACACTAACCTTTCTTGTTTATTGTTCTCAATAATCAAAAATGGAGACAGCATCTTTCCCTTCAATGGAGACTGATGCAGCCTACTTAATTACCTGTGTTTTCTAGCTTTCAAAAAAGAATGTTGTACAACTGAGTTAGACTGTGGTGCCAGAAAGTAAGGAAATGCTCACAACATTGACAATGATGGGGGTATGTCAAAGAGACACAGGAGCCAACAAAAAGTTTGCAATTGCCAAAGCTAGAATATATTGAACAACAAAATAAATATTAGATTATAACCCAAAGTATAAAATAAAATATCCATGAGTCCATACTACTATAAATAAGCATTAAATAAAAAAGTAAATGGGGACAATACACACATTTCCCATGTAGAAGAATCTAAAATAATTTATATAAATCCTCTGCCTCCAAGAAGGAAGAACATAACTCCCTCCTCTCCACATGTGGCTGCATACTGACTTCCTTCTGAAGATTACAACATAAAAAGAGGGGGAAAAAGAAAAACTTCAATATCATGTTGGAGAAGTCTGACAAACACTTCCTCAGCCAGGTGATCACAGGAGGGATAAGTCATGTTGATACCATGTACTTTTAATATCATGTTATGGGACTGGTAATTTACCTCCATGGTCTTCCTCCCCAAAACCCATAACCCCACACTAGTCATGAGAAAAACATCATACAAACCCCAACCGGGGGACATTCTATGTAATACCTGCCCAGCACCCCTCAACACTGTCAAGGTCATCAAAATAAAGTCTGAGAAACTGTCACAGGGAAGAGGAGTCTAACAAGATGTAATGATTAAATGTAAGGTGGTATTTCTGGATGAGACCCTATGACAGATGTTATGATATCTTAATGTCATTTTTTTCTCTCTGATGACATGTCAGAATGACAACCAGGTAGTGGACATTGAAATGGAACTAATAAAACAAAATATTGGAAGTAATTAAGAATTTGGTATACTTAGAATGTTTTCATAACCATAGAACTATGCGGCTTTACAGTTTTCACTTTCAAGTTCTTATTTTGGTAAAAGACTGATATTGATAAAACACTTTATGTGTATTTTGCAGGGTTATTTTGGTCCATTTTAAGAGGAAGTGCTATTTCCATTTATCTTCTAAGCTTAAACCCAGTAAAATTGCCTGTTATCTCTTTCCTAAACCAATGAGAAAATTTTCAAGCAGTTTTCCTGCCATTCATATCATAATATGTGCAGATATTTTTGTGGAGAGGGATATCTATAATAATCGGAAAGCTTCAATTCAGATTAATTTTGTAACTTTATGTACACAAGTACTTTCTAGGCATTTATGATTTACACAAGACTGAGTGAGAAAGCACTACACTGATTAAATTAAATGATGTTGAGTTTGCAAGCTTCTTTTTTCACATAAAATAAATGGTATTTGCTATAATTACTTAACAAAAGCCAAAGGCACTTCAGATACTCCAACCCACCTGAGTATCTCTTTAAATTTTAAGAGTGCTTGCTACATAGGCAGTGTATTAGAGATATATGTTTCCTAGCCAGATTTTTTAAAAAACTGAAATCAAATTATATATTTTAAAAACAAGGTCTAGGGGCGCCTGGGTGGCTCAGTTGGCTGAGCATCCGACTTCGGCTCAGGTCATGATCTCATAGTTAGTGAGTTCAAGCCCCGCGTGAGGCTCTGTGCTGACAGCTCGGAGCCTGGAGCCTGTTTCGGATTCTGTGTCTCCCTCTCTCTCTGCCCCTCCCCCGCTCATGCTCTGTCTCTTGTTCTGTCAAAAATAAATAAAAATTTTAAAAAAATAAATAAAAAATAAAATAAAAACAAGGTGTAGTACCACTGTGGATTACTGTGGATCCAAAGTGAAAAACCAGCTTACCCATTTTCCAAAGAGGTCAAGAAGCATGAGTTCTGCTACCAGGCCTTCTCACCAACTTGAGACAGCATTAATGATAATGAGTTATTGAGGCCTGTTTTCTCAAGCTCGGATATTATTCTTCTGACTCCTTTACTGCTGATACTTACACAGTCCATTCGCCTGGTCCTAACAAGGGTGTTGTAAAGAGCACCCACAGTGCCCACATGCCCGGTACTAAAAAGGCCTGCAAGTGAAATCTCTTTGGTTCAAATATTAGAAATAATGGTACTTTCCCCAAACAATTTGTTTCCATTTGGTCTTATGAATTACATGAATCCCCCAAATCAATGAACCTTACAGTGGAAATAACTTCCTTAGAAGGTGTACCAGAATTGTGTGTCTTCAAACTGCTCTACTTTCTGATTATCTCTTCACTCTCCCAAAACCCATCCCAGTCCCTGTGAGAATCTCTTTAAGGAAAGAGAGTGTTTATAAATGGCAGTGTGGAGTGCTTATGAATGATGTACAGGCAGATAAAAGGACAAACCCCTACTCTTCCGCAATCATGTTTTCATCTTCAAGTCTGTTGACAGAATTTACAGCCAAATTACTAGAGTACTGCATGGTATAAATTTTGTGGAACCAAACTCAAGCCTCTTATTTTTCCTAAGCTTATATTCCCTTTGTGCTCTTATTTTAAGTTCATTTTATTTTAACTTATTTTAAGTTTATTTTCTGCATTACACACACTATTTTTTTTTTAAATTTTTAATGCTTTATTTATTTTTGAGAGAGAGAGCATGGGAAGGGGAGGGACGGGGGTGGAGTAGGGGGGGAAAGAAGATCTGAAGCAGGCTCTGCGCTGAGAGCAGCCAGCCCGATGTGGGGCTCGAACTCACAAACTGCAAGATCATGACCTGGGCTGAAGTCAAACGCTCAACCGACTGAGCTACCCAGGCGTCCCTGCAGCGTACACATTACTATAATCATCTTTTATCTCATAGAACAAAGTGGGACACAGATAATCTACAAATAAAGAATAGCTATGGTGGAGGGGGAGATGAATACCTGAAGAACTATATACACTTCCTAATACTATCTAGAAAAAAAAACCACATCTAAATGAAATATTGCAATAAAATCTAAGATCTGAATTGATCTCAATCAATCGATCTTCATTGTATTTGACTGGGAGAAAAATCAGCCTTTCAGTAGTTAAAAGTCTGAAATAGAAGCTATTTTAAAAGGAGAATTATTTTAAAATAAATATTTTAATATAAAATTAATGACTAATAAAGTATTACCACTGTAATAATAGGTAAGAATAATTGATATAACTTCAAAAACATGTTTAAGTAAACTTACTACTCATTCTGGAATTGCTGTTTACCTTAGAGATTTAACAAATATATATTTTTAAATTTTGATTAAAGTGGGTATTATATTTTCATAGGGAGCTCTGCCTACCACATTCCTGAGAAGTGTTTTAAAACATTGTCATAGAAGCAAGGTACACACAATAATGATTCACAAAGATAATCTCACCACACCCCAAACAGTTATCACACAAACATTATCAGTGGCACATCAAGAGAAGAATCAACTTGTAACTGAGATTTTGTCAGAGAGACAACAGATATGGAAGCCTGGCAACGCTGTATTCCTAACAATGCTGTTCTAAGACACACAATCACTTGAATGAGTAACGCAATGGGGGAAATTTTCTTTCAAACACTATGCAAAATAATACCTTTTTGGAGATGTCTGGAAAGAAAGAGACATGAGGCTAACATCATTATAGAAATTTTGCCTGGCTTCATTCATCCTGCTACTTATTCCCTTGATTACTTCACCAAAACCCCACTTATGTGACAGTTGATCATTCATCCCATTAGCAGTTGGTACATGTAAGAATAGTTCTGAGTGGTGTAGACTATTCTAGCAGTCACATAACAAAACAGAATTCTTATGTGTGTCAGGCAGGTAGAGTGGGTGGAATTGCACGTGGATGAAAGGAAGTACCTAGTCAGTGTGGCATTATTTGATTGCAGGTAATGTGACCTCCTTGAGTTATCATGTCATGAAAGATGAATAGTAAGAAAAGGAACATATTTTGTGTTTTTCAGTAAATTCTAGATTGGCACTCACTAATGCCTATTTATTTCCCCAAGTCACTTAGATCATCTTTGACTAGCTAGATATAATTATTCTAAAAATAAGGAATCAAGATTAGACCTACTTTTTCTCTCCCATGTAGTAAGTTTATAGATTAGAGAATTCTTATCAGCCCTTCCAAAATCCCAATAAAACTGAACTTAAATGCTGCTACAGGTTAGCTGCCTTAAGATTCACAGTCCAAGTTTATAGTTACCACTGATTTTCTTTTAATCTTAGGCTTATAAATACATACTAACAATGACTTATTTGGGTGATTATTTCAGATGCCCTAGAGAGAAACAAGCAATTCCACTGGTTTGATACTCCCTATAATTAATTAATTGAGTCTTAGGCTTTCCCCAGTTAGCACGTTCTCTTTGGGCTACTTAACATATTTTTTTAAAGTCATATTCTAGGTACCTGAAAATCATCATAATGCTAATATAAGAACTTGATAATGTAACTGTTGGTTATGGAAACATGACAAACTTCTACTTTGAAAGTGGAAGAAGTATATTATTCTTAGGACCAAGTTTCAGTACCTTAAAATGAGTTTCATATATTCAGTTAAAAAAGCAGAATCCCGATCTAAAAATTAAGACTTCTAATACTTTTGAGTGTTTACCTTTTATAAACTGCTTGTTTTTGTAAAGCAGTATGAACACACTTCTGAGAAACTGTCTTTATTTTATAGTGGTTCTCAAAATGTGGTCCCCAAACCAGCAGCATCAGCATTACCTTCTCAGCCCCACCCCCAGACCTTCAGAATCAGGAACTCTGGGGGTAGGGCCTGCATCCTGTTTTAACAAGCCCTCAAGGTGATTCTGAGGCACACTAAAGTCTGAGAGTCAATATTCTAAAATATAGCCGAATCACTAGAGGTTAAGTTTGTAATACTACATATTTATTTCAAAGGTTTTTTTCTTTAAAAATATGTTAATTTTTTCTAAAGAAAGATAAAGTGAACAGTGAAGTCCTTTGCCAGATTAGAGTTTAACCTAGAAAAAACTGGATTCATAATTGTTCTTACAGCTCCTAGCCTTAAAAACACTGAAAGAACCAGTCTTTAAATTCCACTGGAAAGAAACTATTGTTAACCAGTTGACTAAAATTAAGAACATGTTTAGAAACAATCTCCAATCACTTATTTCCAATCATTAGTAATCAACGAAACTTACGAAAGTAAACTGGGAAAAATGACAAGTTTTCAATTTGACATTTCAATACAGAAAAAAGTTACTCAAACACCTTCTCAGAGGAAACATGGGGGTTAGTACATGTTTTCTGAAGACAACAATAGCAGCATGACATCCTAGTTTTGAGACCCAAGGAACAAGACCTTCTACCTCTAAAGCCAGTCCTTAAGAGCTAGTCTTTAAGTAGGAAGAAAAACTATATGGAGAAAAGTATTTAAAAGTTAAGAAGGTATTATTAATAAAAATACTTCAATACTTAATCTAACATTTGCCACTGCAAACACAGTAAGATAATTTAAGAGTTTCTGTGCTACTTTAATATTAAAATATAATTTCGGGGCGCCGGGGTGGCTCAGTCGGTTAAGCAGCCAACTTCGGCTCAGGTCATGATCTCGCGGTCTGTGAGTTCGAGCCCCGCGTCGGGCTCTGGGCTGACAGCTCAGAGCCTGGAGCCTGTTTCGGATTCTGTGTCTCCCTCTCTCTGACCCTCCCCCGTTCATGCTCTGTCTCTCTCTGTCTCAAAAATAAATAAATGCTAAAAAAAACAACAACAACATAATTTCAAGCACAGTTGGTGTTAAACTCTACAATATTTCTACAGTTTGAGCAAAAAAAAAAAAAAAAAAAATGCCCAAGATCACATACACACCACACAAAACACTGAGCATAGTTTACTGTATCTTAGGTTTTTTATGGTATTGAAACATTTACAAGAGACTATGTAAATCAACCAAAAGAAATAAAATAACTTGGGTGGCAGAAAAAAAAAGAGAGAACTCATTGCTAAGTAAATGCTACTGCCAAATAACCTTTACTGGCTAATACCCATGCTTCAATTTTTCTCTCACTATAGTAAAACCAACTAAGAGGTGGCAATCAAAACAAATTCTGCAGTGTTTCCACCAAACTACTTTCTATTCAATGCCTCAAGCATGCTGTAAGGATAAAGCATTCAGTGCTGATGTCTGGCCATAATTCTTTTAAATTACATTATATATTTTCATTCTGTAGAAGCTATTTTAACCAATTCTCAGTTATCAACAAAAATTGGTAGCAGAGTTTTGAACAGCTAGCAAAATTAACTAAAATGATGTACTTTTCCCCCTATACACTACACCCTCTACTAAAGGAGCTTATTATGAACAAACGAAAATCCAAAATGCAAGCTGCAAAAGGAGCAAGGAACAAGGACACTAGGACTGAATTATGGGTAGGAGCGTGAGCCTGTGTGTGTGTGTGTTTGGCAGGGGAGACAAGAGAGAAAACTCAAAATAAGAACCCTTCCAATTTATATCCTTTTATTTTCTAGGTAAAAGGTTAGTACGGTGTTCCTGTCCCCTCAAGATGATCTCACATTGGGGCGCCTGGGTGGCGCAGTCGGTTAAGCGTCCGACTTCAGCCAGGTCACGATCTCGCGGCCCGTGAGTTCGAGCCCCGCGTCAGGCTCTGGGCTGACGGCTCAGAGCCTGGACCCTGTTTCCGATTCTGTGTCTCCCTCTCTCTCTGCCCCTCCCCCATTCATGCTCTGTCTCTCTCTGTCCCAAAAATAAATAAATGTTGAAAAAAAAAATTAAAAAAAAAAAAAAGATGATCTCACATTGCCAATTATTAATGATGAATTGGTGGCTCAAAAGAAAAACTCATCCTGAAAACGAAAGTTGTGAAAGTGTGTGTAAAATATGAGTCATGGAGACTTTAGAATTCCTATCTGTTCATTCTAGAAAAAAAAAAAATCAACCATCAGTTCTTTCTACATAAAACCATGGTGAAGGAAACTGATATTGGAAAAAAGAACCTAGGTGAAGACAGTTTGCATGGTCATGCTGAAACTCATTTCTAGCTCCTGGGCTACACTTGACCATTGTAACAAGCAAGACATCACCAACCTCAGTGTGGTAGTCATTAGAGCTTTTCAAAAACATTAATTCTCCTTCTCCTTCTGGGCACATGTGGTAGGATTTCCCCCCAGTCCCCATCTTACTGAACTCAGGTGTAGCTGCATAGCTTGCATTAGCTGCTAATAAATTATGAGCAGAAGTGATAGGTATCAGATCTGAGTAGAAGCTTTATGAGTCAGCATGTGCTCTACACCTTCCCTTTTCCCTCTGTCACAGTGACTGGCAATATTTCAGAAAATTATGCGGAATCCTGGAATAAGGATGACAATGAGACAGATGATCCACACTGAACATGCAGCATGAACAAGAAATAATTTGTTTTAAGCCATTGAAATTTGGGTTTATTTTTTTTTTAATTTTATTTATTTATTTTGAGATAGAGACAGAGACAGAGACAGAGAGGGAGAAAATCTCACAAACCACGAGATCATGACCTGAGCCAAAGTCAGGAGTTGGATGCTTAACCCACTCAGCCACCCGGGCGCCCCAGAAATTTTGGGTTTATGACTGCAGCATTACATAACCTACCCTAATGAATACTAATACAGTCTTTTATTTTCTCTGTACCATTAATATATTTCTTATTTAATTATTTTACAGAAAAGTTAGCCATTTATTTAGACACTCAGGTTTAGATTCTAAGCATCAGTTCAAAACAATGAAGACCCCCAAATTGAAAAAACTAAGAGCAGATTGTCAGTTATATTTAAATTAGGAAACTAAACGCATCATAAAAAACTACCATACTTTGGTACCTACAAAGTTAAGACCATGGACAACTAAATGCACTCACAAGGTGGTGGTGGGTTTTTGGTTTTTTTTTTTTCTGCTTAAATTTATTGGACTATGTGCCAGGCACTGCAATAAGTGCTTTTCAATGATTAGTTCATTTGATCTTTACAGAAGGCATGAAGAGCTTTAACAGCCTAGATCACAAAGCTAGCAAGTGAATGAAGTTGCAGAGTGAAACTCAAGAAGTCTTTCAGAGTTAACCCCCAAACCCAGTTATTTCTAACAGTTTATATAATTTCCTGTAACTCTATATCCATTTGTTCATTCTTTCATTCATTTACTAAGTATCTAGTGAGCAATTTACTATGTGTAAGGCCCTTTTCTCAGTGCTGAAACTATAACTGTAAACAAGATGTACAAGATCTTCAATATTGGGGCATTTTCATTCTGATGGAGGTTAATAAAGTAAACAGAGACATGTATCGGAAATTGTAGATACTAAGTGCTATGAAGGAATTAAATAACTATTGCTGTATAATTAACTACCCTGAAACTTGGGTTAAAATAACCACTTATTTTCTCACAGTATTATGGGTTGGCAACTTAGGTTGGGCTCAGTTGGACAGTTATTCTGCTCTACATGGCATTGGTTAGGCCAATCCATGTGTTCACAATCAGTTGGCAGGTTGTCCAGAGGCTGTCCGGTCCCAGATGACCTTACTCATATGTTTGGAGACTTAGTTGGGATGGCTGTGTCCCTGATCTTTCTTGCCCTCTTTTTCCCTCTCCCTCTCTCTCTATGTGGCATCTCATTCTTAAGGAGACCGATGTAGGCTTGTTCACAAGGTGGTAATTCCTCGAGAGTGACAGCATAGCCGCATGACCTCTTGCGCCCTTGCCCAGAAGTCCCACAATGTCACTTGTGCCACATTCTACTGGCCAAAGCAAGTCATACATAGAGCAAGCCCAGATTCAAAACGTGGGGAAACAAGACTCCATGTCCATATGAGAGGAACTGCAAAGAATCTGTGGCCATTTTTAATCCATTACCAAAGTAAATACGGTTGATGTAACTGAAAATGCAGGCAGAAGGTAGGAAAGCAGACTGGGGTTACTTCAGAAGAATTAGGGAAGGCCTCTGAGGTGCTGATAATGACCCTGCCATTTTAAGAAGAAAGAACATTAAAGGCTGAAGGAATAGCAAGTACAAAGACTTTAAGGCAGGAACAAGTTCAGTGTGTTTGAGGAACAGGAAAAATGCTAGTGTGCCCATTATTCATTGAAAGAAAAAACAACAGTACTATAATCCATGATAAGGAACTTGGATTTCATTCTAAGTGTAACTGAAAGACATTAGGGCAAGGGTGAAAAAGCAAGGAGACCACTTAGGAGTTTAGATGAGAGATGATGTGAATGGAGATGGAAAGAGATAAGATTATGGGATATATCTGGGGGTTATGACCAATAAAACTTGTCATCGGGGCACCTGAGGTTCAGTCAGTTAAGCATCCAACTTCATCTCAGTTCGCCTTGTGATTCATGAGTTCAAACCCCGTGCTGGGCTCTGTGCTGAAAGCTCAGAGCCTGGGGCCTGCTTCAGATTCTGTGTCTCCCTCTCTCTCTCTCTCTCTACCCCTCCCTTGCTTGTCTCTGTCTCTCAAAAATAAACATTAAAAAAATTGTTTTTAAGCAAACAAAAACAACAAAAAAACTTGTCAGTCAACTGGATTTGGAGCTAGTGAAAAAGAGCAATTGAGGCTAGAATCTTTGGTTTTTGACTTGAACAACTGGGAAGATGGTGGTGCCAATTACTTATTCACTTAAGCTCTAAAAAATACAAGTTAATTTCTACCTCTGGCTATGCAAAGCTTTTCCTCCGAAGACTTGTGGATTTATTTTATTTTATAATATTTTATTTATTTTTGAAGGAGAGAGAGAGAGACAGAGTGTGAGCAGGGGAGGGGCAGAGAGAGAGGGAGACACAGAATCCGAAGCAGGCTCCAGGCTCTGAGCTGTCAGCACAAAGCCCTACACAGGGCTCGAACCCATGAACCGTGAGATCATGACCTAAGTTGAAGTTGGAAGCTTAACCAACTGAACCACCCAGGTGACCCTTTCCTTAGAAGTATTTGTAAGAGTCAAAATAGCATGCTGTTGGATGGCTGTTAATAAAGAGATTCATGAACCTAAAACTACGCTAAAAAGATAAGTTTATTAAATTAAAAGACAATAAATGCAATTGAAGAAAATCCAAAATACTGTATCTTGCAGAAGGTAATGCTAAAGAGATACCAGTTCAAGTGAGTCAAGGGTTCAATGGAGCAAGAGTTCATACCTGATACTTTAGTCAAAGTTTAAAATTTAATCAAATTTAGTTTCTCCCAAATTACAACACATTCTGGAGAACTGAATGTTATGAAAACTGTTTTGCAATACTTATTAAAAAAATTTTTAGCCCATGTATTTTGGGTAAATGTTATTCTCTACTCTGACATTTGAAGTAAATTTTTTAAAAAAGAATCATATACAAATATAAGAATCACTGTTAATGGACAAGAAAATGCACAATATACTACAAATGTCTTGCTTAGATAACATACCTATTAGCCCAATTATGTTCCTAGCATTTATTGGCCTACAGACATATCCTCACATCTTAAAACAATATCTGACATGGAATAGGTGCTCAGTAAACAGTAACTGAATCTACATTGTAATTCCTGGCTAAGATGTTCTAACTGTCCTCAAAAAGGAGACTATATAATTAACCACTGGCCACCCAGAACCCTTCCCACTTTTCAAAATAAAAATACAAATTGGATCTTTTCTTCTTCTGAAAATTTGAAACTAAATATATATATTTTTAAGCAGGATATACTTTACATTTGAAAAATATCTACAAGATTAGTAACAAGTCTTATTTTCCCCAGATTTACTGAAGATTAAACAAATGAATCAGAAACAGTCAAAGGCAGTCCTATCTGAATCTATCTTCTAAATTATTGCTTATCATCTACCCATGACTATATCTCTAAATATTCAGAAACCATAAATGCAGGAACTAAAACTATAGAACTCTTAGAAGAAAACATAGGCATAAATTTTCATGATCTAGGATTAGGCAATGATATTTTAATTTTTTATGTATTATTATTTTTTTTTTAATTTTTTTTCAACGTTTTTATTTATTTTTGGGACAGAGAGAGACAGAGCATGAACAGGGGAGGGGCAGAGAGAGAGGGAGACACAGAATCGGAAACAGGCTCCAGGCTCTGAGCCATCAGCCCAGAGCCTGACGCGGGGCTCGAACTCACCGACCGGGAGATCGTGACCTGGCTGAAGTCGGACGCTTAACCGACTGCGCCACCCAGGCGCCCCTATTATTTTTTTTTTTAATTTATTTTTGGCAATGATTTTTTTTTTAGATATGACACCAACAATGACAGGCAACAAAAGAAAAACAATAGATAAACTGGACTTCATTAAAACTAAAAACTTTTGGGGGCGCCTGGGTGGCGCAGTGGGTTAAGCGTCCGACTTCAGCCAGGTCACGATCTCGCGATCCGTGAGTTCGAGCCCCGCGTCAGGCTCTGGGCTGATGGCTCGGAGCCTGGAGCCTGTTTCCGATTCTGTGTCTCCCTCTCTCTCTGCCCCTCCCCCGTTCATGCTCTGTCTCTCTCTGTCCCTAAAATAAATTTAAAAAGTTGAAAAAAAATTAAAAAAAAAAAAATTAAAAACTTTTGTGCTTCAAAAGACAATCTAATTGGGAGAATATATTTGCAGATCATTTACCTGATAAAGATCTAATATTCAGAATATATAAAAAATACAACTCAACAATAAAAAGACAAGTTACTATTAAAAAATAGAGTATTTTTTAAATGTTTATTTATTTACTTTTGAAAGAGAAAGACAGAGAGAATGAGAGAAAATGCAAGCAGGGGAAGGACAGAAAGAGAGGGCGACACAGAATCCCAAGCAGGCTCTCTGTTGCCAGTGCAGAGCCTGGGACAGGGCTTGAACTCACAAACCATGAGATCATGACCTGAGCCAAAATCAAGAGTCAGACACTCAACCAATGGCAACCCAGGTGCCACCCAACTAGAGGATTTTAATAGGTATTTCTCCAAAGAAGACATGCAAATGGCCAACAAACATAAAAAGATGCTTAACATCCTATGTCATTAGAAATGCAAATCAAAACCCACAAAAAATTCCACTTCGTATACACTAGAATGGTTATAATAAAAAAGACTGATAGTAACATGTTGGTGAGGATGCAGAAAAACTGGAACTCTTATATACTGTTATGGAGATGTAAAATGGTGCAGCTGCTTTGGAAGTTTGGCAGTTCCTCAAAAGTTTAAACAGAGAATTACCATATGACCTGGCAATTCTACTCCCAATTATAGATCCAAGAGAGCAGAAAACATGTCCACACAGTGCAGCAAAAGTGGTTCTAAGGAAGAAGCATATAGCAATACAGGCCTACCTCAAGAAGCAAAAAAAAAAAATCTCAACTAAACAACTTAACCATATACCTGAAGGAGCTAGAAAAAGAATAAGCAAAGCCCAAACCCAGCAAAAGGAAGTAAATAATAAAGATAAGAGCAGAAATAAATGATATACAAACTAAAAAAACAACAGAACAGATCAATGAAACCAGGAGCTGGTTCTTTGAGGAGATCAACAAAACTGGTAAACCTCTAGCCAGACTCATCTAAAAAAAATTGTAACAAGAGGAAGAGAGAGAGGATCCAAATAAACAAAATCACTAATGAAATATGAAATAACAACCAACACCATAGAAATATAAACAACTGTAACAATATTACGAAAACCTACATGCCAACAAATTGGACAACTTAGGAAAAATGAATAAATTCCTAGAAACATATAAATAAATAAAGCAGGAAGAAAGTGCAAATTTGAACAGACGAATTATCAGCAATGAAATTAAAGCAGTAATCAAAAAACTCCCAAAAAACAAAAGTCTAGAACCAGACAGCTTTACAGGCAAAATCTACTAAACACTTAAAAAAGAGTTAATGCCTATTCTTCTCAAACTATTCCAAAAAATAGGAGAGGAAGGAAAACTTATAAATTCATTCTATGAGGACAACATTACCCTCATACCAATACCAGATAAAAGATTAAAAGAGAGAGAGAGAACTACAGACCAGTATCTCTCATGAACACAGATGCAAAAATCCTCAACAAAATATTAGCAAACTAAATCCAACAAGACATTAAAAAAATCATATACCATGATCAAGTAGGATTTATTCTGGGGATGCAAGGGTGGTTCAATATTCACAAAACAATCAGTATAATATATCACATCAATAAAAGAAAGGATAATAAACATAAGGTCATTTCAATAGACGCAGAAAAAGAATTCAATAAAGTGTAACATCTATTTATGATTAAAAAAAAACTCTGCAAAGTAGGTCTACAGAGAATGTACCTCAACATACTAAAGACCTTATATGAAAAACCCACAGCAAACATCATACTCAAAGGGGAAAAAGAGAGCTTTTCCCCTAAGGTCAGGAACAAGACAAGAATGTCTACTCTCACCATTTTTATTCAACATAGTACTGGAAATCCTAGCCACAGCAATTTGACAACATAAAGAAATATAAGGCATCCAAATTGGTAAGGGAGAAGTAAAACTCTCATTATCTGCAGATAACATGATATTATATATAGAAAACCCTAAAGACTCCATCAAAAAACTACTAAAACTGATAAATTCAGTAAAGTTGCAGGATACAAAATCAATGTAGAGAAAGCTGTTGCATTTCTATACACTAATAAGGAAGCGGCAGAAAGTGAAATGAAGAAAACAGTCCCATTTACAATTGCACCAAAAACAATAAAAAATATCTAGGAATAAACTTAACCAAAGAGATTAAAGACCTGTACTCTGAAAGCTATAAAATGCTGATGAAAGAAATTCAAGAGGACACAAAGAAATGGAATAACATTCTATGCTTATGGGTTGAGGAACAAACATTGTTAAAATCTCTGTATTACTCAAAGCAATATACAGATTTAATGCAATCCTTATCAAAATGCCAACAGCATTTTTCATAGAACTAGAATAATCAATCCTAAAATTTGTATGGAACCACAAAAGACCCCAAATAGCCAAAGCAATCTTGAAAAAGAAAAAAAGGGAAGGTATCACAATTCCATACTTCAAAACTTACTACAAAGTTGTAGTGGTCAAAACAGTATGGTACTGGCACAAAAACAGACATGTAGATCAATGGAATAGAACATAAAACGCAGAAATAAACCCACAAATATACGGTCAATTAATCTTCGATAAAAGAAGAATGAGTATACAGTGGGAAAAAGACAGTCTCTTAAACAAATGGTGCTGGGAAAAGACAGCTACATGCAAAAGAATAAAACTGGACAATTTCTTACACCATACACAGAAATAAACTAAAAATGGACTAAAGGCCTAAATATGAGACCTGAAACCATACAAATCCTTGAAGAGAGCACATGCAGTAATTGCTCTGACATTGGCCCTAGCAACATTTTTCTAGATAGGTCTCTTGAGGCAAGGGAAATAAAAAGCAAAAATAAACCACTGGAACTACATCAAAATAAAAAATTTCTGCACAGTGAAGGAAAACAGTCAACAAAATTAAAGGGGAAACTACTGAATGGGAAAAGATACTTGCAAACAACATATCCTATAAAGGGTTAGTATTCAAAATAAATAAAGAACTGATATAACTCAACACCCCCAAAAAACAAACAATCCAATTAAAAAATGAGCAGAAGACATGAATAAACATTTCTCCAAAGAAGACATCCACGGGAGCCTGGGTGGTTCAGTCAGTTAAGCATTGGACTCTTGATTTCAGCTAAGTCATGATCTCATGGTTGTTGAGATTGAGCTGCACTTTGGGCTCCACACTGAGAGTGGAGTCTGCTTGGGATTTTCTCTTTCCCTCTCTCTCTGCCTTTCCCCTGTTCGTGCACTCTCTCTCTCAAAATAAATAAACATTCAAAAAAAAAAAAAAAGACATCTAGATGGCCAGCAGACACATGACAAGATGATCAACATCAGTCATCATCAGGGAAATGCAAATCAAGTTACATGAGATATTTCCTCACACCTGTGAGAATGGTTAAAATAAAAAACACAAGAAACAGCAAGTGTTGACGAGAATGTGGAGAAAAAGGAAGACTCTCACACTGTTGACGGGAATGCAAACTGGTGCAGTCATTGTGGAAAACAGTATGGAAGTTCCTCAAAAAATTAAAGTAAAAACTACCCTGTAATCCAGTAATTGCACTACTGGGTACTTACCCAAAAAATACAAAAAAACACTAATTCAAAAGGATACATACACCCCTATGTTTACCGCGGCATTATTTACAATAGTCAAACAGAAGCAGCACAAGTGTCCATCGACAGATGAATGGATAAAAAAGAAATGGTATATATATATATATATATATATATATATATATATATATATATAAAAATGAAATATCATTTAGCCAAAAAAAGAATGAAATTTGGCCCTTTTCAACAGCATGGACAGAGCTAGAGAGTATAATGTGAAAATGAAATAAGTCAGAAAAAGACAAACACCAGGGCACCTGGGTGGCTCAGTGAATTAAGTGTCGGACTTTGGCTCAGGTCATGATCGCGCAGTTTGTGCATTTGAGCCCCACATTGGGCTCTCCACTGTCAAGCATGGAGTCTGTTTCAGATCCTCTGTATCTCTCTCTTTTCCCCTCCCCTGCTCATGCTCTCTCTCTCTCTCTCTCAAAAGTAAACATTAAAAAAATCTTGCATTAAAAAAAAGAAAATAGAGATAAAGACAAATACCATGATTTCACTCATTTGTGGAGTTTAAGAAACAAAACAAAACAAATGAGCAGAGGGAAAAAGAGAAAGACAAACCAAGATACAGACTCTTAACTACAGGGAACAAATTGATGGATTTACCAGAGGGGAAGAGGGAGTGGGTAGGTGAAATAGGTAATGGGAATTAAGGGGTGCACTTATCATGAGGAAAAAAATTTTTTTTAATTAAAAAAAAATTTTTTTAAAGGGTAGTTCACTAAATATTCAGTTTGCTAGCTGGATTCAGCTATTTTATTTTCTCCAAAATGACTTGCTTGTCTAGATTTGGCCCCTGAATCAAGATTAAACTTTCTAAAGGGTCATTACCTTAAAAGGTCATTTAATCTTATACCCATGCCTTGGGGGTGCCATTCAGGAAGGTAATTCTTCAATGTCATTAAGAGTTCTCTGGAGATCATGACCTGAGCCAAAATCAAGAGTCAGAGGCTTAACAGACTGAGCCACCCAGGTACCCCTTTTTATGTGCTCTTTTAAGGTGCTTCCATCTCAAATATTTTATTTTTTTAACTGTTTATTCAAGTTTATTTATTTGAGAGTTTTGAGAAAGTATGTACATGAGCGAGGGAGGGGCAGACAGAAAGGGAGAGAGAGAATCCCAAGCAGTCTCTCTGTGCTGTCAGTGCAGAGCCGGAAGCAGGGCTTGATCTCAAGAACTGCGAAATCATGACCTGAGCCAAAATCAAGAGTTAGATGCTTAACCAACTGAGCCACCAAGACACCCCTCAAATATTTTTAAATGGGTAGTTCTACACCTTTTAGAATTTCGTTTTTACTGAGAGCTTTCAACAACTGTGAATTAAAATGCAGATATATAGTCATTACACAGTTGAAGCTCAATTAGGTAAGAAAATGGAAAAACACTGCAAGGAAATAAAACACTGACAATGATTATTGTTGAATGATAGGGCTATATATAATTTTATTTACTGTAATTTCCAAATTTTCTACATGCATTACTTTTATAATCAGAGGAAACTAAAATTTCTTAAAATCATCACATTAGGGGCGCCTGGGTGGCTCAGTAGGTTAAGCATCTAACTTAGGCTCAGGTCATGATCTTGTGGTTCTTGAGTTCCAGCCCCGCATTGGGGTATCTGCTGTCAGCACAGAGCCCGCTTTGGATCCTCTGTCTCCCTCTCTCTGCCCTTCCCCCACTTGCTCTCGCTCTCTCTCTCTCAAAAATAAACGTAAAAACATTTTTAAAAACATCATTGCATTTAAAATTTTTCTTAAGTTTTTGGTAGTACTGCCTTCAATTCTCAATTATTATTTGAATACCTGACCTAGATTCAGTCTAATACTAAGGCAGAGTTTTGTATTTTAATTCTATTTACATAGATGATACGACGGAAAAAAACTGCCAAATAAGGGTCTACTGAAAGCAAGAATTACGGTTCCAGATAGGAAATCAATCTGAATAGTAATCACAATAATAGTTACACCTATTAGATACTTACAATGTGCCAAACGCTTACATATATTAACTCATTTATTCTTTATAACATCTTTGTGAGATAGGTACTATTATTATCTCCATTTTACACACTGGGAAACTAAGGCACAGAGAGGTTAAGTAATTTGTTCAAACCATGAAAGCTACTGAAAGTGGAAGAACCAGAACTAGAATTCAAAAAGCCTGACTCCGGAATCCTTATTCTTAACTTCTAAGCTAAAATTCTATTTACAAGGTTAACAGAAAAACTGGGAAGCTAGTTCTGACAACCTACAAAGTGTTAAAGAATAAAACTAAGCCACAAGAGGGTCTGACAATAGATATAAAAAAAAGGGGGGGGGGAGAGAGGCCTATGAGAAATATGATATATCTGTATTTTTTTAAATATAAATCTCTAGATTCGGAGATTTGAGAAAAAACTTGAGAAGGAAATTTTTTCCTTTTTCCTTATTCAGGTGGCATCTCTAAGCTGAGAGCCTCTGAGCTGCAGTTTCCCAAATATAATACCAATGTACTGCTACAAGATAAGGGTGCTTTTACGAGCTGAGTAATAACAGTTACCTGTCCACATAAAGTGTTGTTAACATTAAATTATTTTAAGAGTGAAAGCTAAAAGTGGTGGCAGATGCCTATGATTTCACAGGTTAATCTGTGTTCTTTGCCTCTTGGTTTGCCAAAATCTGCTAAGATCTTTCCAAATGTAAAAAATGTTCTCCTATAGGGGCACCTGGGTGGCTCGGTCGGTTAAGCGTCCAACTTCGGCTCAGGTCATGATCTCGTGGTCTGTGAGTTCGAGCCCCGCGTCGGGCTCTGTGCTGACAGCTCAGAGGCTGGAGCCCGTTTCAGATTCTGTGTCTCCCTCTCTCTCTGCCTCTCCCCTGTGAATGCTCTGTCTCTCTCTGTCTCAAAAATAAATAAATGTTAAAAAAAAAAAAAAACTCCTATAATACTAGGGGATGTATCCACTACAGCATTTTCAACATGTTACTTTCCCCAAAAATGTTCACCCAATTTGGGCTATATATTTCTGGCAAGCCAATTTTTACTGCTTTGTGTGAAGCTGAATGTCAAATAAAAGGTAAACAAATACAAAACTTTACACAGATTAGCTGAGGAAGTTCTGATTTTGAGCTCCACCATGTACTAGTGATAGTAATTTTATGCTTCATTTTCTGGCTTTGCCCTTTTCAATATTGCTGCCTCAAATAACCCTTCAAGTACCTAAAGGAAAAAAATATTTTCAACTTGCTTTTGTGTTTTTTAAAAATAAAGGATTGAAAAGCACATACTTGACCATAAAAATGTAGGCATAAAGGATAGACACATAAAGAAATTTCTGTAAATCAACCTCGTCCTTGGTACTTGTAAGCTTTTCTGAGTATAAATGGCCAAACGGGACTAGTCGCATCTCTAAGAAAAAGCTTTTAAATTGGCAGTAATTTTTAAGAAATAACACAGATTAACTACAGATGAATGGCCATAGATTGCCAGCAGTAAGAACCACAAGCTTGAAATCCAGGAGCTGTCTACAATTTAATTCTGATGTTATGACTGCTTTCTACAGATTTACTATACAAAATTGGCTTCACTTTTCTAGTATTCTAATCTATAAAAATGAGGATTAAAATAATTGCTATAGAGTATAAAAATTGCTATAAATTATATGTAAAATTTTATATAACTGCTATTAAAAATCATGATATTCCTATTAGAAACTACAGGACACTTATAAACTTATAGAACAAATGATTACCTTACAAAAAAAGAGCTGGTTAGATTCATTTATGAACATACTATGTTTGGAAAAAACAAGTATGGGTATATTAACATCTCTTAGTTTATGTTGAAAATTTTCAAATAGAGGAATGTGACTCACAGGGAAATGACAGAGTAACCCCAAAGAAAGAGTAGAGATGTAGAAGGTTAGTTAAAGGTTATATAAGAAAAAAGGCTGAGACTGAGGGTGGTGCAGTTGGTTAAGTGTCTGACTTCGGCTCAGGTCATGATCTTGCAGTTCATGAGTTCGAGTCCCACCTTGGGCTCTGTGCTGGCAACTTGGGAGCCTGGAGCCTGCTGTGTCTTCCTCTCTCTCAGCCCCTCCCCCACTTGTGCTCTCTCCCTTTCTCTCTCTCTCTCTCAAAAATAAACATTTAAAAAATTTTCAAGAAAGAAAGAAAGAAAGAAAGAAAAAGGGCTGAAATGGCCCTCTACTACATGGCTTTTTAATCACTCTTGGCCAGCCTATAAGAGTCACTTTCTTGCCAGAGATGAAAACAGTGAATCTTAGATAAGTGGTTGGTTACTGTGACACCTTTAGGAGCTTATTTTTAGAGGAAGCAAAAATGGGGAGTTAACACATCCAAGGAAGATCACAAATAAGTACACTAAATATTTCTAGAGATTTGGAATAACAAAATAAAACTTGTACTTACAACTTGAGATTCACGAGCTTTAGGAAATGTTTTGGCAACATTGAGCCCATCAATGACGATATCAAAAGGAGGACAGCATTTTACAAAGTTCTGAAATCTCTCAAGTTCCTAAAAAAGAAAAGCCAGATAAAACAATAAAACTTAGCAAGGGCTTTATCATAAACACACTGTTATGACTTTTATTATTGTTCTGATAAGTAAATATATTCATCCCTTAAAAATACACACAAAAAGGGGCACCTGGGTAGCTCAGTTAATCACCCGACTTCAGGGTCTGGTCATGATTTCAGTTTGTGGGTTCAAGCCCCGCATCGGCCTCTGTGCTGACAGCTCAGAGCCTGAAGGCTGGTTCAGATTCTGTCTCTCTCTCTCTCTGACCGCTCCCCTGCTCTCTCTCTCTCTCAAAAATAAAAAAATAAACATTAAAAAAATTTTTTAAATGCACACAAAGATACTTTCAAAATGAAATCCAAAAAGACCAGACTAATAAATGCAACCACATGTAATTAACTGATATACCTTATAATCTCATAGCACTGTACACTTCCTAGAGTACTTTCACATGCTATTTCATTCGATCTGCACCTAGCTATTGCCTACTAAACTGACTTACATGGTAGTCATGATGAGAACGAAATGTCAAAATCTCTATATCCTGTTCTGTATGCCAAGGAGAAGTAAACCTCAGGTATGTCAGTCTACTAGTGCAACTGTGTTGAAAGAACAAGGCTCTACAATAGCTCTTTGGTCATCAAGAGGTTTTTATTTACTTCTGGCTATTTTGAAGAGTTGGGTTATTCAACAAATATTTGTGGGGCATCTACTGTGTGCCCAGCAGTTACCAGACAGATAAAACTCTAACTTAGTGGAATCTGCATTTTAGTGGAAGGAGACATAAAATAAACACATAAGTTAATAAATTATATTAAATGTCAAATGTGATGAGTGCTATGGAAGGAAGAAAAGGAGGAGAAGGAGCTCCATTTCTGGTAATGATGGAATAGTCTGTCCTGGACTATGAGATAATATAAATTTTACATAAAAACCAACTATTTGAAGATACTAGACAATGACCGAAAGCAGGCAGAAATTAGAGGAAATGCAAAATGTGAACGACAGTATGGTGTTTTATTATTATTATTCTTTTAAATCTTTTTTTGAGAAAGAGGGAGAGAGAGCATGCACAAGTGAGGGAGAGGCAGAGGGAGAGGGAGGGAGAGAATCCCAAGCAGGCTCCATGCTGAGCATGGATCTCGATGCAGGGCTAGATCTCATGACCTTGAGATCATGATCTGAGCCAAAATCAAGAGTCAGACACTTAACTGACTGAGCCACCCAAACTTACAGTTTTAAAATAAGTCATAAGGATGTAAAGTACAGCATAGGAAATATAATCAATAATACTGTAGTAACTTTGTATGGTGACAGATGATAACTATACTTACCTCAGTGAGCATTTCATAATGTATATAAATGTTGAATCACTATGTTGTACACCTGAAACTACTATAATGTTGTATGTCAACCAGGCTTCATTTAAAACTAAATTAATTCGGGGCGCCTGGGTGGCGCAGTCGGTTAAGCGTCCGACTTCAGCCAGGTCACGATCTCGCGGTCCATGAGTTCGAGCCCCGCGTCGGGCTCTGGGCTGATGGCTCAGAGCCTGGAGCCTGTTTCCGATTCTGTGTCTCCCTCTCTCTCTGCCCCTCCCCCGTTCATGCTCTGTCTCTCTCTGTCCCAAAAATAAATAAAAACGTTGAAAAAAAAATTTTTTAACTAAATTAATTAGGGGCGCCTGGGTGGCACAGTCGGTTAAGCGTCCGACTTCAGCCAGGTCACGATCTCTCGGTCCGTGAGTTCAAGCCCCGCATCGGGCTCTGGGCTGATGGCTCAGAGCCTGGAGCCTGTTTCCGATTCTGTGTCTCCCTCTCTCTCTGCCCCTCCCCCGTTCATGCTCTGTCTCTCTCTGTCCCAAAAATAAATAAACGTTGAAAAAAAAATTTTTAACTAAATTAATTAAAAATAAAATAAAACAACCACTAATCCATATGCATGCTTTCATTTCTCACTTGACTTCTTTAGCTTTTCTATCCTTGCCAACTCCAGTTGTATGGGACCAACCTCTTTCCTTTCTACTCAGCATAACACTTTTTAAAAATTTCTTTGTTCAAATATATTTCCTGAAAAATGTTTAGAAAGTTCCAACTAATATCAAAACTAAATAAAGTTGCAATAGGAATACTGTTTTTTATAAATGGAAATAAAACTATCAAGGAGAATTAAAACAGTTTGCATACAATATGACCATTTCTTGTTTTGGTCTGAATGAACCAAGGGAAACAAAACAAGTGCATTAAATTCAGGTTTCACTAATTAACATGGAAAAGATTTCCCACTATACTTCCAATATATCATTGTGGTGTTGCTCTTAGTACTATGTTGTATTCACCTCAGGAGTAATGACAAAGCAAGGCAGTTCACCATGACTGGCAAAATGGACATTTGGAAAATCAAGAGTCAAACTAGATAACTTACAAAGTCCCCTTCCAGTTCCAATATTCTATGTTAACAAGACTTGGAAATCCCTTAAAATCACAGAATGAAAAAGGTTATACTTGTGATGGTTTGTTTGAAAGGTGAGTCTCAGGAACCTCTGTGCAATCATAGAATGTGTAGTAAAATTCCATCTGGAGATTTAGCCTCCTGATCCGTATCTAATACACAGAAAAATTTTAAATGTCAGATTGGGCTTTTCCCTCATTGCGAAATCTCCATTTACTAAATATTACCAGTCGAGGAGTAACACTTTATTACTTTGTAATACTTGCTGTGTGTATCCAAGATGCTCACTTTTCAAACTAAACAAGTTTATATGTTGTTGCACTCAAAAGCCACTGAGCAGATCATGCTGATAAGGCATGACAAAGAAAGAGGTGACCTACTGAGACAGCATATTAACTATGGCATAGGCCTATACAAATCTGCAAGCTTAAGTGTTTTAATGGAGGGTAAATTTAAATTATTTCTTTCTAGTGCTGCTGCTGGGATTGTACTTGATTCTTGATTAGATTGGCTAATGATTTAAAGTATGAAAATCCACCAATCTTTTGATCATTTGTTTCTTGACTAACAAAAGAAGTTCTTTTGAAAAAAATTTATTGATACATAATTCATATACCATATAATTCACTCATTTGAAGTATAGTAAAACCTTGGTTTGTGAGCATAATTCCTTCCAGAAACACGCTTGTAATCCAAAGCACTTGTATACCAAATCAAATTTCCAGAACCATTGGCTCAGTTGTGATCATGCCATCTCAGTTTTAATCATGTGATCACGCCATTCGGCATCACTTATTTATTCATGTTGCAAAACATCGTTCGTTTATCAAGTTAAAATTTATTAGAAATATTTTCTTGTCTTGCAGAACACTTGCAGAACAAGTCAGTTGCAATTCAAGGTTTCACTTGTATACAATTCACAGGTTGTGCAACATTACTACAATCCAATTTTAGTTCTGTCTTTCCTACTAGAAACTCCATGCTCAGCAGTCAATCCCCATTCCACTACCTTACCACGTGGCAAACTGAATTATACAAATATATAGTCTTTTGTGATTGACTTCTTTCACTCAATATAATATTTTCAAGGTTCATTAGTATTGTAACATAAATGAGTACTTCATTCCTTTCTATTGCCAAATAATATTCCATTGTATGGATTATACCACATTTTATTTATCCATTCATTAGTTGATGGACATTTGGATTATTTCCACTTCTTGGATATTACACACGATGCTGCAATGAACATCTGTATACAAATTTTAGATGTATGTATGTTTCATTACTCTTGGGTATACATCTAGGAGGGAAACTGTCATGAGCTACCATATGTAATAATAGTAACTCTCTGTTTAACTTTTTGAGGAACTGCTAGACTGTCTTCCAAGTAGCTATACCATTTTACATTCCCAACTACAATGTACAAGGCTTCCAATGTCTCGACAGCCTCACCGATACTTGTTATTTTATGTGTTTTTTATTATACTCATATTTTCAGATGTGAAATGGTACCTCAGTGCGGTTTTGATGTACATTTCCCAAATGACTAATGATGTTGAGCATCTTATTGTGTGCTCATTGGCCTAAAAGGAATTCATTTGTGTAACATATAGGCTTTACAAATTCAACATATATTTCCTTCAATAAAAAGTCACAACTTCTATCATCTTTACTCATTTTACACTTCTAGGCTTAAATCTAAGAGGTGTTACTGCATAGGAATTACAAACACCATAACTTGCAATAGAGATTGTTAGCTCAAATGTCTACAAGGACCAGGCAGGTGACCTAAATAAGTAAAATGGGCCAAGTCTATGAAAACACAACAGAGCAGGCAAAATGATAAATAGCAAATAGTATAAGTCTCATGGTCCAAGATTCTATAGAAAGAAGTAAAGGCTGACAAACTGGAGAATGTAGGTCCCTTACAAAGGAGTAGCCCAGTGCTCAGTCCAGCTAATTGCTGCCACATGAAATAAATACCCAGGGCTAGGAGATTTAATTTTTCAAGGAAAATAAAAAATCTGGCATTTTGAAACACAGTTAAATAACTATTAAAAAGAATAAAATACAAAGAAGCTCAAACAAAAAACATTTTTGGGCTAGATTCCACCTGCAGACCACAAGTTTATAATACATTCACTTGGTCAGTCAATAGATTTTCATTGAGCATGTGTTATGTGCCAAATAATATTCTTCTTCCTAGGAACAGAACAGAATAGTGAACAAATTCACTAAGCTAAAGAAATTTATATATTAGTAGAGGAAGCAATACCAAGTTAACAAATAGATATTTAATTTTAGGTAGAGCAAAGTGCCTTGAAGAAAATTTAATCAGGGCAGGGTGTTAGCCCAACTCTTCCAAGCCCCTCTCTACTTTAGATATGGTGAAAGGAAAAGGTCTTTCTAATCAGGTAACATTTAAACAAAGACTTGAATGAAGTGAAGGGGTCAACAACCATGCTTCCTCTGAGGGAAGAGCCTTTTAGGCAGAGGAAAGAACAACCAAGGCCCTTAACTAAACACCAAAAGCTTTGAACGTTTGATGATTAATGATTAGGCAATTTGAAAGTTCAAATAACTATAAAGTTTTTATGTATTATGTTTTGAGTTTAAGTTTTAAAAATTCAATTCTTGTTTATTACTACAATATGGGAAAGAGGAAATAAATGTAAAACAATTCTAAAACAGCTAATCAAAAGTTTTAAATTCTGTATCATATCCAATTTCTTATTTGAAACAAAGAAGCAGAATTGATATTTATTGTTTTGTAGTTGTTACCTAATCATAAATGAGTAGCAAAATGATCCAAATATGTGCATCAAAAAAAGAAATAAAAGAATGGGACAGCATATACATTACACAGATGATTCCAGCACCTGCCATCAAAGATCTGACTTCCTAATTATAAATGACTCTCACAATATACATGGCAATAGAAATCGACTCTTCTATTTATTACTCCTCCTACATTATGGATGAGAAGGCAAAGAGGTTAAGCAACTGATTTTTCTCAACAAATGATATTCCAAGAGGTGCTAAAACTTCTCTTTTACCTTTCTACCTAGAAGAGGTTAAAACTCTTCAATTTTTTGAAATGATGGTCCATATGTTTATAGCAGTTTACTTAGGAGACTTTGATATAAACCTCACCAGGAAATTCAAAACAGATCTCTCTCATTTATTGTATTGAGTTAACATCCTCCTCTACAATGGCAACTCAGGGGAAACGGGACTATAACAATGTATACTCAAAACTTTACATCATAAAAGAAACAATGAACTCAACATGTTAATTATATCCAATGTACTACAACAATCATTATATTTTCCAAAGATTAGAAGAAAGGGAGTATTAAAACAACTGGCTTTAGTCATAACAGATATGGAAAAACAGGGGAATACCAGCTATTTTGGTGGGAAGCACTGTTCTTAACATGGAACCACAATAAAAAATCCATCTCTGCATCTAATGGACAAATTTCTTTGCATACCTTCTTTACCTCATGAGATACAAATAAGTGCGAAATAAAAAGAACACTAAAATGATTGCCTTACTGTAGCCAAAGAAAAATGAAATTGTATGTCTAGAAATCTAACAGTCTTGCAATCTAACAACTAATAGTCTTAGAAAGCTTACACTCCCTTAATAACAAGTTATATTTTAGGAGATGTTTTTCATTTAGTAATTATAGCTAAAACTACTATACTATGCTACTCTGTTTTTAAATACTTACAATCTTATCTGAGTTTTCTGATTCCAGAAAGATGAAAAAAAAACCCCAACAAACCCTTTCTGCCAGAAGTTTCTAAAAGGCTGTGTAAAATACAACAAAAATACCTATGCATGGTTGAACTTGAAAGAGAGAAAGAAAGAAAGAAAGAAAGAGAAAAAGAAAAAGTCTCCCAGTGCCACAGATGAAGCCAAATCTGAAATTCAGAATGGTAAGGATAAAAATTGATGCTAATGTTGTCTAGGAGACAAGAAAAGAAATGGAGTGGGTATTAGCAAACAGGAGCCTGGTTTCTGATACCACCATGGAACCTGGAGATATATCAAACCTTCCAAATGAAGGGAGAAATTAGAAGTGAATTCCCGAATAAAAGAGGAACTTTACAGATGGGAACACTGATGTCAAAACACAATACACCACGCTTTCTATCTCTACCAGGGATCTAAGTAGGGGGAAAAAAATCCCTGAACAAAAAGAAACTCCAGGTTTGTGTTTTAAATGTGTTTTAAAATGTTCCACTGAGAAATTACATAAAAACTAGTTCTGATCCAGAGGCGCCTGGCAGGCTCTGTCAGTAGAGCATGTAACTCTTGATCTCAGGGTCATGAGTTCAAGCCCTATGTTGGGAGCAGAGCTTACTTTAAAACACGCACGCGCGCGCGCGCACACACACACACACACACACACACCTGGTTCTGATCCAGTAACATCTCTTGGACACTTGGCAGAAGCAAATACCAAACCTCTCCAGAGAGATAATACCGATAATCTAGGCAACAAAGGGACACTCATAGAAAGAGCAAGTCCTTCTAAAACCGAACTCACCAATTTACAAATTAAAAAACACAAGAGTAAACAATCTACCATGTGGGAGTCTTCTGACACACCGAAGGATTAATGTCCAAAGAGTTCAGGAAAAAGGAAAAATGGAGAAACCTAAGAGACAATATAAAATATGTAAAAATAATTAAAATGTACAAAAAGAATCAAAACTGTAAGAAAAGAAAGAGACCATGAAAAAAATGAAGAAAACAATTTGAAACAGAAGTTCTAAAATTAACATCCTAAAGTAACTAACTGAAACTAAACGGATGGGAGAAAATCCAAATGTCCATCAGTTGGTGAATGAACAAACTCTGATGCATTAACACACTTAAATACACTCAGCAATGAAAAATAACTGATACATGTAACAAAAACTCAAAAACACTATATTTAAACCTAAATCTAATATATTGTAAAAACAAATACACAGCATTATTTTAAGTGAAAGACAAACAAAAACATTACAGATTATATGATTCTATTTATACGCAACTATTAGTAAAGACAAAACTACAGAGACAGACAGCAGCTCAGTGGTTGCTGGGGTTATAGGAGTAGGAGCAGGGACTGACCTCCAAAGGGCATGATGAAAGTTTTTGGTGAAAGAAGTATCCTAAAGCTGAATCATGGTGGTAGCCACACAAGTATATAAATTTACTCAAAATCATTGAACTGTTCACTTAAAATGGTGAATTCTGTGGTCTGTAAATTATTGAAACAATAGGGGAAAAGCCCAGAAATGAATGGGTAGAGAGAAGAACAGACACATATGAGGTAAGAAGTAGTGAATTAGAAGATAGATCTAAAAATGTTACCCAGAATGCAATTCAGAAATATAACAAGATGAAATAATATGAAAGAAAGAGTAGGAGCACCTCAGTGTCTCAGTCAGTTCAGTGTATGACTTCAGCTCAGGTCATGATCTTGAGGTTCGTGAGTTCAAGCTCCCACATTGGGCTCACTGCTGGAAGCCTGTCAGCTCAGAGCCTGCTTTGGATCCCCTGTTCCCCTCTCTCTGCCCCTCCCTGACTTGTGCTCTGCCCAACATAAATATTAAAAGAAAGAAGGAAAGAAAGAAAGAAAGAAAGAAAGAAAGAAAGAAAGAAAGAAAGAAAGAAAGAAAAAGAGTAAGAGACATAGAGGAGAGTGAAAGGGTCTCACAAATGTCTAATGGGAATTTCAGGAGAGGCAATATTTGAAGATATAAGGGCTGAGAATTATTCAGAAGTGATTCAAGATATGAAACATCAGATTCAGGAAGCTCAGTGAATCCCAAGCAGGAAAAAAATACATTCATAATACATATCATAGTGAAACAGAAGTGAAAACAATTTTAAAGAGCAACCAGGAGGATGGAGATGATATACAGAACAAAAATTGGACTGATAGGGCACCTGGCTGGCTCAGTTGGAGGAGTGTGCGACTCTTCATCTTGGGGTCGTGAATTTGAGCCCTATATTAAGTGTAGGGATTACTTAAATAAAAAACTTAAAAAAAAAATTGGACCAAAGCAATCTTCTCAATAGTAACTAAAATAGAGACCAGAAGATATTGCAATACTATCATCAAAGTGTTGAGGAAAGACATTAAATTCCATGTAATTAAACTATCATTCAACTAGACATTTACAGACAAAGAATAAAATAGTTTACCACTCTCATCCTGTCACTGAAAGGATGGTATTCAGGAAGATGGCCAACAGGAAGTTTGGGGTTCGGTGAGAATGTGAGGGCTAGAGCTATATATATCTTTGAGTCATTGGCACACAGGTGCTAAAGAAAACCAGAGTGGGTAAAATGGCCAGAAAGAATGGGTAGTGTAGCAAAAGCAGAAGCAGAAGTTCAGAAACAACAAAAACTCAGGGGATAGAGGACATATTTTATTATTGTTTATTTATTATTGAGGACAAATTCAGTTGCATTTATGAAGAAAGAGACCTGGCAAAAATAAAAGAAATGCAAGAAAAAACGAATTGCAACTGCAGAATTTAAATCTCCATGAAAAGCCATAAAGATTAGATTAGTAATTTACCAGAACATGGATTTGGTGAACCAACTTTGAGAAATTCTACAAGAATGCAGAGGAAAAGAACTAAAAGAAAATGTTAAGAGAAAAAAACATTATAGATACAAAGGACAGAGAACAGAGACAACTTAAGCCTCACAACAATGAGGAATAAATCAGACAAAAAGATGAGAACTGGGGTGCCTGGGTGGCTCAGTCCGTTAAGTGTCCAACTTCGGCTTAGGTCATGATCTCACAGTTCATGGGTTTGAGCCCCATGTTGGGCTCTGTGTTAACAGCTCAGAACCTGGAGCCTGCTTCAGATTCTGTGTCTCCCTCTCTCTCTCTCTGCCCTTACCCTGCTCATGCTCTGCCTCTCTCTGTCTCTCAAAAACAAATAAATGTTAAAAAACTTTTTTAAAAAGAACAAAAGATGAGAACTAATCATTAAAAAAAAATCTTTCCTAATATTAAACAAAAAATCTAAGTCTTTAAGGATTCATGAAATTCAGGGAAACGTAATGAAAAAATTCACCTAGTCCTCTTCTCACAAAATTTTTAATTTTGAGGTTGAAGAAAAAATCCTATATACATCCAAGTCAAATAAGAGTTACAGAAAGACTTTTATAGGGTTTTCTATGTGACAAGCAGATCATAAAATAGAGAAAAACAAGAATTCTAAGCGCTTTTCATATATTAACTTTCTCCTTCCTAAAAAATGGTTAGGAACTTAACACATTAGGAAAATGAAAGCACAGAGAAGTTAAGCCAGTCACATAACTAGTAAGTGGTGGACTTGGGATTTAAAACCTAGAAGTCCATGCTCTCATATGTTCTACAACAGCTCAGAGAAACCAAAATCAAGCTGGCAACCACAAAAGCCAGAAGACAACCAAATGACTATGTTTGAAGATGGTGGAGTAGTCCTCAGAAAGGCCTGAATCCCACAGCACCTGCTTCGGAATAATTTTTCCTTCTTCCTGGACAGTACATACTAATAAATTGTGGCCTATGCTCTTTTTTTCCATTTTATTGAGAAATAAATGACATACATCACTGTATAAGTTTTAGGTGTACAGTATGAAGATTCGCTTTACATATATTGTAAAATGATTGTCACAATAGATTTAATTAACATCATTTCATATAGGTACAATAAGAGGAAAAAAAATTTTCTCCTTGTGATGAGATCTCTAAAGAGCTACTTTCCAAACAACTTTCCTAGATATCCTACAGCAGTGTTAGCTACAGTCATCATGCTGTATATTACATACTGAGTACTTATTTATCTTATAACAGGAAGTTTGTATCTTTTGACCATCTTCCCCTAATTCTCCTCGCGACCTCCTGCCTCTGGTAACCACAAGTCTGATCTCTTTTTGTTTGAGTTCGGTGGGGGTTTTGCTTTTTTTTTTTTTTTTTAATTAGCTTCCACATATAAGTGAGATCATAACAGTGTCTTTGTCTGACTTATTTCATTTAACATAATGCCTTCAAGGTCCATCCATATTGTCATAAATGGTAAAATTTCCTTGTTTTTTTATGACTAAATAATATTCCCGTCGTGTGTGTGTGTGTGTGTGTGTGTGTGTGTGTGTGTGTGTGTGTAACTTCTTTATCCATTCATCCATCGATGGACAGTTAGGTCATTTCCCTGTCTTTGCTATTGTAAATAATGCTAAGAAGATGGCAGTGTAGATATCTTTTTGAGTTAGTATTTTCATTTCCTTTGGATATGTTCCCAGAACTAGAATTTTTAGTTTTTTGAAGAACTTCCATATTTCATACTGTTTCCCATAGTGGCTGTACCAAATTACAATCCCACCAACAGTACATAAGGATTTCCTTTTCTCCATATCCACACCAGTATTTGTTATCTCTTATCTTCAGGACAACAGTCATTCTTTTTGTTTGTTTCAGAGAGAGAGAGTACATGTGCAAGGTAGGCAGAGGGAGAGAGACAGAATCTTAAGCAGGCTCCACACTGAGCACAGACTTCAATCCGGGGCCTGATCCCAAGACACTGGGATCATGACCTGAGCCGAAATCAAGAGTCAGATGCTTAACCAACTGAGCCACCCAGGCTCCCTGAAGATGGCCATTCTAACATTGTAATGTGATATTCTCATTCTAACATTGTAATGTGATATCTCATTGTGGTTTTAATTTGCATTTCCCTAATAACTAGTAATGTTGAGAATCTTTTCATGTACCTATTGACCATTCATATAACTTCTTTTTTTTTTAATGTTTATTTATTTTTGAGAGAGAGAGACAGATAGCATGAGTGGGGGAGGGGCAGAGAGAGGGAGACATAGAATCAGACTCCAAGCTCTGAGCTGTCAGCACAGAGCCAGATGTGAGGCTCGAATTCACTAACTGTAAGATCATGACATGAGCTGAAGTCGGATGCTTAACCAACTGAGCTACCCAGGCGCTCCCATTCATATAACTTCTTTGGACAAATGTCTATTCAGGTCCTTTGTCCACTTTTCATACAATGATGAAAGAAATATAAGAAGATACAAATAAATGGAAAAGTATCCTATGTTGATGAATTGGAAGAATTAATACTGTTAAAATGCCAATACTATCAAAAAGCCATCTATAGATTCAATGCAATCCCTATCAAGATTCCAACAGCATTTTTAAAATAGAAATAGAAAAAATACTCCTAAAATTTATATGGAAACACGAAGACCCCAAGTAGCCAAAGAAATACTGAAAAAGAACAAAGAACAAGGCATCATACTTCTTGATTTCAAGCTACACTATAAGACTATAATAATTAAGACAGTATGATATCAGCCTAAGAACAAATACACCCATGAAACAGAATGGAGAGCCTAAAAATAAGTCCAAGCATATACAGTCAACTAAAATTTAACAAGGGAGCCAAGAATATTCAATGGAGAAAAGATAGTCTCTTCAATAAGTGGTGCTGGGAAAACTGGATATTCATTTAAAACAATGAAACTTCACTCCTATCTTACACCACTAACAAAAATCAACTCAAACTGGATTAAAGACTTAGATGTAAAACCTGAAACCATGAAACTTCTAGAAGAAAACAGGGGGAAAAAAGCTCCTTCACATGGGTCTTAGTAATAATTTTTTGGAAATCATACCTATAGCAAAGCAATAAAATAAAAAGCAGGACTACATCAAGCTAAAAGGCTTCTGCAATAGTTTGAAAAAATATTTGCAGCACATATATATGATAGGGAATATGAAAAATATATAAAGAACTCAAACTCAATAGCAAAAAACCCCAAATAGTCCAATTTAAAAAGCGGCCTATGTACTTTTCTTTTTTTTTCTTAAAGTTTTTATTTTGGGGTGCCTGGGCAGCCCAGATGGTTCGGTGTGTGACTTCCACTCAGATCATGATCTCACGGTTCTCAGTTCGAGTCCCACATCGGGCTTGCTGCTGTGAGTACACAGCCTGCTTAGGATCCTCTGTCCCTCTCTCTCTGCCCTTCCTCCACTGGCACTCTCTCTCTCTCTCTCTCTCTCTCTCTCTCAAAAGTAAATAACCAGAACAAAAAAAGCTGTTCTTTTAGTTTTAAATAAATAAATAAATAAAAGCTTTTATTTTAACCACTCAGTGCTCATCAGGACAACTGTACTCCTTAATCCCCATCACCTATTTTACCCATCACTCCCTCACTTCCCCTCTGGTAACCATCACTTTGTTCTCTACAGTTAAGAGTTTGTTTCTTGGTTTACCTATCTCTTTTTTCCCCCTTTGCTCATTTGTTTTGTTTCTTAAATTCCACATAAGAGAGAAATCACATGGTATTTGTCTTTCTCTTATTTTGCTTAGTATTACACTCTCTAGTTCTATCCATGCTGTTGCAAATGGCAAGATTTCATTCTTTTTTATGGCTGAGTAATATTCCATCACACACACACACACACACACACACACACACACACACACAGCCCACAACTTTATCCATTCATCTATCAGGTACTTTTTATTTAATTTTTCTTTTTAAATGTATTTTCTTATAAGATTTTGTTTAAATTCAAGTTAGTTAACATATAGTGTAGTATTGGTTTCAGGAGTAGAATGTAGTGACTCATCATTTACATATAACACCCAGTGCTCATCACAAGTGGTCTCTTTAATGCCCATCACCCATTTAGCCCAACCCCCCCCCTTCCAGCAACCCTCAGTTTGTTCTCTATAGTTAAGAGTCTCTTATGGTTTGCCTTCCTCTCTGTTTTTATCTTATTTTATTTTTCTTTCTCTTCCCTTTTTGTTTGTTTTGTTTCTTAAATTCTACATGAGTGAAATCATATGGCACTTGTCTTTCTCTGACTATCTTATTTTGCTTAGCAAAATATACTCTGGGTTCTATCCATGTTGTTGCAAAGGCAAGATTTCATTCTTTCTGATTACTGAGTAATATATATCTCACATCTTCTTTATTTGCTCATCAGCCAATGGACATTTGGGCTTTTTCCATAATTTGGCTATTGTTAATAGTGCTGCTATAAACATTGGGGTGCATGTGCCTCCTCAAATCAGTATTTTTGTATCTTTTGGATAAATACCTACCAGTGCAATTGTTGGGTCATAGGGTAATTCTACCTTTAACTTTCTGAGGAAACTTCACACTGTTTGCCAAGATTGGCTGCACCAGTTTGCATTCCCACCAATAGGTTGAGAGGGTTCCCCTTTCCCCATATCCTCAACAATTGGGCTACTACCCTATCAGGACTATTGTAAATAATGCTGCAATAAACATAGGGGTGCATGTATCCCTTTGAGTTAGTGCTTTTCTATTCTTTGGGTAAATACCCAGCAATGCCATTGCTGGATTGTAGGGCAGTTCTATTTTCCAGACTGACTGTAACAGTTTGCATTCAAAAGTGGCCTAAGTTCTTATACAAGGCACGCCAATCAAGACTACTATGTTCTCCTATAAAGTACTTGCAAACAATGGGAGAGAAATGCAAATGTCTTTTCTGAGTTCTTTTGTTGAGAAATTCTACTTGCTTTGAAGTGGTCTTCCTTATTTATTTAGGATGAGATATCCCCCCTCCTCCTACTCCCCCCCTCCAAAAAAAAAAAATGACTACTATAGACTAATGGGATTTCACCTGAATAGAATTCTAATAAGGTATTTTTCAACTGCGGGTCACAGCTCAGTACTGGGTTACGAAATTAGTTTAATAGGTTGCAACCAGCATTTGTGGGGGGAAAGTATACAATTAGAATACAACACATGTACCAGGAGGACATAATTTTTTGTATGTAAATTTTTTTCACTTGTAACATTCGTTGTTACATAAAATATAGTTTGTGCTTGAATTGTAGCCAAAAAAATTTAAAAGTAATGAGACTCTGTCATACATACAAAACACGATTTTGTCCAAGGGAACATTATTAATATATTTTATCATAAGCCTGTAATATTTGTCCCTTGAAAGTTTATTAAAATAAGGGTCAGAACTCTAAGGATTAATTCTACTATATTAAGATATATTATAAAACTACAATAATCAAAAACAGTATGGTCAGGTACACAGATTAATGAATTAGAATAGAAAGTCCAAGACACAGACCCAAATATATATGGGAATTTGATATATGTTAAAAGTGGGATACCAACCTACTAGAGGAAAAGATAGGTTGTTATATAAATGGTGTTGACACAACTAGGCAATTAGCTGGGGCAAAAAAAGTCAAGTTGGAACTATACTACATCTACACCATAAAAAACTCCAAATGCATCAAAAATGTGAGGGAAAACAAAAGCAGTGGGGGACAAAAGGAGGGTTTTTTTTGGTTTGTTGCTTTGTTCATTTTTAAATAATCTTGTAATGGAAAAGGTCTTCCTAAAAATATAAAGCCCAAAAGCCATAGAGAAAAGTTTAACAAATTTTACTATTTAAAATTTTGCATGGGAAGAAACAACGTAAGAGAAGGAAGGAAGGAAGGAAGGAAGGAAGGAAGGAAGGAAGGAAGGAAAGAAAGAAAGAAAGAAAGAAAGAAAGAAAGAAAGAAAGAAAGAAAGAAACAAGAAAGTCTCAAAAAATCCAAATCATAATTTTTCAGATAAAAAGCTCCTAAAAATCAATAAAACTCTCAGTAACTCAAAAATTGGCAAGACAGAAGCAAGCAGTTTGCAGAAAAGAAATACAAGTGGTTTTTAAACCTATGAAAAAATGCTTAACTTATTCATTAAGAAAAATGTAGGAGCACGTAGGTGGCTCAGTTGGTTAAGCGTCCGACTTCAGCTCAGGTCATGATCCCGCGGTTCGTGCGTTCAAGCCCTGCATCGGGCTCTGTGCTGACTGCTCAGAGCCTGGAGCCTGCTTCAGATTCTGTGTCTCCCTCTCTCTCTGTGCCCCTCCCCTGCTTATGCTCTGTTTCTCAAAAATAAACATTAAAGAAATTTTAAAAAAAAAGAAAAATGTAAATTAATCCTATACTGAGATTCCCTTTTTTACTTCAGATAGGCAAAAATCAAAATGTTTGATGACACTGGAACACAAAAGTGTGGAGAAACAAAAATTCTCATACTTTGCTGATGAGTGTATATATATATATATATATATATATATATATATATATATATATATATATAAATTTCCATGGAGGCCAATCAAAGTTGATTTTTTCCATTGCCCTAGCAATTCAACTTGCAGTAATCTATGTTACCGGTTATCTTGGAATATGTGAGAAATTGCAAATGTGTAAGGTGATTCACTGTGGCATTTTTGCAATAGTAAGATTTAATTTAGACAACCTAAATATCCTTTAATAAGTAAATTATGGTCATTCTGTTAGCTAGGATACAAAGGGAAGTTATTCAAATAAGAGGGCTGAAAGCTATCAAACAGAAAGGAGAAGGAGAAGGGACAAAAGTAGGGAAGGAATGTATTTTGTTTTGCAGAATCAACAGTTCCAGCCAGAGACACTAATTAGGTGTTTCACTTGATAGCCCTTGCTAGTTGTGTCTTGCCTGACAGCCCTTTTACATGAGCCAGTTTGAGCTGGATTCGAGTTAAGGAGCTGTGCAGGAGCCCCCGGGAGCTGACATGAAGTTACCTTTAGCTTCTTATAATACTAACATCTCTTGCTATCAGCAGAGTTTTCTGCCATTGTTTGAACATACCATGTACGCACTAGCATGTTGCCATGCTAGGCATGTGCAACTGAACAAAAGCTGTCTGCAAGCTTTTTGCCCCACCCCCTATCACACTGAATAAAAACTTTCTGTACTAATCCCAGAGGCAGGCAGGCTTTGGGAGCTATCTCCTTGTCTCCTTACTTGTAACAAGTAATGAAAGTTCTTTTTCTTTGCTTTCAATATTTACCTTGGGTTGTGTTTAATTTGATGCCCTCCAAGTGGTAAACCCCTTGCGTTCCATTACAATCCTATACAATGCAAAACTATACAGCTAGAAAAAGAAGAGAGGAAGAAAAGGAAGAGGAGTGGGGGGGGGGGAGAAGATAATCTATCTTTTGCTTTGAAACACAAATGATAGCGTACTATTAATTGCAAAAAGGACTGGAAATTTCCCTAAAAAAATTCTCAACTATCTAGAATTCAGAGTTGAAGACAAGTGTTCTCTAGCAGGTAAGTTCTTTTGTTGAGAAATAATCACATAGATTTTTCTACTAAATATCCCAGACAGAATGGTACATACTCACAAGCTTAAAGTCATTTTTCTTTTTAAAAATTTTAAAAATTTGTATTTATTTGTTTTTGAGAGACATACAGAGAGAGCAAGCACAGGAGGGGCAGAGAGAGAGAGAGAGAGAGAGAGAGAGAGAGAGAGAATCCCAAGCAGGCTCCTCACTGACAGCATGGAGACCAATGCAGGGCTCAAAACCACGAACCATGACATCATAACCTGAGCTGAAACTAAGAGTTGGACTCCCAATTGACTGAGCCACCCAGGCACCCCTTAAAGTTATTTCTTAAATCTTGCATGGGCTTTGGGGAAACAGATCTGATTCGGGTAAAAATAGTTTAAAAATTAAACTCCTAAGGGTTCCTGGGTGGCAAACCCAGTTAAGCATGCGACTCATGATTTCGGCTCAGGTCATGATCCCAGGGTAGAGGATAGAGCCCTATGACGGGCTCTGTGCTGAGCATGGAGCCTGCTTAAGATTCTCTTTCTCTTTCCCTCTGCCCCTCTCCCTCTCTCTCTAAAATAAAATAAACAAATAAATAAATTAAACTTCTAGGTAGAATAAAAAGCTGCATTCTTTATAATCCCACTCTCCTTTCTGTTCATATCATATCCTGACTGAGTTATAAAGACCAGCTAAGGGAAGCCTGGGGTGCTCAGTTGGTTAAGGGTCTGACTTCGGCTAAGGTCATGATCTCACAGTTCATGAGTTTGAGCCTCATGTTGCGCTCTGTGCTGACAGCTCAGAGCCTGGAACCTGCTCCAGATTCTGTGTCTCCTTCTCTCTGCCTCTCCCCCATTCGCTCTCTCTCTCTCTCTCAAAAATAAACATTAAAAAAAATTTTTTTAAGACCAGCTAACAGAAAGACAAAAAGGCAATACATTAAAAATAATTTTTAAAAATTTAATGTTTATTTTTGAGAGAGTACACGCACGCAAGCAGGGGAGGGGCAGAGAGAGAGAGGGAGAGAGAGAATCCGAAGCAGGCTCTACACTGTCAGCACAAAGCCCAATGTGGGGCTCAAACCCATAAACCATGAGATCATGAACTGAGCCGAAGTCAGACACTCAACCAACTAAGCCACCCAGACGCCCCAAAAAGGCAATCCATTTTTTGCAGACTCTTGCTCCCAAATTAGAAAGGAAAAAATCAGGCGAGGAAACACGACAAACCTGGCTCCCAGAAATGCTGTTAAATCACTTTTTTTTTTAAATTCTGCTTTTAGTTAAAGGAGTTCATCCATGCTTACACATCCTGGAAATCCCCTCTACTTCACAACCAACCAGGAACCAGCTCTAGAGCACCAACACTGTACCTAACTAACTTCCCTCCTTCCTGGGAAGCAAACAGAAAATTTAAGTCCCTTCAATGGATGATCCCAAAACAAAACAAAATTTAAAATATTGCACAGCTAAAGCTCATTGAAGAACTTTTCCAAAAAAAAAAAATTAGAAAATAAACACTTTTCAAACAAGGAAAAGTCTTAAAGAAAAATTTAGCACTATATATAGACAGAACTTGAAGCCCTCAAAAAGAATTCCCAGAGAAAAGCAAATTACAGAGGGCTGCCCAAGGCTCTTTTTAAGAATCATTACAGATTTTTCATTGCCTACCCTAAAAAATGATCAAATTCAAAATGTTTCCTTTAACAATAACCTTGGACACTGTATTATTATTATTATCCCTCCCAGGAACAAGTACAAACCCTCAGAGGAGCTGTGGGGGTACTAAAGGAGCCGATCTGGGTTTGCATCTTCTCTGCTGGGCCACCCATTAGCTTATATGACTTTGGTCAAGTCACTTGACTTTTCTGGACCTCAAGATTCCTCTGGTATAAAGTAGAGCTACGTACCTACTTTAAAGAGCTGTTGTAAGGACTCCATAAAATTAAGTGATTTGACTACAAAAAGTCTACGCTACACAAGCCTCTAACATGTGCATTAGGTAAGTAGAAACAGTAGCACAAGTTTTACCAATAGTTTGTCACCAGATATAACTCTTTGGTTTTAAAAAAGGACACCAGGAAAATAACTATCCCTGCTCCTATCTTAACATCTTGGTAAAATAGATGGATCCCTGTAAGTATCAATAACCTGCCTCCAGATGTGTGAGGAAAGCATGTCTACACTTCATTTTTTTTCCCCAGGTGTTCTGATTCAGGGGCCAAAGAAACTGTTCAGCCCACCCCCTTCAGAAGGGCTTTGGTCTAAGACGAGATCCACTGCCCTTGCCGTACACAAGTAAAGATAATTTATAAACCAAATGTTCTCCCCTGGGATTGCCTGTCGTGCATCCTTGAAAACTACTTTATGCTTTACAATTGAACATATCTTCTGATTCTGTCCTCCAAACAACTCTCTTAGAAAAATGAGTATACAGAAAAAAAAAAAAGTTAATGACTACGTAAAAGATACAGAACCTCTATTTCTGACTCCTACTTAACTCATTACTTTATTGACCCGAATAAGCTATTTCTTTTATTTATAAAGCAGAAACAACATTGTATCTGCAAAAGCCATCAAAGTAAAGCTGAATGAATCTACTATCATCTATACTCATTTTTATTGCTAATTAGCAGTAAAGCTGAATGAATCTACTATCATCTATACTCATTTTTATTGCTAATTAAAAAAGAAAATGGTTTGGGCTGTCTTTTTGTCCTCTTCCAGTGAAAAAAAAAATCAAGAATAGAAAAGGGAGAAGAGAGAAGGGAAAATTTAAAATTCCTGGGATTTCTAGTGCCTGAGTAAACAATACAAAATCTGACTAAGGTAAAAGAAGCAGACAGTAAATCCCTGTGCATCACAGTAGTAAAAAGTAGCCCACTGAAGCTGTCTACATGGAGGGCAGAAAGGAACTGGGAAGTGATTTTCACTCTGAAAGAAATCCAAAAGATGAAAGACTGAAACAGTAAATGGGAGAGGCAAGAATACACAGGCAGACATCTTGGGGATATCCCAGGAATACTCATAAGCTCAAATGACGTGTCTTGTACATCTCATCAGTGGTTTTCCCTCCCATGTCCAACCTAAACAAATATTGAGTCGCTTAAGAACAACGTACAACTGGAAGATGAGTCACTCCACCAGTAAGCAACGAGATTAAGGGGAAATTTTAGTTTCCCGTGAACTCTGACACAGTTTGCTTGGCACAGTTTGCATCTGTTTGCATTATCCCTGTTAGCAATTACTGCTAATCCATGTTTGCACATCTTTTCTGCTACCATTAATTAAGCAAGTAATAGCAAGGTAAGTGTTAAGCACTCTTCCACCCTCAAAAAACATGCATCAAACTAATAAGGAAGTAGAATTACTAACAAGTGTAAATAGCATGTGTAATTGAATCCAAAGACTTGGGTTTGAATCCTGGATTCATGACTTAAACAGTGTGGCTTTGGCAAGCTACTGAACTTCTTTGAGCCTCAATTTCCTCATCTGTAAAGTATATAAAATACTTCTTCCCTCAAAATCATTGTAAAGATTAAACAATATATTAAGTATATGGTAGCTATTACATAAGAAATAGAAACATTGAAAAAAAAAGAAATATAAACATTGGAGTGATAATACATAAGTAACAATAGTTACTGCATGCCTACTGGATTCCAAGCATTGTGGAGAATACAAAGAAGGGCATCTTGCCCTTCCAAGAGTTTACAATGTGAGTGAAGAGATAACAGATACTGATGTGAAAAACCAAGCACTAGAATGAGAACACACAGTACAGGGTCAACGACAAGTGTGTGGCAGGGTTCAGAAATGCTACAAGTTCGAAAGAAGAAAAGATAAATGCAGACTAGAGAGGTCAGGAAAAGTCTGAAAAGGGTTTGGAGACAAGTGTACATTTTAGAGGAGGAGAAAAAGCAGAGGAAAAAAGCAGCAAAGGAGGCCAGAGCCAGTGAGTCAGCTCTGGCTGCAGCAGGTGTTTGTAGAGGAGAATAAGAGATGAGGCTAAAAAAGTGGGTCGTGACCAGAAAAGGAGCTACTTTTAGGGTAGGAATGGGAAACTGCAAAAGGTTTTTGGGTAAGGGAATAATACAACTAAATCAGCGTTTTGATAAAACTGATCTCGCAATAGTGTGAAAGAGAGATGGAAGGAGGAGAGTGCAGACACATGAAAACCAGTTGGGAAGTAAAATGGGAGTTGAGGTTGAGGAAAGAAGTAGTGAAGGGATGGAAATAGTGGAAATGGACAAGCGGAGGCAGATGAGAGCAATACTGCACAACAGGATTCATGACTGATTAGCCACAAAGGTTAAGGATACGAGAGGAGTCAAAAGCAGTTTTACTCTCTTCAGTCTCAGTGGCAAAGAGGAAAGTTACAAAAAGAAACTCAATGGTGTGTGATCAGAAGCTAGAAGATAGAAGAGAAGAAGCGTTTATGAAGAATTTGATTTGTGACACGCTGAATTTGAGTTCATAATGGCATATTACATATAAATGTCACAAAGGCAGTTGATTACATTGATCTGGCATTCAAGAGAATAGTCAGAATTAAAGAAAACAATTTGGGAGTCACTTAGACAAAACAGCATTAAAGCTGAGGGAAAAAAAATCCCATCAGGGACACTATAAAGGCTCTGGGTCTTCTTCCAGGAGAAAAATCCATTCCATTGCAGGGAAATGTGGTTTCTCCTCTGGTGAGGAGGGGCTATGGAGTCCAGGAGAGCCCAATACTCATAAAAGTCCTCTTAAAAGAGGCATCCAGATTGTCTCTGTAAACAGTGGTCAGCCTAGGTATAAAAGATCTGTGATGCAATATGAATTAACATAGGGAGATCCTACCTTGGATGGCCATTGTCACTGGCTGCTCAGCCCCATTAGGGACTCCAGGGACCTAGGGAAAGTTTGCTGAAATACACTGCACTTGTTTCTTCTATATTTGGCCATTTTCTTTCTTTCCTTTCTTTCTTTCTCTTTTTAATGTTTTTTTTTTTTAATTTTTTTTTTCAACGTTTATTTATTTTTGGGACAGGGAGAGACAGAGCATGAACGGGGGAGGGGCAGAGAGAGAGGGAGACACAGAATCGGAAACAGGCTCCAGGCTCTGAGCCATCAGCCCAGAGCCCGACGCGGGGCTCAAACTCACGGACCGCGAGATCGTGACCTGGCTGAAGTCGGACGCTTAAGCGACTGCGCCACCCAGGCGCCCCTTAATGTTTATTTTTGAGAGAAAGAGAGAGACACAGCTCAAGCAGGAGAGGGGCAGAGAGAGGGAGACACAGAATCTGAAGCAGGCTCAGGCTCTGAGCTGTCAGCACAGAGCCTGATGCAGGGCTCGAACCTACAGACCACGAGATCATGACCTGAGCTGGAGTCGGACGTTTAACCAATTGAGCCACCCAGGCGCCCCTATATTTGGCCATTGTCTGATAAAGTTTGGTGTCCGTAGCTATATAAACAGGGAATTTAATCTAATTTTACTCTGGATATAAGTGTGGTGTCTACCTACTAATCCAAAACCCACTTGAAACACTGCACACATATTTACACATAATTTTACTAAAGTTTCTGGGGTCTCAGAATCCCATGGAACAAGACCTAAGAACCACCAGAGTTAATTACAAAACAAGGGGAGGAAGAGTTATGTTCCTTTTCCCTCCTCCCAAATCTACTATTATTCCTTTGCTTTATAAGGTTATTCTACTTTAAAAGTTTTATTCTAACACAATAATGTTAAATTAAAAGTAAACACTTTGGATTTTAATACTAGCTCAGCTTCACTGATAACATAGCTGACAGTTGGGAATAATGAATGCTGTGCTTCGGATCTGATCGGTCAGCTCTGCTAGTTCTGGAAGTGATCTGTCAGGTTATTTTGGTATTTTATACAACAATCAGCGGGGCGCCTGGGTGGCGCAGTCGCTTAAGCGTCCGACTTCAGCCAGGTCACGATCTCGCGGTCCGTGAGTTCGAGCCCCGCGTCAGGCTCTGGGCTGATGGCTCAGAGCCTGGAGCCTGTTTCCGATTCTGTGTCTCCCTCTCTCTCTGCCCCTCCCCCATTCATGCTCTGTCTCTCTCTGTCCCAAAAATAAATAAACGTTGAAAAAAAAAAATTAAAAAAAAAAAAAAAAAAAAAAACAATCAGTTCCTTATATATATCCAATCACTATGTTATACACCTTAAACTAATACAATGTTATATGTCAATTGCATCTCAATAAAGTTGGAAACATTAAAAATAATAATCGGTTCTTATTTTCTAATAATCATATGGAGTTTCTCGGATTGCAGACACAGAAGCCTTATACTATTAACACAATATTAAGCAACCTGAAAAGAGGTCACTTCAAAAATTTCTATATCCAGAGGACTGGCCCATTTATATTTACGAAAATATAGGCCCCTAAATATATTTTGAAAAAATGAACCATGGTTATTAGGCCATGAGACAATGACTACAGAAAAGGTATACATTTTTGATAATGCCTTTCCCCTTTCACCTAATGCTTAATAGCTCCTGAGCATTTATTCTAATAAGTTCTTTTCACTTCCCAGTGACACTGCACCCACGTGCAGTACCTGATATGGCCTTATCCCACGTTCCTGAAAAATACCCCTTCTCATTTTTCTCATTTTGGAGAATTTATAGGTTAAACAATAAGTTCAACCCCAAAGACAAGCATTTACATTGCATTAATCTGCAAAGGAGATATAATATTTTTATTAAGATGACAGAATGCAATTTTGCCATTCATAGTTTTTCAGTTAGTTTGCAAAGAAGCTTACTGTTAAATAAAGCAGTGGTCTGTCAAGATGGATGCCCACCTCTGAGACAACTGACTTATCTGCTACTTCAAATCATCGGAATAAATGGCACAAATGCAGTGAATTTATAAACAAACAAAACAACACAACCGTTTAAATCAGCTGTGTGAATAGTTCAATCCATATGCATTCCACTCTTCCAATTATAAGTCTCCACAAGTAAACCTAGTACTTGCAAGTGCAGGAAATCACATTTTACTACCCTGCAGCTGCTTCATAGCTCAGGAAAATGCAAAAACAAAGAGGAAATACACCTGGAGATCTTATTAACAAAGAGTGGAAATCCCCTTACTCCACATCTTCCAATTAGCACTGCTTGAGAACATAAGCTCTTGGGTTCAAATTTCCCTTCATGGAAGGCCCAACCACACTGGAATTAATCTGCAGTTGCCACCTGCACTAAAGACAGGAGTAGATGCACACTGGAGCATTCCAGATTGCCACTTTAGCTATCATTTTCACTACAGAATGGATTAACATGTAAAGGATTTTTTTTAACTCCAGAACAGACATTAATCTTTTTGCAAAGCAAAAGCAATGTAGTTCAATAGAAAATCTCTCTCCTGCTCTTGATCTAAATTTCATCTTTCATGCATTTCATAAATGCAAAAAAGAATATTTATCATGTGCAAAAGACATGACAATTTTCAGTATTTTTAAATATTTGATGAAAGAAGGGGATTTTCACTTTCTATAGTGACATTTCTAAACTACTTTTGTATTTGACAATTAATATATGTTTGGGGAAAATATTATAGAAAGATGTTGCCTCTGCATGAAATTCACTAAAGATGCATTGTTTTATTAAACTCCCTCTTCACAATTTCTATCCTGAAAGCATATGTGTATTTATGTCGGTTTTTAAAAAGACCTTTACAGGGGAGCCTGGGTGGCGCAGTCGGTTAAGCGTCCGACTTCAGCCAGGTCACGATCTCGCGGTCCGGGAGTTCGAGCCCCGCGTCAGGCTCTGGGCTGATGGCTCAGAGCCTGGAGCCTGTTTCTGATTCTGTGTCTCCCTCTCTCTCTGCCCCTCCCCCGTTCATGCTCTGTCTCTCTCTGCCCCAAAAATAAATAAACATTGAAAAAAAAAATTAAAAAAAAAAAAAGACCTTTACAATAGAAATTTCAAACATATACAAAGTAGAATAATATAATAAATCCCAATGAACCCACAAACTAACTTTATCAACTCATGGCTAATCTTGTTTCATATGTAACTGTACCCATTCCATCCCCCATTTCCCAGCTATTTTTGAAGCATATCTTGGGCATCACATCTTTCATCCATAAATATTTTAGAGTGTAGCTCTAAATTATAAAGTTTTTTAAATGTTTGTTTATTTTTGAGAGACAGAGTGAGAATACGGGGGGGGGGAGGGGAAGAGAGAGAGAGAGAGAGAGAGAGAGAGAGAGAGAGAGAATCCCAAGCAGATTCCATGCTGTCAGCACAGAGCCCAACTCAGGGCTTGAACTCATGAACCATGAGATCATGACCTGAGCCAAAATCAAGAGTTGGATGCCTAACCAACTGAGCCACCCAGATGCCCCTAAAATATAAAGTTTTTAAAAGCTAACTCACTAGCATTATTATACCTAAAAAATAATAAATAATAATTTCTTAGTGTCTCCAACAATCAGTGTTCAGATTTCCCTGATTGTTCAAATCAGGAATTAAAAGCCAAATACAGTACACACTCTGCAAATGATTGATATATTACAAACTGCTTTTGATCTACAGGTCTCTGTTTCCTTGCAATTGATTTATTAGAAGATACTAGGTTGTCTCAGAGTTTCCCATGGACTGGATTTGGTACTGTATCCTCTAGGTGTAACATTTCCCCTATATTTCCTATAAATTAGTAGCTGGCTATAGATGCTTGATCAGATTCAAGTTTGACACTTTCATGTACCAAATTCTTAACTCTTATCTCCTATTTCTTGAAACCTAGGGAGAGAAGAAACACTGGCCAAGTTTCAACCTATTGCTAAAAAGTAGTACTGAATATCAAGGAGGTGTCATATGCTCTGCTGAAAACTTAACTTCAAATTTCTACCTTTGAAAGGCAGGGAGGGAAAGAGCTTCACACCACTGAAACCTCAACAATGATTTGATGCTCCCTTTCTTCCTTCCCAGACTGATACTGTACTAGATACAGATTCTGCATTGTTTTGTTTTTTTAGAGAGAGAGAAAGAGAGCACATGAGCAGGGGAGAGGGGCAGAGGGAGAGAAAGAGAGAATTTTATGCAGGCTCCACGCTCAGCATGGTGCCCAATGCAGGGCTTGATCCCACAACCCTGGGATCACAACCTGAGCCAAAATCAAGAGTCAGATGCTCAACTGACTGAGCCACCCAGGCACCCCCAAGTTCTGCATTTTTATTCATCTAAATCACAACTTCCTCTTCTACTCTGTACTGTTTTCAGGGCTCCACCCTCATCTCTACTCCCACTAGGGAAAGACTACCTTATCTGACTAAAACATAACTAAATTGCCTGGCAACAGTTAGAAAGTCTTGACATTTCAGACCTGGAAGGGGCCTTGGAGATCATGGAGTCCAATCTGCTCTGTTTAATGTTTTTTTAATTTTATTTTTCAATCTGCTCTGTTTAATGATGAGGGAACAGAGAACAAGAATACAGTAGTCCTTCCTTATCTGCAGAGGATATATTCCAAGACCCAATGGGTGTCTGAAACAAGGAATAGTACCAAACCCAAATACATTATATTTTTTCATACATAAAAACCTGCGATAAAGTTTAATTTGCAAATTAGGCACAGTAAGACATGAACAGTAATAACTATTAACAAAATAGAACAATTATAACAACATACTGTACAGAAGTTATGTGAATGCACTCTCCCTCTCTCTCAAAATATCTATTGTATTGTACTCAGCCTTCTTCTTGTGATGATATGAGGTGATAAAATGCCTATGTGATGAGATAAAGTGAGGTGAATGACAGGCATTGTGATGCAGCTTTAGGCTACTACTGACCTGACAATTCGTCAGAAGGAGGATAGTCAGCTTCCAGACCACAGCTAACTACAGGTTGCTGAAACCGCAGAAAGTGAAACTGCAGATAAACAGACACTATTGCAATGAAGTAACTTGGCAATGGTTATGAAGATGATGCTAAATGAGTTAATAGCTATAAAATCCTCACAAAAGTGACTAACATATAATAAGCCTTATATAAATGCACGCTTTATTTTAAAAAACATAGTTAAAACTAATTAAAAAGCAAAATTAATATTTGAAAGGATCTCTCAAATTTCTTCAAGAATATAAACACTCCCTTCTACCTTGCATGTTGGGGGAATAATATATTCTATATATAAGTAAATGTTCAAGATAACTGCTCCTTTAAATAACCAACTTTATTCCATATTAATCTTTACATTTTTTTAAATGTGTTTTTTTTATTTTTGAGAGAAAGAGAGACAGACAGAGTGCAAGTAGGGGAGGGGCAGAGAGAGAAGGAGGCACAGAATCCAAGCAGGCTCCAGGCTCCAAGCTGTCAGCACAGAGCCCAACGCAGGGCTCGAACTCATGAACTGCAAGATCATGACCTGAGCTGAAGTCAGATGCCTAACTGACTGAGCCACCCAGGTGCCCCTCTATATTAATTTTTTAAAGTCAAGATAATCCAAGACAAATTGTTAGAAATATATTGCATACTTTTTTATCAAATGAACACTAAACAATCTTATTAAATTTCATAGTGACCTAGTACTTCGTTATGAACACAGGTAAGCTTAATGAAAAGAACTCAGATTTTAGAGACTTGGGTTCTAATCTTAGCTCTGTTACTTGAGTTCTAATCTTAGCTCTGCCAAAAAGCTTGTCTTGGCAAAGTCCCTTAACCTCTCTGAGACCTAGCAAATAAGAGATGCTGCTTTCCCTAGAGAATTATCAAAAGGATTAAAGATAACAAAGGTTTAACACAGTGCCTGATACATAGTCAGCATTTAGTAAATGGTAACTATTATTCATTAATTCAACAAAGTGAGAATCTTCATGCCAAGCATTGTTCTAAGATATGGGAATACCACAGAGTTCAAACAGACAAAAATTCCTACTATCATGAAGCTTCTAGTCTAATATGTGAAAAAAAATATTAAAAGCTAATAAAATATACAGTAATGTCAGGTGGTAATAAGTGCTATGGAAAAAATAAAGTAGGGACAGAGTGCTTGGGCAAGGTGTGAGGGTATATATGCAATTTTAAATGTGGTGGCCAGAAAAAACCATTCTAACAAGTCTATACTTCAGAAAAGAGTTAACAGTGGATAAATAATCATGCAGATATTGGGAGGAAGAGGAAATAGCAAGGGTGAAGGTCCTGAGGTAGGAGCGTATCTGGTAGGATTGAGAAATAAGAAGGAAATATAAAGAAAAGGAAAAGAAACACACAAGAGTCCAATACAGCTGGAATGGAGCAAGATCTGAGAGGCTATGGGATGCCAGATTAGGCAGAGCCTTTCAGGTCACTGTAAAGACTGACTTTCAGCCTGAGTGACATGGAAAGCTCTTGGAAAGTTTTCAGCAGAAAAGAGATATGATCCAACATGGATTTAAAAGGATCACTCGGGCTGAAAACAAACTTGGGCGCTGGGAAACAGGGAAACCAGTTAGGAGGCTACTGCAATTGCTTGGTCTAGCGATGATGGTGGCTTAGATCAAAAACTTGGTAGTAGTGAATAAAGGTGATGAGAAATGGTCCGATATCCTTTGAAGGAAATCAACAGAACTTTCTGGTAGACAGGAAGAAGGGTATGAAGGAAAGAGAGAAGTCAAGAATGAGTGACATTTATATTGATATCTAAATAACTAGAAGGAGAAAGTTTTATTTACTGAGAGAAGAAAGGCTGGAAGAAGGGCATCTTTACAAAGATCAGGAATTTGGAGCTATGAAGGATGAAGAAGACCTTCTGCCCTTATTCTCAGTATTTCTGCTGCTGCCATTTCACATTAATAATTTTCTCTTTCCTCAGAAGTAAACAGTCTTCAGAACCAGTTTGTTATCGTTTCTAATCTCTTATTTACACCACTCTATTCTCTAGGGAGAACAAATGAAAAGGCAATAAAAACTACTACATTTATTCAATAGTGAAAGAAAAAACTGAATCAGAAATCTAGGGCAGCAGTTTCTAAGGAAAAGAAAACTTAAAAGTGTGGTCACTCTGGGTAGTGCTCCACTTCCAACACATTATTTCTAAAAATTCACTTATAAAATGGTCATTTAGAACTCACAATATTTTTCTCATAAATACAAGTTTATAAGAAATGACTTGGTTTGGGGCACCTGGGGACTCAGACTGAGCATCTGACTTCAGCTCAGGTTCTCATGGTTCAGGGGGATCTGTCAGCAGACTCTCTCTCCCTCTCTCTCTGCCCCTTCCCCACTTTGCTTTCTCTCTCTCTCTCTCTCTCTCTCTCTCTCTCTCTCTCTCAAAAAGAAATAAACTTAAGAAAAAAGAAAGAAAGAAAGAAATGACTTGGTTTCCATGCCAAACTAGATAATGGAACTACATTATAACAAAAACTGTACCAGCCTGAATCTAAGGGAGAAAAGATCACAGAGTATAAGAAAAACCAGACTTCCCTGCCCTTGGCCTAAGAGAAAAATTAGTCAAGTTTCTCCTTTGCACACTCCCACCTTGTTCAAGCACCGTTATTAAAGCTTCTCGGCCTTTTGGCTAAGATCAAGGGTCTAAAAGCACCTTTATCCTCTGCCTGTAACACTGTAATCTCCATGAAACCTCCTATTCTAGCACTGTCTTCAAATCTGCCTGGAAATATGTTTTATGTTCTCTATGACCACGCAGTTCTAAAACAGCAGCCACCAAACACCCACGACCACACACAATTCTCATTCCCTTGTAAAACAAGACTCGGCAAAGCATCAGGAGGAAATGCACTGCTTAAAGTTAATTCTAATAAAAATGACTTGATCCCAGTTGGAAGAATTTCAGTAAGTACTATATAAGAGAAAATTAAGAATATAGAAATAAGGAGAATATTTCACATTGAGAAGTCCACTGTAAAGAATCAGCCTGCTTCTTTCTACATTTTTACCTTTCCTGTACTTCTAAACTCACCGATTTTTCTAGAAGTTTTACCTAAGTTTTCTAATTACATTTTACCATAATTCTTGCACCAACACCCTGGACAATCTAGAGATTACATGCCTATTTTCCAGTTTTCCTTTTTTTTTTTTTTAAGTTTATTTATTTATTTTGAGAGAGAGTGAGCGAGTGAGCAGGGGAGGGGCAGAGAGAGAGAGGGAGAGACAGAATCCCAATGAGGCTCCATGCTATCAGCAGAGCCCCATGCTGGAACTCATGAACCGTGAGACCATGACCTGAGCTGAAACCAAGAGTCAGACGCTTAACTGACTGAGCCACCCAAGTGTCCCTTCCAGTTTTCAATTGTGGAGCTGAAGAAGAGGGAATGGGGAATAAAATTAGTGGTTAATTAAGTATGCATTGGTAAAATGTTTTTAAGTTAAGAACTATATTCATTAATGGGCTTTTATAAATAAAGACTTCAAAATAACATGGATTTAAAACTATACTTTGCATATAAATTTCTTTCTCAGGTTTTCTTCTTAAACTACCAAACCCCTCAAGTTTGCCATTTGCCATTCAACATTTTTTAAAATCTGGGGCGGGGGAGAACCTCATAGTTCATGTAAAAGATAATGAGAAAAAAAAAAAAAAAAAAAAAGAGAGATAACTGGAGCCTCAAACCCAGAAAGATGAGAGAGCAAAGTTCTGAAGACTGCAACAAAGGGCTCAGTTAGTTCACATCTTTCAAGTTTGCAGCTGCCACCCAAACTAAAAACAACAACAAACACCTACATTAGATCAGTTCTTTTTTTTTTTTTTTTTTTAAGTTTATTTTGAGAGAGTGCATGCATGCACAGGAGGGGCAGAGAGAGGGAGAGAGAAAACCAAGCTACACACTATCAGTGCGGAGCCCGATGCGGGGCTCAAACGCACGAACTGTGAAATCATGACCTGGGCTGAAATCAAGAGTTGGACGCTCAACTGACTGAGCCACCCAGGCACCCCTCATTGGATCACTTCTTATACTGACATTCATTTGGGTCACATGTGCTGTCTTAAATCTGTAGTTAGAGAAACACCAGAAGGTTTCCCTTCTGTCATTTAACTCAAGAGATATCATCAAGCAGAACAAATTGTTTGACTTAAACTTAGCCCTAAAAATGATAGGGAAAAATCTGTTATAAGATGGCTGACAGGACTAATAGGAAAATTCCTTTCCCCGACCGACAGGACAGGTTCTTCTTCCCACCCTGCTTGCAGCATTGCTCCAAATTACTACTAATGCGGAATTCGTAAGTAACAGACTATAAATTGTTCCCTCTGTGTATGCTGAGGGCTCAGACCTCTGGAGAGTTAGCTTCTCTGAGCCCACAGGTGTAAAATAAACCTCCTGCCTTTCAAGATCTCTGAGTGCCGAGTACCGCTTGGTTCTTCCACTGGGTCATCCAGACCAGGTTCTGTAACAAAAACTCAATTAAATGTACTATAGGTGATTTTCCTTCCTCCAATTTCTTTTTCAGAAAACAGAATCCCAAGTCATTAAAGTTTTTTTTAAGAAGTCCTAAATCACAGGATTATGGGGGACTGCTATTGTGATTAAAGTTTCATTTAGAGTTAAAAAAAAAGTTTTATTAAAAGTTCAAACTGAGAGGACCCTGGTAGGCTATTATTTCCCTCTTTAGAATTATCTATTTTAACTGTAATTTTTAAATAATTAATAAACATCATTTTTATAATTAGAACAAAAGGCACTTCCATTTTGGAAAGTGACCAATGGTCAGGAAGAAAGTCTCAATAAGAGCTAAAAGAGAAGACCCTAAATAGAAAATAAGCTGAGTAGTGAGACTGTTGTCTTTAACTTCTTTTGTTAATGTCTATAGAATAAAACTGAGAGAAATAAATTTTACTTAAACTTTTCAAAGAGTTAGAAAAAGGAAACTACATCTGCAGTGGAATATTTCTAGAGCAGTGGTTCCCACACTGTGGTTTGCAGACTTCTGGGCATCTATAAGACCCCTTTGGGAAATCTGTGAGGTTAAAAATGATTTTTATAATAATACTAACATGTTATCTGCCTTTTCCATTCTCATTTGCTCAAAAGTGTGGAGTTTTGGTAGAATATCAAAGAATAACCACAGTTACCCAAAAATGTCAATAAAATACTCTTAACTTTTTTATGTTTACCTATATGAGGTCACATTTTTTTCATATGCTTCAGCCAAAATCACATACAATAGACTGAGTACAGAAGCAGACATACAATTTCAGCTGTCTTCTATTAAGTTATGTAATTAAAGAGACTTCCAAATATATGACAATGCCTCTCTTTTCACAAATTTTTTTTTGTTTTGGATGATAGTTATTACTAAGGAAATATTATTTATGTTAACATGTAATAGTATTTACATTGTTGTTTTAAATAAATTAATATTTTTAAAGGTTCTCAGTTTTATTTTCTAATCCAGTAATTATCAATAGATATAATCTCACATAAAATCTCTCAGGAGTCCTTAATTTTAAGCTATAAAAAGGTTGTGGGGCACGTGGCTGGCTCAGTTGGTGGAGCGTGCAACTCTTGGTCTTGGGATTGTAAGTTTGAGCTCCACATAGGGTGGAGAGATTAATTAAAAAAAAAAATCTTAAAAAAAAAAAAAAGAATGTAAAAGGGTCTTGAGACCAAAAAGTTTGACAATTTTTACTGTTCTAAAGTATTCTTAACTTTTTTTTTTTTAATGTTTATTTTTGAGAGAGAGAGAGAGAGGGTGAGTGGGGCAGGGGCAGAGAGAGAGGGAGACACAGAACCTGAAGCAGGCTCCAGGCTCTGAGCTGTCCACACAGAGCCCGGCGTGGGGCTCAAATCCACGAACTGTGAGACCATGACCTGATCAGGGGTGGGACGCTTAACTGACTAAGCCACCCAGGTGCCCAAGTGTTTCTTAGTTTTTAAGAAAAAATCACTGTGTAAAGAATTTTTTAGGTAAGAGAAACAAGTGAAGTGAATTTATAATTAACAGGACAAATGATTAAGATCACATTTGCTTCACAATCTGAGGAGCAAACAAGAAACAGGTGGAAGTGTTCATGAACTAAAAGTGGCCGTGAGTTAATGATCATTGAGCTAGCGGTTCATTATACCAGTCTCTCTCCTTGACAGATGTTTGAAATTTTTCCTAATAAAAAGATTAAAGAAAGAAGTGAATTCAGACTTAGCAGTTGAATTTAAAAAAAAATCGGACTGTAAAGTAACATTACTGCTTAGAATGAAGGAAAATAAAGGGAGGAAATCTTAATATTAAAAATTAACATTAATTATTAACTATTAATATTAAACTAGCAGTATCTACATAGCTCCAAATGCACTTAAAATTTTTTTTAATGTTTCATTTATTTTTGAGAGAGAGAGTGTGAGCAGGGAAGGGGCAGAGAGAGAGGGAGACACAGAATCTGAAGCAGGCTCCAGGTTCTGAGCTGTCAGCACAGAGTCCGATGTGGGGCTAGAACTCATGAACTGTGAGATAATGACCTAAGCTGGAGTTGGACGTTCAACTGACTGAGCCGCCCAGGTACCCTCCAAATGCACCTTTTAAAAAGGTTTATTTATTTTGAGAAAGACGGAGACAGTGTAAGTGGGGGAGGGGCAGAGAGGGAGGGAGACAGAGAATCCCAAGCAGGCTCCACGCTGCCAGCTGTGGAGCCTGATGTGGGGCTCAAACTCATGAACTATGAGATCATGACAGAGCCAAAGCCAAGAATCAGATGCTTAACCAACTGAGCCACTCAGGTGTCCTCCAAATACACTTTTTGATCTCCACTGATCTTCTCTCAATTAGTTTCATATAGTTAAATCAGCAAGATACACATACATACCATTCAGAGTTCTGCTTTGTTCACTTAAAATTCACTTATACAGCTCCTATCTTTACCTACTATCACTAACCAGACTTAAAAATGACATGCATATCTTTTGGCTTAATAATTTTTTAAAAGATTTTTTTAATGTTTATTTATTTTTGAGAAAGAGAGAGCAGGAGCAAGAGAGGGGCAGAGAGAGAGGGAGACACAGAATCCAAAGCAGGCTCCAGGCTCTGAGCAGTCAGCACAGAGCCTGATGTAGGACTTGAACTCATAAACCACGAGATCATGACCTGAGCCAAAGTCAGACACTTAATTGACCAAGCCACCCAGGTGCCTTTCTTTCAGTTTAATAATTAAATAAGGTTAGCAAATCCTTTAACCTAATTGATCTGACTATACAATAATTTTTACATGTGATACTATTGCCATCTGCTGGCTGTGATGTCTAAGTACAGTAAACAAAGGTTTAAAACAGAAAAGCTAAAAATTTACCTATGACTGAGGTTTTCTCCCAAAATTATCCTGTAGAAAAGAAGCTGCCATACATACATTAGGGTTCTGCAAAACATCACATTAGACAAGATTGGATGCATTCATCGTGGTATGGCTGTAGACCAAAACCTCACATCAGAAGCAGTGGTTCTTGACCCTGGTTACACTTTATTTAAAAAAAAAATTTTTAGGGGCGCCTGGGTGGCGCAGTCGGTTAAGCGTCCGACTTCAGCCAGGTCACGATCTCGCGGTCCGGGAGTTCGAGCCCCGCGTCAGGCTCTGGGCTGATGACTCAGAGCCTGGAGCCTGTTTCCGATTCTGTGTCTCCCTCTCTCTCTGCCCCTCCCCCGTTCATGCTCTGTCTCTCTCTGTCCCAAAAATAAAATAAACGTTGAAAAAAAAAATTTAAAAAAAAAAAAAAAAAAAATTTTAATGTTTATTTTTGAAAGATAGAAAGAGCAAAAGTGAGGAAGGGGCAGAGAGAGAGAGGGAGACACAGAATCCAAAGCAGACTCAGGCTCTGAGCTGTCAGCACAGAGCCCGATGCGGGGATCAAACCCACAAACTGTGAGATCGTGACCTGAGCCGAATTCAGACGCTTAACTGACTGAGCCACACGGGTGCCCCAACCTTGGCTGCACTTTAAAATCACCTGGGAGCTTTTGAAAATCCTGATGCCTAGGACCTAAAACCAGAACAATTAAATCAAATCTCTATTTTATTAAAATGAAAGGCAAGCCACAGACAGTAAAGATAATTTGCAGAAGATCTGACATAGGAAGTATATCTAGAATATATAAACTGTTACAACTAAATAAGAAAGCAACCCAGTTTTAACAATGGGCAAAATATCTGAACAGGCACTCACCAAAGCACATAAAAAGATGCTCAACATTATCAGTCATTAGGAAAATATAAATTAAAACAACGAGAGGGGTGCCTGGTGGCTCAGTCAGTCAAGCGTCCGACTTCGGCTCAGGTCATGATTTCACTGTCTGTGAGTTCAAGCCCCAGTAGGGCTCTGTGCTGACAGCTCAGAGCCTGGAGCCTGCTTTGGATTCTGTGTCTCCCCCCACTCTCTCTGCCCCTCCCCCACTTGTGTTCTGTCCCACTCTATCTCTCAAAAATAAAAAAATGTTAAAAAAAAATACAAACAAACAATGAAATACTACTTCAGATCCATTAGAGTAGCTAAAGGTAAAGAGACATCATACTAAGTGTTGACCAGGATGTGGAACAACTGTAATGTTCATATAGTGCTAATAAAAATATAAAATGGGACAACCACTTTGGAAAACAGTTTGGCAGTTTCTTAAAAAGCTACACACACACACCTACCATAAGACCCAACCTCTCTACTGCTAGATACGTACCCAAGAGAAAGAAAAGTTTTAGTGGTTAGTATGCCTTCTAAAATTCATGCCCACCCAGGAGCGCCTGGGTGGCTCAGTCGGTTAAGCATCTGATTTCAGCTCAGGTCATGATCTCATGGTTTGTGGGTTTGAGCCCTGTGTTGGGTTCTGTGCTGACAGCTCAGAGCCTGGAGCCTGCTTTGGATTCTGTGTCTCCCTCTCTCTCTCTCTGCCCCTTCCCTGCTCGTGCTCTCACTCTCTCAAAAATGAATAAACATTCAAAAAAAATTTTTTTTAATTCATGTCCACCCAGAATGTGACCTTATCTGGATGCAGTTATAATTAGCTAAGATGAGATCATACTGGAATAAGATGAGCCCTGAATCCAATGACTGATGTGCTCATAAGAAGAGATGGCACACAGGGGTGCCTGGGTGGCTCAGTTGGTTAAGCGTCTGACTTCGGCTCAGGTCATTATCTCGCAGTCCATGAGTTTGAGCCCCACATTGGGCTCTGTGCTGACAGCCAGAGCCTGGAGCCTGCTTCAGATTCTATGTCTCCTTCTCTCTCTGCCCCTCTCCCACTCGTACTCTGTGTGTGTCTCTCTCTCAAAATAAACATTAAAAACAAAAGAAAAGAAAGACAAAAGAAAATATGGCACACAAAGAAGCAGAGAAATACACCTAAAAGCCGAGAAAAACCAAGGATTACCAGGAGTCAAGAGCTTGTGAAGCTAGAAAAAGAGAAGGAAGGATTCTTCCCTAGAGTCTTCAGAAGGAGCATGGCCCTACAAATACCTTGATTTTGGACTTCTAGCCTCCAGAACTATGAGAGAACAGATGTTTTAAGTTACCCAGTTTGTAGCAATTTGGCATCCTTAGGCACCCCTAGGAAACAAACACAGAGGAACAAAGCACAAACTCTTGTACAAGAATGTTCTTTTATATTTTTTTAATTTACTAATTTGAGAGAGAGAGTACATGAATGTGTGGGGGAGGGGCAGAGAGAAAAAGCCAGAGACAGAATCCCAAGCAGGCTCTATCCTGTCAGCACAGAGCCCAAGATAGGGTTCAAACTCATGAACCATGAGATCATGACCTGAGTGGAAATCAAGAGTCAGACACTTAACTGACTGTGCCACCCAGGCACCACATAAAAGAATGTTCTTATTAGCTATATTTGTAATAGCCCCAAAATGGAAATAACCCAAATGTCCATCAATAAATGAAAGAATTTATAAGTTGTGGTATATCCACCCCAACAGAATGTTACTCGGAATAAAATTGATTGAGACACAAAATATGAATGAAATCTCAAAATTATGCTCAATATTAAAAAAAATACAGACAAAAAGTACTATATATGGTGTGCTTCCATGGTGTTTATGGGGCATGGGGCAAGGAAAGAGTGAGGTACAGGAGTCACTAGAAAGTAGCACAAAGAAACTTTTGGAGATGATATATTCATTATATTGACTGTGGTGACAGTTCCACGGGAGTATGTATGTGTCAAAACTCACTAAGTTGAGGGGAAGATGGTGGAGATGAAAGTACCAGGAATTTGTCTCTCCCGCCTAGATAACAATTACACTGACAGAATTTGTCTGATGTAACTATTTTGGAACTCTGGAGTCTGTTGAAGGCTTGCAAATTGCAGAAGGAGCCTTGTATGATAAACTGTGGTTAATTTTGTTCAGTTTTAACACTTAATACAGTAGCAACTACCTATTCCATACCCGAAGACAAATGGCAGGCATCTGTCATGTTCCTAGAGCAGCTTGCACGCATTATGGGAGCCTGGGTGGACAAAAAGGATCCTGTCTTCCAAATACTGGGGATCTACATTCTGCTGATCACTGCTTTTGATCACAGAGGTACAGACAACAAGGCATAATCACAAAGAAAAAGAAAATCTGAATATACCTATATGTAGTAAGGAAACAGAACCAGTAAGAAAATCTCCCAACAACAACAACAACAACAATAACAATGGCGGCAACGACATCTTGGGCCTGATGGCTCACTGGTGAATTCTACAAAAGAGAATTAATACCAATCCTTCTCAAGCTTTTCCAAAAAACTGAAGAGGAGAGAATACTTCCTAATTCATTCTTGGAGGCCAGCATTACACTGGCTCTACCAAAGCTAGAGAAAGACACTACAAAAAAAATACATACCAAGATCCTCCATGAACAGTGATGCAAAAATCCTCAACAAAATACTAGCAAGCAAAATTTAACAGCATATTAAAGGGATTACACAATATGACCAAGCAGGTCTATTCCTGGAATGCATGGATGGTTCAACATATGAAAATCTATCAATGTAATAGGCCACATCAACAGAATAAAGGAAAAATAAAACACATGATCATCTCAACTGATGCAGAAAAGCATTTGACAAAAAACCCTTTTCCTGATTAAAAAAAGCCCCAAAAACTAGGAATAGAAGGAAACTACCTCAATATAAAAGCCATATGTGAAAAACCTACAGCAAACATAATATTCAATGGTGAAAGACTGAGAGCTTTTCCTCTAAGATCAAGACCAAGGCAAGGATGCCTTCTACTTCTACTTAACATAGTACTGGAAGTTCTAGCTAGAGCAATTTAATCATGTAAAATAAGTAAAAGGCATCCAAGTCAGAAAGGAAGATGTAAAATTATTTTTGTTTTGCAGATGACTTGATCTTATATGCAGAAAATCCTAAAGATTCCACACCCAAAAAAAGCTGTTACAATATATCAGTTCAGCAAAGTAGCAGATTACAAAGTCAACATACAAAAACTGGTTGCATTTCTATAAACTAACAATGAACAATCTAAAAAATAAATGACGAAAACAATTCTATTTACAATAGTATCAAAAAGAATGAAATAGTTAGGAAGTAACCTAATCAAGGAAGTGAAACACTTTATAATGAAAACCACAAAAGATTGCTGAAAGAAATTAAAGACATAAATAAATGGAAACACATCCTATGTTCCTGAACTGGAAGACTTAACCTTGTTAAAATGTTGATACTACCCAAAGCAATCTACAAATTCAATGCAATCCCTATTAAAATCCAAATGATATTTTTTGTAGAAATAGAAAAACTCATCCTAAACTTCATATGGGATCTCAAAGGACCCTGAATAGCCAAAACAATCTTTAAACATAATTTTTTTTTTCAACGTTTATTTATTTTTGGGACAGAGAGAGACAGAGCATGAACGGGGGAGGGGCAGAGAGCGAGGGAGACACAGAATCAGAAACAGGCTCCAGGCTCTGAGCCGTCAGCCCAGAGCCCGACGCGGGGCTCGAACTCACGGACCGCGAGATCGTGACCTGGCTGAAGTCGGACGCTTAACCGACTGCGCCACCCAGGCGCCCCCAAAACAATCTTTAAAAAGAACAAAACTCATACTTCCTGATTTTAAAACTTACTACAAAGTTACAGTAATCAAAACAGTGTAGTACTGGTGTAAAAACACACATATAGACCAACAGAATAGACATAAACCCAGACCCTCTCATCCATAGTCAAATGATTTCTGACAAGGGTGCCAAGACCATTCTACGGGGAAAGGGCAGTCTTTCAACAAATGGTGCTGGGAAAACTGGATATCGACATGCAAAAGAATGAAGCTGGACCCTTACATAACACCATACACAAACATGAACTCAAAATGAATCAAAGATCTAAATATTAAGACCTAAAAGAGTAAAACTCTTAGAAGAAAACAGAACAAAAACTGAATTCAACAATGATTTTCTTGGATACGACACCAAAGACATATGGTAACAAAAAAAACAACAAACAAATTGGACTTCACAATAATAAAAAAATTTTGTGCATCAAGAGACACTATCAATAGAGTAAAGAGACCACTCATAGAATAGGAGATATTTGTAAATCATATTATCTGATAAGAAATTAATATCCAGAGTATATAGAGACCACTTAAAACTCAACAACAAAAAACAAAATCCTGGTTCAAAAATGGGCAAAGGGATTGAATAGGCAGTATAACGCTGTCCAACGAGAAGATGTGCTCTGGGTTCTAAGTCTTTTCCAAAAGAGAATACTAACAAATCTTCCTTCTATTAATCTAGATTTAAAGTGATATTCATTAAAAAGGAATTACAGCAATGTTTAACCACTGAGAGGTGTCAAACAAAAGTATTCAATTAGTGATTGTGCCAGAAAGAAGAGAAGTGCAAAAGCTGGGGGCAAAAACTGATAGGGTAGTGGTGAAATGCCAAAAAGAAACAGGAGATGGCTTGAAGGGGGCTCCTAAAAGATAAATCCAAGACAATTTGAGCATCAAAAAGAATAATGATGGTAATGGATTCTAACACAATTAATTAAAAAAAAAGTCCTTGTCCTTATGTCTATATAGATTATTAAAAAAACAAAACAGGGGTGCCTGGGTGGCTCAGTTGGTTAGGTGTCCGACTTCGGCTCAGGTCATGATCTTGCAGTCCATGGGTTCGAGCCCCATGTCAGGCTCAGACAGCTCAGAGCCTGGAGCCTGTTTCAGATTCTGTGTCTCCCTCTTTCTCTGACCCTCCCCTGTTCATGCTCTCTCTCTCTCTGTCTCAAAAATAATGTTTAAAAAACAAACAAACAAACAAAAGAGCTCCAAGAAAGAGAAAAACCATTTATAGAATAGTACCAGTTAATAAATGTGGAAGGAATAAAGTAACTCGAAGATCACCACTGTGCAACCTCCAAAAGTAGAGATCATCTCCATGATGTGAAAAACACTAGGTGAAGAGTTAACAGGAAATCCGCAAGAGTGACAGGATATCTGCATAGTCCTGAAATATTACTCCACAGATTACTTTTTAAATGTTTATTTATTTTTTAGAGAGAGTATGCATGTGCACATGTGTGAACAGGGGAGGGGCAGAGAGAGACAGGGAGACACAGAATCCAAAGCAGGCTCCAGGCTGAGCTGTCAGCACAGAGCCCGATGTAGGGCTCGAACTCACAAACCAAACCATGACATCGTGACCTGAGCCAAAGTCGGACGCCCAAGTGACTGAGCCACCCAGGCACCCCAAATCCAAAGCAAGCTCTGCACCATCAGCACAGAGCCGGTGCTGGGCTGCAACTCACGAAATGTGAGATCATGACCTGAGCCGAGATCAAGAGTTAGAAGCTTAACCAACTATGCCACCCAGGCACCCCACTTTTTAATTACAAAGATTACAAAGGGAAAAATATACCTTTATAATGGAGATATCTGGGAGTTGTCCTCTTAATCAAGTGATGAAACTTAGCATCAATAGTGAAAATAATCTAATATTATGTGGCTGCAGTAAGCACACAGCATCACCTACATACTTTACCCAAAATCTTTTATACTGAATTAATGAATAAAAAGCAATCAATCAGTCTAAAGTCTTATTGCTCAAAATGTGGTCTAAAGACCAGAATCATATCATCTGGGAGCTTGTTCAAAATACAGAGTCTTGGGCCCCTAGACAACTCAATCATAATTTGCATTTTAACCAGACCTTCAAATGATTCACAGGTACAAAGTTTGAGAAGTCCAGTATAAGACAAAACACCTAGACTTTTCAAAAAAAAAAATCAATGTCATTAAAAAAAAAAAAAAAAAAAGCAGTGTGGGAGGGGCTGCTCTTGATTTAGAGAGACCTAACCACCAAAAGCAATGAACAAATCTTGACTGAATCCTGGATCAGTGGGGGGAAAAGTTATAAAATACATTTCAAGGAGGCAACTGGGAAAATTTGAATATGTGCCTTTTATTAAGTTATATTAATATGAAGATTCTTAGATATGATAATGGTATTTAACAACAGAATTTTCTTATTCTTAGAAGATACAGGCTGAAATATTTAAGGTAATATGTCTACAACCTATTATTTTTTTTTATTTGTTTATTTTGAAAGAAAGAGCAAGCAGGGGAAGGGCAGAGAAAGAAGAGAGAGAGAGAGAGAGAGAGAGAGAGAGAGAGAGAGAGAGAGAATGAATCCCAAGCAGGCTCCACACTAATAGTTCAATGTGGGCTTGAACTTACAAACCTTGAGATCATGACCTGAGCTGACAACAAGAGTTAGACGCTCAACCAGCTGAGAGACACCCAGGTGCCCCCACAACCTACATTTATATAACTCATAAAAACATATGGAGGGAATCCATAAATGGCATGGTAACAATTGGTTACTCAAAATGAAGAGTATGTAGGTGTCTATTGTGCTATTCTTTCATTTTTCCTTTAGGTTGAAGACTATTAAATAAAAAATGAAAGGTGGGAAAACTTCAATTAATCCACAACAGAAATGGTTAAGTTTTGGCAGCAAACAGCATAATTTGTACACAACCTTGCATCTATCTTAACATCTACTGTAGAAAATACAGACAAGCGTTCAACAGATGTTTGATGAGGGAAATGAAATTTATTTGTTTAAATCGTATTTCAGCTGGCAGAAATTCTTAAAGCTACTCCAACCAGCTGGCTGCCAGATTTATATGGAACTATGGACTGTCATGCAGTGAGAGGCAATAGAGTGTGACAGTAAAGGTTTTAGGGTCAGTCAGTCCTAGTGAGGGGTCCTTGGGCAGATTTAATCTCCCAAAGCCTCAGTCACTCTCTCTATAAAACAGAAATAAAATAGTACCTTTTAGGGTGGTTATAAAAATTAAATAATATATAAGATAATGAATATAAAATACTTAGCATCATTAATAAATGTTAACTAATTTTATTTATCAATAAAGTCAGCTAAAAGGTATTCCATAAAATGAAGCTAATGTTTTTATGGACCATATTTTGACTTTATTTTGAGGATTAAAAGTTTTCATATGATCTAGGGGCCTTCTGTGACAATTTTAAGTCAAGGGGAGAAGGCAAAACTATTTTTACTTCTTATTTTTATTTGGTATCTTGAAGAAAAAGCATTTAGTAAGATGATAAGCAATTTTTCCCCAAGTTGTAAAAGCATTTTAGTTCTTCAACTTAATCTTAGTGAACCAGTATAAAGTACTGAAGATTAGCAAAATGAAGCTATTAAAAATGACTTACAGAATCAAATTCAATACTTAGAAAATTTGGAAATAATTTTGTCAAGTTACCTTAAATTCTCTTGATTAGAAGAGTTGTGAAAAGCCATGTTTTCATGGGAATTTACTGAACACAGTTTTCTGGAAATACTTAGACAAAAAAATAAGCACCTATCTTTTTGGCTTAAGTGGACTTGCATCTACACGAAACAGAACTGACTTCAATACATGGATGACAGTCTACCCCAATTATTCTATTAAATTCTAAGCAGTCTCTCCTAAAGGTTGGCAACTATAGCTGGCAGGCCAAATCCAGCCCACTGTTATTTTCATTAATATAGTTTTACTGTAACACAGCCATGCTCATTCATTTATGTACTATATTATGTATTGTATTTCAAGTTGAAAAGTTGCAACAGAGACTGTATGGCCCACAAAGCCCAAAATATTTACTGGCCCACAAAGCCTAAAATATTTACTATCAGTCTTTTATAGAAAAAAATTGCCAACCCCTACTCTAGAAAAGCAATCCAAAAAAGGAATAAATCCTGTTCAGGACTCACCTGAGGGGTTGTCTTTTTGTATTGATCACCTCCATCTATCACATCCCTCATGATTTTTTCCTTGAGAAATTCATACTCTTCTGGACTCAGGTGAAGAGACTCTATGGTTTTTCCACAGCCCGAACACTGACCACTGTAATTACAAAAGTTTGTGTTAAATGGTATCCTGGAAAAGAATTTTCTCTAGAATGAATAATCCTAGGACAGAAAGAAATTGAAAGGTAATTTCAAAAGAATGTTATAATCTTTGTGATCATCACATGCAATTTTTTGTAAAACTGATAATAACACACATTAGGTATGCCAGAAAACCCAAAAAAGTAGACTGCTGGGCATCCAGATAAAGTATTTAAACTTATTCCCAAAACACAACTGGGTCCCAGATCTGTAAGGCAAAATATCTCTGAGGCTTCACATGAGGCTCACTGCACCTATGGGAAAAACATGTTGAGCACTGCAAATCCTCCATATGCCAAATATGGCTTTTTTTCTTGGGTACCCTCTTAATTATCCTATTTCTAAAGTATTCTTAAAAAATTTTTTGATCGGTAGCAACAAAACCTACTAAACCTGAATTAAACAAGTTAAAAATAAAATACTGGTCTTTACCTTCCCTGGATTGTTGTGAACTGTCCTTTCCATTGTTCCCCAGGAACACTACAAAAAAAGATTACAAGACCAAATCATTACGTCAGATTCCTAAAACTTAAAACAATATAAACAAATTGATAAAATAAATGAGATAATAATTCTAATTTTTTTTTTAAAAGAAAAAAGGTCAGATTCCCATAGAACCAAAAAATAGGCATTTTATTTAGAAACTGTATTTAGAAACTCGGCAGGCAAGAGCTCTGAAATGTTCAGGATACTTCCCCAGGATGGTTTAATTAGAAGAGTGGGTGATACACTGTGATGGGGCTAAGGAGGGAACAGTACCATACTGTGGACCTCCTTCCCTTCACTTCTCCTCTGGTCATTCAACCCTCATCTTCAAGTCTAAATCTACTTTCACGGGATTGTGCAGCTAACATTAATAGCGTAACCTCTAAATCAAACTCAACTCTTTCTCCATGAAGCTGCCAGAGATTGTTCCTGCCCAGAGTAATTCCTTCCCTTACACTATCTTCTTATACACCACTATTAACTGTCAAGTATTGCATCCTCCATTAGGTTGTGAATGCCATCATAATAGATCTTACATCACAAAACACCCAAAGTGCCTACCCAAATGGAAGCATTCAAAACTACCTCATTTATTTGCTCAATCAATGTATTCCTTTTTTTTCTCTCACATATACTACCATCAGTTTCTAAGGACTCTGTTGCCTTCTCCTTCCCTAGTTCATAATTCAGGATCTCATCATCTCTCATTCAAACCTACAATTGCCTCCAAACAGATCTTCCTATTTCCAATCTTAATCCCTCTCCAACCTTTTTCTCTGTTTTGGCAATTACCTTTTTTATTTTTATTTTTTAATTTATTTTTTGAGAGAGAGAGGAGAGTGAGTGCACACGCAAGAGAGCAGGGAAGGGGCAGAGAGAGAGAGAGAGGGAGACAATCTTAAGCAGGCTCCATGCTCAGCATGGAGCCTGACACAGGGCTCAATCTCATAACCCTGAGATTAGGTCTCATGACCTGAGCCAAAATTAAGAGTGGGATGCTTAACCGACTGAGCCAGGTGCCCTGGAACTCTACTCTAAGGTAACAGAACAAAACCCAAAATCCTTGGCATTCAAATAATTTCGCAATCTAGCTCCTCCACTCATATTCAACAAATTTGTTAAACAAGATAATTAAACATGATTGCTACTTCAAAGCTCTGTGCAAAGGATATACATATAGTTGAAAAGAGAAAACAGAAAAAGAATGAATTTTTTTGAAAGTGCCTAAAAAAAATTAGTAGTGAATCAGTGAATAAAAAACTGAAGCAATAAATAGGGTCACAGCCAGGAACGTGAACAAAAAGCAAAGGGAAAGCAGAGAGCCTTGGAGAGAGCAGTTGGGTGATGGTAAGATACAAAATGAACTGGAATGAAGAGATTTTCCATTTTTAACACTCACATATCATGTCTGCTCAGGCTTCCCTTATCTGTTCTAAACATCCAAGTTGATGAAATGCATAGATTAAACAGATACCAGTCACTAGGTTTCAGAAGAACTTCTGAAAATACTAATATGATCCAAAGACAGCTCCAGTTTTCTTGCTATAAACTCCAACCATAAGTACTATTGGTAGGCACATCAAAGTGAATACCTCAGAAAAAACAGATGATCCTTCCAAACAGAAAAAATACATAAAAACATACAAATGATCTATAATTTCCCTTTTATGTGATGAATGGAAAATACAACAACTTGTTTATGCTATTACTTTTTTTAAAGAGAGAAAATGTTGTCTTTAAGGAGAAATAAATCTCAAGGAAGGAAAGTATAATTTGAATAGAGTAATTCTCAGCAACAAAAAAAGGAGGCAGCTGCTTTTAGGTAACAGTATTGAATTAAAAACATACATATAAAAAAATTAAAATTACCTCTCAAACCATGTTTTTATACTGTGTGCAAATGATTCCCCAGGATATAGATGATTATTTCTTAGATACAAAAGAATGTCAAATAGCTTGTTTGAATACTGATCATCTTTTATGTTTTTTCCAAAATCAAAGAATGCTTTTAAAGTTTTCAACATAGGAATAAGATTATGACCCAACAATTCCTGATACAAATTCCACGCTAGGTTTACATCTTGGTGAAGGAGGGCTCCCTCGATACAATCATTGTAGTTCTTTTTTGAAGGAATCATGACTTTTTTGATATCCTCTAACAGCAGCAAGGCCTCTTTCCATCTGTCTGAGTGGATTAATCCTCGGATGAGAAGAGTATATCCTCCAGGTTCTAACCTCTTGTATCTGGCTTTCATGATTTCATAGACATCAATAACTTCTGCTATATGTTTATGAAAGACGCAGAGATACAAATACTTGACCAGCAAATTATAGCCTACAATACCATTGTTTTTTGCAGCTACCCAGGCTAACAAAGATTTGGCCACATCTATAGAGCTATGGCAGTGAGCCATTTGTGAAATGATCCAATTTTCAAAATTAGCCTTTCCTTTGAAATCTTCCTTGAATTTATCCCACTCTTCTGAATTCAGAGGTCTTGTTGGAAGTTGAATAGTGTTCCTCACAGGTGGCAAGGCATGATCTTCCCTATGAGTATTCATCTGTGATCTCTTCTTTGCTGCTCCAGCAGCAAAAAGATGGGAATCAGAAGAAACTTGATTACTGCCTTCATCTCCTTTCCTGAGATATCTGGCCTTGGCAATCAGAAGATTCACTGCTTTAGTATTTTGTGGAGACACCGCTTTAAGAGAAAACCACTTCTGTTGGTTCCTGATGCCACAATAGTCTTTGAGAAAGAGAGAGAAATAAGAGTGTCCTGGGCCTACGCTAAGGTATGGGTTGCTCTTCCAAAACTTAGGAAGGCTTCGAATACCAGTGAAACAGAAAGTCATCATGCGGTGAGATCAGCACCAGATATAATTAGAGAGATGTTCATAAAGCCCCTACTTCTACAGCGTAATTAAGGAATTGGGCGTGAGGGGCGAAGAACCAAAGCACAATTTCTTAAAAGATGATTTTCATTTTCTCACAGACAAATCAAGGATCTGCTTTTTGGGCTATGAATACAACGAAGTCTGGTGAGTTCTCTCCATTAAACAACCATCCAGGGACAGCCAATGTTAGTCACAAGTCCCAGAACCAGGCGATAGGGCAGGAATCTTCTGGTGGCAGATAAATTCCAACCTATAAACCTGAGGAAAAAGCACAAGGAGGTCCGTCCAATTTGTTTCGCGTGTGTGCCCTTGAAAAAAGGTAGGATCCCATGGGAGCCTTGCTGACGGAAGGGCTTAAAGTGGAAAACCGCTACCAGGAGTCCCCAACCCCAGACCTAGCAGCAGCATGGACAGCGGCGAAAGCCCAAGTCTAGGAGCCCTGGGCCTGCATTACAACCCTCCCAGGCCGCCAAAGACGTCAGGTAAGGATATGAGGGCAGGGGAGGTGGGGAGACAGCAGAGCCAACAATTCAAGTAAGGAAGGGAGGTACACAAAGGTCACTGCCTGCTGTGTACGAACCGATCACAATGTTCACTCCATTCAACAACTCACCTCAGCACTCACGCTGAACGCAACCATAAACACGGCGGAAACTACCGCATCCAGAATGCACCGCGAGGGCCCGGACCGCGGGGGCGTGACAGAACTCGACGCGAGCGTTTCGCTGGGCCGTAGGGCGATTAAAAAAACTACTTTGAAGCTTTTAGTGGCAGAATTGGCTGTTGACGTCTGCTACATTCAGAGAACCTTTATGGCCTCTAGATATCAGCAATGAGCAATGAAAAGAAATTGTGAAGGAAGAAAACCTTCCCCCCCGCCCCATCCCCGGGCCGGAAACGCTTAAGGACTCTTGAGTCACGTGGCCCATATGCGCCTAAGCCCCAAGTTAAAGAACAACGTGGGGCTTCCTTATCCTGAACCTTTCAAATTGGACTTGGTGAAGTTGGGTGCTGACTTGCAGAGGATTGTTTTTAACGTCCCTTTCAAGTCCGTGTTGCCCGCTGTTAACGTGATTAGCCGTTTTCGCCGCAGTGGCAATAATCGTTTGTTCGCCTCTTCAGCCGACTTCCGCCCATGTCCAACATGGCGATTGAATATTCCTGACCTTTACGGGGTTGGGCGGTGATTGCTGTCTGAGCTGGTAGGGGGTGGAGCGGTTAGTAAACAGCAAATGCAGGAGCTTCTGCGCGGGAGTCAGCCATGGACTGGAAAGAAATTCTTCGCCGGCGATTAGCGACGCCCAGCACCGGTACTAACAGTGAGTTTGGGAGGGGCTGCTCGCAGAGATAGCCAGGCCCTAAATTCCTGAAGATGCGGGGAGATGCGGGAGAAGCAGCTACTGGGAGCCGCACTTTACGCTTCTAAGGAAGCTCTCTCGATAAAGGCAGTTGGACTGTGATTTAGGGTTACTGAAAGGTTTGATCCCCACTTCCCGGGAAAAGGAGTTGCGGAATGAGGAGCTACCTTAGCACCAACTTACGTGGCTGTGACCTAGGCTTTTGAGGAATAATTGAGAATCCCAGTCCCAACAACTCTTTAATCCTACTATCACCTATAATCCATTGCTCTTTTGTCTTTTTATTATCACACTTTTTTTTTACTTCCCTCCTTAATACATTTTAGATTTCATAATGTATTTTTCCCTTATCCCTTCCCTTCACCTTCACCCTTGCCTGTTAACCAACCTGGTTAAAACTATCTTTCCTATTTCACACGTGCCTTCAGGGTAGCCAAAAGTGGCTGGAGAAAAACGAAACCATGGTGAATGGTCTCACTTTTAGTTCATGTCCACGAACCTAAAGGAAGTGTTTCAGTCATTTATTTACACATATTCCTTGTTTCCTTACACTCAGTTCTGGCAGTTCTCATCTTCCAGACATCCAGTTCTCTAGTATACCCTACCTACTCTTTATCTTCAGTTGATGAACTTGTATATGTATTTGAGAAAGTCGGATCTCACCTGTTCCCACTTACCATTTCTATCAGCCCTTTCCTCACCGTAGATGCCCATACACTCTGCCTTTACTGTTAAAATGAACTAATTGTCCCTGCTCCTATTTGAGACAATTCCTCCACTCCAACATTAGATCATGCTCCGTTTCTTTTATTCACTCTCATCTTCTCTCTCAGCTGTTATCAGATTTTCCTTCTTTATTGGATCATTTCCATCAACTGACAAACATGTTATAATATACTCCATGTAAGAAAAATATTTTTTTAAACATTTATTTTATTTTTGAGAGACAGAGATAGAGCATGAGCAGGGGAGGGGCAGAGAGAGAGGGAGACACAGAATCTTAGGCAGGCTCCAGGCTCTGAGCTGTCAGTGCAGAGCCCGATGCGGGGCTCGAACTCATGGGCCGCGAGATCATGACCTGAGCGGAAGTCGGACGCTTAACCAACTGAGCCACCCAGGCGCCCCAGAGAAACATTTCTTCTCACATCTCCTTCCAGCTTTTGCTACATTTTTCTGTGCCGTTTATAGGAAAAGTTACATGTACTTGTACATCCTCGTCACTCTTCTCTTTTTTGAATTTTTTATAACATTTATTTATTTTTTGAGAGAGAGAGACACGGAGTGCGAGCAGGGGGCGGGCAGAGAGAGAGACACACAGAATCCGAGGCAGGCTCCATGCCCCTGTCAGCACAGAGCCCAATGTGGGGTTCAAACTCATGAACCACAAGATCATGACCTGAGCCAAAGTCAGAGGCCTAACCGACTGAGCCACCCACGTGCCCCATTCTCTGCTTTGCTCTTTTTTTTTTTTTAATGTTTATTTATTTTTGAGAGATAGACACACAGTGTGAACAGGGGAGGGTCAGAGAGAGAGGGAGACACAGAATCTGAAGCAGACTCCAGGCTTTGAGCTGTCAGCACAGAGCCCGATGTGGGGGCTCAAACTCACAAGCTGTGAGATCATGACCTGAGTCAGACGCCCAACCCACTGGGGCACCCGGGCGTCCCCTCTGCTTCGCTCTTAAACCCACCCCATTGCATGCTTGTTATGTGCCAAGTACTGTTCTAGGCTATAGCAGTAAACAAAACAGATTAAAAAAAAAAGTCCTTGTAGAACTTAAGCTTTAGTGTTGGGAGAGATAAATAAAATAATAAGTAAATCATTTAGGTTGTACAGCTTCTATTTAAGGCTGTTTCCTTCAGTGGTGTGCTAGATCCCATTTTTACCTATTCAAAGGTGTACTCCTGCAGTTGTCTCTGTCTCCTGCACCAGGTTTTCTTTCTCAGTCATTCCTATCAGTATTTAAACATGGTGGTATTTCTCTCACCTTAAGAAATGTTCTTGTCTTAAACTTCTACCTCTTAGCTATGCCTCATTTTCCTGTTCACCTTATATTATTGCTTGTTAAAAGAACTGTTGATTATGGGGTGCCTGGGTGGCTCAGTCGGTTGGGCGTCTGACTTCGGCTCGGGTCATCATCTCGCCATCCTTGAGTTCGAGCCCCACATTGGGCTCCGTGCTGACAGCTCAGAGCCTGGAGCCTGCTTCGGATTCTGTGTCTCCCTCTGTCTGCCCCTCCCCCACTTATGCTCTGTCTCTCTCTCTCTCTCTCTCTCTCTCTGTCAAAAATAAATAACTTAAAAAAAAACCTGTTGATTAAATCTGTACTGTAATTCCTGCTTGTCAAGATCATTAGTGATCTCTGTGTTGTTCCAGTGGTCAGTGTTTAGTCCTCACTTTCCTTGACCTGCCAGGGATATAGTAGTTCACTCTCGTTTTAAGTATACTTTTCTCTCTTGGTTTCTGGGAGACACACTCCCTTAGTTTTCTTCTCACCTCATCAGTCATCCCTTCTCAATCTTTGTTTTCTTCTCCCCAGCAATTTACCATCAGAGTGCCCAAAGCTAAGTCCTTGGTCAGCTTCTATTCTATTCTCTATCTACACTTACCTTCATGGTGAAATTAACCATTATTTTTAAGGCTTTAAATACTGTATATTTGCTTTTGTCTCCTAAATGTGTATTTCCACTTCCCAAATGCCAGACTCATATATCTAATTGCCTACTTGACATGGCCACTTGGTTTTAATAGGAATCTTTTTTTTTTTTTTTTTTTGAGAGAGAGAGAGCACGTGCGCAAGCCAGGAGAGAGGCAGAGGGAGAAAGAGAGAGAGGGGGAGAGAGAGAGAGAGAGAGAGAGAGAGAGAGAATCTTAAGCAGGCTGCATGCTCAGTGAGGAGTGGGGTTTGATCCCATGACCCTGGGGTCATGACCTGCGCTGAAATCAAGAGTCGGATGCTCAACCAACTGAGCCACCCAAGCACCCCTGTAATAGGTATCTTAATCTTAATTTATCCAAGACTGAACTCCTGCTTTCCTTTCTAACTTGCTCACTGGTAGCTTTCCACCTTTTTGATATTGGCCACCCCATCTGCTCAGGTCAAAATCTTTAGAGATATGTTCAGCTGCTCTTTTTCTCTGATATCCACATCCAGTGTGTTTGCAAATCCTGGGACTAAAAAGAAAATATATCTAGAATATTTACTCCTAACTGCCTCCACTGCAGCCACCATGATCCAGGCCTCCACCATCTGTCACCTGGATTGCTGCATTAGCCTCCTAATTGTTTCTGGTGGCTCTCTCCCTCACCAATGAGCTAGTGGCCTTGTCTCCCATTAATCTGCCTTCCCTCATCTATGTTGCCTCTGGCCCACTCTGCTACAGCCACACTCACTGCCTCCCTCTTCCCTGGACACACCAGGCACACTCCTCTATCTTAGGGCCTTGACACTGGCTATTTCCTTGCCTGGTATGCCCTTCTCCCATGATATCTGGATAGCCTGCTTCCTTGCCTTCTTCAGTTTTTTGCCCAGTTTCATCTCCATGAAGCTTTCCCAGACACTGTTGAAAGTGTTGTGTGTATGTATGGACACATGTGCATGTGTCCACTCACACATATATTTGTGTGTCCCTAGAATAGTTGAGTGAAAAAAGAATGAGTGAAATAATGAAAATGACTCTAGGGGTTTGGGCTTGGGTGACTGGATGAATACCATTAACTGGGATAGAAACATGGAATTAGGAGAAGAGTAGTGAGGTGAGGAATAGGAAATTATTAGGTATGTTGGAGTGTGAGGATGAAAATATTTTGTTTTGAATGTATGAGTTTAGAGTTCAAGAGCAGTGTCTGTGTTAGTGACATACACTTGGGACTTAGAAGTCACACTACAAAAGTTGAAATGAGGAAGAAAGAGTAACAAAAATAAATAGCCAGAAAATAAGAGAATCGACAGTGTGGTCCAAGGTTAGGAATTAACATGGCACATGTGGCAGAAATGCAGGCATAAGAGAGGTTTAGGGGAACAACTATAGGCATGTTGGAAGGAAGTGGAAAGAGGAAGAGGAGGAGGAAAGTAAACTATTGAGAAAATAGACCCCAGAATTGAAGATTTCAGTGAGGCTGAAGTGTAGGTATGATGACAGTGAGGTTTTGAATACCAGGAGGAGAGAAAAGTTATCTGAGGGTATATGAGAGTTTAAGATTTTATATAAGGTTAGTATATTTAGGAGCAGATAAGATCTGCGGTCTTGCCATGGAACTGAGTGACAGAGGTGACCCCCTCTTCAGAGTTGAGGTGTCATGGTTACTATCATAAACGTTATCCTTCCTTGATGATTAATGCAAGACATTGAGGTGAAGAACACTGCACCAGTTGCTATGGTCAACAAACTGGCAGACTGACTAAATATGATGGCTATAGGCCAGCTGCAGGTGGTTTGGTGGGTAATAGCATCCTGAGGTCTGAGCTCAGATGGACGGGGTTTGCATTAGGTAGAGGAACAGTGATTGCAAGCTGAAACTCATATGAGGTCCAGGACTGTTTTCTTACTGCTCTAGCCCCAGTGTCTAATAGTGCTCTATACGTAGTAGGTGCTCAGTAAGTACTTTTGATGGAATGAATCATGAACATGCCAGAAGTCTGTAAGGGAGGCAGTGACTTGAGAAAGAGACAAGTATAGTGATAAAAAGAAGTGAAAGGAGCAGCTGAGATATGGTTGAAGTTGCAGGGGAGGCTTTTTCAGTGGAAGATAGTGATTCTTCCTGTTTTCAGAAAATTAATATAGATGTTCAGTATCTAAGCACAATTTTCAATGTCTTTTTTGCACTGTAATTACCCTATGGTAAAAAATACTTATTCCAAAAGTGCTTTTCCCTTTTAATCTATTTTGTTACCAGAAAAAAAAAGTGAACAAGAATTAAAAGATGAAGAAATGGATTTATTTACCAAATACTACTCAGAATGGAAAGGAGATAGGAAAAACACAAATGAATTCTATAAGACCATTCCCCGGTTTTATTATAGGGTAAGTGGTATCTAAGCAAATGTCTTACAGAGTTTATAAGTGAAATGTAATTTTTAAAATGGGATCAGCATCTTTTATTTTGTATAAATACAGGATTATATTTAAAATTTTATGTAGTCTTTCATTGTAGTTGATCTTATTGTTTTGGAATTGATATATCTCAGGGCTTGATATAAATTGGTGTAAGAACACAAAGTTGTTACTTGGCCCCCTTTTTTTGGGTTACTGGTTTTTTATTCCTCATTTTCCTATGGATATTTGTGGTAGGTATTCTGTTGGATTATGTTGTCTTTTTATAAGACTTAGGTTTACTTGGCTGATCACCATTTTTAACTTTTGTCTTTTACTCGTGTTCTAAGGTATAATACATTTTGCTCAAGGTTGAACTTAAAAATAGATTAAAATGGAAAACTTGAAAAGTTAGACTCAATTATGTTTCCTCATGCCAAAACCATGAAGTCTTTGATAAAGATTATAGTAAACAGTAAGACCTTAAGAAAGCTACTTAGAGCTGAAGTTGAAGGAATAAGACCTATTTAGTATTATGTAAAATGTGACCACTGTAGAAAAGTTAACTGTGGAATTTTAGCAGAATGTCTCTTAAACCTGTTACCTTCTAAACTCAATTATAACAATATTTACAAAGAAAGTAGGAGCAATGTATTAATATAAGTGAATTACCCAGATATTCTTCAAGTACAAACTTATTTCTTCAAGTACAAACTTTTTCCAAGTAAAACAGTGTGGACATTCCTCAAAAAATTAAAAATAGTTCTACCCTATGACCCAGCAATAGCACTGCTAAGAATTTACCCAAGGGATACAGGAGTGCTGATGCATAGGGGCACTTGTACCCCAATGTTTATAGCAGCACTTTAACAATAGCCAAATTATGGAAAGAGCCTAAAAGTCCATCAACTGATGAATGGATAAAGAAATTGTGGTTTATATACACAATGGAATACTACTTGGCAATGAGAAAGAATGAAATATGGCCTTTTGTAGCAACGTGGATGGAACTGGAGAGTGTGATGCTAAGTGAAATAAGTCATACAGAGAAAGACAGATACCATGTGTTTTCACTCCTATGTGGATCCTGAGAAACTTAACAGAAGACCATGGGGGAGGGGAAGGAAAAAAAAAAGTTAGAGCGGGAGGGAGCCAAACCATAAGAAACTCTTAAAAACTGAGAATAAACTGAGGGTTGATGGGGGGGGTGGGAAGGAGGGTGGGGTGGGTAATGGTCATTGAGGAGGGCACCTGTTGGAAGGAGCACTGGGTGTTGTATGAAAACCAATTTGACAATAAATTTCATATTAAAAAAAAAAAACTTTTTCCAAGTAAACCATTTTTATTGGAAACCTTTTTATAATACTGTTTGGCAGTCTTTTAAGAATGATATGACTATGGGTGCCTGGCTTGCTCAATTGGTAGAGCATCCAAATCTTGATCTTGGGGTCATGAGTTTGAGCCCCACATCAGGTGTAGAAATTACTTAAAATAAAATCTTTTTAAAAATTATATAACTAAGCCACATTTGTCATGGAAAAGAGAAAATACAGCTGATATTTTCCCATAACATTGCAGACATATAAGTATTTTTGCATGAATTCTTCTACATGCTTCTGTGTACATGTATGTGTTTAGCAAAAATGGGATGATATCATACATACTTCTGCTTTTTGTATTTCATAATTTCTTAAACAGTCCACTAGACAACTGAAAATTTTCGGTAGTCTGGGGGCACAGGAAGGGAATTGACATTTATTGAGTGCCAGTGTACTTCAGAGCATTTTATATTCATGATTTCATTTAATCAGGATTATGAAATAGTATCTTACTAACCCAGGAACAGCCCTTAGATGTTGATATGATCCCATTTCTGAACCCAGGAGTCCATTTTCCTGTATTTCCAGTACTAACCTTTGGCTTGCCATTGTGGTTCCTGAGGGAAACCCCTATGTCCCATTTCTGTTTCTTCCTTCTCTCTGTGACCTCTTCCAGATCCCAGATGGTTTCCTGTCTGCAGATGCGGATTTGTGGGATGTTCTTTTTGTTGTTTCTTCTCTCTCTGTCTTTCCACAGCCTTGGAGAACCTAGTATCTTTATCTTTGGTCACCACTTCTCTCCTTGGCAGATTAGCTGGTTGACTAGCCACTGGAGCACAGTCAGAGTTTCATCCCCAGCCTTACTTCCCAATACTTCTTCCTTTTCATGGGAGGGATGGCATCTTAATTCTTGGAAATGAAAGGTGGAAATCATGGCTAATTTGGATTATGGTTACTTAGCCACATTTAATGGGGCAGAGATATGGAAGAAGAAATCCTTGAAGCAAATTGTTTGAAGTCGAATTGGAATGAGTCATTTTTAAGCCCTGTTTATGGAAATCACTCCAGTGGGCACACCCTCTACTTGGAGGGGAACATAATAGACACTGGCTTGACCATTTCCAAGGAGTAAGATCATCCAGGCTCAGAAGTCATACTCTGCTAAGGCGGTCTATCTTCAGTTAGTCCTAATTTCATTCTGTCAGTCTAAGGTTATAGTGGAAAGAGCACTCTGAGAATATAAAATGAAACTTGGGCTGGACTGTTAGTTCTTTCTAGGCAGGGATATGGTCTTGCTGATCATTGAATTCTCTGTGGATCTTTTTTTTAAATGTGTGTTTATTTTTGAGAGAGAGAGAGTGTGTGTGCATACAAGTAGGGGAGGGGCATAGAGAGGTAGGGACAGAGGATCTGAAATGGGCTCTGCACTGACAGCAGAGAGTCCGATGCAGGGCTCAAACTCAACAAACCGTGAGATTATGTCCTGAGCTGAAGTTGGACACTTAGAACTGACTGGGCCACCCAGGTGCCCCTAAATGAACTTTTTAAATTAATAACTTGAAGTTAAGAAAAATTGAGATGCAAAAAGTAATTTGAGGGTGTGTACTTAATTTATGTACTATTTTATGAGGCCAAATATATTTTACATAATCCAAAACTGTGTAAATCCTAGAATTTAGGTGTAGAGAAATTAACTCTAGTGTATTTTTAGCTGCCAGCTGAAGATGAAGTCTTACTACAAAAATTAAGAGAGGAATCCAGAGCTGTCTTTCTGCAGAGGAAAAGCAGAGAACTATTAGATAATGAAGAATTACAGGTAAGCATAGAATAAAAGGTTGCTTTGGATGTTAGCTATTTTGTATTTGTACTAAAGTCATACAGGATCTCAGGGTTTCTTAATGGAATCACTGCTGCAGAGTGGGTGAAGGCCCTGGAGCAATGGTTCCTGTCAAAGTCAGCTGCAGAACTTGCTTGGGCACAGTTCTCCCCAAAATAGTTTTGTTTTTTAAAGTCCCTAGGTGGAAACCAATTTGACAATAAACTTCATATATTGGAAAAAAATAAAAAGTCCCTAGGTGATTCTAACAAGGCCAAAGTTGAGAGCCACAAGTATGGGGTCAAACTGGGGGGGTTCACATCCTAGTCAGGCTCTGTGATCTTGGACAGTGGACTTAACATTTCTGTGCTCCAAATCTCATTTATAAAGTAGAGATAACAGTGTCTATGTCACATAGTTATATGGATTAAGGAAGTGCTGTATAAGAAAACTTTAAACTTAGGCATTCAATAAATGCTAGCTATTTGTATTATGTTCTTAGTAATCAAAAGGATAATAGGGGATAAGATTCATCTTAATACTAAATTTCTATCAGGCTACCATTTTAATGGAAATAACACATTTAACCAATGTTAAATTTTGTTTTGTTAACTGTAACATCTTCATTTCTGCAATTCTCCTAAGAACTTATGGTTTTTGCTGGATAAGCACCAAACACCACCTATGATTGGAGAGGAAGCAATGATTAATTATGAAAATTTTTTGAAAGTTGGTGAAAAAGCTGGACCAAAGTGCAAGTAAGAATAGTATAACTAACAAAGGAGTATGTTAAACATTTTAAATGCCTCAAATAAATGTTAATGAAAATAATAAGCCAGTGGGGTGACAATTTGAGTCCATTTGAGTTATTAATCAAGTTTAATAAAATTAGTCAAAATTCTATTGGTATGAAGTTGTTAAAAGAAATAATACTTTATAGTATGGAGTATTTACATACCTTGCAACTACATATATATAGTACATTTATTTACAACAGTATGGGCTTTCATTCTTAGGATGATAAAATACAAAGATGTATGACTTAATATTTTAAGTTTTGAACTACAATTCTCACTTTGATTTTTTTCATTTTGATTTTTAATTCTTTGGATTCATGCTGTTGTTAACTAATTCAGTATAGAAGTCATTTTTATATTATGTTGGCAGATGATTTTAATCTTTATTTCCTTTCCTTAGGCAGTTTTTTACAGCAAAAGTCTTTGCTAAACTCCTTCATACAGACTCTTACGGAAGAATTTCTATTATGCAATTCTTCAATTATGTCATGAGGAAAGGTGATTTCATTTTCATTGTGCTTAAATTCCTCTGGGAATCAAAGAGTTTTTGGTACATGCTTTTATAGTATCCCTTCCATGTGAAACAACTCTCTTAGTAAGTCTGAATAGCAGAATTTCACCCAGATTTGTTTTCTTATTACTCCATTTCTCTCCTGGAATTTACTAGAGCTGAGATTTCTTACCATAAATTTGGGTTCATTATTATAAACAAAACAAAAACATGTATCCTAAAGATACTAACTAAAAAATATTAGGGGTGCCTGGGTGGCTCAGTTGGTTAAGTAGCCAACTCTTCATTTTGGCTCAAGTCGTGATCCCAAGGTCATGGGATTAAGCCCCGCGTTGGGCTCTGCACTGAGTGTAGAGCCTGCTGTAGATTCTCTCTCTCTCCCTCTGCCCCTCTCCCCCACTTGTATGCTCTCTTTTTCTAAATAAATTAAATAAATACATACATACATACTATATATTAAGGCTAAACCAAGAGTTTTAATGTATGGTGATTTAAATTATTTTAATTCACTGGTAATTCTATTTCACCAATATACAGTTGACTCTTGAACAACACAAGGGTTGGGGTACTGACCTCCCATGTAGTCAAAATGAGTATAAGTTTTGACTCCCCCAAAACTGACCTGTTAATAGCTTGTTATTGACTGGAAGCTTTTCCAATAATATAAACAGTTGATTAACCCATATTATATATGTTATATGTATTCCATACTGTATTCTTACAATAAAGGAAACCAGAGAAAAGAATGTTAAGAAAATTGTAAGGTGGGGCACCTGGCTAGCTCAGTTAGTGGAGTGTATAACTCTTGATCTCAGGGTTGTACGTTCGAGCCCCATGTTATTTGTAGAGATTACTTAAAAAAAAGGGGTGCCTGGGTGGCTCAGTCAGTTCAGTCTCCAACTCTTGATCTTAGTTCAGGTCTTGATCTCAGGGTCGTGAGTTCAAGCCCTGCATTGGGCCCTGCATTGGGCTCTGCACTGGGCATGAAGCCTACTTGGAGAAAAAAAAAAAAAAAAAAAAACATAAGGAAGAGAAAGTACATTTATAGTACTATACTGTATTTATTGAAAAAAAATCCATGTATAAGTGGGCCCACACTGTTCAGACCCATGTTGTTCAAGGGTCAGCTGTATTGTAGGTTGAGTTGCCTGAGGATAGTTTCAAATTCAAAATTGTAGCATCACATTCTAGGAGTTTTTATTAAACAACCTGGAGTTATGATTCCTATTAAGTTCCAGAAAGATCTGTGAAGTTCTAGATGTATGATTTTTAACTAATACTTAGTCACAGTAATAACCTCGGCAGAATAAATGCACCTTCATTGAAGGCATAACATTACAATTGCTGTCCCTTTTTGGTGAAACACCAAGTTTAATGGATGTAGAACAATATTCTCAAGGGCATGAACTTTATTGTCACTTTAGGCAGGGTAGACGTGTTGATACCTGCCATTAATTATATGGTATATTTCATTACAAACAATTTTGGGGTAATATATGTGTGAGAAATGTTTGTAGAGTTACTAGTTTGTCCCCCTAATCTAGCTGTCTATCTCCTTTTATCCAAATATATGCTAAAGGACAGATCTTAAAATTACATTTCATCTTCTTATGTATTGTCAGTTTGGCTTCATCAAACAAGAATAGGACTCAGTTTATATGATGTTGCTGGACAAGGGTACCTTCGGGAATCTGTAAGTATTAACCTATTTTAATAATTACTGTAGACACCAAAATGTTAACAGTAGTTATCACTGGTTGGGTTACAGGTGATTCTTATATTGTTTTTGTTTTTGCAAATAATGTGTTCCCCCCAAAAAACTTTTAAAATGTACATTGACCACAAGAATTCCTTTTTAGATTCTTTTCCTCCAACTTTTTTTCTCCAACTTCTAAAAAGAGCCTTTCAAAAAGAAAATAAAAAGAATATAGTGTTTTAACAGCATTAAAACTCATTAAAGAAACAGAGGAAAGCTTTTGGTTATTCATGAGTGTCATAAATGATAGGGCCAGGAATTTTTTCAGGCTGACAAAGATCAAAAAGTTCGTTAATGCATTTAAGAAGGGAATATAAAATAGGGTGTGGTTTCCCAGACTCTCAATTCATGGTGCCCTTAGTATCTCCGTAATTTTTGCATAGTTCCTCTACATCAAAAGAAATACCTAACAGTTGCATTTATTAACCAGCTGGTTCTAAACAATTTATGAAAGTATCCATTAAGCTTATTATTGTATTAGCCATTTGAAAAAATAATACACATAAGTTGAAAATAAGTAATATTTTTGCTTCATTCTTAAATTACAATTACTAACGGAATCTGTGCCCATGGAGCAATGTATGGGTAGTCAAACTTGGCAATTAGATTGGACAGTCATCCTCATTTCCTATTCCATACTAATTTTCCTGTGGTACTTGCTTTATCACCACAACCATCAAGAACCTAGCTTTGCAAAGACTGATGTCATTAAAAAGCACATATCTCAATCAGTGTTGAAAATGTGAACTACCTTGAGCTCATAGCTCTAGCTCATAGTGACATCTATTATGTACTCTCTGGCAGATGTCACTGTTCTCCTGAAATTTTGAAAATACCCTGCTGCACCCCTGTGAGCTTACTGCAGCATTCCTGGGGCACAATTTGGGAACTGTTGGTTTAGCCTTGACTTGCTGGTGGGAGTGTAAAGTAGGTGTGGGCTTTTGGAGCAAGGTGGGAAATTTGCCAGTGTCTATCAAAATTATGAACATGCACATTCTTAAAAAAATTTTTTTTAACGTTTATTCATTTTTGAGAGAAAAGAGCATGAGTGGGGGAGGGGCAGAGAGAGATGGAGACAGAATCCAAAGCAGGCTCCGGGCTCTGAGCTGTCAGCACAGAGCCCAATGCGGGGCTTGAACTCACTGACTGTGAGATCATGACTTGAGCCGAAGTTGGACATTTAACCGACTGAGCCACCCAGGCGCCCCTGAACATGCACATTCTTTGACTCAGCAATTTCACTTACAGAAATTATGTCCCATGTTCTCTCATAATATCTGTGAATGGAAAATTAGCTTATTGTCCCTGGAGTATTGTTTTTAGTATCACAAAAGATTAGAAACAGTCTAAATGTCCATCAGTAGAAGACTGGTTAAATGGATTATGGTACACATTTACAACTACATGGATGGAACTAGAGTGTATTAAGTTAAGCGAAATTAGCCAGAGAAAGACAAATATCATATGTCCTCACTGATTTGAGGAATTTAAGATACAAAACAGATGAACATAAAGGAAGGGAAGCAAAATTATATAAAAACAAGGAGGAGGACAAAACGTTAAGAGACTCTTAAGTATAGAGAACAAACAGGGTTGCTGGAGGGGTTCATGGAAGGGGGGATGGACTAAACGGGTAGAGGCATTAAAGAATCTACTCTTGAAATCATTGTTGCACTATATGCTAACTAACTTGGATGTAAATTTAAAAATGAATTAATTAAAAAAATGAAAAGAGAGCAAAAAAATAAATAAAAATTGGGGTGCCTGGGTGGCTCAGTCGGTTGAGCGCCCAGGTCATGATCTCATGCTCATGAGTTCGAGCCCCGCGTCCAGCTCTGTGCTGACAGCCCAGAGCCTGAAGCCTGCTTTGGATTCTCGGTCTCCCTCTCTCTCTGCCCCTCACCTGCTTGCGTGCTCTCTCTCTATCTCTCTCAAAAATAAATAAATATAAAAATTTTTTTTGAAAATAAATGGATTATGGTACATCTGTACAATGAAAAAAATACATAACTATTTAAAAACAAGAACCTTGGGGTGCCTAAGTGGCTCAGTCGGGTAGGCGTCCAATTTCAGCTCAGGTCATAATCTCATGGTTTGTGAGTTCAAGCCCCACATCAGGCTCTGTGCTCACAGCTCACAGCTTGGAGCCTGCTTCAGATTCTGTGCCTCCCTCTCTCTCTGCCCCTGTCCCCCTTTCTCTCTCTCTCTATCTTTCTCCCTCTCTCAAAAATAAATATTTTTTTAAAAATTTAAATACAAAAATTTAAAAAATAAAAGCAAGAAGCTCTTTGAGAGCCAGGATTGAATGACTATAAAGTATGTTAAGTGATAAAAGCAAGATACAGAAGAATTTGCATAGTTTGCTGCTATATCCTTCATAAAAAGAGAAAGAGAGGGGCTCCTGGTGGTTCAGTTAGTTAAGCAGCCAACTTCAGGTCATGGTCTCACAGCTCAAAGGCTTGTGAATTTGAGCCCCATGTCGGGCTCTGTGCTGAGAGCTCAGAGCCTGGAGCCTGCTTCGGATTCTGTGTCTCCTTCTCTCCCTGCCCCTCGCCTGCTCATGGTCGGTCTCTCTCTCTCTCTCTCTCTCTCAAAAATAAATAAACATTAAAAAAAATTTTTTAAGAGAAAGAGAAATACACATATATATGTATTGGTCTGTATGTGCATAAGTTATTTTGGAAAGATGCATCAGAAGCTGATAAGGTTACCTCTGGGAAGAGGAAATTTCAGACGAGACTTTCAGTGAATACTTTTTGTTCCTTTTGAATTTGGAATTTTGTAGAATGTATTACTCAAAAATATGTTAAAATTGAAATAAAAAATAAATTTGTAGAAACACAATTTAATATGTTTACCACTCACATAGTTATATAACTAATTTAAGTAGTTTAATTATTTAATTTAAGTTTTACCACTCACATAGTTAATATACTATTAATGCTGAATGATTTTTAGGACTGAAATTCAATATTCCAGTATCTAATGAAGAAACAAGATTAGACATTTAACACTTTGATTTAACATTTTGATTTGTTTTATTCTTTCAGGACTTAGAAAACTACATATTGGAACTTATCCCTACTTTGCCACAATTAGATGGGCTGGAAAAGTCTTTTTACTCCTTTTATGTTTGTACAGCAGTTAGGAAGTTCTTCTTCTTTTTAGACCCTCTAAGAACAGGTAAAAGAAAATCTTATCTTAGATATTATAAGGATATTATTCTAAATCTTAATAAGCAGAGAAGTCATTAAGATGTCATTTATTTTTCTAACATGTCATTGCCCTTAATATATAAATATTTTTTATGATTTATTTGCACCAACTATAACGAGCTGTGTGACACTGGGCATGTCACCTAGCCTCTAAAATGGTGTATGAATTGGTTAATCAGTGGCTCCTTCCAGTTCTAAAAAACAGTTATTCTGTTCTGATACTTGCTCTTCCTGTTATGTAATATACAGAGAATTGGTTCTTTTTGATGTAAAATATGAAACTTTAAAATACCAATTGTGTGATTACTCTTCTAAAATACCTTTATAAAATTGAGTTCCTCTATTTTTTTTAAATGAAATTGTGTTTGTTCTTTAAAGGGAAAATTAAAATTCAAGATATTTTAGCATGCAGCTTCCTAGATGATTTATTGGAGGTAAATATGTTTTTAAAATACTTAATTATATCACTTGACAGTTACTGTCTTCTAATCATGTCTCTGTGTTTATTTAGTTAAGGGATGAGGAACTGTCCAAAGAGAGTCAAGAAACTAATTGGTTTTCTGCACCTTCTGCCTTAAGGGTTTATGGTATGGTTCCTATCATAATGCTAAAATTTGAGTTATCCTTTCCTCGGTTAATTGGTGTTCAAAGAACAGTTTTATACATAGGCTAATTTAGCTTAGGATCAAAGTATTCTAATTACCTTAAGAGCTAGTATTATAAATTACTAAAATTTACTTGTCATTTTCTTGCTCTTTAACAGAACATACAGAATGTAATTTGACCCTTTCTTAATGACTCAGGAGCATCTTTATGAACATCAGCTATTATCTTGCATTGTGATTAAAATGCCACTGCTGTCAGTGTTCTGAGGGAGGCAGGTGTTCTAGGGACTGTTTGCTTATTTCCTTTAATTTCATTAGTCTGCTACACTATTCTCTTGGGTGGTCTTCTGATTCATTTTGGCATCCTTGATCTCTGCTTTCAAATACTAACATTTCAGTGCTTTTTATTGACCCCTATCTCTCTCTAATTTCAACACCTAGGAAAGTTTTAAACGCCTGCAAACTGAAAACAAATAATGATGTGGAATAGCCCAAAGGCCATGGCCTTCATGATGGGTTTTCTTTGACTGGTTCTAGCTTAAGGGCTGGTGTGACAGAGTCTAGGGATAGTTGATCTTAGGGCACTACCCTAATATAGTTTGAAAATCAAAGTATTAGCCAATAGAAAGAACTTTTTGTGTTTATTCTTTTGTATTCTAATTAGAATTTTACTTTTGTCATGTCTTTTTATAACTTTTGTTCCCAAGGCCAGTATTTGAATCTTGATAAGGATCACAATGGCATGCTCAGTAAAGAAGAACTCTCCCGCTATGGAACAGCAACCATGACCAATGTCTTCTTAGACCGTGTTTTCCAGGAGTGTCTCACATATGATGGAGAAATGGTAGTAGTTTAAAGCTCTGATAAGTTTTAAAAATTTAGGCTCCCACAACTCCCACAAACCCTTTTCTTGATGTGATACAGCATTATTTTTACATCTATCTTAAAAAGTCCGAACTAATCAAATTGTTTGAGTTTTGGAGACTTTGATCTTAAGGAAAGTTCACTTTAAACATGGACTCAGGACAAATACAAAATTTTAATATTTTCATTTCATTATCGTCTTTTTTTTTAATGTTTCAAGTTTTTATTTAAATTCTAGTTAGTTAACATACTGTGTAATATTAGTTTAAGGAGTAGAATTTAGTGATTCATCACTTATATAACACCCAGTGCTCATCACAACACGTATCCTCCTTAATACCCATCACCCATTTAGCCTATCCTCTGCCCACCTCCCCTGAAGAGTATGGACTAGTGAGAAAACAAAAAAAAAAAAATCTCAAATGGGCAAATCCTATCGACTGTTTTCATATAGATGATTCATTCTTTAAACTACCAGGTCAGGTATAGTACCACAGATGCCATGGTTTAAATCTAAGAATCAGGTTGTATTATTTTCTGTAAGTGGCTATGTTAGTACCTAACAATTAACATGCACCTGTCCTTTTATCACAACAATGCAAAATACTTTAGGAAATTCTAACTAGTATTTTATGTTTTTTTGTTTATTTATTTTGAGAGAGAGTGAGAGTGCACGGGGGAAGGGCAGGGTAAGAGGGGAGAGAATCCCAAGCAGGCTCCACACTGTCGGCACAGAGCCCACTGTGGGGCTCTAACTCATGAAATGTGAGATCACGACCTGAGCTGAAACCGAGTCGGACACTTAACTGACTGAGCCACCCGGGTGCCCATCTAGCGTTTTAAAATCACCATCCTTGCTGTTAAAAACACATGTTAGGGATCTGATAAATTGTCAAATGAATGACAGTTAAGAAATGGTCGGGGCGCCTGGGTGGCGCAGTCGGTTGAGCGTCCAACTTCAGCCAGGTCACGATCTTGCGGTCCGTGAGTTCGAGCCCCGCGTCAGGCTCTGGGCTGATGGCTCAGAGCCTGGAGCCTGTTTCCGATTCTGTGTCTCCCTCTCTCTCTGTCCCCCAAAAAATAAATAAACGTTGAAAAAAAAATTTTAAAGAAATGGTCATATTGTCAGAAGAGAATTGGGGTTTTAGGTTTTATCATTTAGCTTTAATAGCAGTTTTCTGAATAACATAATTGATAGCTGGTGGCACAGGAAAAAGAGGGAAAGGTGCAGAAACTCTGCTTTGTGACTCCTACGGCTGTCTACACTTAAGAGTGAGGAGCTTGTACTATTCTAATGACTTCTGGTGAATAAAGTAAACCAGAGGCTTCAACTGTGAATGGAGTTAGACCATGATGAGGCTGCATCTCTTTAGCTCTTTATATTGCAATTTATGCAAAAAGGAATTCTTAATGTTAGCCTAAAAAAGTATTTTCCAAGAATATAAATTTTTTTTCTAAGTGAGAATGTCTCAAGTGTTCTTTTCACCATGCAAAAGTAATCTGAATATGCCTTTTTTGTAGAGAAATCTTTCTGTTCTCCTTATGTCATTCTAGCTTTTATTTGTGCTTTTTTCCATTTCTTTGCAGGAGAACAGTTTCAGTTAAAGTAGAATGTCTGGTAGTCTTAAGATGGCTTCTTACTGGAAATCATCTGATTTAAAAATGTTTAAACAGTATTTCAAAGTAACTATTTAAACATACTATTCTATTCATTCCAGATAAACTCCCCCCCCCGCCAAAACTGACCACATTGAAATGAAGATGCTAATTTAGTGGCATTGTACGATAGCTTGGTCACTGTCCTGTCCATTTCAAAGGCATAATCAAAGAAAATTACTCCTTAAAGCAGCAAATCTCTCGTAAGAAAATGAGCTGTGTCCCCCAGACTATTCCCAATACAGATTAACTGCTAAGTAGAATTCCTAGAAACCAATATTAAGTATACAAGTGAATGTCTCATTTCATATTAAAAAAAATTGCCATCTTTGATTGTAAAATGGCTTCAATTCATTAGATACTCACTTGAAAAGTTAATTCCAAATAAGGCTTCTAATGAACATCCTTTTCTTTTCTGTAGGACTATAAGACCTACCTGGACTTTGTTCTTGCGTTAGAGAATCGAAAAGAACCTGCAGCTCTGCAGTATATTTTCAAATTACTTGATATTGAGAACAAAGGATATCTGAATGTCTTTTCACTTAATTACTTCTTCAGGGTAAGTCTCATTTAACAAAACGTTTACTAATAGATGTTAGAAGCAAATCAAGTCTGCTTTTAGTTTTTTTTTTTTTTCCTATTTAAATTGACTAAAAGCTGATTAGATTAGTTGTAGAACACTAAAAAAGTGCAAATATGTAAGGGGTTATACTGGACATGGAGATACAGATATGCATGAGAAATTCGTTGCTTTGGTGATCAAAAACTAATGTGTAAAATCCTACAGAGGCTTCAATTAAACAGTTCAGAAAAGGTAGAACTTTTGCAGACTTTGGTAGTAGTAGATTCTTTTATTTTTTATTTATTTTTTTAAATGTTTATTTTTTTGAGACAGAGAGAGACAGAGCATGAACAGGGGAGGGCCAGAGAGAGAGGGAGACACAGAATCCGAGGTGGTCTCCAGGCTCTGAGCTGTCAGCACAGAGCCTGATGTGGGGATTAAACTCACGGATGGTGAGGTCATGACCTGAGCTGAAGTCAGACGCCCAACCGACTGAGCCACCCAGGCGCCCCAGTAGTAGATCCTTTTAAATGCTGTGCTGTAAAAAAAAAATTTATTTTTGTATGTATATATTATTTATTTTTGAGAGAGACATGCAGACAGAACACAGGCAGGGGAGGAGCAGAGAGAGACACAGAATCCGAAGCAGGCTCCAGGCTCCAAGCTGTCAGCACAGAGCCCGACATGGGGTTCACACTCACAGACTGTGGGATCATGACCTGAGCTGAAGTTGGACGCTTAACTGACTGAGCCACCCAAGCGCCCCTTATTATCATATTTAAAATAATTTTAGAACTGGCTAGGGGCGCCTGGGTGACTCAGCCAGTTGGGCATCTGACTCTTGATTTCGGCTCAGGTCATGATCCCAGACTCATGGGATTGAGCCCCACGTCAGGTTCTATGCTGTCAGCCCAGAGCCTGCTTGGGATTCTCTCTCTCCCTCTGCCCCTCACCCGTGTCACACGTGCACTCTCTAATAAACAAAAAGAAAGTAACTTAGAAATAGGAATAATAATAAATTTAAAACTGGCTAGAATTGTGTGCCACATTTCAGCATGAAAACATTATTGCTGAAGTACTTATATTGCACCTTAGGTGGTCTCAGGGAATAACATGATGAGTTCTGAAGGGAAATTTAATTGTATCTTATCTGATAAGCCTTCAGGTGCACAAGGTATAAAAGTAGGAATGTCTGCCCTTTTAAGACAAATCATTACTAAATTTGGTGACTTTTCCATTTGGTAGAATAATTTTGTATAGTAGTATTTCATTCCATTACCTTAGAAGACTAAGTGATTTTTATATGGTTAAGACAACAGTAGGAAGAAATGGCTTTTTTTAAATGATAAAAATGACATTTTCACATCTTTCTCATAAACCATTTTTCTCCAGAGGCTTTCTCTTTGCCATTTAAAAATTTTAGGTATTTTAAAAATAACTATTTGGTTTCTGAGTTTCATACTATGTATTTCTTAGTTTCATGTTAAATTCTCTAAAACTTCCATTATGATTTCCTAGGTCGTAATGACTGCAAATATTAGGATAAATTACAAATACAGTATTAGTATACATTTTTTAGAAACTGAGTCAATGGCTAATATAAGAAGATAATACCAACTCATCATAGGGATCTCCCACTTTAGGCAGACCTATTCAATGAAGATTCAATTTTAGGAAAACAAAGTAAATGTTATCTTTTGGAAGTTAAACCCTCAACTCTTTTTCATAAAGATTTCTTTATAACATTCTTATAATACTAAATTTTGTCAAATATTTTATATTGGGGTGCCTGGGTGGTTCATTCGCTTAGTGTCCGATTCTTGATTTCAGCTCAGGTCATGATTCCACGGTCGCAAAATCGAGCTGTGTGCTTAAGATTCTTTCTCTCTCCCTCTGCCCCTCCTGCTTGCTCTCATTTATTTTATCAAAGTATTTAGGCTTGGTTGTGTGGGCTAAGGTAATTATTTATTGGTACTGAGTCCTGGAGTCCTAAGCTGTTCATAAAGTCTTTGTACGTCAGTATTCCAGTTATAAAGTGGGCCTAGATGTTGCACTCTAGATCATACCTCCAGGTCTACCCCTCTAGTAGCTGGGGGTGTACTTAAAGATTCTCATCTACTTCAAAGAGATGCCCTGTGCACACACTGATACCAGTGGCACCACATACTGAGTAAGCACCTGCAACGTATTTATTTGGCTATTTACCAAGAATTTTCCAGTGAATGACTCTCACCTAAAATATTTATTAGTCCAACTGGATCACAGTAGTTTCTTTAGTTAGGGTTTTTTGTTGTTGTTCTTAAAGGTTATAAAAAAGTTTGAGGGAGTTTTGCTTACATTTTTTTCTGTCAAGTAGAAGGCAAAGTATAGGGTGGGAGGCAGAGGTGGCGTATTGGGTGTCTTAAAGAATGGTGAGGGTATGGGGCGCCTAGGTGGCTCAGTAGGTTAAGTGGCCGACTTCAGCTCAGGTCATGATCTCACGGTTTGTGGGTTCAAGCCCCGTGTCAGGCTCTGTGCTGACAGCTCAGATCCTGGAACCTGCTTCGGATTCTGTGTCTACCTCTTTCTCTTCCCCTTTCCTGCTCCCGCGCTCTCTCTCTCTCTCTCAAAAATAAACATACATTAAAAAATTAAAAAAAAAAAAAAAAAAAGAACGGTGAGGGTTTGAACAGCATTCCTGGAAAATGAGTGGATCAGGCATCACAGATTAATCGCTAGGCCATGTAAAGGCCGATCTGAGGTTGGAGACCATTCCTATATATAGTAGCAATAATCTGTAGACTTTTTTTTCTGGGATTCTCAATAGCAACGTTATGTATCTTGAAAGGTTGGTAGTTACACTGAAATTGTTTAAGTTTGGCCAACTGGATGTGAAGCAAGGTCAAGGAAGTTGAGAATATTGGCAAGAGTGGTTGAAATGATAAGGCTTGTGGTCTGATAGGAAAGGAAGTGGAACTAGAAAGGGGCCTTGGGACAGGAAGGGGGCTGTTGTGCATTTTTTATTTACAGACTTATTTCTATCCATACAGGCCATACAGGAACTAATGAAAATCCATGGACAAGATCCAGTTTCATTTCAAGATGTCAAGGTTACCTTTTCTTTCCTTTTCAGTAAGGTCTACACCCACACAGAGCTTGAAGTCATGACCAGGAGTTGCATGCTCTACTAACTGAGCCAGCCAGGCTCCTCTACCTTTTCTTTTAATATATGTAATACAGATAATCACCTATATTAAATGAAATTTTATATGAAAGAAACTTATGAACTATGAAGTGAATGAAATCAAGTATTTGCTGTTACTTGCTCTGAACCAATATTTAAATCATTAGTAACTGAGACCACACTTGGACTAATGATTTGTTTAGTTAATGATTTTAGCATGTCAGTCTGTATTTTCATCGGAAGCATTCATTCATTTGATTGAAAATTAAGAGAATCCATATAACCTGCATCCTTTGGCAGCCTATTCCAAGTTAAAATGAATTTTTAACTTGGTAACTATAGTTGACCCTTGAACAACACAGGAGCTAGGGGCAATACCCTCCCTGCTCACCCAAGCAGTTGGAAATCCACGTATAACTTTTTAAAAAATGTTTATTTATTTTGAGAGAGAAAGAGAGTGTGTGTGCAAGCAGGGGAGAGGCAAAGAGAGGGAGAGGATCCCAAGCAGGCTCCACGCTGTCAACAGAACCCGATGCAAGACTCGATCCCACAGAACCGTGAGATCATGACCTGAGCTGAAATCAAGAGTCAGATGCTTAACCAACTGAGCCACCCAGGCGCCCCCCTCTCCCCCACCTATAACTTTTGACCCCCTGGAACTTAATTAATAGCCTACTTTTGACTGGAAGCCTCACATAAACAATGACATAAACAGTTAACACATATTTTATATATTACATGTTTTATATACTATATTTTTAAAAATGAAGCTAGGGAAAAAATATTGAGAAAATCGTAAGGAAAAGAAAATGCATTTACTGTATACTGTATTTATCAAAAATATCTATGTCTAAGTGGACCCATCCATTTCAAGTCCATATTGTTCAAGAATCAACTATATTTAGGTTTGGACACTTTTTAAATCTGCTACTTCAAAGGTCTTGCTTGCTTTGATACTATTACGGAGACATCAGTCTTACAATATGAAAACTACCACTGTTTGAAACACGTGCTGCTACTTAGCATTTTTGTAGACTTTACCAGCTATGAAAAACATTCAGTATCTGGTACAGATTCAGGTTCAGGCTAAGTAAATAATAAAATAACACATCCAGTTTTAATTAAGTATAAAACAATAATAATAATAAATGAGACAAATCTGAAACTATGCAACAGGCAATCTAAGAATTAGTAATTTTAAATTGCCACTAACCTAGAAAGGGACATTTCACAAACATACAAGATTAAAAGCTCATAGATTTCATTTACCTGAATTCTTCTAATCTTTTTAAAATGTAATCTCCCTCTTTAAATGCTACTAAATCCTGAGTAATTTTCCTGCAAAAAGATTAGAAAACGTGCATCTAATTCCTTGTAAATATTCATATAGTATACCTCATAATATAGAAGAGATTTTTCCATCTATTCCAGTAACTTTTAGCACAATTTCATGGTCATTCTGGAATTCCTTGATACTGAATGTCCCTCACCCACCACCCATCTTAGATCCAGAGTATAAAACATTGACATCACTATTGGAAATGAAGCGTTGTCATTATCTTGGCTCTGGAAGCATTTAAGTTTTTAGTTTGAGCTGAGTTTGCACTTAAATCAAGACCTTGCTTTACCAACAATTAGAAGACAACATTAAAGTATAAGATACTTATCATGTATTCAAAGAACACTGCATTAGTTTTACCACTAATTAGCTATATAGCTTGGATCAGATGAAACTCCAAGCCTCAGTTTCTTTCTCTCTTAAGATGAGAGATACCTAAGGAATACCACATACCTAAGGAATCTTCCAGTAAAAATTTGATTGTGTGTAGGGAAAAGGAGTTGTCTGTTAAATGGAAAAGAAAAAAACTAGAACAAAAAATTTTACATGAGGTCAAGTGCCAGCCTTGAATTTCACATCACTATATGAAAGAAATTAAGTTCATCAGGTACCAGGTTTCATTGTATTTTTTTCTCTCTCACAGGATGAAATCTTTGACATGGTTAAACCAAAGGATCCTTTGAAAATCTCTCTTCAGGATTTAATCAACAGTAATCAAGGAGACACAGTCACCACCATTCTAATCGATCTGAATGGCTTCTGGACTTATGAGAACAGAGAAGCCCTTGTTGCAAATGACAATGAAAACTCTGCAGACCTTGATGATACATGATCTCTCAAAGACTAGACTGTGTTCATTAAGATAAACTTGAATGCTGCATGCAAAACCTTTCAAGCTGGATCCTTAGAAATGGCCTAAATAAAATACTTTATATGCCTATAGAACACAGCAAATGTTCTGGTTATTGGAATTTTGTTTGCAGTAGTTGGAAAGCAATAGGATGAAATGTTTTAGGAGGTAGTAAATTCTGGTTCCACTTAGCTCAAGTAAGGCAAGTGTGATTTGGTAAAGGTAGGAGTCCACTTTAAACCTATATCATCTTCAGAAATGAAGTTTTCATGGGATATTTCTGACATTAGACATTAAGAATTTGCATATTTGAGGGATAATTTATTTATATGTGGTCACTTAACCTTGAGTCTTCTAAAGCATTAAGTGTATCAGAGATTATAAACTTACCCATTCATTAGAAGAGAGCCATTTCATTTCTGGGTTAGAAGTCTTTGGACGTGATGTTTCTTTTTAGGATGTTTCAATAAAAAGTATTCAAGTTAATATTTCAACTAAAAACACTATTTTTAAAAATCTGTCTAGCTTTATTAACCAGTACCAGGGTTACACTGTACAAAACTCCATTTCGTTAAGGATTTTGTTAGAGAAATTAACTCAGTGTAAAGATTCTCAATTATACTGTTCTGTGTTTAATTTGTTTATGAGAAGAAAGATTAGAAGAGGGCAAAATATCATGAACTATGATCCAAAGGAAATAGTAATTATAAAAAGAGTTGAAAAGGAAGGAAAATTGAAAGAGGCTTAAAAATAAGACAAAACCATTTAATGCATTTCTGGGAAATTTTATAGTTTGCATAAGTAAAGTATAAAAATTTAAGGCACACTGAATAACTATATAAACATTACAAACTGGCCACTGTTGGACAAGTAGAGAAAGTGAAATTTAAGAAACAAAACCTTCATAATTCATCTTCCTTCTACTACAATCAGAAGAGTTTCTAGGTAAACTTTCAGATCTAGTGCCTTTCAAGAGAGAAGATTCAGATCATCTTTAGATATGCATGCCTTCACTGGATAAACCAATAAATATCTGAGTTAGAGGTCCTATCTCAAATGAAGTTTAAAACAAATTGGAGGAGGTCAGGTTAACATGTTTCAGCGCTACTGGTAAACTAAAATTTATGGTGACATTAATTACATAATCTGAAGATTAATCCTTTAAGTACTAAATTAAAGAGTTTACACCCATGACCGAAAAATTACCATCATATACCATGAAGTACCATACCACAAATCCTTCTAACTGAAGATTCCAGATGAAAAATTATCTTTCCTAAATCCTTCAAATTTTAGTTGAAGAACTTAATGGCCAGATGTTCGTGTTCACTGATAAAAGATTTCCTTAACAGGCCTACTGTACCCTATGTTAGAGTTTCTCTGAAGCCATATTTTATATAAAAATACTTAAGACTGAAAGCTTAATGCTGTTTTGGACAACCATTAATCTCTGAAAGCTTTAAGTTTGTGAAAAAGCTTTTAAGAGCAGCGTTTCTGAAATACTCCACACATTCTTCCTTACCCACATTTAGTTATAAATCAGTCATACAGATATCTGTAAGACTATGAGCACATACTTAGGAATATTTTCAAAATCAGTTTCATATTACACTTTTGTTAAGTTTTGCCAATAGCACAGTGGACTCTAGAGAACTGACCATACCTGGGTTAAGTAAATTGTCCACCTTACTGTTGTTACTTTGAAAAGGTAATAACCAGTCACCACTATGCTACCATGGCACCTTATACAATATTCAACAGTGAGCCCCTGAAGGGTTAAGTCTTCATCTGTCCCTTACTCCACCCACCTCACTGCAACGACTTATCCCATAGGAAGCATTCAGGGTCCACTGAGTGACAAAACCAGGATGCCATGTGGATAACCACTAGGTGTTACCACTTGAATACAAACACGTTAATAAATTCATCCCGTAACTAGTGTTTTTAACATAATTTTCAAAGCTAGTTATTTGAGTACTGAAAAAGAAAAAGATTAAGTAGTAACCTGCATTAAAAAAAGTAAACCCATCTTAAAATTGGTGTTATCTTTTCATAAAATATTCTCAAGGAAAGAAAAATCAAAGTGCTTTTGTCTTGCTCCTTTTATTACACACGGTAAACCATCCTTAGTATGAAATTAATGGTTAGATGTATAAATGTAAGACAACATGAGAAAATCTATGGGGGAAAGTCCTCATTTTAATCTGAGACCAGGAAGATCAGCTCCAATTAGTCTTAATCAGTAATTTAACTATTTTTTTTCTTACAAACACAAATAACAGACACGTTTGATAATTTAACTCTTAATTGGCAATTACGGCTCTAGAATGTCCTTATTTTTTTAAAGAATATTTTAAAACCAAAGCACTAACTTGACATACAGTAAAAGCATAATATAAATGCCCAAATTTCAGATCTGGCTTTTGCTAGATAGACCCTAAGAATAAAGAAACATTTCTCCCTTTCCAGATAATAATTTAAAATATAAATAATTGTATTAAGTCCCACTGAATAAAGAATGTGAAAGTTCCTGATATTATAAAAACCCTAGAGTTTGAAGTTTGATAGTCATTTCATTCTACGGTGGGACAGAGACTGGATTTTGTTTGTTTTCCATAACTACTTCACAGTCTGCCTCCATTTCAAAATTGAGATTCACAAATGAACTGGATGCCCCTGTTTCTGGTTGATCCGTCTGGACAATGGAATCAGCTGGCAGTTTACTCTGCTGGTACTGTCTTTCTGCTTCTTCAGACATCCTGTTTTCTTCTTCTTCTTCTTCTTCCTAAAAAGAGGAAATATCAAGAATTGTTGAAATATAAATGCCCAGAAGAAATATTTGTTCCCCTGCTTTCAACTACTTGTGCCTTTGTTTTTTTTTAAACTAAAACATTAGTGTCATGTCCAATTCAGTTTGGTCAAATTAAGACAAGACTTACCTCCCTGTCCCCTGTTCCCAAACTGAAATGGAAACTATTATATGACATTTTAAAGAAAGTGATGTTATTTTTAAAACACGGTACAGCACTGCTTCCCTTAGATGGGACCTGAATTAACTTTGACAAAGGCTATATATTTTCAGATTCTAATCTAAATTAAAAAATTGCTAGAGGCGCCTGGGTGGTTCAGCCAGCTGAAGAAGTGTCTGACTTCAGCTGAGGTCAGGTCTCGTGGTTCATGAGTTCGAGCCCTGCATCAGGCTCTGTGCTGACAGCTCAGAGCCTGCAGCCTGCTTCAGATTCTGTGTGTGTTTCTCTCTCTCTGCCCCTCCCCCACTCATGCTCTAACTCTCTCAAGAATAAACATTAAAAAAATTTTTTTAATTGCTAAATACTGTATCACTTCAATTATAGGATATCAGCCTATTCAGTGGAATAGGGTGGTCTATTCACTAAATGGTATAACATGGTTAATGCTTCTGTAAGCAGCTTGTATACAGATAAGGCAGTCACTGCCCTCAAGAAGTCTACAATCTAGGAGGGAAGTTAAGACATGTAAAAAGAGTATTAAGACAGAAAGGAATAAGCGCTATAGAGATTTAGACAGTAAGTAATTTCCAGTTCCAGAACTACTAAATTCATGGAAGAAGTGGCAATTGTATCAGTCAACACAATATGGGTAGTTAATACAGAATAAGTAACCTGTCAAGATCACTCTAGAGCTTGCTTGAGAGAAAACAAGAAAAAGAGAACACTTAGGACTCTTTAATAGTCCAGGTGAGGTAATGAGGCTGTAAACAAGGCTGGTAGTGTTAAAAACACTCATGTGTTCATAAAACATTTTTGAAACCATATAACAAATATAAAGTAAGCTGCCTTAGGCACTCTCCCGTTGCACTCTGCTCCAGTGACAAAGTACTATTCTAGCCACTTCTCCAGATACATGACTTCTCTTCATGCCTCTACATTCTAGCTTCAGCTGAGCTGCCCTCCCCATTTGCTTGAAGGAAAATAATAAAAGATTCCAATATTTATCCCATGCTCATCTATATACATTGGGTGCTTTTTCTAAGCATTTTACATATTAACTCATTTAATCTGTAGAGCAACCCTGAACATGGATGCCACACTTCTGATTATTAAGATGAAGAAACTGAGGCTTACATGGGGCACCTGGGTGGCTCAGTCAGTTAAGTGCCTGACTTTGGCTTAAGTTGTGATCTCCCAGTTCACGAGTTTGAGCTTGCACTGGGCTCTGTGCTGACAGCTCGGAGCCTGGAACCTGCCTCGGATTCTGTGTTTCCTTCTCTCTGCCCCTCCCCCCACTCACACTCTGTTTTCCTCTCTCAAAACATCAATAAACATTTTTAAAAATTTTTTAAAAAAAGAAACTGAGGCTTTACAGACGTTAAGCATCTTGCTCAAGGTTACTAAGTTAGAAGTGGCAGAGTCAAAACTCGAATTCAGACCCTTTGGTTCTTCAGCCCATGCTCTTGAGAGCTAAACTTTTCTCATTCCTTAAGGCTCAACCCATTTTACCCCCACCCTAAGACCTCACTACATTTGCAGACAAAATTGCTTCACCTCTTAGTGCCTTAACAACTGGCACTTACACATTTCTAATACTTGTAATTTTCTGTGCACCTAACCCTCCACATCTATATATCCTAAGTATAGAGACTAAGTCTTCTTTGCTCATCTTAAAATTGCAAAAACAATCCAAAGAGAGATGTATGAAGATTAAATAACACCTCACATAACACCTAGCACAATGAAATCTAGCTTAGTTTCACACCAAGATCCTAGAGAAATTTCAGTATTAAAAAATACATAAATTAAAAATATCTAAGTTGATAAATTAATAACACTAGAATGAAATGCCTATCCTAAGGGAGCTCTCTTTTGGGCAGCTAAGGACGATATATATGCTCATTACACAACCCATGAAGTCCACAGTAAACCGAACTGAATGAAAAAAATGTAAAAAGGAGACACACCTCCTTCTTCATCCGGTAATACTCATCGATGGCATATTGGTATTTAGGGGTGCTGATGCCCAAAACAGATGCAATCTTCTCTCCAAGAAAGTCACACACTAAGGATACAAAAGTTAGATGACTTACACAATTCCATAAACTTTTCTTAAGTATTTTCTATGTGCAAGACACTGTAAAAATACAAAAGTTACAGTCTCTGCCCTCAGGGAGATTATGAACACTTAATACATCTCTTCTGTGTATCTTCCTTGATTTCCCCAAGAGGCAATAGTGGCTCCTTCTGTTCCTAACAACACTCTCCTTATACCTCTAATTATAACCCATATCACCATGTATTATAATTATCTCTTATGTGTCTATTTTTTAAAGAAAAACATATACTCTTAGAGAGTTGGGACACCATTAGGCTGTAGGAGAGGAAGGGCTTGTTCTCTAACACTCACTGAGTGCCTGCCACATGCCAGGCATTGTGAAAGGTTAGACTCAGAAGGGCTGATGAAGCACATCCAAAATGTAATCCAGGTCTGAATGTAAAGCTCATGTTCTTTTCATTACACCACACTGTGTAGGTATATTAAGTGCTCAGTAAACGTTTCTTGTATGAATTACTGCTCAAAATTAGCTCTAGTAAAAAGCAGAAAATGACAGAAGCTATGAGGGAGTTAAAACTGGAAACAGAGGAAAGCTTTATGATTTAAAACCTATGTTTAAAGTTAGCATGATTAAGTCATAAGGTGATAATTCATTTCCTTCAAATATGACTTAGTTACAGCTCAAATTAAGATATGAAGTATTAATGAAATTAAAATATAAATGAATTGTAACTACAGGCTCTAGAATAAGCAAACAGAATGACAACAGTATCAGTAGGAAATCATGTAACAAAATAGCAAAATAGCTGCTGACAGAACTAAGTTTCAAAAACACAAAAATTAATATAAAATAAATTAATAAAGCCATTTTTCAGTTCTTTAAAAAAAAAAAAACACCACAACCAGAAGCTGAAGATTAGATTAACATCTTCTAATGCTAGCTAGCTGCTGAAAGTAAAGTAATTACCTCCCTATTGTTTCTCCTTCACTTTGGAAACACCCCATTTGGCAAAGCTCCTGTTTTTGGAGCATATTATAATAGTTATACAATACTCAAACAGAAAAGTAGTACCTGAAAGGGTTGATGTGGCAGCTCGAAGCATGTAAAACCATAAGTAGGGGCCCCAGGTAAGTTTTGTCTGCAACAAGAAGTCAGGTTAGCAACATTCATACCTAAACTCATTCTGTATATTTAGGCCAGAATGAAGTAATCAAATACTTGGTTGGCACATAAAACATTCTATAAATAGTACTATAGACTACAATCCAACTAAAAATTTAAAAGTTTTATAGACAGAATTCTACAAAGACATTTTATATTTACCCATTTAACTACCACCACCTTAAACCCATGGAATAACCAAAAAAAGCAGCAGCCCCTAAAAATGGAGTTGGTAAGTCATAGTCTTGATTATTTATGAATTTACAATCTATAGCCTTTCTCCTGTCTTGCTGGTTTTTTTGCCTTTATTATTGATAAGCACAGTATCAGAGAGATGATGCAATAAATAGAAAGGGACCTTAAGAAATCACACAGTACATGGGAATGCAAACTGGTGAAGCCACTCTGGAAAACAGTATGGAGGTTCCTTAAAAAACTAAAAACAGAACTACCGCTATGACCGAGCAATTGCACTACTAGGTATTTATCCAAGGGATACAGGTATGCTGTTTTGAAGGGGCACATGCACCCCAATTTTTATAGCAGCACTATCAATAACAGCCAAAGTATGGAAAGAGCCCGAATGTCCATCGATGGATGAATGGATAAAGAAGATGTGATATACACATATACAATGGAGTATTACTTGGCAATGAAAAAGAATGAAATCTTGCCATTTGCAACCACCTGGTTGGAACTGGAGGATATTATGCTAAGCGAAATTAGTCAGTACGAGAAAGACAAATATCATATGGCTTCACTCATATGAGGACTTTAAGATACAAAACAGATGAACATAAGGGAAGGGAAGCAAAAATAATATAAAAACAGAAAGGGGGACAAAACATAAGAGATGCTTAAATATGGAGAACAAACAGAGGGTTGCTGGAGGGGTTGTGGGAGGGGGGATGGGCTAAATGGGTAAGGGGCATTAAGGAATCTACTCCTGAAATCACTGTTGCACTATATACTAACTTGGATGTAAATTTAAAAATAAATTAATTCAAAAACATTTTTTAAATCATACAGTACAACATACTTTATGATACAGTAGGCAAATTAAGATTCAGATAAATGAAGCAGAATAAGTAAGGGTATATCAAATGAACTTTCAATGGTGGGAAAATAAATGACCAATAAGCAACAAGATGAGTTTTTCTGTTTCTTTAAAGGTTATAAAGGGGGGCGCCTGGGTGGCGCAGTCGGTTAAGCATCCGACTTCAGCCAGGTCATGATCTCGCGGTCCGGGAGTTCGAGCCCCGCGTCAGGCTCTGGGCTGATGGCTCAGAGCCTGGAGCCTGTTTCCGATTCTGTGTCTCCCTCTCTCTCTGCCCCTCCCCCGTTCATGCTCTGTCTCTCTCTGTCCCAAAAATAAATTAACGTTGAAAAAAAAATTAAAAAAAAAAAAAAAAAAGGTTATAAAGGGACTAGACCATATAGCCCAAGACAAGCTGACTGTATATTTATAGGACCAATGGTAGAATAAAATCTACATTGTACAATTCCATTGTTAATCTTGATGCTGCACTTCCCACAGAATACTTCTGTGAAGCTTGCCACACAGATGACAGTTTGCCTCTGTGGATGAAATCAGTAATATAAGCATGCTTCACTATACCAATATTTTTGTTTACCAAAAGGAAGTAGAGAGCAATCAATCAAATAACAATTATTATTATTATTTTAATACTGTTTCCAGGAAGGAGAAAAAAGATAACATTCTTAGCTAAGATATGTTCATGATTATAAGGGTATTAAAACAGCAAACACAGGAATATCTGTAACTGGGTAGACAAACTAAAGAGAAAAGGGGGAAACATATAACACAATCTTCTCATGAAAAGTGGGTAAGCGAATTTCTGTGACAGGATTCTTGGAAAGACACAGAAGTGAGTTAGCTCCTCCACTTCTATTTACACAAGAATGAGTGTCCAAGCAAATACATTCAACTAAGAAAATACTGTATATTTATGTTTTCCTCAATCAAATCTAATATATGTATATCTTCTACATTCAGAGCAGGAAGCATCTCTCTTATTTGAGGATAAGGGTTATTTTAGGGACTCTGTTTAAGATGCTCTCATCTTAATGTTTACCTTTTTTTTTTAATGCTTATTTTTGAGAGAGAGAGAGAGAGAGAGAGAGAGAGAGAGAGAGAGAGAGAGAAAGAGAGAGCAAGTGGGGAAGGGCAGAGAGAGGAAGACACAGAATCCGAAGCAGGCTCCAGGCTCTGAGCTGTCAGCACAGAGCCCAACGCAGGGCTTGAACTCACAGACTGCGAGATCACGACCTGAGCCGAAGTCAGACGCTCAGCAGACTGCGCCACCCAGGCCCCCCTTCATGTTTACCTTACAGTCCTTCCAGCAAATGGGACAGTGCAGTAATCTAGGGAATGGAACCAGTTTCTATAACACATTATAATGATAGGGCCAAGAAACTACTTAGAAAGGGATTAAGCAGGCTTTTGAAGGAAAGCATATATTTCTAAGTGGACCAATTCTCCTGGGGTTGTTTCTAGAGAGAACAATTGCTAATAACCATGTGGTGACTACCAAAAAGTCAAACCTGCTCCAGAGCTGAGAGACCGGATAAGGATCCCCGAATAACATCTATCATCACACACAATTATACAGAATGAACGTATAGGGCTCTTTGTTTAAACACTGACCTCACTGAATCAAAAGGACAGATGACTCAAGAGCCTACAATGGAACCTTGCCACTACTGCCAGCATCGCTACCGCCACCACCATCCCAGTAATAAGAAAAATGGACTAGATCTTGGTCTTCAAGACTTCCAGTTTATGATGCAAACTCAAGCTGATTCATTTTTTCTACAAAAATTTAAGTATCAATCTCTTCCTGCATAAAGTATCCATCTCTTCCTTAATAGAGAACTATTGAGACTTGCTATCTTTTTGGTTTTTAAACTTATTTTTATTTTTTATTATTTTTTAAATGTTTTATTTGTTTTTTATTCTCAAATTAGTTAACATTCAGTGTAGTCTTGGTTCAGTAGAATCCAGTGATTCACCACTTACATATAACACCCAGTACTCATCCCAGTAAGTGCCTTCCTTAATGCCCATCACCCATTTTCCCCACCCCCATCAACTCTCAGTTTGTTCTCTGTATTAGGAGTCTCTTATGGTTTGCCTCCCTCTCTGTTTATACCTTATTTTTCCTTCCCTTGCCCTATGTTCATCTGTTAAGATTCTCAAATTCCACATATGAGTGAAATCATGTGATGTCTTTCTCTGACTTATTTCACTTAGCTTAATACCCTCCAGTTCCAACCACATTGTTGCAAATGGCAAGATTTCATTCTTTTTCATCACTGAGTGGTATTCCATTGTATATATATACCACATCTTCTTTATCCATTCATCAGTTAATGGACATTTGAGCTTTTTCCATAATTTGGCTATTTGTTGATAGTGCTGCTATAAACATTGGGGTTCATGTAGCCTTTTGAATCAGCATTTTTGTATCCTTTGGATAAATATCTAGTAGTGCAATTGCTGGGTTGTAGGGTAATTCTATTTTTAACTTTTTGAGGAACCTCCATACTGTTTTCCAGAGTGGCTGTACCAGTTTGCATTCCCACCAACAGTGTAAGAGGGTTACCCTTTCTCCACATCCTCACCAACATCTGTTGTTTCCTGAATTGTTATTTTTAGCCACTCCGACAGGTGTGAGGTGATATCTCATTGTGGTTTTGATTTGTATTTCCCTGGTATGAGCGATGTTGAGCATCTTTTCATGTGTCTGTTAGCCATCCGGATGTCTTCTTTGGAAAGGTGTCTATTCATGTCTTCTGCCCATTTCTTCAGTGGATTATTTGTTCTTTGGGTGTTGAGTTCGATAAATTCTTTATAGATTTTGGATATGAACCCTTTATCTGATATGTCATTTGCAAATATCTTCTCCCATTCTGTCAGTTGCCTTTTAGTTTTGTTGATTGTTTCCTTTGCAGTGCAGAAGTTTTTTGGTTTTTTTAGATTTTTTTTTTAGTGTTTTATTCATTTTCTGAGAGAGAGAGAGAGAGAGAGAAAGAGAGAGAGACAGCGAGCAGGGGAGGGGCAGAGGGAGACACAGAATCTGAAGCAGGCTCCACAGCCCAGAGCCTGATGTGGGGCTCGAACTCACGAACCATAAGATCATAACCCGAGCTGTAGTCAGACGTTTAACTGACTAAGCCACCCAGGCACCCCAGCTGTGCAAAAGCTTTTTATCTTGATAAGGTTCCAATAGTTCATTTTTGCTTTTATTTCCCCTGCCTCCTCCAGAGGCATGTCAAGTAAGAAGTTGCTGTGGCCGAGGTCAAAGCAGTTGCTTCCTGTTTTCTCCTGTAGGATTTTGATGGTTTCCTGTCTCACAATTAGGTCTTTCATCCATTTTGAATTTACTTTTGTGTATGGTGTAAAAGTGGTCCACATTCATTCTGCTGCATGTTGCTGTCCAGTTCTCCTAGCACCATTTACTAAAGAGACTGTCTTTTTTCCACTGGATACTCTTTCCTGCTTTGTTGAAGATTCACTGGCCATATATCTGTGGGTCCATTCTGGGTTTCCTTATTCTATTTCATTGATTTATATGTCTGTTGTTGTGCCAGTACCGTACTGTCTTTTTTTTTTTCTTTTTTTTTTCTTTTTCTTTTTTTCAATGTTTATTTATTTTTGGAGCAGAGAGAGACAGAGCATGAACAGGGGAGGGGCAGAGAGAGAGGGAGACACAGAATAGGAAGCAGGCTCCAGGCTCTGAGCCATCAGCCCAGAGCCCGACGCGGGGCTCGAACTCACGGACCGCGAGATCGTGACCTGGCTGAAGTCAGACGCTCGACCGACTGCGCCACCCAGGCGCCCCAGTACCGTACTGTCTTGATGATTACAGCTTTGTAATACAGGTTAAAGTCTCGGATTTGATGCCTCCAGCTTTGGTTTTCTTTTTCAACATTACTTTGGCTATTGGGAGTCTTTTGTGGTTCCATACATATTTTGGGACTGAAAAACTTACTTTTAGATTACAAAAGTAATGCTTATTTACTGTATAATACTTAGAAAATGGGGCAAAATATAAAGAACATCTAAGCCACCCATTTTTCCACTACCTGTAAATAATTATCATTAATATTTTAGTATATTTTCTCAGTCTTTTCCTAAGCGTGTATGTTTTTTACAACCCTGTCATACTTTCTCTATCCTGCTCTTTTTCCCATTTACAATATTGGCATTTACCCAAAAGAACTGAAATCTGGACCTTGAAGAGTTACTTCCACTCCCATCTTCACTGTAGCATTATTCACAACAGCTAAGATGTGGAAACACCTAAATGTCCACTGACAAATGAATGGATAAAGAAATTGTGATGTATACATATAATTGAAAAATTCATCGTGAAAAAGAAGGGAATCTTATCATATACAACAACCTAGATGAAACTGAGGACATTATGCTAATAAAATAAGCCAGTCTCAGAAGGACAAATATTGCATGATAGGCCAGCAATCAGCATTTCTGATCCTGCCCACAAGCCACCTATTATTGAGACTAAGTTCCAGGTAAATGCAGTTGACAGGTAGGGGATTCCTTCTGTCAGCCCCCATTCATGGAATGGAGGCTATATCATGGGCACGGTGCCACTAAGAATACTGGGGCACTAATAGGCCCGGTTCATGAGGCAGTGAAAAAAACCAAGAAGATCTAAGGCTCCCCACCTCCACCAAGCAGTCAGCTCTTAAAGTAGGTGTGTCTCGGGGCGCCTGGGTGGCTCAGTCGGTTAAGCGGCCGACTTCAGCTCAGGTCATGATCTCGCGGTCCGTGAGTTCGAGCCCCACATTGGGCTCTGTGCTGACAGCTCAGAGCCTGGAGCCTGTTTCAGATTCTGTGTCTCCCTCTCTCTGACCCTCCCCCGTTCATGCTCTGCCTCTCTCTGTCTCAAAAAAAATTAAACGTCAAAAAAAAAAATTAAAAAAAAAAAGTACGTGTGTCACTCAGAAATGCACCACTGTCCCTACCACCAACTTCAGAGCTCTGGTTAAGAGATTTTGCCCAGGAGAATAAGCCATAAAACAGATAGTTCCTAATCTTTTCCCAAAGGAACTGACTTCATTTGCAACAGAGCTGGAAAAGTTCAAGCCCAAAGGGTGCTCTCAAAATCAGTAGAGATTATGGTGAAAGGTAATTGAGAGGAAGTTCTTAGAGTGTATAAAGATGCAGGCTAAACTACAGGCCAGCTAGTTTTTTTTTTTTTAATGTTTTTAAATGTTTTATTTATTCTTGAGAGAGAGACAGAACATGAATGGGGGAGGGGCACAGCGAAAGAGGGAGACACAGAATCTGAAGCAGACTCCAGGCTCTGAGCTGTCAGCACAGAGCCCAACATGGGGTTTGAACTCATGAGCTGTGAGATCATGACCTAAGCCGAAGTCAGATGCTCAACTGACTGAGCCACCCAGGCGCCAACCCCCCCCCTTTTTTTTTTTTTAGGCCAGCTAGTTTGTAGGAGAGAACAGGACATGGGGAGGAGACAGACTTCACTAAAATAATCCAACAGTCACTAAACAGAACAAAACAAAACAAAAACACAAGCAAATAATAAGACTGGGTGGGAGGGAGGAGAGGGAGAAGGCAAGGGGCAGTACCCAGAGTTGTTGCAATATGTTATCTAAAATGTACAATTTCCAACAAAAAACTAAGAGTCATGCAAAGAAACAGAGAAGTATACTCTGTACACAGGAAGAAAAGCAGGCAACAGCAACTACCCATGAGTGACTAGGTGTTGGATTTAACAGAAAAAACATCAAAGTAACAGAAAACATAATTAAAGAAATGAAGGAATAACAATGTTGCATCAAAAAGACAAAATCAGGGGCGTCTGGGTGGCTTGGTCAGTTAAGCGTCCAACTTCGGCTCAGGTCATGATCTCATGGTCCCTGAGTTCAAGCCCCGCGTCGGGCTCTGTGCTGACAGCTCAGAGCCTGGAGCCTGTTTAGATTCTGTGTCTCCCTCTCTCTCTGCCCCTCCCCTGTTCATGCTCTGTCTCCCTCTGTCTCAAAAATAAATAAACGTTAAAAAAAATTTTTTTTTTAAAAAGACAAAATCAATATGGCACAAAAACAGACACATAGACCAATGGAATAGAATAGAAACCCCAGAACTAGACCCACAAACGTATGGCCAACTCATCTTTGACAAAGCAGGAAAGAACATCCAATGGAAAAAAGACAGCCTCTTTAACAAATGGTGCTGGGAGAACTGGACAGCAACATGCAGAAGGTTGAAACTAGACCACTTTCTTACACTATTCACAAAAATAAACTCAAAATGGATAAAGGACCTAAATGTGAGACAGGAAACCATCAAAACCTTAGAGGAGAAAGCAGGAAAAGACCTCTCTGACCTCAGCCGTAGCAATCTCTTACTCGACACATCCCCAAAGGCAAGGGAATTAAAAGCAAAAGTGAATTACTGGGACCTTATGAAGATAAAAAGCTTCTGCACAGCAAAGGAAACAACCAACAAAACTAAAAGGCAACCAACGGAATGGGAAAAGATATTCGCAAATGACATATCGGACAAAGGGCTAGTAACCAAAATCTATAAAAAGCTCACCAAACTCCACACCCGAAAAACAAATAACCCAGTGAAGAAATGGGCAGAAAACATGAATAGACACTTCTCTAAAGAAGACATCCGGATGGCCAACAGGCACATGAAAAGATGTTCAGCGTCGCTCCTTATCAGGGAAATACAGATCAAAACCACACTCAGGTATCACCTCATGCCAGTCAGAGTGGCCAAAATGAACAAATCAGGAGACTATAGATGCTGGAGAGGATGTGGAGAAACGGGAACCCTCTTGCACTGTTGGTGGGAATGCAAATTGGTGCAGCTGCTCTGGAAAGCAGTGTGGAGGTTCCTCAGAAAATTAAAAATAGACCTACCCTATGACCCAGCAATAGCACTGCTAGGAATTTATCCAAGGGATACAGGAGTACTGATGCATAGGGCCACTTGTACCCCAATGTTCATAGCAGCACTCTCAACAATAGCCAAATTATGGAAAGAGCCTAAATGTCCATCAACTGAAGAATGGATAAAGAAATTGTGGTTTATATACACAATGGAATATTACGTGGCAATGAGAAAAAATGAAATATGGCCTTTTGTAGCAACGTGGATGGAACTGGAGAGTGTGATGCTAAGTGAAATAAGCCATACAGAGAAAGACAGATACCATATGGTTTCACTCTTATGTGGATCCTGAGAAACTTATCAGGAACCCATGGGGGAGGGGAAGGAAAAAAAAAAAAAAGAGGTTAGAATGGGAGAGAGCCAAAGCATAAGAGACTGTTAAAAACTGAGAACAAACTGAGGGTTGATGGGGGGTGGGAGGGAGGAGAGGGTGGGTGATGGGTATTGAGGAGGGCACCTTTTGGGATGAGCACTGGGTGTTGTATGGAAACCAATTTGTCAATAAATTTCATAAAAAAAAAAACACAGAATCAATAAAAAAATGAAAATTATTAATGAGAACCAGATAGAAATTCTGTAGTTGAAAAGTGTAATAACTAAAATGAAAAATTCAGAAGAGGGACTCAACAAAAACTGACAGAAATGAAGGGAATAGACAACTCAACAATAACAGCTGGAGACAACACCCCATTTTGAATCATGAATAGGACAATCAGGCAGATCAACAAGGAAATTGAAGACTTGAAAAACACTATGAACCAACCAGACCTATCTATAGAACACACCACCTAACAACAACAGAATATACATTTTTCTCAAGTGTGTACAGAACATTCTCCACAAGACCAGATGCTGATATCCATAAAACAAACTTCCATAGATTTAAAAGGAGAGAAAGAATACAAGGTATGTTCTCCAACCACATGGGGGTGAAATTAGAAATCAAGAAAGAAAAAAAAATGTGAAAATTTAAGAAACATGGGGGAAATAGGGGCGCCTAGGTGACTCAGTGGGTTAAGCAACTGGCTCTTGATTTCAGCTCAGGTCATGACCTCATGGTCAGTGGATTCGAGCTCCACAATCAGCTAATGGCACAGAGCATGCTTCAGATTCTCCGCCTCCCTCTCTCCCTCTAACCCTCCTGCATGTTTTCTCTTTCTCTCTCTCTCTGTCTCCCCCCTCTCAAAAATAAATAAACTTAAAAAAAAAAAGTAGTTAAAAAAAAAAGAAATATGTGGGAAATAAATAACATATTCTTAAAAAACCAATAGGTCAAAGAGAAAATACTTTGAGATGAATGAAAATGAAGATATAACACACAAAATTTATGAGATGTAATTAAAACAGTTCTAAAAGGGAATTTCAGGGGTGCCTGGGTGGTTTAGTCAGTTGGATGACCAACTCTTGATTTTGGCTCAGGTCATGATCCCAGGGTAATGGGATTGAGCCCCGTGTCAGGCTCCAGGCTGAGCATGGAGCCTACTTGAGATTCTGTCTCTCTCTCCCTCTGCCCTTCTCCCCTGCTCACACATTCTCTCCAAAATAATTTTTTTTAGAAGGGGAAGTTCATAGCTAATTAAGAAAGAAGATAACCTAACCTTCCACCTCAAGACACTGGGAAAAGTAGGGCAAACTAGACCAACAGCAAGCAGATGGAAGGAAATAATAAAGACCAGAGTGAAAACTAATGAAATGGAGAGAAAAAATAAAAGAGAAAATCAATGAAACCAAATGCTCATTCTTGGAAAAGATCAACAAAATTGATCAATCTTTTGCTAGACTGACCAAGAAAAAGGAAGACCCAAATTACTAGAATCAGAAATGAAAAAACAGAAAAAACTATAAAGGAATACTGTGAACAACTGCATGACAACAAATTAAATAACTTACCTATAAGAAATAAACAGAACTGCCACAATGGACTTAAAAAGAAAGAAGACAATTTTGTAATAATAATAAAAAAAAAAAACTATACACAGGGTGCCCGGGTGGCTTAGTCGGTTAAGCGTCCAACTCTTAATTTTGGCTCAGGTCATGACTCCACAGTTCATGGGATCAAGCCCCAAGTCATCCTCTGCACTGTCAGTGGAGCTGCTTGGAATTCCCTCCCCCTCCTCTCTGCCACTCTTCCACTTGCACTCTTTCCCTCTCTCAAAATAAATAAACTTTAAAAAAAACAAAAACAAAAACAAAAACAAAACCCAGACGCAATGAAAAGCCTAGGCAGCTTCACAGGCAAAGTCTACCAAACATTTAAATAAGAATTAATACCAACTCTGGGGGCACCTGGGTGGCTCAGTCAGTTAAGCATCAGACTCGATTTCGGTTCAGGTCATGATCTCACAGTTCATGAGATCGAGCCCCACATCAGGTTCTGCACTGACAGCACAGAGTCTGCTTGGGATTCTCTCTCTCCCTCTCTCCCTGTCCCTTCCCTGATTTCTCTCAAAATAAATAAATAAACTTAAAAAAATAAAAGAATACCAATTCTTACAAACTCTTCCCCCCTACTCCCCCTCCAAAAAACCAGGAGTGGCAACAGTTCCCAACTCATTTTAGGAGGCCAGTATTACTCTGGTACTAAAACCAGACAAAGACCTTACAAGAAAATTACAGACCTGTATTTTCTATGAATATGGGTGCAAAAATTCACAGTAATTACCAGCAAACCAAATCAGGAACATATAAAAATAATTATATACAATGATCAAGTGGGTTTTATCCTAAGAATGTAAGGCTTGTTTAGCATCCAAAAAATCAATTAATGTCACTATACCAATAGAATAAAGAACAAAAATTTCAAAACCATCCCAATTGATGCAGAAAAAGCATTTTACAAAATTCAAGGCTGCATCATGATTTAAAAAAAAAAAGCCTAAGAATAGAGGGAGGTTCTTCAAACTGATAAAGGGAATCTACAGAACACTCATGGCTACATCATATTTAACAGTAAAAGATGGAACAGTTTCGCGCAAGATTTAGAACAAGATGAGAATGGCCACTTCTCAGCACTTCTATTCAACATTGTAATGCAGGTTCTAGCTAGGGTAATCAGGCAAGAACATCAAATAAAAAGCATCCAGATTGGAAGAGAAGAAAACTGTAAGAAAACAATTCCACTTACAGTAGCATCAAAAAAAAAAAACCACACTTAGAAATAAATTTAAGAATGAAGTATAAAACTTATACTCTGAAAATTACAAAACAGTATAGAAAAAAATTAAGGGAGATCTAAAGAAGTTAAAGATTCATGAATCAAAAGTCTTAAGACATCAATGCTCTAAAATTTATCTACAGATTCAACATAATCCCTAGCTAACTTCTTTGCAGAAACTGACAAGCTGATTCTAAAATTCATATGGAATTGAAAGGGGCCCAGAATAGTCAAAACAATCTTGGGAGAAAAAGGACAAAGTAGAAAGTCTCAATGCCTTCAACTTCAAAATTTTCTATAAGGCAACAGTAACCCAGACAGTGTGGTACTGGCACAAGGAAAGACATATATACATAGATCAGTGGAGGAGAACTGAGGGTCTAGAAATAAAACCACATTCTATGATCAAATTTGACAAGAATACTAAGATCATACAATGAGAAAAGAATGAGAAAAATGGAAAACCACATGCAAAATAATGAAGTTAGACCCTTACCTCAAACCATATACAAAAATTAACTCAAAATAGATCAAAGACCTGGGGCACCTCAGTGGCTCAGTTGATTAAGTGTCCAACTCTTGATCTTGGCTCAGGTCATAATCTCATAGTTTGCTTTGTAAGTTTGAGCTCCATGCTGACAGCACGGAACCTGCTTGAGATCCTCTCTCTGTCTCTCTGCCCCTTCCCTGTTTGTGCACTTCCTCTCAAAAATAAATAAAACATTTAAATAAATAATAAATAAATAAATAAATAAATAAATAAATAAATAAATGCCAGGTCACTCTAACTTTATATCAGTGAATTGTATGCCAAGTGAACTGTATTTCAATAAATCTTTTATTTCCTTTTTTTAATTTTTTTTTTTTTAGAGAGAGAGAGAGAGAGTAAGGGTTGAGGGACAGAGGGAGAGAAAGTGAGAGAAAGTGAGAGAAAGTGAGAGAGAGTGAGAGAGAGAGGGAGGGAGGGAGGGAGGGAGGGAGGGAGGGAGGGAGGGAGAGAATCTTAAGCAGGCTCCACGCTCAGTGTGGAGCCCAATGTGGGGCTTGATCCCATGACCACAGGATTATGATCTGAGCTGAAATCAAGAGCTGGACACTCAACTGACTGTGCCACACAGGCACACTTCAATAAAGCTTTTTTAAAAAAGAGTTAATCTTTAGGAAAGTAGTAAGAATGCATTCGTTTCTATGCAATGCTTTTATTATCAGTTTCTTTGTAAGTAGAGAGCAACTTTTGAGACAATGACTTTTAAGGGGAACCTGGGCAGCTCAGTCAGCTAAGTGACCAACTCTTGATTTCAGCTCAAGTCATTATCTCACAGTCTGTGAGCCCCACGTCAGGCACCATGCTGACAGCAGGGAACCTACTTTAGATTCTCTCTCCCCTTCCCTCTGCTCCTTACCCACTCATGCTCTCTCTCTCTCAAAAGAAATAAACATAAAAATTAAATTAAATTAAATTCATACATATATACACAATGTATATAAATAAGAATCCCTTCAAATTAATTTAAAAGAAAAACACTTATTCCAACAATTCTCCCAATGCATGAAACACCTCTGCAATGTTTTGCATGCATTTGGAAATGCCATCAGAGTATACTGCACAGTCCTTTGAATATATTCTATAGTAGAGACTCTGGATCTGATGTTTTTTTAATAACCAAAATTTATGAAGAGTGGAATCTAATAAAAAACTAGTAATAACATTTTTAAAATCGAATACAAATTAATAATTCTCTATCCTGTTATCCTGGTTTATTTTCTTTATAGCAATTTTCAGTCTAATAATTATAGTATGTATTTATTACCTGTCTGCCCACTAGCATGTAATAGAAATTTATGTACCCATTGCTGTATCACCAGTGCCTGAAAGAGAACCCATTAGAAAGTCAGTAAATATTGATCAACTAAACTCTCAAAAACCTACTTAGAGGACAACACTCCTTTTTAAGAACGTACAGCTAGTCCTATAATTTTATAGTATATCATGTATAATTTAGAAATTCTTAAATTTAGCTGATAAGGCACATAAAATTAAGAACTATTCACTCCCATGTTCTTTTCTTTTTAATTTTTTTTTAATGTTTATTTATTTTTGAGAGAGAGAGAGGGAGAGAGCATAAGCTGGAAAGGGGCAGAAAGAGAGGAAGACACAGAATCCAAAGCAGGCTCCAGACGCTGAGCTGTCAGCATACAGCCTGCCATAGGCTTGAACCCACGAACCACGAGATCATGACCTGAGCCGAAGTCGGATGCTTAACCAACTGAGCCACCCAGGCATCCCTGTACACTCCCATCTTCTACTCAAACTTTGAGGCAATATAAAAAGAACTGACAAATCCTAAGTTTTAGGTGGAAACTATTATAGTCCTTAATTCAAAGGGACTGGAATTCAAACACTCTTCAGTAAGATAACTCTTAAAGAAACCTAGCTACACTGACAAAGAATTCTGACACTCAAATGATTTCACACTACTGAAATGCAGGAAATATTTCCATCCATATTTGTAAAAATACTATTTTATACCAAAATCATAATGTATAATTTGATAATCAATATATAGTTAATTTAAACCTCAAAAGGCCCCTTCATTCAATGTTTAAGGGGAAACAAATCAATTTTAAAAACCACTGACAGAAGTATCAAACTTACTGGGTCAACAGTAGGCAAAACGTCTTTCTTCTCCAGGCTATCAACTTCATCTTCATCTGTGCTGTATTCTTCCATTGTTTCACCACTCACAAAGTGGATGACTCTCCTCGGGACTTTCTTCTTTTTTCCTATGACTCCGAGTTCTACATTTTCAAAGCCTCTTTCACTATTCATCTAATGTCAATAATAAGATAATGAGTTTCAAGTGAGGTTAATCTTTCAAATGGCGAAAAGATTCTTAGTTGCTGTATTGTAGGGAATTAAGAAACATAAACCAATCCTTAAATGTTTTTTTAAAAGAGGTCACATACACACAAGAGTGTCAGCATAAATGTGGAGTTTAATGAATAATAAAGCAAACACATGCACACTCACTACTGAGGGTAAAAAATAGAACTTAACCAATAAACGTTCTTGAAGTCAACAGCTAAGAAATCAAGCACTGCACTTCAAGTCATAGCAATTCCAATGCTATATAATATGTGAAGATACTCTGGACTTCACTCATTTAAAGAATAATGCTAATTATGGATTAATGTACAATATCAAAGGAAAATCATATAGATGCACATATACATACAGTAGAGACATAAAATAAAATAACAGTTCATGGCAGAGAATTCTACATCTCTGGATTTGGGCTTAGCTATGTGTGGGCAAAACAAAACTAGTATAACTTAACTCTGTTATCTCTCCTTTACCCAAAAGTTCCTAATTAAAATGCTTTTTAACGCCAACTGGTACCAAAAGCGAGCAAAACTATATAGGGAAGGGTAGACCCTGGGTTGAAAGCATCCCCCATGAAGACATTCAAACCGAAAAAAAATTTTAAACTGTGCAGTCCAAATAAAACTCATTTGTAGCACAGCAAAGGAAACAACCAACAAAACTAAAAGGCAACCAACGGAATGGGAAAAGATATTCACAAATGACGTATCGGACAAAGGGCTAGTAACCAAAATCTATAAAGAGCTCACCAAACTCCACACCCAAAAAACAAATAACCCAGTGAAGAAATGGGCAGAAAACATGAATAGACACTTCTCTAAAGAAGACATCCGGATGGCCAACAGGCACATGAAAAGATGTTCAGCGTCGCTCCTTATCAGGGAAATACAAATCAAAACCACACTCAGGTATCACCTCACGCCAGTCAGAGTGGCCAAAATGAACAAATCAGGAGACTATAGATGCTGGCGAGGATGTGGAGAAACGGGAACCCTCTTGCACTGTTGGTGGGAATGCAAATTGGTGCAGCCGCTCTGGAAAGCAGTGTGGAGGTTCCTCAGAAAATTAAAAATAGACCTACCCTATGACCCAGCAATAGCACTGCTAGGAATTTATCCAAGGGATACAGGAGCACTGATGCATAGGGCCACTTGTACACCAATGTTCATAGCAGCACTCTCAACAATAGCCAAATTATGGAAAGAGCCTAAATGTCCATCAACTGAAGAATGGATAAAGAAATTGTGGTTTATATACACAATGGAATATTACGTGGCAATGAGAAAAAATGAAATATGGCCTTTTGTAGCAACGTGGATGGAACTGGAGAGTGTGATGCTAAGTGAAATAAGCCATACAGAGAAAGACAGATACCATATGGTTTCACTCTTATGTGGATCCTGAGAAACTTATCAGGAACCCATGGGGGAGGGGAAGGAAAAAAAAAAAAAGAGGTTAGAATGGGAGAGAGCCAAAGCATAAGAGACTGTTAAAAACTGAGAACAAACTGAGGGTTGATGGGGGGTGGGAGGGAGGGGAGGGTGGGTGATGGGTATTGAGGAGGTCACCTTTTGGGATGAGCACTGGGTGTTGTATGGAAACCAATTTGTCAATAAATTTCATAAAAAAAAAAAACACAAACTCATTTGTAAATCAAATCTGGAAAACAGGCCATAAGTGTTCTATCTCTAAATTTCCATATTTCCTAGTGAATAATGTATAGATGACAACAGTTTTCCTGATAGTAAAAGGATTTTACAAATTTCAGTATAACAGTGTGTATGGAATTCTAATTACACTCAAATTTCATTCCTAGGGAAATACTAATTTTACTTCACATATATAGCCATGTTCCAAACTCAGAGTAAATGCACACTGTGGGAGAGGACAAGGTTTTTCACTGTCATCTTGCCTCAAGTTTAAACTCCTAAGAAAGGCTTTATTTCATCTCCTTACTAGAATATTTCAAAAAGGCCAGTGCAATTGTGAAGAAAAATCTGGCAAGTGGTTACTCCTAGGGACAGGTACTAAGACAGGGGCAGAGGTTGAGGCAAGGGAGTAGTCAAGGGGGCCTGTTATTCTTTTTTTGTATTTTGTTGTTTTCTTTGTTTTGTGATGAGACTATGTTCATGTATTACTGATATAATTTTATGACTAAACGAACAAAATGATATAGGACTACAGGACTCCCACGATTAGAGTCCACATTGGTGGGATTCTCTAGAATAGTCCAGAGTTCAAAAATTTCGTCCTCTATAAGGAGTCTTACACTTGTATATATGACCAAACAATTTAAAACCATGAATGTTGTTCAACCAACAGGAAAATTCTTTGAATTGCAGTTGCAGAGATGGGATTATACTGATAAAAATAGTGGACTAGAACTGCCCAGTTATACAAATATAAGTAACTTTACTTTTGCATTATTTCCTCTAATCCTCTAAGTTCCTTCTTCGAAAAAATATATGGCCTCTCTGTTCTTCACTTCCCAAAGGTAAGTTTAGTCATTAGCCAGGATTTGAATCCAGCTATAACCAACTCAAAGAACACATACATTGCTCCAAGACACACGAAGACATCACTGACAGCATCTACGACTCCTGTACAGTGAACTGAGATCATGAAAATCTTGAGAGCAGGGGCTATCTTTGGATTAACCTGAAAAAACAAAAGCCACAATTCTCCCTACCCTGTCTTGAAGGTTCAAACAAATCCTGGCCCTTAATGAGGGAAGACCAGCCCATTTATTATGTCCACAAACAAAATGGACAACAAATGGTCCACCAGGTTTACCTGGTCCCTAGGCACAGTGAGCCATTCCTACTCAATTTCATTTTTCCCCTTGAAATAAGATTTGGTTTATAGGTGTTCTGATGTCAATATTTCCTTCTGAACCATTACTCAGCTCTGCGGATCCCTTCACAAGCAAGGGAAAGTCAGAGGAGTTGGGTTATATCTCCAGTCATCACACTATCTGGATGGATCTGATGCCAAAGCAACAGTCCCTGTCGGTAGACAGAGCTGAGACCTTTCACAGCACATCACCGTGTCCCGTTCCACCCCCATTAGAGCAGAAGCAGCTTCTCACTGCTCCCTCTGGTAATTTCTCATCGGCTTAATTTTTCCTTTCTTAGATAAAGGCAAAGGAGAAGGCATATCTCTTATTGGCTCAACTACTTTACCTTCCTTCCTTGGACAACTTGAATACATCAAAACATTCTGGCTGGTTCATAACAATTAGTATAAACTTAGCTACTATCTCCATTAGCTGTGACTCTTGGCAATATTCCTTCCAAAAGATTTTTTAAAACCTGCAAAGGTGAAGGCTGAAACATGATTCATATTTTTCATTCCAACACCGAGGTTAAGTTTAAACAAAACTTTGAGTAATATTCTCTACACACAATATAGAATTAAAAATGGCATTTTATTTGCTCTAGTAACATTTCATATAAAGATTTTTATTAAAGAGACTTTTATCTAATGGCTTCCTTTTAAAAATTTAATATTAATTTTTGATACAGTAAAACCCAAGTTTTAGGTTTATCTTCTTAAACAGGAATAAGCAAACCTTTTCTGTAAAGGTCAGATGGTAAATATTTTAGGTTCTGCAGGCCATATAGCTTCTATCACCGCTGCTCAACTCTGTGAAAGCAGCCATGGACAATACATAATAAATGGGTACAGCTGTGTTCCAAAAAAACTTTATATAGTGGCTAGTGGGAATCTGGCCCATAGGCTATAGTTTGGTCAACCCATCATCTTAAGGAACGAGAGTGGCAAGTAAAAAAACCTGTGAAAGGCAGTTTATGACATGTGATTCCAACCTCTAGGGAAAAAGAAAGGGGGAACAGTGAAGGGAGGCATTGATGAGTAAAACCAACCAGAAAATGAAAATAGTCTGGTGCAAAATTCCCAACAATTATAAATGAAAGTTATTCTCTGAATTTTGCAAATGTTTCTTTTTTACTGATAAACAATAAACCTCTTAGTAAGAAAAATTTCACTGTCCATAATACAAATTCCATTTTAACAAATTCCAAAGATCCGAAAAAAGAGGTTCCTAACATCAGGAAATTAATAGATGCATTGTCAATTCACATTTTATAGTTAACCAGACTAGACTGTAAAGTAACTTATCTAGTTCCTCGGGGCCTGATTTTAACGGCAATTTTCTTTTTACACAGTCTCTTAGCACCAAGAACTTCTTTAAAACATGTATTGCACATCATGGAATTTATTCTGTGTCACCGTCCCCAACTAGGTAGCAACATGGAAGTAGGCAGAGTGTGTATCCTTCACTAGATAGTTCCTAGCACATCATAAGTTCTTGGTATCAGAGGTGCCACATAAATGAATGTGTAGCACTAAAATTTTCACTCCTTTAATAATATTGAGGCTCAGATTTTGGTTAAAAGTCTAGTCAAAGAACCTGCCTGATAGGATATCACAACAGGTACTGAATGGCCTGATTTGAGGTGAAATTCTAAACACAAAGCCAAGCTCCTATTTCTTACTCCTTTCCCTACACTGCATTTAGAATTTCTCAGTTCAGACAACTGATCAAGGACAGGAGGCTCTCCTTCCACCTAAGTCCCCACTTGGGCCTCTTTGCTCTAAATATGCTCAAAGGCATAGATCTGGGGTTCCCAGAGATGTTTCTGTTTCAGGAATGTGAATGCGAGAGCAAAAAAGGGAAAGTCAGAAAACAGTTTGTATAGTATGAACCTATTTATGTTTAATGCAGGAGAGACTATATATGCATAGGAAATCTCAGAATGATCACAACAGAAACTTACTTTTGGTGAAAGTGAATGTGAGATACTGGCGATGGGGGTATTCTTATGACTTCCTACTTTTTGTTCAACAGCCTCCTTTACTGTTTAGATATTTATTATGTTTCAACCAGGAATCTGAAAATAATATAATATCACTAAACCAAAAAACAAAGAGCCTCTCCTCAAACAATATTTAGCTTATAAATCATTACAGTTATGTTTACTTTGCTATTAGAGTGATTCAAAGCTTGAAGCAGTGATGAAAACAATGATAACAACAGAAGGAAAAACCAAATGAAAATATATCGAACACTACAGACTTAAAGGTCCAGTTCACATGTACCTGTCAGCAACAGGTCTCTACTGAAAATGAAAAGAGGCTCCCTAATCAATTAGTGTTGCCCCTGAATTCCTTCTTGGTGATGACTTTTCTCCTTCTCAAGTAGGAGAAAAACAAGAAATTCCATATTAAAACTAGTATGGAGAAAAGTTTTTGTTCATGCAAACTACGTTCTATACTACAAGAAGCTACACTCGCATTCACGCACTATTCCCTAGGAAACTGTAGTTTGGGGGAAATGTCTTACTAACATTCAGGTGGTGGTTAGTCTCAAAACTGAAGCTACCCAAAAAGCTTCATTTCCACTGAAGGTGGAAAGATTTCTACATAGGAGCAACTCGAGGTTCTTAATGGCCCACACTGTACTAATAAGCTAGTTTCAGGTGAAACAATTTCTTCATTAGTTTTACTTGGCCAAAGTTCCTAAACTATTACTTTTTTTTTTAATAAAAGAACACTTTATTATTTTTCTTAAAGTAGGCTCCACACCCAAAGTGGGGCTTGAACTCACCATCTTGAGATGGAGTTGGATGCTCCACCAGCTGAGCCAGTTAGGCTCCCCTAAACTACTACTTTAAACTATCAAACTGAAAACAAAACAAACCTCCAGACCTTACCTCTCTAAACTTCTGCTGTCCAACACAGTAACCACTAGCCACATGTGGCTAATGCTCCCTTAAAATGAGGATAGCCCAAACTTAGATGTGCAGTAGGTCTAAAACACACGCAGGATTCCTAAGCCTTGTACCAAAAAGAACGTAAAATATCTCGTTGTTAACTTTCACATTAATTACATATTTAAGTTTTTTGTTAAATTAGGTTAATAAAATATTAATATACAATTAAAAATTAAAATTTCTTTTTACTTTTTAAGTAATGGCTACTAGAAAATGTGGCTCCCATTATGCTTCTATTGGGCAGCTGCGAGCCTTAGTTACCCCGCGAGTGAAATGGGGATAACGCCCACATCATGCAGAAGTTATCAGGATTAAGTGAAAGAAAGCCTGTAAACGCTCAGCACACAGTTGCTATTAGCTAACCAAAGGGCACAAACAAGACACTCAGGCACTTGCACAAGGAGAGGCAGAGAAGTGTCTGAAGCCGCCGTCACCTGGCTTCCAGCTACTCTAAGGACAGCCTTTCGGAGCCACGCCTTCGTTCCTCGCTCGCAGACCCCAAGCTGGAATAGCACCCCCGGGAGCCCCCCACAGTCCGCAGAGCTGCCAGCGGAAAGGGTTGGTGAGGGACGCCCTGCTGTGGCGAGGCGTTCGCCCCTTGCCCCAAGCCGGTGCCTTTGGGCAGACGCGAGGATACCGTGAGGACGAACCCCGAAACGCACCTCCGGCGGGCGGCCTGCTGGGAGGAACACAACACCGCGCAGGCCAAAGAGGGCAGCCGGCGGACGAGGGCTGTCTCCTCTCAGCTAGTCTCTCCTAGCCCCAGCCTCCGCGCCGCCACCTCCCTCGCCGGCCCCACCTACCTGCCGAGTCGATTCCCTGAACGTCGCGGCGGCCGCAGCTCCAGAGGCTCCTACTGCTTCTCCCTCCGCACGGCTCAGAGGCTCCGGGTCCATCGTTGTCACCGCTACAGGGCTGCTGGCGCTGGCAAGATAGAACGTAATGGCCGATAAGCCCATTTCCATTCTCCGCCTCCCCACCCAGGCGCGGACCGAGCCGGCCGTCACGAACTGGCACTCACCCGCAGCGCCCACCTCGCGCCGCGCCCGGCCACGCCAAGGCAGGAGGAGTGGGGCTGCCTTGATGGGTGGGACCTGCCTGAGGGGCGGGGCCGGCCGGCGCCTCGCCCCCCCACTCCGGCTTGGCAGACCGCGGCCTGGACAACTCAGCGACCAGCTCGCGTGGGGCGGAGCGAGGAGGGCCGCCAGCAGCACCGCTTCCGGCCCAGCCCACGTCCGCAGCTCTCGGAGCCGCCGCCTGGCACCACCGGTGACGTCATGCCTCGTACCTGCACCTGGAGCTTGGCCTTGGGGATCCCGGGGCAGCCATGCAGCAGCTGCGTTTTGGGCAGTCACCCTCCCAGATCTTGGTTTCTGCACTTGTAAAACCAAACAGCCTTGTAGTATGCTTCAAAGGTTTGTCAAATAGATTTTAAGATGTACGGCTCATGCTGCATATTCCATACCTAACATGGATGACAGTCTAGCCAAAATACCCGTAAAATAAGAGCCTGAAAGGTAAATTTTGTTTACACTTCTCTGAAATACTTAAGTATAACTAGAGAAAAAGTTAAGTGATATCTGAAGGAGGGCAAAGGGCAGCCCCAAGGTTCCATTTTGACAAATACAAGGCATGTTTTATTATGTTTTAGGAGCGTGTGTGCATGTATAAGGGGATTTTTTTCCCATTTTTCCCAATGTTTAACCAAATTAAAGTCATGATTGCACCGATTACAGTATCACTTAAACTAGTTGGAGCATTTCCAGCTAAAATTATTTTTATTGTAGTTTTAGTATGAAAGTTTTCACACAAGGTTTTGTGAATTGTAGAGGTCAAAAATAAAATACATTATTTGGGCCACAGGGAGCGTTATATGATACTTTAAATTCCATTTTTATGCCAGTCAAAATCCAGAAATACTCTCCAAAGTTATGGCGTAGTGTATCTGTAATTCTACCTGACCCCAACAAGGTCCACACCCCTGTAATCTTAAATATTCCCTTCTCTCTTGTACAAAAATTGTTTTTCCTTACTCTCTGCTTAATATTTTTGTACACTTCTATCCTGCATGTAACTATAACCTAAAAAACCAAAAACCTTAAAGACAAAAGTTGATTATTTGAAAACCAACATTTTAATAATTGGGCATTCATAATCCATTTTCTGGTAATAAAAGCAAGTTAGCTTGTGCTAAGGTAAACAGGTTTTAGTAATATGATCTGAGGCTGCCTAGTGTCATTAGCAAGGGTTGAGACAGTCCAAAACAGCAAAAACAATCTCTGCAATAAACTGAAAAGAAAAAGAGCCAATTGTTAAAGACCTTATGATTTGGCTTTCATAAACAAGAACAGTTCTGCATTACTTGTATTCAAAATCCCTTTCCTCTTAACGACATCAACGATATTATTTAAAAATTTTGTGGAATGTTTATAAATGCATGATTTTATTTTGCAAATTGGTAATTAAACATCAAATTACAATTTTCACTGCTGAAGCAGGACTTGTGTTCATAGTTTACAAGTGTATTTCTTAGTTAACTGAAAATTCAAAATGCAAGTCATATCCCAATATGAACTGGAAGCATTTCCTAAGAGTTACTTTTTTAACACAAATTAGCATTTGAAGGGCAGTCTATTACAAATGAAGGACTGATAGCAACAGAAAAGCATAGAAATTCTAATGGTTTTATTTTGGGCATTAACATTTTTGTCATTATTCCAGACTGTCATAGGTCAACTAAAAGTGGGCAAACAAAGCAATATGTCAAATCTTTCCTTCATTTACCTTGGTAGTGTAAGTTGTATTATATCACTATGACAAAAAAAACATATCCAGATATTAATATATCTACTTGAAAACATAATTGTGGCCTAAATTTATCACTTAATGGTGCTTATAGATCTAAAAAGGTGTAGTTGGATCCACCTATTTCTCTGAAAAGCTAGGAAAACAAAGCTAAAACTTGATAACCAGGAATGTCCATCAAATAAAACAAGATTTTCTTATGGTTTTATCAGAGCTACATACATATTTTAATAGAAAATGTTTTTAAGTTATCCCATCCCTCAAATAAGGGATCACTATCAATGACACATAAGAAAAAATAAGGTGGTAAAACGAAAAATGCACTTTAGGTTGATTTTAAGCATAAAAAAATTTTTAAACCATAGTAGTGGCTTCATTTATGGAGCCCAGATACTGCGCTAAGGACTTTCCTTGTATGAACTCTTCCTCACTTCTAACAGCTGTGAGGTACTACTATAGTTACCAACATTCTACCGATGAGGAGATAAAAGCTTAGAGAGAGTAAGAAACTTACTCATGGGGCTCCTAGGTAGCTCAGTCAGTTGAGCATCTGACTCTTGCTCAGGTCATCGATCCCAGGGATGTGGGATCTATCCACACGATGGGCTCCGTGCTGAACGTGGAGCCTGCTTAAGATTGTCTGTCTCTCACTCTCTGACCCTCTTGCCCATGCTCTTACTTTAAAAAAAAAAGCAGGGGGTGGAAGGAAGAAAGAAACTTGCTCATGGACACAGCAGGTAAGCAGCCAAGCAAGGATTCAAAGTCAGGCAGTTTGCTTCTGAAGCCTATACTCTTAGCTACTCTGCTCCTCTGGGAAAGAAAATGTCAGAAAATGGGCTATTAGGGGCAGAAAATCCCTACATCAAAGGTGAATGTGATAGATGAAAAGATGTGGAGGCAAATTATCAAAGTGTGTATATTTTTGAAGTCTATTCTAAGATACAGCCATTTGCAAGCCCTATATTTAAGAAACAAATGAAAATACCAAGTGAGCAGGTTTTATCTGATGCCATGTGAGCACATTTCTTCTCATTGCAATTTGGTCAGATTTTTTTTGTCTCAAGAATAGACTACTGATATTCAACTAGCAGAATCTTTTATATGGCATTAGTCATAAAATATTAGGTTCTTTGTATACTCTGCCTAAACACAGTAATCTCAATGTTGAAAACTGTACATATTAATCTGAAGTCCGTAGAACACTAGGAGTCTTCTGGCAATAATCAAAAAAACAAGTATAAAGCTGTAATAAGGATTGCAACGGGGCACCTGGGTAGCCCAGTCACTTAAGCGTCTGACTCTAGATTTTGGCTCAGGTCATAGTATCATAGTTGATGAAATGGAGCCCCACATCAGCCTCCGTGTTGGCAGTGTGGAACCTGCTTAGGATTCTTTCTCTCTCTCTCCCCCTCTTCCTCCCTCTCTCTCTCTCCTCTCCCTTCCCCTTCCCAGCTCTCTTTCAAAATAAATATAAAAATAAATAAATAAATAAATAAATAAATAATAAAAATAGGGACTGCCACAATTAAGGATCTTTCCATGTAACGTACATGATGACTATAGCTAACACTGATATACGATATATAGAAAACTTAAGAATAAATCCTGAATTCTCATCACAAAGAGAAATTTTTTTCTCCTTCTTTTTTATTGTACCTACATGAGAAGATGGATGTTAGCTGAAGCTATTTTGGTAATCATTTCATAATATGTGTAAATCAAGCTATCATGCTGTAACCTTAAACTTATACAGTGACCTATGTCCATTATTTTTCAAGAAAACTGGGGAAACAAAGATGCCATTTATCTCAGGGCAAGATTATCCACTGTTTCTCTTAACACAGTAAGAAGGAAACTGCAGAAAATCAAGAGACACACATCAACTGAAGGTTTTCACACTTCCTATATTTTGAGTGTGAAGAAACCAGCAGATATTTCTTGCACCACTTCTACCAGAAATGAAATTCTGACCCCCTTAATTGATTTCCCAAAGTCAGAAATTATGGATCCGTGAACATATCCAATAACACCTCTTACCTCTTTTGGGTCACTGAGGAACAAATTTCTCTCATTCAATTATAAAATCATAAAAAGCAAGCAAGCATGGTTCATAAACTATGCAGGTAGGCAGACATTGCATGTTGTCCTCACTGATGCAGACAGGAGACCTATCTCTGTAAAGAAGCTCACAAAACTTTAGCCATGTGTTGCTTAAAAATATACCATAGTCACAGGGTATTACTCCCTTCTGCTTCCCATGAGAAGGTAAAGCCTTTATGCCCCAGTGTCAGAGGAGGTAGGAGATTGTCTAAGGATCAGGTTCATCTGAATTATCCTTGTTACAGGTAGGTACTGCTGTGTAATTACTTGACTGTTTTTCCATTTAGATTCAACTGGTACCAGGAAACACATTGTTTTAGGCTGAGAGAACCCTGTAAGCCAAATGAAGCTAAAAGATATATGCTTTTCAAATGATAATTTCAGATGGAGAGAAGAAAAGTAATGAGAAAATTGCAGATAGTAGCATAGGCATGCCAAACTCAAAAGAACTTGAGTGGCACCACATGCATATTATCAAAGGAAATATGCCATAATCACCAGATTACAAGGTATATTTTCACTTTAAAAGTATCTGGAAATTACCTCGTACTCAGTATACCCATATCAGAGATACCAGGTCAGTAGAGACAGGGCCTAGATTCTTGGGTTAGCAACTACTTGACACTGAACACAAAGTCACTCCCCTCTAATTGCAAAGTATGGGAAAAAAACTATCAGCAAAATTTCACATCACATCAACAACTATTTAACAAAGATAACTCTTAGACTACTCAACTCTCTAGAAGTTAAATTTAAATTAAGCCCCCAACATAGGAGATATAAATTCATCATTCCTGTAACTCATGACTCAAAAGCAAAGATGTTAGGCTCAACTTTAATGCAATGGCTTAACATTGAGAGTATGGTAATTGGATTTTAGAGCAAAATTTTGAAGATGACCACTCCGTTTCGAATCTGGTAAATACAAGCAATGAACAAAATTATCTAAATATGAGGTGTGATGATGGGTTTCTAGTTTTGGATATAACTTATTTGGCTTTATTAAAATTATTTCTGGGTTTTAAGGAAGATCAAAAATTACATACATTTTGTTATTATTTAGCCATGGTTCTCACAGATCTAGTCTTTATTAGAACTTCTTCAAATTCCTTGGTTACTCTCTCATACAAACTATAAAATACTTGCTTTTACCACATACACAAGCATCAAGCTAAAATTCCTTTGCATTTAAATGCTTTTTCCATTTTTTACTGAAATATTTGTATGTACTAAAGCTATATATAAAAGAAATTCAATTTTATTTTTATATTGTGGCTTACTTTTTAAACCCTCTACATTCACTGAAATAAGGTATTAATATTATATGTTCTACCTATATGAATATGCATAATGAGACTTTAGTTCTAGTAAATTTCCTGCTTTTGTTACCTCTGTAGATCAGTATTTATTGACAATATTACATTTCTTTTTAGCTACGTGACACTATACTGAAGATAGTGTATTACTGCATGTCAGACCTAGGAACTCTTCTCATTATAATGTACTGTATTTATCTGAACAAAATAATGATTTATATAAGACACTTTGAAATCATTTTTACTACATATGAAAGGTACTTAAATTTCTTCCAATAAATTACTCCATAAAATTGCAATGCATTGTATATACTTACCTTGTATCTTATATGCCAGCAAATACGATACTTCCAGAAAAATACTGACATCCATCACATGAAATTGCCCACTAATTTGCCCTTTGTTGGTATTATAGTTTGTTGAAATTAATTTCCAAGTTTTTGTTTTATAATTACATAAGCATTGTAAGCTTAGGAACTACACCTAGTTTTATTTTTGTACATATTATAATAAACTTCAGGAAGAATCCAATGTTATACAATAGTAGATCTACGTAGGGGTCTAAGTTGGGAATATAACAGGTACCAAAAAGCTTAGGAACCAATTTTAACAATAGTGAAAAATAAAAGGAAATTTGGTCAAATTATTTATGCTGTCAAACTTACGTTGTTTGCACTTGGACAAAAACCGTGAGAATGGAAGGCTAGCATTTGCAACTAAAGATGTCAGATTGAGGAATTAATGAAATCAGAAGTTTAGAGAGCATCTCCAGTTCCCTCGTCTTACCAAAGAGGAAATGGAAGCTGAACAGGTGTTCAGCTGTCCTTTGCCACTGTTATTTTTGCTTCTGAAAAATATAATTTGCACCAGACACACAAAAAAACTTAAAAGCAATACCTTAGTCATAAAGTTTGGCCAAGTGTCTCATTTCCCTTTTTGGTCAAAGTGAAAAGTAGTACCCCGAGGACAGAAATCACAAAAATGCTTGCCCAGAAAAGGTGGTATGCATCAGTTTAATTAGAAACTAATTTGGAAAACAGCATTTTCTCATTGTCAAATTTCTATAGCTGGACCTTATGACATTTCTGCAGAGTACAAGATACATCATTTATATAGGGTATACAGTGTTTTATAGGAGTATGCTAATTTTTAGCTGGTAAAAATAATTTAGTGGTATATAAAAATCTGTGCCCAAGTAAACAAGAAAATCTGTTGCACTCTTTTTGTAATTATTTTTAATAGATACTTTGGCTTATAAGACCTTTTTGAAACGCTTGAGTCATAAAAAATTAATACTATAAAAATATCCTCTCCTACTACTACAAATCAATCCTGTGCTGAAGATCAATTCACTATAGCTCAAAATACACAACTATACCATATCTAGTCTTCATGATCAACAATGAATAAGTATAATAATTATTCTAGTATTTTTAATTTCGTAACTTATTTAAAAGCCACTTTTCTAAATGTACTATGCAGCAATCCAAAGTAACCAACAACCAGATCAACCTTGTCATGGTCTCATTATTTTTAATATGTATTAACAGCCTAATATATGCAATTATTTTCCCATTAGGAGGTCTATACATTAACTATTAACAAAGTACATCAGTTTCATCAAACAGATTTTTTTGGTGTGTAAGAAACAAAACTGGCTTTTCAAAAAAAACCAAATATTGTCATTAAGTCTTCAAAAATATGAGATAAGAAAATGGAAGCTATATACAAAACATTATATTGTAAACTAACCAAATTCACAATTTCAATTTAAATGGCAGGCCTAAGATTTGTATGGCAAAATTACCGTAATTATTCTAAGTTAAACAAAAATCCCTAATACTAATGGTTAAATTATTCTATGATATCTCCAATTAAAGGTATACATGTAGGACTAGTTTTAAGTGACACAGCAATTGGTATTTCTGTCTGCCTTTTAAAGTGATACATTGATAAATTTAAATCATAAGAAAGTTAACAACCCCTTAATTTATAACGAGTTTGAAGTTTATTTTACAGCACTTTTATTGAGACATCATGTAACTACTGACCAGGACTGTTTACAAATGTAATGCTTGGCCTTTGAGACAATTAAAAACTTTTAAGTACTAAATTTTACATCATGATTTGTTTAACTTAAGAAGTATTATGGTGGTGAACACTAACAGAAGAAAATCTAAAGCAAAAATAGAATGATTTCCACAAAAACTATATATTCCTCCCTTATATCAAAGGGAAGGAGAAAAGAAGGAAGGAAGAAGAAAAGGAGGGGGAAAAAAGATGAGAAGAAGAAAAAGAGCAAGACAGGCAAGAAAAATACTTTTTTTTTTCCTGTTTGCAAAAAGGAGGGAAACTCTGAGGTCTCAGCAAATAATGTAATCAACTGAGTCAGTTTATATTAAGGCATCTTCTTTACATATTATTGAATCCCATCATGCCTTTCATATTGCCAGCAGCACCCTGTTGAAACTGCCTCATCATTGACTGAAGTCCTGCCATACCACCTAGAGTGAAAGTAGAGTAAATTCAGATAATTATTATGCAGAACTTGAAACATTACTTTTGCCTAAGAAGTACTTTAACTTCTAAAAATTTACTGGGATCTGACTGCAATTTGGTCATCAGCCTTAAAGAACAAACCAATTAAAATTTTGTATTATCACCAATATCCTTATCTGTAAAACAGAATGAATAACATATCTCATCAAGTTATAAGGAATAAATGAGATAATATATGAAAGGATCTTAGAACAATACCTGGTACACAATAGGAAGTCAATAAAACTAAACAAAAAAAATTTTTTCTGGGAAGTCCAAAAGACTCTTGTTGTAAATCATGACCAATTCAGGGGAGCAGAGGAGTTGTTTCATAGGACTTAAAGGAAGAAAAGAATTTACCATTTATTGAACATCTGTATGCCCAGAACTGTACTAAATGCTTTCATATATATTAGCTCACAATGTCCTGATGAGCTATTATCTGTGATTTTACAAAAGAGGAAAGTGAGTTTCAGAAAGTTTAAGGAACTTTTCATAGGTCACATGGCAAAAGTATAACTGGGTTTCAGAATCCTTATATAATTTCAAAGTCTCCTCATTGAAAATACCCAGATTCCAAACTAGGGCAAAAGGTCTTCAAACATTAACAGAAGATGATTAAGTATCTTGCTCAAAAATCACACCAATGGGGCGCCTGGGTGGCTCAGTCAGTTAAGCATCCGACTTCGGCTCAGGTCATGATCTCACGGTTTGTGAGTTTGAGCCCCGCGTTGGGCTCTGTGCTAACAGCTCGGGGCCTGGAGCCTGCTTCTGATTCTGTGTCTCCCTCCCCTCAGCTCCTCCCCTGTTCACACTCCATCCCTCTCTCAAAAATAAATAAAGATTAAAAAAAAAAAAAAATCACACCGATGGCAGCAGAAGAGTAAATAAAACCTCTGTTATATAGCACTATTACAACCATTCACCTTAGAATTCAGATGGCCATTTCCCTAAACCATACATCTTTGAACAGATTTTCATAGTATCACAACAGAAGGCTTATTAAAACTCAACCTTTATAAATTAAAACTGTATGTTATAAACTGGCAACAATTTTATATTTACCCATGTGATGCAGAACTCTTGGATCCATCATTTTGGCCATTTGTTGATTCAATTTTGCCATCTGTGACTGACTCACATTCTTAGACATGTCACCACCTGAAAAAAAATAAAAAGGTTTTGAGTCAATGTAGAATGTAAGAATGTAATATAATCAGGGTATCAAAGAAAATTTTATGAATTGAGTAAAATTTTTAAACAATCACCCATAACTTTAGGTATTAGGTTATTACCCTGAACGCATTATTTCTATTTATACATATTCCCTTCTAATTTTTATCTCAATTACATACATATTTTTGAGAAAGAACAAAATTCTATATTAAAATTCTATATTAAGGGACATTCGAGAGACTTTTTAAGGGCTATTTTTGTTAAAACTGTATCCAGTGGTTATTAACAGTAAGCTATAACAACAATTGTTTAATAGTCATACGGGAGAATGCTAAACAAAAAACTGACTTTATAGATAAGAGTTAATCAGGAATGAGCCTGGATTGCTGGTAAATGAATATGAAATAATGACTCTGAGAAAGCATGAAGATTTGCATATATCTAAGAAGCTATTAAAAATAATGAAAACCTTCAGACAAGAGAAAGACAAATAATGCAACTCCATTTACCAATGAATTTCCACACACTTGGTTGAAACTCCACAGGAAAAAAGGAAGCCAATAAAAGAGATGCACTCTGAGGCAAAACAGGAGAGAGCTCCTTTAAGAGAATAGCTGCTGTGGTCTTAAGAGACAGGAAGCAAAAGAGATCATCGATGTAACAATAATGAGTAAGTAGAGCTGCTTCAAGCAAAATTATTTCAAAGGAACATAACTGGTGCTTCTCAAAAGTATTTATGAAAATAAGCATCAAAGCTGACTAATCTGAATAAGTTATATGAATTAAGATATATGAATGAAAAATATGTTTTTATAAAACATGGTAAAATCCGTGAAAAATTTTTCATGATTAATAAATCTGTGTAAAACATGAATTCTGTGTCTATTGGTAAACTGTCATATGTATTTGTTTCCGAGGACTTAAAACTTCTAAAAGAATATGAAGAGCTTGGTATGACAAGAATGTGTGCCACATCCACTGCTCATTTCATCTTGATTGTGCCTTTACTGAGTAATCAGTGCTTAGATCTGCAGTTCTATCAAGAATAGTCAGCGTTATTTGGGAAAGATGTTAAACTGACATAATGTGTTTAATAATCACTATCTGAAACAGCATGTGATGTTAGGAATTACAATTTTAAACATGTTAGTCTAACTTTTCTCCCTGCCACAAAAAACAAAATAGAATATAACAAGCATGGAAAATAAGTGTCTAGGACAAAAGGCAGTAAAAACTTCTATACATAATATAGAACAATATAGAAAAAACAACATAGAAAAAAACTTTAATATAGAAAATATAGAAAAAAATTAGAATAAATTTTAAGAGAGGATTAGGACAGTTGATTAACTCTTTGGAAAAGTAAACATCTTTTTGCTTTATACAGTACACAGCAAAATAAATTTCAGATGGGATAAAGAGTTAAAAACTAAAACCAAAATAGAAAGTATAGGTGGCTATTGTGGTACCAACATGGAGAAGGCTTTTTTGAGTATAAAGGAAATCAAAGAAAATGATAAATAGGCTTGGCTACATTAAAAATGAAAGCTTCCTGGGGCGCCTGGGTGGCGCAGTCGGTTAAGCGTCCGACTTCAGCCAGGTCACGATCTCGCGGTCTGTGAGTTCGAGCCCCACGTCGGGCTCTGGGCTGATGGCTCAGAGCCTGGAGCCTGTTTCAGATTCTGTGTCTCCCTCTCTCTCTGCCCCTCCCCATTCATGCTCTGTCTCTCTCTGTCCCAAAAATAAATAAACGTTGAAAAAAAAAAATTAAAAAAAAAAAAAATGAAAGCTTCCTTTCACTAAAAAAAATAAATAAAAGTAAAAGGCAAATGAAAACTGGGTAAAATATTTGCAGACACAAACGAAGCATTTTAAAGAGTTACTACAAAGCAATAGCGGGGAAAATGAGACAAATAAACAAGGAACCTAAGAGGTGATTCACAAAAGAAATTCAAACCAAAAAATGTATGAAGAGATGTTAAACCTGAGTGGTAATTTAAAAAACACATACTGAGAAAACATTTAACCACCAATTGGAAATAATAATTACAAAATTCGTTCAGCATCTATAAAATAGACAAAATCCCTGGCCTCATGGAAGACTGCACAGGAACTGATACTGATATAGGAGCAAATGGATCAACATAAATAACCATTGCACTAAACGAAGATACAAGCATACCTGGGAGAGTATTCAGTGCTTCAAAGTTATATTTTGAAGAATATTTGACAATACAGAAAAATAGTCATGACGTATCAGAAGAAAGCACTCATTTACCAAATGTTATTTAAAATAAAACCCATAGGATTCTCTGGAGAGAAAAGGTAATGGGTGCTTTAGGATTTTTTTCTTATTCTTTCTTATATGCTCTAAATTGTCTTTAATATATATTACATCATAAAAATAAAGTCATTAAATTTGTTTTTTTTTTAAACATTAGTATTTATTACTTTGAATGTGCAAACAGATAAATCACAGATCACATTCAAGTAGTACTTGAATATAACATGAAATTCACCAGTGTTTGCCAATCCTGGTAGCACTCCTGGCTTTTAATTTCTCACCTTCTTTCTTTACTTTCAATACTAACAAAAGAGGAGTTTGTTACTTTTCTTACCTTTGAAAAGTCCTTTGATACCTCCCATCTTTTTTACCATCTGTGCAAATTTGGTATATTGTGTCAAAAGTTCTTGAACATCTCTAGTCGACACACCTGATCCTCTTGCCACTCTTTGGATTCTTCCTGGTTGTTTACTAAAAACCTTGGCACCATCAGTACTGTCAAGTTCTGTAGACGAGGATTAATTACTATCACTTACATACAATTAACATTCATTATCAAAACAGTTATGTACAAATACCTCACACACACGAAAACAAAATGATGAAGTCACCACCAAATTTAACAAATGTTAATATCATCTGCCATGTTTGCATCTGATTTTTAAAAATTAAACATGGAATATATTCAAAAGAACATTTATAATATTCATAAGCTATGAAAACAATAAAACAGGGGCTCCTAGCTTAGTCGGTTAAGCATCTGACTTGATTTTGGCTCAGGTCATGATCCCATGGTTCCTTCACGGGATGGAGCCCCGCATCAGGCTCTGAACCCACAGGAGGTGCTTGCTTGGGATTTTCTCTCTTCTCTCTCTTTGCCCGTCCACCTGCTCACATGCGCTCTCTCCCAAAATAAATAAATAAACTTTAAAACAAATAAACATGTACTCACCCCACAGTTTAAGTAAAACAGAACATTCTGAAAACCTTTGAAACCCATGTCCACTTTTTCCATATCTCATATCCACCTGCTCCTCAGAGCATATATTAGAAGCATAAGGTGTCTTTCAAAAAAGAAAACTGCTCATTTCTAAATAACTAGTAACACTTAAGTCACAAATTTAGGCACTTAAGCAAGTGGAACTAGGTAGGCTCTACCTATCATCAACAAAATAATGGTTATATTTTTTATAATCAAGTAATTATTATTAGTATTTTAATCCTTTCTATAACATAATGAGTTAATTCCCTCCAGCATTTTTAGTTTTTAATTTATTTTTATTTTTTTAAGAATAATTTTTTTAATTAAAAAAATTTTTAATGTTTATTTTTGAGAGAGAGAGAGAGAGAGAGAGAGAGAGAGACAGAGTGCAAACGGGTAAGGGGCAGAGAGAGAGGGAGACAGAATCTGAAGCGGGCTTTAAGCTCTGAGCTGTCAGCACAGAGCCTTACATGGGGCTCGAACTCACAAGCTGTGAAATCACTACCTGAGCCAAAGTCAGACACTTAAACGACTGAGCCACGAAGGGCCCCATTTTTTTTTTTTTAATTTTTAAGTTTATTTATTTTAGAGAGACAGAAAACACATGTGGGAGAGGGGCAGAAAGAGAGGGGGAGAGAGAGAATCCCAAGCAGGCTCTGCACTGTCAGTGGAGAGGCTGATGCTGGGCTCAAACTCACGAACTGTGAGATCATGACCTGAGCTGAAGCCAGACATTTAACTGACTGAGCCAACCAGGCGCCCCACCCCTTCAGCATTTTTATAACTCTATGAGTATGATGTGTATTTCTTCTGGCTTTAGCTACATACAATCTCAGGAACAGGATGGACTTTAGTCAAAATTTCTATTATGTCTCCATTCTCTCTACAACATTCCCCAATAAATGGTCACCTAGCCTCCATCTTAATATCCCCAGGAGAGGTGACCCAGTATCTGAAATACAGTAATCTATGCCATTCTAATGTACCTATAATTATGGAAAATATTTCCAGGGCACCTGGGTGGCTCAGTTGGTTAAGTGTCCGACTCTTGATTTTGGCTCGGGTCACGATCTCATGGTTTGTGAGATCAAACCCCACGTCAGCATGGAGCCTGCTTCAGATTCTCTCTCTCCTTCTGTCTCTGCCCCTTCCACACTCATGCACACGTGCATGCACACGTGAGCACTCTCTCAAAATAAATGAATAAACTTTAAAAATAAATACATAATAAAATATAGTAATCTATACCATCCTATTATACCTATAATTATGGAAAATCTTTTCACATATTAAAATGAAGTATGTTTCTATGGCATTTCTTCCTATTTGCATACATGTCTCCTTGCCAGGCACAAAGAATAAGGCTTTCAAATATTCTCAAATATTTGAGAATTTGAGAGACTATTTCAAATTCTTGTGAATTTCCTCTAGGTTACAAATAACATTTCCTAAATATATCTTCTAATTTGTTTATGCCCTCTAAGCATATCATCCAGAAGTGAACTGAAATCCAGGTGAAATTTGATTACCAATGAGATATAAATAAAGAGCAAATTGTCTCATAATAAACTTACAGTCATTAAAACCTAAATCCATTTCATAAATGCAGCTTTTAAGCCCCATCTTCACTATAAAATATTTAGGAAATATGCATTCTAAGACCTCAAGTGTAGTGAAGAAAAAGACACACTAATAACAGCATATCATGGTAAGCAACATGATAGATTTAAGCAAATAGCAAAAGGGGACATAATTTAAAGAAGAAAGTCAGGAAAGGCTCCATACTGATGGTTTCTCTTTAACTGAGTAACAAGGTAACTCTAAAGGTTACCTAAAGGACAAGTATGAGGTTAAGTAAAGAAGAGAAAGCAAGGGACATTCTAGGAAGCAGAACATGGATTTCTAGAATAAAAATAGTTTTTTGTAGAAGAAACCAAGCTTGGGTAAGAGCTGAGATTTAAAAAGTTCCAAAAGTAGATAAGGACAAGATTATAAAGAACTTGTAAGCCAGGTTTCAAATTCATTATGACAACATTAAAGAGCCACTGAAGGAGTTTGACCCCAGAACTTTCTATGTTTAGAAAGACCATTCTTGTGTCAATGAAGAATACAAACTGAAAAGAGGGATGAAAAAGAGAAAGGGAAATGTTAGGAACCTATGACAGCAATCTAGGTAAGAAATGATGGGTGTAAAAAAAAAAAGAGAGAGAAATGATGAGTGTATGAACTAATGTAGGGGATTTAGAGACAAAGAGAAGAGGGAAGATATGAGAAATATTAAGGAAATAGAACTCACTAAATCTAAGATAATGTTAAGGTTCCTATCTATTCCCCTAAAAGTGGTAAAATACTGATAGAAGTAGACTGTTTTAAGTGAAATATGTATGCATACTATAATACCTAAAGCAACCATTAAGAAAACTATTCAGGGGCGCCTGGGTGGCTCAGTCAGTTAAGCATTCAACTGTTGACTTCAGCTCAGGTCATTATCTCATGGTTCCTGACATTGTGCCCCTCATTGGGCTCTGTGCTGACAGCACGGAGCCTGCGTGGGATTCTCTCTGCCCCTCCCCTGCTGATACTCTGTCTCTCCCTCTCTCAAAATAAATAAATAAACGTGAAAAAAATTTTTAAAAATCAGACAAAATAGACAAGGGACAAAGGAGGACATTACAGACATTATGATAAAAAGGTCAATTCACCAAGAAGACCCAACAATCCTAAATATGTATTGTACCCAACAAAAGAGCTTACCTGACAGAAAACTGACACAACTAAAAGGAAAAAGTTAGGCACTTCAATACGTTTACCTCTGTCATAGTTGAACCACTAGATAGAAAATCAGCAAGGACACAAATCTAGGTTGACCCCAGTTTCTAGCTTAGGTGACTGAGTAAATAGGTATCTATTAGATAGATAAAGCGTCACTCACCAAGGGAGAAAAACTACATTTTGGATCTGTGCCTCAGAAAACTTTCAATTATGTAAATAAAGATATCTGTCCACCATTTAGTGAGCATCTAGAAAGGAAGTGGTCCAGAGTGTAGACTCTTGAGCCAAAATGCCTGAGTTTGAAGCCCAGTCTCTCTACTCTGTAGCTAGTATCCTTGAACAAATTACTCAACTTTCCTATATCTCAGTTTCCTAATCTACAAAAGTTACATAATAATGGATTTTAACCCCAGAACTGTCTCTTGAGAGTGACTGTGATAATTAGATGGGTTAATCTATGTAAAGTGCTCAGGACAGTAGCAGGACAGAGTAAATACTCCAATTATGGCTGCAATTGTTAATTCTACATATAAAACTTTTCACGGTGTTAAAGATTCAGAGATGAGAAAGATACAGTCTTATCTGGGTTACTATGAAAGCCTAGAGCCCAGGAAAGAGGTAGAGAATACAAAAAATAATCAGTGAAGCAGTAGAGGAAGCACAGATGTGGATGAATTATTCAAAGAAAATGAGCAGAATGAGAAGAAGCATTGGCAGAGGACAAAACTTGTAGTATGTATTCATTTAAGGGACAGGCTGGGAAAGTAACTGAGTTAACAAGAAAAGTAGGGTAAAAGTGGGGAGATGATATAACAGAAGCCAAGAAAAAAAGGTGATTAACAACAGTCAATGTTGTAAAGGTCAAGAAAAAGACTGAAAAGGATCCACTGGAGCAGCCCAGCAGGTTATTGGAAATCTTAGTATCTATTTCCAAGCAGTGGTAGGGACAGAAGTCAGATTTCACTAGTTTGAGAAAAATACAAATCGTTCTTTGAAGAAGTTTGACTGGAAAGAGAAAAAGAATAAAAAAGCATGAGAGAGAAGTATAGCTCAAAAAACTTAATGTTTATATGCTGATGGGAAAGAAAAGTCAAAAGATGAGAAGAGACTAGAGATCCAGGAAAGAATTGTACTGAAGGAGACCTAAGGTCCTTGAAAAAGCTTGAAGAGTGGTTTGTGGCTGCCACAATCGTATTGGTAAGGTAGCCAATGGTTGAGGAAGTTCAAGGCCAAAAGCCTGTATTTCTTTGTAAATGAAGTCAGAGGTCAAGTGGTAGAGTTAGACCTAAAAACTGTTCGGCATATCTTCTGGGCTGCATCAGAAAGGGTGCTAAAAAACTGGAAAAAAGATAAAGGGGTCATAGTACTATAAATGTTAACGAGCTAACGATTACATAAAAGACCTGGAAGTATAATGCAGGATTACAGAGAACAGTGTATGTCTTTCTTTTTTCCTTTTTTTAAAAAAAAATTTTTTTTTTTAGAGAGTACCCACACGCATGGGAGACAGAGAGGGAGAAAAAGAGAGAGAGAGAGAGAGAGAGAGAGAGAGAGAGAGAATCCCAAGCAAGCTCCATGCTCAGCACAGAGCCCAAGGTGGGGCTTAATCCCATGACCCTGGGATCATGACCTGAGCCAAAATGGGTGCTCAACCAACTGAGCCACTCAGGCACCCGGAGAGCAGTGTATCTCTAATAAGACTGAAGCCCGAGAGTTTCAGTATAAAATAAGTTTGTAAACATTGCTTAAACTATCTTTCTGACAGATTCCCAATTCATGTTAGTATATGAGAGCACTAAGGAGACTTACAATAAATAATAGTTTTTTTAACCCATAATTCCCCCAAATTTATTTGATTACAGAACTCTCCTTTCAAGTTATTTCCATCATCATCATGAAGAGCTAGTGTTCTTTTCATGAAACTCATTTGGAGAACTGTATTAGACATTTCTCTCTCTGATAAAGTCAATCCAGTAATTACAACGCTTTGAGTAAGAGCTTTCAAAGGGCTACAAATCTACCTAACAATCTTTCAATCTAAATTTTTCCCCATCTTATCCACAGGAACACAGTGAATCCACTTGTAAATATTCAGAGCATTGTCCTCTAAATCAAGTAATCTGCCATCTTACCTTGATCATTCATACTATCCATTATCGTCATTAATTTCTTTAGCCTTGCCATTGACTCTTGTTCATTTCCTTTGCTCATAAAATCTGTTCCAAAACCAGGGATCATCCCCTAAAACAGATATATTTAAACATAAAATCAACAACAGCTTGAGATTAAACTGTTCACAATGTTCACATTTAAGTACTCAGCTTTAATTTTGACACTAAGTTTTTAAAGCATTTTTACACAAATAGCAAAAATAATGAAAGTAAATGCACCTACTCTTTAAAATTTTAATGAAAAACAAAAGAAGATGAAAATAAACAAATTTTTTAGGATAACTAACCAAGATCTGACTGAAGGGGCCCATTTTCATGATATTTTGAAATTGTTCATACATGTCTCGCAACGTAAACTGACCTGAAATATAAATTATTCAGATATATTAGAAGGTGTACATTTCCATTCAATAAAATTAATCTTTTCCTTAGTCATGGGTTCATCCTGAAGCACACTTACAAAACATCTAATCAACAAATATTCCTGAGCAGTTACTCTGGGCAAGATCATAGGATGAATGCAGTACAGGATACACAGATGTACAGACAGATCCTATCCTAGAGAAGTTTACATTCTATCAGAGAAAATGGACAACAACAAACAACAAAAAACACGAAAACGAGGCAGATAAACTCTACCCACTAGGGTGACTAAAATTAAAAAGTGTGACAACACCAAAAGTTAAAGAAGATAGGGGGCAAGACATGGAGCAAGCAGAATTCTCATATACTGCTGGTGAGAATGTAAAGTGGCAAAAACATTTTAGAACATCATTTGGCATTTTATAAACAACTTAGCTATCTGTGAACAAGAAAATGGAGAGACTGTGGATGAACTACTACTCAGCAATTAAAGAACAAGCTACAGGCACATGCAACTACATGGATGAATGTCAAAAATATGCTGAGTCAAAGGAAACAGGTGGGGGAAAAAGGAATACTCTAGGATTCCTATACTATGAAGTACTTACTGGCAAGGAGAATAAGCAAGCTTTCTAGATAATGGAAATATTATTTCCTGACGGATATGGGTTATTATGCGTTTGTCAAAATTGATAGAATGATACCCTTAGGATCTAAGCATTTCATTACATGTAAATTAACTTCAATTAACAATGACAAAAACATCCAGAGTATTTTCTATTTATGTCCTAAAGATATAAATGGAAAAGGTTATTTGGTTTTAGCCATTCTGAATTTCAGTGGCAGTACAATATTTTAAAAGAAATGTTACAGCAGGCAGCTAGAAATGCAGAATTAAACAGTGGTAGAAAAAGTTAAGGCTGAAATATTATTTGGTCATTATACATACATGACAATTGAAGCCATGATAACAAAGGAAATTCACTGTCATGGAACCCAAGTGAAGAGTTTGAAAACAAAAGAAAGATAACACTTAAATATTGGGAACCAAGGGAAAAAAGAAAGGTTACTAGTTTTGCCCTTGGTGACCACAGAAACGAGTAGAATGCTAAGAGCAGAAGCAAAATGCAGACATAAGGAGAGACCTAAGAGTCAAAAAGTAGACTGAGTAGGGATACTTTACCCAGTTTAGTGTGGTAGTGGAAGCAGCAGTAGGACTGTTCAAGATAGAGGAAGGCAGGGGAAAAGAGCCAGGCCATGAGGGACAGATTCATTCATTCAATAAATATTTATTAGAGATCTACTAAGTGTCAGAAACTGGTAGATACTGTAAACATAAAAGGTGAGGAACACAGCTATGAAACTTACCTTCACCTTCAAGCAGGGAAGACAGGTATCTAATAATTGTGATGAATGATACAAAAATTAGAGGGCACGATGGAAGCATAAAGCAGAGAGTTCTCAGTCCAGGGATCAGGTAAAACGTCCCTTTTAAAGAAGGAGAAACTTAAGTATGAGTAGAAGCTGCCCAGTATGGCTGGGGAGAGGAGGGTGGAGGCAGGAAGAAGATACCTAATAGGCAAAGGCACAGAGGAGACAGATAGCAATGTACATTTAAAAGCTGAGAGAAATTCAGCATGATTGGCACACAGAATCCTATGAAGAACAGCATCAAAAATGATGTAGAGGATGTGGGCTAGATGGTAGAGTCACTTTTTTTTAAGGATTTTATTTTTTTAAGTAATCTCTATACCCAACATGGGGCTCAAGCTCACAAGCCCAAGATCAAGTTGCATGGTCCTCCAACTGTGCCAGCCAGCCAGCCTGATGGTAGACTCATGTAAAAACATTCTAAGGGCAAGGGGAAGCCACTGAAAGATTTTGAGAAAGGCAGTTGTAGGATCAGACTTGCATTTTTGAAAGATCATTTTGGCTGCAGTATAAAAAATAGATACAAGGGGAAGAATCTAAGAAACAGGAAGATTTGATAAAAGACAGAATAAGCAATCTGGGCAAGAGGTAAACTTGCGTAATTACTGGAGCTGGAGAAGGGAATGGAATGAAGACAGGAGGTAAAATCAGTAGGACAAGCTGACTGACGGGAAAAGTAATGGGCAGGGTGAGGAAGAAATAAGAGAGTCCATGACAATACTCAAGTTCCTAACTCTGGCAATAAGACAAATGATGTTAACATTCATTGATGGTAACAAGGGGGTGGGAAGTTAGGATGGGAAGATACGGATATGCTGAATTTGAAGTGTCTACAGAACATCCAAGAATGGTCTAATAAACATACAGATAGGAGTCTGAAGCTCCAGAGAAAGAAGATGACCTAGCATGATCCCTGAAAAACACCAGTATTTAAAACAGGAATAAAGGCGTAGGTAACTGACAACATGAGTGAGAAAGAGGAAAGAGGCAGGATAGTATGTGACCATGGAAACTAAAAGTAAGATCATTTTGAGAAAAACAGAATGGTCAATAATAGTACATGTTGAATGCTTCTGATGTGTTAGACATTTTATATATATCAGCTGATTTAATCTTCACAACTCCATGAGGAAGATACTTAGTACTACCTACTTTTTACAGGTAAGGAAATTAAGGTTAAGTAATTTGAAAAAGTTATACAGCTGAAAATAGATCAGATATAAATTCAGGTATGATAGATTTAAGAACTTGATTGAGTTCTTAATCACAACATATATTCTCTATAAGAGTGGTCTTTAATGTGGAGTCAAAAAAAGTGTTTATTAATCTCATTCTTTTAAATTTCCTTATATTTTATAATGTAAATAATATACACACACACACATATACACACACATTTAATTTACAAGTAAACAGTTTAGAAGAGTGTTCTAACCTATATTTAACCTGTTTTACTTCAAGAAACTCCATTTCAATTTTAATTTTAAGGCAATTTGATTACAAGAAAGAAAATAAAAATACTCAATTCTACAACTGCTCACATATTTGAGATTTAAAATGATTTGCATACAAATCATGTAGAAAATAAACATTTGAAGAACTAACTTTAATAAGAGATTTATCATTTCAAACAAATTAACAGTAGCTTTATCAAAAAGAAATCATGGGAAGACATCTGAGAGCAAACGCTTTTTGCTACTCATATACCATGTTTCAACTTCTCTATAAGCGCTTCATTGTCATCCAACTTCAACTCATTGACTTTATCTATCAGTCCTTCAATGTCACCCATACCTACAAGACCCAAAAAGAGAAAAATTAACAATAGCATATGCTGCTTTACATTATACAAAATACATGCACATAGATAATAACCATGTGAGATAGCAGGTCAGATATTCCTACCATACTTTACAGGTGAGAAAACTGAACCTAGAGTGACAAAGCAGGGACTCTAGCCCAGGGTTCCAAATTCCATGCTCTCTAACTCTATTACCTAGTACAAAAGTTTTACTGCCATTACCCCTGCTATTACCACAACCACATATTTTTGTATTGTGCTCTAAAACTTTTCCTAAAAATTGTCCATTGAGTAGCTCATTCTACCACTCTAACCACAAGAAGCAGAAAACCATCACCCTTACTTTTTACAGGTGAGGGAGATAAATCACGGAAGGTAATGGTTTTCCTGAACTAGTCAATGAGAGGGCAGGACTAAAATCCTAATCCATCCCAAAGATCTATGCTATTTTTCGGAGATTTTTCTATATCCCCTACCAATGTACATACCAAGAAGCTTGCTGATGAAAGGCTGTGTTTTGAAAGGTTCAAAGTCATCTATGTGTTCCCCTGTACCAATGAAAATAATTGGACTTTTTGTGGCAGCAACTCTGCAAAGAAAAAGAAAACATAAAATAATCTCAAAAAGGCAAACAAATTTCTAGCAGATTAGAGTATTTAGACAAAGGTACACAGTTCAAATTTCTTTTCACCTATTAAAACGGAACTATACCAGAAAGACTCCAAAATTCTGTTTCAATTTAAACTTCTTTTATAGACCGTATTAAGTCCACTATTGGAATGTATTTTTATTTTATTTTTAATTATTTAAATTTGAGTATATATTGGAATATATTTTATTTTCTTAAATGTTTATTTATTTACTTTGGAGGCAGGGAGGGGCAGAGAGAAGGAGAGAGAGAATCCCATGTAGGCTCTGTACTGTCAGCACAGAGCCTGACACAGTGCTCAATCCCATGAACTGCGAGATCACGTCCCAAGCCAAAATCAAGAGTCGGGTGCTTAATTGACTGAGCCGTCCAGGGGCCCCTTGCATATATTTAAAAAAAAAATTTTTTAGCATTTATTCATTTTTTGATAGAGCATGAATGGGGAAGGGGCAGACAGAGAGGGAGACAGAATCTGAAGCAAGCTCCAGGCTCTCAACTGACAGCACAGAGCCCGATGCAGGGCTTGAACTCCCGGACTGTGAGATCATGACCTGAGCCGAAGTTGGAAGCTCAACCGACTAAGCCACCCCGGTGCCCCGCCTTGAATATATTTTTAATGATCAAAAAGAAAGCCATAAATACACTCATACACACACACACACACACACACACACACACACACACACACGCGCCCAAGACTTAGGACAACAGCATCAATGGTACTTACGCACTGAGTGCACCACCTCCTTTTGCATGCCCATCAAGTTTTGTCACTATGACCGAGGCTACATCTACTTTATCTTTAAAAGCCTTTGCCTGGGCTTCACAAGCCTGCCCAATGGAGGCATCCATCACATAAACAATGTTATCAGGTTGCTAGAAAATTTAAATGAAAACAATACATATTTTTCCTGCTCTTAAGCAAATTTCATCATTAGAAGCTATAGAAAAATATTTATTATAAATAATTATTCATTCAATCAGTAAATATTTACTGAGGGAATACTATGTATTAGGCACCATTTAGGTCCTGAGACAAAGAGATGAATATGTAAATCCTAGTCCTTATAAGACTTGCATTCTAGTCAAAGGAGACAGATAATAAATGGGCAAGTAAACTTTAAGATGTACGATAATTAAAATGAGATAGAGAATATGAGTTTTGAGATGTGGGAGGCTTCTTTAGGTGGGGCAACCAGGGGAGGTCTCTCTGGAGGTAGTAACGTTTTAGCTAAAGTGTGACCTGAATAAAGAGGAAAAAAGTTATGCAAAGATCTGGAGGAATCACATTCTAAGCAAAGGGAATAGCAAAAGTAAATCAGAGGAAAAAACATAAGAGTATGCACTAAAACCAATATTAATAAAACAGAGGTGAGGCTCTTTCCCTAAGCTCTGCTCAACTAGGTCAAAATAATGGCATGCCTAAAGAAAACCTCACTAGCATTAACCATTAACTAAAGAATCACTGCCAACTCTTCAATGGCAAAACATGGGTTCATGGGCAAAATATGTGCTACAGATTATTTACAAACCGCCTCTTCTCCCCAGATCATTTCCATCATAATTTTGAAGAGACACTAAATGATGATTAACATTTTTAAGTGCTTCATTTTGAAAATCTTTCAAAATCCATCTCAGGTAAATGTTCCAATTTAAATTATTTACAGAAAGGAAATTCAACAGATACTAAAAGTTAATTCTAAACTTTTGTTTCTTATTTTTTCTTATATATACTAATAAGATAATTAAGAAAGGAAATTTTTGATACTTACTTATGAAAATTTCATACCTAGTTAGAGAAAATTAAGTCCTTACCATACAGATATACGTACCCAAAATAGAAATAAATTACTTGGAATCTATCATACAGGCAAAAAATAACTTATAAATTTACATGGATCATAAATTCAGTCAGGTTTTGCAATTAAGTTAACCAAAGTCCTTACAATGTTATTAAATTGAAAGCTACTTACTATAGCATTAGCGACTTGAAGCATTTCTTCAAACAAAGAGTCTTCCTGTTTATGGCGGCCACTTGTATCAACAATAATAATTTCAAAATTTTCATTTTTGAATTTGTCCACTCCTTCAGAGGCAATGATAACAGGATCCATTTCTGTATAGCTATTTAACAAGGACAAATGATTTAACAACAACAAGAGCAAAACTTATGAATACTAATAATTTGGAAACTGTTTCTACACCTTTAATGCATTCTGAAAAAGTCATAATGATCACAACTGCAATTTAGAATAACAATATCTAATAAATATTAAAAATAGCAAACAAAAAAAATAAAAATAGCAAACCACTTCTAGAGTATCATCAAGCAATATCTAGTTTTCCAATCACAAAATTCTTTGTGATTCTGCCACATGTCTTCTCTGAATGTGTTTTCCTCAGATACTTTTTATATTTTCTTAAATAAATGACTGAGTTAGTGTTTCACACGTTTTCCCATTTAACACCCTTTCTTAAGCATTTTATAAAACCATTATTCTTGTAAAACATGACTTTTAGGCTATATAGAATTCCATCATATGGCTACGCAATCATTTCTTGAATAAATGCCCTATTGTTGGTCATCTGAGGTTTTTTCAATTTCCTGGTATTAAAAACATAGTCAATATGAAGAGTTCATAATGTTGTTTCTTTGAAATTGTGATGACATATTCTTACAGCTTGAATTTGTATCAAATGATATGATAATTTAGGCTTTTTGTTTCTTCTTTGTTGATTTTGATGGGAGTTCTCTGTGCCTCTTGGATGTGGATGTCTGTTTCCTTCCCCAGATTAGCGAAGTTTTCAGCTATTACTTCCTAATAAATTTTCTGGCCCCTTTTTTCTCTCTTCTTCTGGTACTCCTATAACCTGAATGTTATTACATTTGATGGTAGGCTTTTGGCTCCTAAGAGGAAAATGTCTTCCATAAAATTTTAATTTAATTCCTATTTCACTACATTTTCACAATTCTCAAAACTCTTTTCAACTTGAAAATCAAGAAATGAAATCCCAGGGCTCCTGGGTGGCTCAATCAATTAAATGTCTGACTTTGGCTCAGGTTGTGATCTCACAGTTCATGAGTTCAAGCCCAGCGTTGGGCTCTCTGCTGCAAGCACAAAGCCCACTTCAGATCCTCCATCTCCCTCTATCCCTCCCTCCCTCCCTCCCTCCCTCTCTCTCTCTCTCTCTCTCTCTCTCTCTCTCCATCTCAAAAATAAATAAACATTTAAATTAAAGAAAAAAAAAGAAATGAAATCCCATTTTAATTTGCACTGTTTTCAGTAGCGGCAACTTCTTATACAGATCAATACTGTCAGATGAAAGGACATATGTTAAAAAAAGTTTCCCCCCTAAATTAACAATAAAAATCAGGTATGAAGGCATTTGATAAAAATATGTGTGAGATTTAAATGAAGAAAATTACTATATTTAAGGACATAAGTTTTTAAAGCAAAAATGACATAGTAGGTTTCTAAGCTAACTATACAAATACAGTCAAGATGTCAACTCTTCACTAAGTTGATTAATTGGTTTCAATGTACTTCCAATCAAAATCTTAAGAGAGATTTTTCTTTTTGGAACTTAATAAGGAATTTTAAAATTTAATCTAGGAAAATAAGCAGGTGAGACTAGGCAAGAGAATGTTGAAAAAAAATGTCATAAAAAAGAATTACATTAAATAGTATATTATCTATCCCAGAATTATTAAGATCCCATTTTTTTTGTAAATGTGTTAATGAAGTATAATATATATATAGAAAAGCTGCACAAATTATAAACTTAGTGAATTTTCACAAAGCAAACACACCCAGATCAAAAAACAATAACCAGCACCACACTCCCTCCTAAGAGTAATCACAATCTGGTCATAAGATCTCATTTGTAATTAAAAAAAAAGATCCCACTTGTAATCAACTCTACAGTGGTCTACTGATATACAGGAAGATGCACTATTTTAAATGTTCATTTTGATGAGTTTTGACAAATTTACATATAACCACTACCACAACAATCAAGGTACAAAGCACTGTAACACTCCATTTCAATTTCAAATTATCTTTCTGTGTGGTTGTTTGTACTGACATAGAAAAAAAGCACAGGTGGACACACTAAAAACTGGTAACTAGGAAGTGAAACTGTTAGTGCTTTCACTTCTTTAAAAGTTTTATGTGAAATAGTTTTTTTTAACACAGAACAAATGATAATATAACAAACAGTCCTACATGTACCACCCCCTAAAATAAATGCTAATATGTAAATTTAACAGCAGAGATGCAGTTCAAATTCTTCCTCAGTCTCACTCCCTTCAGTCCTCCCAGAGGAAACAATGATACACTAATACTTTACTCCACACATACATGATGTTTCTTAAGTTTACATGAGCAAAGGAGAGATTATTTAATAAATGGTATTGAGATAACTGTTTAAAAATGCTCTGGCTTTGGGGGTCCAGTCAGTTAAGCTCAGTCAGTTAAGCATCCAACTCTTGATTTTGGCTCAGGTCACGATCTCAAAGTTTGTGAGATTGAGCCCTGCATCAGGCTCTGCGCTGACCATGTAGAGCCTACTTGGGATTCTCTTGCATGCACTTTCTCTCCCTCTCTCTGCCTCCTCCCCTGTTCATGCTCACACATGCTCGTACACCCTCTCTCTCACAACATAAATAAGTAAGGGCGCCTGGGTGGCTCAGCCATTTAAGCGTCTGACCCCTGATTTCAGCTCAGGTGAAATCTCACGGTTTGTGAGTTTGAGTCCCATGTGCTGACCATGTGGAGCCTACTTGGGATTCTCTTTCTCTCTTCCTCTTTCTGTCCCTCCCCTCCCTCGCAAAAAAAAAAAAAAAAAAAAAAAGATAAACTTTAAAAGAAAATGGTTTGGCTTTGGCCAATAGTTCAAGTAATGATCAGCTAAATTGTTTACAAATTTTGAACCCTAAAGATAAAATTTTACTATTCCTTGATTTTTTTATCCCTTGATTTTTAAATCTATATTAGAAACCATTCTTATCCTAAAAAGATAAAATTCCTAACATTATTCTTTAATCTACCTGTAAGACATTATCATAAAAAAACTGAAAGGAGGGGCGTCTGGGTGGCTCAGTCGGTTAAGCGGCCGACTTCAGCTCAGGTCATGATCTCGCAGTCCCTGAGTTCGAGCCCTGCGTCGGGCTCTGTGCTGACCGCTCAGAGCCTGGAGCCTGTTTCGGATTCTGTGTCTCCCTCTCTCTCTGACCCTCCCCCATTCATGCTCTGTCTTTCTCTGTTTCAAAAATAAATAAACGTTAAAAAAAAAAATTTAGTAAAAATAAATAAATAAATAAATAAATAAATAAATAAATAAATAAAACTGAAAGGAAAAAAATTTAAATAAAGAATACATGGAAAGCGAAAGTTCGTTCGCATTTCTGGCCAGCCAAAAAGTAGAAGGCAGTGACTAACAAAATGATATCATTCATTTAATTACTTCAAAGTTTAGCTTCTTTAAACTTTCTTTCTAAGGGTATAATAAACCATTTATATCAATAATGTTAAAAAAATGCTATCCTGGGGCGCCTGGGTGGCGCAGTCGGTTAAGCGTCCGACTTCAGCCAGGTCACGATCTCGCGGTCCGTGGGTTCGAGCCCCGCGTCAGGCTCTGGGCTGATGGCTCAGAGCCTGGAGCCTGCTTCCAATTCTGGGTCTCCCTCTCTCTCTGCCTCTCCCCCGTTCATGCTCTGTCTCTCTCTGTCCCAAAAATAAATAAACGTTGAAAAAAAAAAAAATTTATAAAAAAAAAAAAAAAAAATGCTATCCTCTCAAAAAGTCCTAAAATCAATCTAGACTTGATTTTTTTCATCAATCATTCTAACATGTATAAACTACCTACCTGAACTACCGTATCAAATGAAGGACAGCAATGATCAGAATCTCTGAGTTAATGACAAATTATAAGCTATTTTAAGATGTTCAAACACAACTTTTTAAAATTATGTACTAAAGAAACAGTATGGAATTCACCAGTGTGTATTTAATCGAGGAATGCTTCAGATAGGTCTTAAAAGAAACAACAGGAATAGGGAAGCAAGTCAGAAGGCATACAAGGCAGGATGGTAAATACAGGCAGGATTATGAACTAAATAATGTCCACTCTGATCTATAAAGCTGGATCAGAAGAGTCATGGTACAATAATAAAAGATAATTTATTAATTATACCCTACTTAGTTCCAGAAAGATTTAAACTTCTAAGTAAATATTAAAAATGTCACAAGATGGCATAAAATAAAAACTTAGAGAAGACATGAGTATCAAAATAAAAACCAGAAACCCACCTTCCATAGAATGGAATTCTTGCTTTGGTAGCATTCTGTTTTAGTTGGTCAAAAGCTCCTATAAAATAAAGAATTAATGAGTTCTCAGACTTGAAAATAAAAATTACAGAGAACGGTTTTCAAATTTCAACACATTACCTGCTCTGAATGTGTCTGCACATATCAAACAGGTCTTCCAACCTTTCCTCTGGTAATAATATGCTAACTGGGAAAATAAGATTTAAAAAATACAATATCAATAAATACAAATTATTATACACAAAATACTTTTGTTTACTCTTGTTATTTACTTAAGGATTGAAGTAAAACTGCTCATATTCTCCTGAGAGTAGTAGTATTACATTTTTAACAGTTTTAATTTTAATTTCAGTTAGTTACCAGTATAATATTAGTTTCAGGTGTATAATACAGTGATTCAACACTTCCATACAACACCGGGTGCTCATCACAGCAAGCGCATTCCTTAATCCCCATCACCTATTTTGCCCATCACCCCACCTACCTCCCCTCTGATAACCATCAGCTTGTTCTCTATAGTTTAAAGAGTCTGTTTCTTTTTTCTTTAAGTTTCTTTATTTTGAGAGAGAGAGAGAGAGAGAGCGTGAGCAGGGGAGGGGCAGAGAGAGAGGGAGAGAGAAAGGTAGAATTCCAAGCAGGCTCTGCACTGACAGTGCACTGCACTGACACGGGGCTCAATCTCACAAATCATGAGATCATGACCCAAGCCAAAATCAAGAGTTGGACACTTAAACGACTGAGCCACCCAGGCACCCTAAGAGTCTGTTTCTTTGTCTCTCTTTTCTTTTTCCCCTTGCTCACATTTGTTTTATTTCTTAAATTCCACATATGAGTGAAATCATATGGTATTTGTCTTTCTCTGACTTGTTTCACTTAGCATAATACTCTCTAGCTCCACTCATGTCATTTCATTAATTTTTTTGATGTTTATTTTTGAGAGAGAGAGAAAGACAGAGTGCAAGAGGGACAGAGAGAGAGGGAGACACAGAATCCAAAGCAGGCTCCAGGCTCTGTCAACACAGAGACTGACGCAGGGCTCGAACTCAAGAACCTTGAGATCATGACTTGAGCTGAAGTTGGACACTTCGACTAAGCCACCCAGGCACCCCCATCCATATCATTTCAAATGGCAAGATTTCATTCTTTTTTATGGCCGAGTAACATTCCATTATATATATATATACACACACACACACACACGTATATATTCCATTCCATAACATTTCATTATATATATATATTATATTATATCATATTATATTATATTATATTATATATATATTATATATAATATATATACATATATACACACACCACTATTATTACATTTTTGAACACAGCAAACATTCCATTATATATATATATACATATATATATTTATATACACACACCACTATTACTTTTTTTTAAATGTTTATTTCTGAGACAGAGAGAGAGAGACAGAGCATGAGTGGGGGAGGGGCAGAGAGAGAGGGAGACACAGAATCCGAAGCAGGCTGCAGGGTCTGAGCTGTTAGCACAGAGCCCGACGCAGGGCTGGAACCCACAAACCATGAGATCATGACGTGAGCCGAAGTCAGTCGCTCAACTGACTGAGCCACCCAGGCACCCCTACATTTTTGAACATGGTGAATTTGCTAAAGAGTTTAAATTCTAACTGCCATACAGTAACATTCAAAGGACATAAAATGATCAAGCAATACATTACCATAGTGAAAAATACTAACTACTATTAATGTTAAGTAAAAATAAATAATAGAATCCTCTAAGAAATAATCCTTTTTTCTTTTTTTATAGACTATAACATAGTTGAGGCTTGTGAAACAAAATCCGGTAAAAAACTTGAGGCATTTAATTCTGAAGAAAGAGGTGGTATAATGAATTAAAAATTAGTAGAAGGATATGCAAAATAAAGATCTATGATTATGTTGGGGGGGGACACTGTGAAAAGAGAGTCTGGAACCACAGGAGATAAGCTAAACTTTCCATGTTCTCTTCTCCAAAAATCATATCCTCATGTCCTTAAAGTACAGGAACAGTCTCTTTGGTAAAAGAAACAGGATAGCTATGTAGAAGTCTACGATTCTTATAAAAAGCAATCACAAGGGAGACTCTGGGATTCTTTCTTCTTACCGTACAAAAAGCTATTACAAAAAAATAATAAGATACATCAAATAACACAAAATTGTAAAGCGAGCAATCTAGCCTGGCTTTAACATAAAACTTGATATATACAAACATATATGTTCCATGACTTTTTTTAAAACTAAGTATAATTTACCTTTGAACATGTTGTTGTTTTACCACTCCCTTGCAATCCAACAAACATGATCACATTCTGTTTTCCTTTAGTGGGTGTCCATGCTTTAACTCCAGGGTCTACAAGCTATGTACCAGAAATAAATTAATAAGATTGGGTTAACATATGCTTACATTCAAAACCCCTGTCGCCACAACTTCTAAATTGTAAAAATAATTTAAAGGCACTTTGGTATAAAAGGCAACCATAATCCTACCATTCCCATAAAACTTGACTATTTCCCTATTTTGCCTACAGAGGCAAATTTTCTATTTTAGATTGTAGATAAAAAGCAAACTGGAAATAATGTGAGGAATCCTACAGAGTTTAGAGATCAGACCTGGGTTTGCCACTAACCAGCTGTCTCACTTTTCTCAACTACAAATGAAGAAGCATGACTGGATAAATTCTCTGACCTCATTTACGTCTGAATTTCTTTTTTTATTTATTAGTCTATAAGAAACCAAAGGAATAAATGAAACTACTCACACAATAAATGGAAAAATACGAGAAGACCACTAGCAGACATCTGTTGCTCTAAAAAAAGTTTTTATAGTTCCTTCCTTTTCTCCCCCTACCACTGAACCTATATCTGTTTTTTTTAATGTTTATTTATTTTTGAGAGAGAGAGACAGAGCGCAAGCAGGCGAAGGGCAAAGAGAGAGGGAGACACAGAATCCAAAGCAGGCTCCAGGCTCTGAGCTGTCAGCACAGAGTCCAAAACGGGGCTCGAACCCACGGACTGTGAGATCATTACCTGAGCTGAAGTTGAACGTTCAACCAAGTGAGCCACCCAAGCGCCCCTATTTTTTCTTTTTTTTTTTTTTGAGAAAGTGAGAGAGAGTGAGAGTGAGAGAGAGACAGACAGAGAGCACAAGAGGAGCAGAAGGAGTAGGGGTGGGGGGAGAGAGAGAAAGACAGAATCTTAAGCAGACGCCATGCACAGCATGGTGCCCAATGGGGCTCAATCTCCCAACCATGAGACCATGACCTGAGCCAAAATCAAGAGTCAGATGCTTAACTGATTGAGTCACCCAAGTGCCCCAAGACCCATACATATTTTTTAAAGCTCTAAGATTCTCACCATAATTTTCATGACCATGGAAGCAAAATTAGTTCTAAGGTGATACAAAGTAATAGGCTGTATTTACCACTTGCAAAATAAAATTTCACCAATTGCTCATAATCAAGCAAGAGTTGGGATATTTGGTCTTTTCAAAGGGAATTCTGTAAACAATGAACAGTTCAGAAAAGAAGACTTGTCAAGAGTGATTTTCCATACAAAAGTAAGATCAATAAGGTAAAACCTGATGCTAAAGAGGATAAACTCAAGAGAGGCCCTTCCATCCATTAATCTGTAGTGCAGTTTTACTTTTTGTAACCTGGCTTTGGGAATTGTTTCAGGAATAGTACTGGCCTTTCATATCTATACTCAGAACTTTGTATTCAGAAAAGTCAATAATAAACATAGGCCCTTTTAGAAAAGTTAATAATCTTTCCGTTAATATTTTTAATACAGATGAATATTCTATAAAAATGTAAGTAAGTATTCTGAAATAATATTCTTGTTCGCAGTGCTAATGTATTTTTACCCACTGAGGTCTACAGAGAATCACAGCACAATCCTGATATACTCTTACCTTCACAAGTTCTTTAAATACAGCGTGCTGAATCATTTTTCTTTTGTTAAGACCAGATGCCATCTCTTCAAGATCAATAGCAGACCTTCATGATGATGGTTATTTGTGGGTAGGAGAGAAAAGCCAGTTAAGACGTTCTGAAAAAAAGTTTCTGCTCCAGAGAATGTAAAAATATTCAATCATTCACACTAGTAGCCCTCTGATTAACATGCATATAATTACCACAGATTTATAAGTCTATATCCTAAAAAACTGATCAGGAAATATTAGACGCAAGACTGGTTAGTTTTTCAAGGTTTTTTTTTTTTTTTTTTAAGTCTAAATATTAATTTGTCCTCATATCACCACAAAGTATTAATTTTATTTACCTATTTTTACACATATACTTTATACATTTTTACACCAAGCAGAAAATAGGATTAATTTCTCTAATTCTAAATGTGTAAATGCCAGCAGTTCTACATTCATACCCAGTCTAACAGTATGAAAAGGAAAGATGGCCTGGACATGACAAGGGCGAGGATTCAAGAAGTTAACTGAGGTGCCTGTATTACTCTATGAGCCCTGCCCCAGTCAGTGCCTTTCCCAGTGAACACAGTACCTGAGATGACACACATTACTCCTTCATTCAAATACGGACAGAAAATCAAAAAGGAGAACAAGAAATGAATACAATTCTCCAATAATGAAGGAAGCTCATTAATGTCATCTTAAGCCTGAAAAGGATAAACTGGCACCACTTTTGTATGAAGAATTGTTAAAAGGCTTTTATATTGAAATACTATACTGTATATGATTGAATCCATCCAAATAAAGGAGTAAAATGGAAAGAAATCCATAATTAAATGAAAGCCACATGTAGTTTATTCTTTGAAACATCATTACGGAAACATACTATAAATACAGTCTTGCAACATATGAGTTCTATTCTTTTCAAATGCTTAAAGCAGAAACATTTCTTGATATAGCAGACTTTTCTGGTTAGCTCCTCATCTCAGTAAACTAAATTCAGTTTTGCCTGCTTTTTACCTGATTAATTTAACTTACTTTACATTTTCTCTTAGTTGCTTCACTAGTTTAATATTAACATCTGCTTCCAATAATGCTGTACATACTTCTTTTAGCATAGCATTTAATACCTGCAAATAAATAAATACATAAAAATTTAACACAACCCCCCAAAAAAGTTTAACACTCCCCGTGTATCATTTCAATCTTATAAAAACAATGGCTGATTACTCATCATATACTACCATAACTTAATAAAAATAATACTACACTATCATAGGAAAAAAAGTTTTTCAATTAGCCTTAGAAAGAGCATTTTATCAAATGTCTAATCATGTTGTCAAAATAAGACATTCTATTTAGTTTTATTCAACCAAATATTATCATAATTTTATTCCTATATTAACGTAACAGTAGTAAAGACTTTTTCTTTAAGCCAAAGAAAGTTACTACGCAAGAGATGCTGCTATTGAACACCTGTGGCTGATACACAGCACTTTATATTCACTATATCTGCTTAATTGCACTACCATGGAGGAAAATATAACAACAACAACAAAAAATAACCAAGTCTGACCTAGCAGTCTTACTATTTCCACTCAGAGCAGAGGAACAAAGTTGAAAAGAAAACTATCCTCCATTCATAACTATCAGGGCACCTGGGTGGTTCAGTCGGTTAACCGCCCCACTTGATTTTGGTTCAGGTCATGATCTCATGGTTTGTGAGTCTGAGCCATGCATCAGGCTCTATGCTGGGAGCCTGCTTGGGTTTCTCTCTCTTTCACGCTCTCTCTCTGCCCCTCCCCCGCCTACACTCTGTCTCTCAAAATAAACAAACATTGAAAAAAAATTAAAAAAAAACTATCATATATTTGCTGAGTTACAAGGCCAGTTAAAAGGTCACAAACTATAAAGTCTTAAAAAAGGTGAGGCCTTTGTTGCTCATGTAAATAAGTGTTTACACACTAAACTGTAAGCTCCATGAGGGCAGGGATTCTGTAGTCTATTCTGTCACTGCCAAATCCCTGGTGCCAGCAAAAATGTATTCCTTGGGGCACCTGGCTGGCTCAGTCAGTGGACGGTGTGATGCTCAATCTCAGGTTGTGGGTTTGAGCTCCACACTGGGTACAGAGATGACTCAACCATAAAATCTTTAAAAAAAAATGTAGTCCCTCAAAGGTACTTGAATGAATTCCCATCTTCAACTCACTTCGTACATCCTACAGAGGCTTATCAGATCTGTCTCTCACTAAAAGGGCCTGATAAAAATGGAACTGATCTTTCATTAGAGGGATTTCTTCTTGTTAATTCCCTAGCAGCACAGTACTAGGAACAGAGAAGTTTGCTAATTCAAGCAGTAGCTTTAACTCTACTTCCCACTAAGCTCTTTTCCCTGGTTTCTTTTTTTCTCCACTATAAACATAAACAGCATAAAGGTTACACAATAGGGAAAACTGTTTTGAAAGCTGTTGTTTTATTTATTCTGAATTCCAAAGACTAAACAATGGTTTTAATTATTAGAAAAAGCACTGGATGAGGAATTAGAAAAAAGACACTAATCCTGGTTCTTCCAATAAATAAACATGTGAAACTGACTTTCTGTTGCTGTTAACTAAGAGGCTGGACTAGCTAAATTCAAAGATGGTCCCAAAATTATTCAATTCCATTAGCTTATTAAAATATTGATAACAAATTCTGCATTAGAATTTCTTCCCAGTGAGCACTGAGTAATGTACAGAAATACTGAATCACTGTATTATACACTGTATTGAACTAATATAGCACTGTTTGTTAACCACACTGGAATTAAAATTTTTTTTAATTAAAAAAAAAAAAAGAATTTTTTTTTCAAACTTCCAAGTTAGAAAGTACTTTTCATCTATTATTTCATTTGATCCTTAAAACCATCTTATAAGGTAAGTGCTTTTTTCTTATTTTATACATTAAAGAATCTGAAGTTGACTTGCCCAGATTTCTATCACAAGCTACTAAGTCACTAAACAAGGTCTTCTAAAACCAAATTCAGTACTCTCCCATTGGTACCACAAAATATAAAGTATACTTGTGGACTCTCATCTTTTTTCAATTGACAAATCATTAAAACACAAGACATGGGGAGAAAAAGAAAGAAATATTTTAAGAATTTTTTTTAATATATATTTTTTTATTTTAGAGAGAAAGGGGGGCAGAAGAGGAGACAGAGAGGGAGGGTGAAAGAGAGAGAGAGAATCTTAAGCAGGCTCTATGATCAAAACGACTAACACACTCTGCATGGAGCCAACAGGGGGTCCTGAGACCCTGGGACCATGACCTGAGCTGAAATCAAGAGTTGGATGCTCAAATTTCTGAGCCACCCAGACACCCCCAGAAAGAAATATTTTAAACTTAAAACAAGAAAGCCAGGAGGAAGAGTATTTCAGACACCATACAAGGAATCAGCTTACAAAATCTCTAAAACAACTGAGTGAAGATTTCAGAGAAAATGAATCAAAGTAGACAAAATAAAAATACTAGCCTTTAACAAGAATGCTAAGTAGAAGTCAAAGAGAAAAAGGTGAGACACACACGCATGCCTAGCCAAGAAAAAAGAAGCAGGACAATGAAGTTTTAGGCCTATGTCAAGAGACAAAGCAAAAGTGTATCTCCAGACGTAAGCCCTTTTTTAAAACATAAAATGTATGTCATTTTTACATGTTAGTGAAGGTTCAGTTTTTTGTTGTTGTTGTTTCTTTTTTTATAATTATTTATAGCAAGTTAAACAGTAAAATGGTCAACTCAATAAAAGACACTAACTAGAGTCTTCAGTTTTAAGTGTTTACCTACAATGATTAAATCTACAACAGAACAAATATAAACAGAGAGATTACTAATAATTCACCTCCCCAATGCTAGTAATGATGTGCTATCACATGCATTTCACATATTTTACATACCTCTTCATTGATAATGGTGGCATTGCTCAATGAGCGTAATGCTGATGTTATTTTTCTTCCAAGGTCTGCTAGTACCATCTTGAAGGCTTTGATAGATGTGATTACAAGAAAATCTAGGAAAGAAAAAATTAAATAAAAACATTTGAAAATAATCAATACCGGTTCCCATAACTGGAGACTTCTAAAAAAGAGTATTTAAATTCAAATAAAGTACTTCAGTCTTCAGATACTGTAACCTTGGGGTGCCTGGGTGGCTCAGTCAGTCGAGTGTCCGACTTTGACTCAGGTCATGATCTCATGGTTCCTGAGTTCAGGATGCACATAGGGCTTGCTGCTGTCAGTGCAGAGCCCGCCTCGGATCCTCTGTCTCCCTCTCTCTCCGTCCCTGTCCCTCCCCGGCTTGTGTTCTCTCCCTCTCAAAAATAAACAAACATTAAAAAAAAATAGATACTGTAACCTCAACCTCTATAGCCTCAATCTGCCACTTCAATATAGGCATGCCCAAAAGCTAAACCTACCACTTGATGATGTATACCTAATTGGAATATTTTATACAAATCAGCAAATTTAACCTATCAGATAATATGCTTTGAGGAAATGATGGTATGATCTCAAATCTGGAGATACATTTGAACATGGACATTTTGAACATACATTTGAATATGAGCAAGAGAAAGAAAAGGGGATTTCCACCCAGAAATATTGTCTAATTTATCACATAAAAAGACTTTTGTAAACTATTTTGATTCATGCTCTAAGCCAAAAAAAAAAAAAAAGTTTTAATTAATAGGACACCTAACTTTTCACACACATTATATTAGCTCATCTTACTCTTCTAATAACCAAGGAAAGAGGTATATTACTAATCTTCCCATTTTAAAGCTGTTCTTGATTCCCCAACTCTGAAACAAGATAACCTCAAAGACCCTAACCAGCTCTAAAACGTTACAGTTTTATAAAGTATGCAGATATACCCATTACACTTAAGTCCTATGCAAGGATTTATGGACGGTAAGCAAGCAAGCATGACAGGTGGTCCCTGGCCTCAAGTTGCTTATCCACTAGCTGGTAAAACAAGGCACATGAATGAATGGCAAAATAAATACTAAGAGAAGTCCTCTTGCCTGACTGCCTTTGAACCGGGACATTGGCTTCTTCCTACCTTCAGGCTCAAACGAAACATCAGCTCTTCCTGGGTCTCAAGCCCGCCAGCCTTTTTAGACTGGAACTACACCACCGGCTTAGCTCTCCTAGGTGTCCAGCTTGTCAAGTTGAAGGATTTTGGGGCTTAATTAGCCTCCATGATCACATGAACCATTTATTATTCCTTATAATAAGTCTCTTTTTATATATGTGTGTATATATATAAATGTGTATATAAATATACACACATATATACACATATATGTAAATACACACACATATCCTATTGTTTTTGTGGAGACCTTTAATAACACCAGTAAAGTATGAGTTCAAAGTTAGTAATGAAACTTTATGATCAATGGCCAATGATTATTTCTATGAAAATTCTAAGGAAGAAAAAACAGGCTCAAGGAGACAGAACAGGCTGTACAGAGAAGTTTGAATGTGAATTTGATCCTGAAATATAGGTAGAACATGGGCAGGTGTAAAAGAAGACAAAAAGGAATTTGAAGATGATATGGCATAAGCAGAAATTGAGACATGGAAAAGACTGGGACATACTTACAACTTACATATACATATGTATGGACTTGTAGATTATTAAATATGCATTATTTAGGAGACAGTAAATTATACATTCTAGTCAGAAGAGTGGGCTATCTAATTAAAAGGAAATGCAGTTAGTAAAGGGCTCTGAAACCACGTTAAAAAGTATCAATTATCTGGTATAAATAAGTAGTATCAGCAGAAAAGTTCATTTGTTCAAAACAATTTAGTAACTCTTCTGAATTAATCCAATCTAATATAGTCAACCAAGATAATCTAGACTAGATACTACATAGAGAGTATACAGGAGATTACAAATAAGAGAAACAGAAGGACAAAATTGCTGACTCATTCAACATCCAGAAAGCGGAGATGAGGGGAGTCAAAAGAAGCAGGAAAGGAAACGCACTCAAGGACTTATCACTGGCAAAGAGATATTCCAGGTTGAGCTCCAGATTAAACACTACACTTCCACTCACATAAAATTAGGTAATTTAGAACCTAAAAAATTACTAACAATACTTGATGGAATTGAAAACAATTGCTTACCATAACTTGTTTACAATTACATGGTTACTTCACCTAAAAGACCAACTACTTCATAGAAAAGATCCAGCACTTTTTGTTTCTTCTCCCATACTCCTTATACTATTATTGCTTAAGTAAATATTCTTGAGGTAAAAAGTAAGAGCCAGATGTTTCAGTTCATCTCCTTTACCACTGTGTTACCAGGAGAGATATAATCCTAATTATGACACCACAATTTACTTTTTTAGAGATCATGTCATAAACATGTCATCCTCCATTTTAAAAAGCTATACTAGTTAACTAAAATAAACCTATTTCCCATATTGGCCAGATCTTTTTTAAAAAGCTTGTTAAGTTTCCTTTCCTTTTTTAAAAAAAATTTTGAGAGAAAGAGAGCAAGCAGGGAAGGGGGGGCGGGCGGGGGTGGGGAGCGGACAGAGGAACCGAAGCAGGCTCTGTGCTGTCAACAGAAAGCCCGGTGCCAGGCTGAACTCATGAACTGTGAGATCACAACCTGAGCCAAAGTCGGATGCTCAAACAAATAAGCCACCTAGGCACCTCTGTGAATTTTCTAATACATTTTTCCTTATGTAAGTACTTATTGGCAGCACATTTTCTTATACATTTGACTGATTATAAAAACCTGCGTTTCAGTAGAGGAATAATGATACCTAATAGTACCTTTTATTTATATAGTATTTCCTCTGCAATTTCCAAGGATATGTTTGTGAAAACTCCTGTATTAGAATTCTGCTCAAAACTTCAATGCCTTCCTATTTCATGCAGAGATAAAGTCTTCAAAATGGACTGTAAGGCACTCCCAAACACACACACACACACACACACACACACACACACACACACACACACTCAGTTTTAATCACATGGACCTCCTTGCTGTTGATGCTGCACTATACCACCTCAGGACCTTTGTACTGGCTGGCATGCTCTTCCTCTGGCCCACATGGGTAAGACAGCTCCCTCCCCCATCTCCTTCAGGTGGTTGTCCAGACGCAGTTTCTCAGTGAGGCTTTCCCTAACCACTTGTTTAAAATCACAATCTGCCTTCTCTTTATTTTTCTCATCATTCCACTACCAACTGACATATGATTTACTCACACTGTTTGTGCTCTATATCCCCCAACTGAAATATAAGCTGCATGAGGGCAGGGACTTTTCCCCCTTTTGCTCTCCCTATGAGCTCACTGCTTTATGTATCCTCAGAGTTATGTATTGAAAATGAACTTTACAAATGAAAACATTTAAGACTTTAGGAATAAAGCAAGACTAGGGATCCAAAGTCATGAAAGGCCTTTCAAATATCTCCTTTAAGGCGACTAAAATAAACCAGTGAAGATAAGATGATAAATTTAAAAAAGTCAATGACCTATGTAATTGATATTGTACAATTAATACTCATTTGCCATCACTTACTATAACTTTTTAGAATTTCTCTAAAAAATTTCCAACAAGATTCTTAAAAATGACCTTCAACTTGATCTTATATGCACACTAAAATGCAAAACATCTTTTTTAATGTTACTAGCTAACCCTGTATCTCAAATTAGAGTAATTTACAATTCACGAACACTCCCTCAAAATTCTCTTATTCAACTAAAAAGATTTACAGAAGTAAAGCAGTGTGTGCTAGAACTTCACAAAAAAGGAATCTCTACTTAGATGAGGCTATTGGAAAGTAAGGGTAAATTACCGTATAGTATTTCATTCAATTTAACATCTATTATCTCATTCCACCCTCACAACAATTTTATGATACAAGCAGGTTAGGGAATGGCTCTTCCCTAGAAGGAAAAAAAAAAAAAGCAAAATGACTTCCCACAGTCCCTTGGCTACCCAGTCTTAGGCCCTGTAGTATGAATGATGCTTTAAAAAATAGGGTTGAATGTCCCTGCTGGAAAACTCCAGGGTCAAATTTTGTTGCTATATTACAACAGAGGAAATCGTCTTTTGAAAGCAAAAATGCACACTCTTCTCCATGGCAGAATAACTGCAATGTCCAGAAAGAACTGATGAGGACCACTGCAATCAGATGTGTGAGGACGGAGCTTCATCTGAGTCACATGTTCTGACAAGAATCTGACTAGGAGTTGGATAGTGAGGTGATGGAAACAGGCTCAAGTCTGGGTGCCCTCATAAGGCAAGCACAAGGCCAAGTATCATACTTACCTGCTGCAGTGTGAAGTACTGGAAAGAGCATGGGCTTTGGAGTCTGACAGACTTGGATTCAAACCCAGCTCTGTTACATACTGGCTGAGTTACTGTGGGCAAGTTACTTAATCTCTCTGAGCCTCACTTTCCTCACCTGCAAAATGGAGATAATACCATTATCAAGATAGTGACCCTGAAGGGATGTTGTGAGGGTTAAATGAGACAATAAATATAAAACTTCCTTGTTTTCTTGAATGACACCAACTGGCTCTCCCTATATTTTCATCCGAAGTGTAAGTAAACTAGAAATTTTCTTAAAAACCTTACCCTACTAAGTTTCCTATCCCATTACCTAGGAACCACCCCAGGAATCTTTAATGCCAATTATATGTTCCTGTAATTCTATTATTCAACAGAAGCTGGAGTGTCCAAACAGCCACTTTATATTATTTATAAACAATTATAAATATGCCTGCCAGAACCTTGCCTGATCTGAGATTTTATAAACAGATCTTAATGACTAGAGATTTCAAATCCTATTACAATGAAAATCCCTATAAAAAACTTATTTTTAGCCCTAGTCAGTGACTAACTTATTGGATCAATATTAGACTAAAAAACTAAATAAATATATTATTAGTAGTAAATATCTTTAGAAAATTTACTTCTACATTATATACCTTTCCATAAATTAGTCAATAGCCCAAACCAAAACTTGCTTTCCTGACTATGATACTAAATATATGGATATATATTTAAATTCTGTATGTCATATGTATTCACATTCTAGGATAACAGAAAAGTAAATTTATTTAACAAAGTGGACTATCTGTATTTTATCTGCTAAAATTATTATATTTGAATAACCAACAATATAATGTTAATTATGACTTTTAAATTTGTGGATATTTTTTCATACTGAATCTTGGTCCTCCAAGGAAATAATTCATAATAGTTTATGTTTTGTGATTACAGGAGGATACGTGTTCACTGTAAAAATTCAAACATTACAGAAATACTAAAGGCAGAAAATGTAATTCCCCTAATCTTACACCCTCTTGTCCCCTGATAACCACCAATAACAATTCAGTATATGTTCCTACAGATTTTATTTTCTATGCATATAAGTGAGGCAAGTTTTCGCAAGAATTATGATTTGGGGTAATGAAAAGGGAAGCAGTAATGAGGGCAATTCTTTTGTAAACATGCTCGCTAATGTTAAAAACATGCTTAAATGCAAAAGACAGAATACAAAACTGTATTTATTGTATAATCCATTTTTATCTATAAACAAATATCAAAAAATAACATTAGCCTCCAGGGAAATGCAAATCAAAGGCACACTCAGATACTACTCCACACACAATAGGATGGCTATAGTCAAAAAGACATAACAAGTGTTGTTCCGAATGTGGAGAAATCAGAACCTTCATGTACTGTTGGTGGGGATGTAAAATGGTACAGCCCATTGGAAACAATTTGGGCAATTCCTCAGAATGTTGAACATAGGGTTACTATATATGACCCAGCAATTCCACTCCTAGGTACAAGCCAAGAGAAAGTAAGATACGTCCAAACAAAAATTTGTACATCAATGGTCATTGGCAGCTTTATTCACTCTAGCCAAAAAGCAGAAAGAACCCAAACATCCCTCAACTGATGAGTGGGTAAAAATAATGTGATATATCCATAAAATGGAATATTTGATAATAAAAAGAAATGAACACAGCAAAGAAAACAATCAACCAAACTAACAGGCAATGAGAGAAGATCTTTGCAAATGACATATCAGATAAAAGGTTAGTTTCCAAAATCTATAAAGAATTTACCAAACTCAACACCCAAAAAACAAATAATCCAGTGAAGAAATGGGCAAAACACATGAATAGACAATTTTCCAAAGAAGACATCCAGATGGCTCACAGACACATGAAAATACTCAACATCACTCATCATTAGGGAAATACAAATGAAAACCACAATGAGATACCACTTCATATCTGTCAGAATGGCTAAAATTAACAACTCAGGAAAGAATAGATGTTGGCAAAAATTCAAAGAAAGGGGAACCCTTTTGTACTGTTGGTGGGAATGCAAACTGGTACAGCCACTCTGGAAAACAGGAGGTTGGTTCCTCGAAAAATTAAAAATAGAACTACCCTATGACCTAACAAATGCACTACTAGGTATTTATCCAAAGGATACAAAAATGCTGATTCAAAGGAGCACATGCACCCCAATGTTTACAGCAGTGATATGAACAATAGCCCAGATGTCCTTTGACTGATGAATGAATAAAGAAGATGTGGTGAGTGTGTGTGTGCGTGTGTGTGTGTGTGTGTGTATAACAGAATGCTACTCAGCAATCAAAAAGAACAAAATCTTGCCATTTGCAACAAAGTGGATGGAACTAGTGTATATTATGCGACACGTAGTAAGTCAGAGAAAGACAGATATCGTATGATTTCAAATATGGAATCTGAGAAACACAACAGATGAACATAGGGGAAGGGAAGGAAAAATAAGACAAAAACAGAAAGAGAGACAAACCACAAGAGACTCTTAAATACAGAGAATAGAGGGTTGTTGTAGGGGAAGCAGGTGGGGGGATGGGTTAACGGGTGATGAGCATTATGGAAGGCACTTGGGATGCGCACTGGGTATTACATGTAAGAGATGAATCACTGGGTTCTGCTCCTGAAGCCAAGACTACACTCTATGTTAACTAACTTGAATTTAAAAAAAAAAAAAAAAAAAAAAAAAGAACTGAAGTACTGATTCATGCTACAACATGGATGAATAGTGAAAACATAATCTGTATGAAAGAAACCAGTGACAAAAGATCACATATTCTAGGATTCCATTTATATGAAATGTCCAGAAGTAAATCCACAGAGACAGAAAGTGGATTAACAGTTGGTTAGGGCTCCGAAGTTGGGGGAAAATGAGGAATGACTATTAATGGGTATGGGGTTTCTTCATGGAGTGAGGAAAATGTTCTAAAATTGATTGTGGTGATGATTGCACAACTCTGTTAATACACTAAAAAGCACTGAATTGTATACTTTAGGTGAATTGTAGGATATGTGAATTTTATTTCAATAAAACTGTTAGCAAATAACATTTATCATTTCTGGATGGTGAATTTTTATTTTCTTATTTACATCTTTTTGTAATTTACAAATTTTTGGTATGACTATCATTTTTTAAGTCAAAGGTAAAATTAACTATTTTTCAAAGTTCTCCTTGTGAGAATTACAATGATATTATACTGGGGATTGAGATGAAGTTGCCACATGGATTCATTTAGTTATTCGTTCATCAAACACCTAGTATGTATTCCAGGAATTGTCCCAGCATGAGAAAAGCTCTAACTCCAAAATCAATAAATTACATCAATTTAACACAGACAAAACTCCTCCATTAACTTCAGAAGATAAATTATACATCATACCATCACTGACTTACCTGCTTTAATTCTGCAACAAAGGTTATATTCAATTACATCAAAAAGTATCAGGAAATTCCCTCTTCATTAAAATAACCTGTTTCCAAATTTTAAAATTCCTTTTAATTAAAAACAACAACAACACGACACTTTATAGTTTGATAACAGAAAAGGCGTACCAAAAACTCAATTAGCAACAAGAGGTAACAGTTCAAAAACAATGAGAATCATTCCTTTAAGATACTTTTTTGGCTATCAGGTCAATTATAACAAGAATTTTTATGTAAACTTTTACCAAGATTAAAACAAGTCAAAAGAATTCCTTGGAAACAGTTTGTCCTGAAGTTGAACATAGACTGAAAATACGGAAGAGGAGGAATGAGCTATTTCAAGCAATGGGTTATTTCAGCGACGTTTAGCTAACACCTATCAGCTAAAAATTAGATATTCAATCAACCTCTAGGGATAGTAACATCAAAAGGTGTTGGCAGAAGTGGCCTCATCTAAATTCTTCATTAGGAGAGTGAAACAAGGCATCAGATTTTGAAAAACTTCACTGGCTACATATTAAGTACAGCCAGGCTTAATAACCATTTCATGAAGCAATATTCTTCAAAGAAAAACAGAGAAAGAAAAATCTGTTCCATAATTTAAAAAGATTAGAGTCAAATAGCAAATACTTTGGAGGGAGAAAAACTTGAGAGCAAAGAGACTACATACACTAATCTTATCCCAAGTCTAATGGAGACGTGGGCTTGAACCAGGGAAGCAGAAAGCAAAATGGCTCAAGTCAAGCCCGTAAAACAGAAGCTACAGGACATAATGACCAAATGGTTGTGGAAAATGAAGGGAAAAAAAAGGCAAAAGTGACTCCAAGGTCTCAAACAGTAACCAGATGGCCAATGATGCCATTAACCAAAGAATGGAAGGCAAAAGAGAAACTGGTTGGAAAATTAAAGAGTTAATCCAGAAAAGGTTCAAGGAGCTGTAAGGTTTTGTAATGTTGTATTTGTAAAGTTTTACTAAAGTTGGATTTTGAGCACATCTACTAAAATATTTTGTAATGTTCTACTAAAGTTGGATACTGTGCACATTCATTTTATTATTCCTTAAAAATTGAACATACAAATATCACAAAATTCAAGTACAAACAAGGAGTCAAAAACATGTATATATCATATAGTAATAATGAAAAGAATTTAAAAAAAGGAAAGTTGAGGTAGTAAGCTTGGTTTTGGATGTACTAAATTTATAGAAACTAAAAAACTATATCATTCATGAGACAGAAGTTACAGGGAAAAAAAAGAAGTTACAGAAGTTTGGAAATGGTTGGCATACAAGGATAATGCCATGGAAGCCATGGATGTAGATGATAATTCTCAAGAAGACTGTGAAAGACCATTTGTGTTACAGGGATGGCAAAGAGCCAACAAAAAGTAGTCAACTAAGACTAAGAATAATTAACAGGGATAGAAGCCCTTACTAATTCCTTACCCTCTCCAAAAGCATACAGAAGAAAATCAATTTTTTTAAAGCTACCATTTATATTTATCTTATTAAATTCCAGAGGTGGATCCAGAATTCCCAGTTAGGTGAAATTAGAGGCAAGATCTGTTTGAAGAAGGGCTTGAAGATGCTTTTATTAAATTAGAAAATAATAACTGACCACATGAAAACATCAAGAGAAAGAGTTTTAAGGGAAATAATTCTACCCTTTGGCACCAACACTGCTATATTCTAGACACTGCCCAGAACAGATCACCTAATCTTTCATCCCCATAATAAGTTATTAGATAGATGAGGAAACTGAGACTAGATTGGACTAGCAACCTGCTCAGGGTCACAAATCCCCCTGAACAATCTCATCTGTGTTCCCATAGCTATCATGGCTCTTTAAACTTTCTCATTACTCATCTTGCTATAATGTATATTTATGTGCCTCTCTCACTGTACTGTTAGCTCCTCAATGGCAGTATTTGTGTCATTCATTTCAATATCCCTATAGATAGGAATAAGTAAATACTGTTGAATTAAGCATATGAAAGAACTAGGTGAGAATAGCATCAAGAAAGACAATAGGGGAAAGAGTTTCAAGAAAGTGTCAAATGTACAGAAAGAGCCATCAGTATATCTGAAGTCACCATTGGCATTGAACTGATATCCCGTATTGCTTATTGAACGCCTACTATATGCAGAACAATGTGTCGAGCACAACGGACACGGAAAAATAAAATCTCGTACACGTCAAAAGGTTTTCGGAGAAGTAGCCACATCTAAATTATTGATCAAGAGAGCAAAGCAAAGAGCCAGGCCTGTAATTGCCTACATCTAATTTGGCTCGGGTAAATCTGAAGACAACTTAAAAGGGTCACAGTGCATCCTTTAATAAAACTTCTGACGGGGCACACGAGATGAAAAAGGGCCAGTGCACCTCAATCTCGGTGACGAGAGTCGGTGGCCAGAGAAGCCGACTCCCTCTGGAGTCTCTAGCCCCCAAGCAGGGCTGAGGCTGCCCCTAGCTGCCAGTCCGTGGTCGGGGGCGGGAAAAAGCAAGACACTTACCGCAAAAGGCACCGCTACCGCTGTGGCCCAAAGGGGCCGGGGATTCCTTCGCGAGGCCCCCGCAACGTGGGAGGAAACCAAGAAAAGCAAGGATCAGACAGACAGATGCGATCCCACAGCCCGACTTCCCAAACTATACAAACTAGGGCTCCAGCGCCCAGCACCACGACGCCAACTCCCACCAGCTGGAAGACCGACGATTGCCACCGAACCTTCCGCCCAATGAGGAAACGTCACCACTCGGCGTAGTCCACCCTTTTATGAAAAGGATACACTTCCGCTTCCGGGGCACCTGCCGCGTACTTTCAGTGCTTTCGCTGAAAGGGTTTATTGCGATGTTTCTTTGCTTCGACTGGCTTTGGGACATTCCGTTTCCTATTGCCCAATCACTGCGGCAGCAAAGTGGCAGTACAGGATGTTCTCTAGGGATGCGATCTCAGGAAATAATTCCGGCCTCGAGAAGTCACCTTAAAAAGTGACTGGGCAGTGCACTGCCAGCTGAAAGGAGAATCATGATAGATGCAATTCAAAGTAGGGTTTCCTCCCCAGGTGCACGTGTGAACACCAACAAGGGGCGGGGTTTAGGGATTTCGCAGCCCGGGGAGGCGGGTTCCGCCGTGTCGGATCTGGAGTGGAGACCGCTCTCTGCTTGCGCGTGCGCATTGCGAACCTTCCCCGACGCTGTTTTCTGCTCCAAGATGGAATTCCGCTCCGCGCGGCAAGCAATAATGCAGCTGCTACGTACGGTGGCTCCGGCAGACCTCCCAGCGCTGCTCGAGTGGATGAGAACTACCCGTAAGCGACCAGAGCCTGACGCAAGTGGTTGGGGCAAAGATATACTATAGGTGTTGACCTTGGGGACCTAAAACAGCATGAGGCCGAAAGCCTCCTAGGGGTCGCTGTGCCGGTCTCTGCTCCTCTCTACAGGAGAGGTTGACGGGGGGGCACATTTCAAACCTTAGCAGGTTCAGAGTCCAGTTTGGAATTGGGTGCAGGAAGACCTGGCTCTGGGTTGTTTGTGATTGTGCTGCAGACTTCAGACAAGCCACCTAGAGGCTCTTTGTGCCAAATCCTTTTCTGAGGGAAGAGAAGGGGTGGAGGGTTTTGCCCTCCCCACCGCCATTACTCCCACGAATTTGTGACTACCGGTAAGGTTAGTTACTACCTGAAAAAGCACTTTGCAAAAGGTGTTTCAGTCTGTGGGGCAGGAAGCTTTTACCCTACAAGCAAAGTCACCTGTAGCTAGTGCATTTATTTTCTCAGTTGTAAAATGGACCATCAATTTAATAGCAGTTTTCCAGGGTGAGGTAAGGGAGAGATTGGGGGGTGACGACTTTGATTTTAAGCTGTTAATAAAATTAATAATACAAAAAAGCACAACTTAGAATCGAGGAAATGTGGCAATTAGGTCCATTTATTGAAGAATGGTTACTGCTTTGGCAAAGTGAAGCCTGGTGAAAGCACAAGATAACAGGATATTCCTTGTTTGAGAACAATGCCAAAAAACCATGCTACCTTTATACCTCTAAACATTGATTCCCATGTTTATTTTCATCCAGATTCATGATTTGAAATATTCATGTGTGCTGATTAACTTCCAAACTTAACTTTTTCCTAGAACTCTCTTTCTTTGTGATGTTTTTAGTCAATCAGTAGGATTGGGTATTTTTATTATTATTACACATTTGGGGGGATCATTTTAGATGAGAGGCCAAAATGAAATTAACTTGGAAAACTGATAGAGTTAGCCTTTTAGAAAGTGGAGAAAACCAGACAGGTAGAAAGTGGAGAAAAACAGACAGATAGGAATTGCTGAGTCAAAATATGCTGAGTCTCCTTATTTAAATTTTGTATTGCTAGTTTTATTTATCATATCCCGATTGATTATAAAAACCATAGTAGTTTCCGTTTGTTTTTTTCTGCATTCCTCAGCACAAGATCTTTTATTCCAAAAGCCCTAAGTGCCTACAAAAATGCCACCTACTGCCTGGTTCTGGCAATTGCACAGTTACTAAAATATTCTTATCCTCAAGATTTCAGTTTTGTGGAATCATTTGTAATCTAAATTTCCAGTTTTAGAGACATCAGTTGAGAGCCCCATTTTTCAAAATCAGGAAAACCTGTAAGCATGTCTTGGGTGATAATTTTGTAAACAAGAAGACCCAAGATCACTGACTTTAGAGTACATTTTTACTTTTTTAAAAGCTCTTTTTGTGCCTTTCTCCAGCAGATCCTGTAGTCAGAGAGCTCATGCAATTTATTAAATGATTTAGAAAACGACAGTGAATTTCTGAGAATGTTTATTAACATGAATATTGTAAGAAATGAGGGTGTCACTTTGCTTTAAATGGAGTGTTTTAACATAAATCTTGAAAAGCAACTTATTAGTATACCTTTTTTAGGTGGTAAAATATACATAACATAAAATTTACCATTTTAAGCTATTTTTAAGTGTACAGTTCAGTGACATTACATACATTTACGTTGTGCAACCATCACATCTGTCTCCAGAACTTTCTCATCTTCCCAAGCTGAAATTCTTAGTATACTTTTTTATGAAGTGGCTCTAAACAGAGCACAAAAGATTCTTCCAGTCAACCATTTTTTATTTTCCTAACTAATTTCCTTCTTCTAGGAAAAAAAAATTATCTTTTATCTCTAGCATTAAGTCACTTGCATAATATCTTATTTGTATGACATTTTCTTAGACATTTAATAAGTATAAATCTCCTTGAATTTTTATACTATTTAATGAAATAGCAAGAGACAATAGTAGGTATTGAGTATGGCTTTGGTTTTGAGTTTTGCAGTGCTTATTGAAACTGAAAAACATGTTGCTAACAGGTAAAATCATAATCATTTTAGATACACAAAAGGAAGGATAATCTTTTTTAATGTTTATTTATTTTTGAGACAGAAAGAGAACGAGCAGGGGAGAGGCAGAGAAAGAGGGGGACAGAGGATCTGAAGCGGGCTCTGCACTAATAGCAGAGAGCCTGATGCGGAGCTCGAACCCACAAACCATGACACCATGACCGGAGCCGAAATCAGACACTTTACTGACTGAGCCACCCAGGCACCCCAGAATAATATTCTTGATCTCTGAAGGAATAGTGGGTTTATCACACCAACACCTGGAGTCATTTAGGATCAGGCTGGTAGAACTAGAAGCATGGACCAGGGCAGAGCCAAGCACATGTCAATGCCTGATAAACTGAAGATGTAGAAAAAATAGATGGGAGCCTACATTTTACCTTGGTACAGCTTAGGCCAAAGATCTAGGAAACAAATGAATACCAACGTAGGAAGGATACACCCAGTCTGAAGGGCAAAGCACACAAAGATACCGCCTCCCAGAATGAATGAATGAATGAATGAATGAATGAATGAAGTAAAAAATACAGCAGGACCTCAGCTAATTGATTCTGATCTTGTGGCAGAACATCTGTTCTCTTCTATTTCCTGTATATATATAAAATGGGCTCTTGATCTAGATTTCAAAGTGTAGGAGAGTGACTGCAATCCATTAAGTGAGGAGAGCCGAGAGCCAGAACTGCAAGTGGGACCCCCAATAAGCATATTTTTAAAAAGTACATTGGAACAACTGTATGTTAACATATGCTATTCTGAAGCCACCGAATTTTTCTTGGATATGCAAATACAAGTGAGGAAGTCAAACACACTGCCCAAAAGAGTTTCTATTAAGAATCAGATTACAAAGGGTAGAAAATTAGGGTTTGCTCTAAGAAAATTAAAATCATCAAAAAATATTTAATGCTTAAAGAAGATAACAGTAGATGACTAGAAGCTTTTAGAAGCTTCACTGTATCCTATATTTTAGGTATATCTTCACTGACCGTAAGTGGACCTGTTTGTGAGCAGCAGCTACAGAGCTGTTAGAAATTCTTTGAAATTCCCACAAATCTAAAAAGCAAAGTCTGGTTTCTAGTTACATTTGTCAGTATACCGCTTCAGTTCCATATTGCATTGCCACTGAGGAAGTATCATAACAAAGATATTCTAATCTTCATTGAAACCATATGAATTAATGAAAGTTACCAAGAACGTGAGGTAACAAAAATAGATTGTTTTTTCAAAACCTAACAGGGTGGTATACTAAGCAAATTGGTACCTCTTTCTTAAATTGGTACCTCTTAAAATTTTTCTATCAAATAAAAAGAATTACACTTTTGGGGCATCTGGGTGTCTGGGTCGGTTAAGCGTCTGACTCTTGATTTTGGCTCAGGTCATGATCTCACGATTTGATTCATGAGATCGAGTTATGTCTCAGGCTCTGTGCTAGTAGCACAGAGCCTGCTTGGGATTCTCTCTCTCTGCCCCTCCCCCACATGCATGCACATGTACTCTCTCTTTCAAAATAAATAAACTTTAAACAAAAAAATTAACTTTTTCTCTAAAGTACTTTTGTACTTTGGGGCACCTAGGTGGCTCAGTCAGTTGAGCATCCAACTTTGGCTCAGGTTATGATCTCACAGTTTGTGAATTCAAGCCTGGCATCAGGTTTACTGCTGTCATTGCAGAGCCCACTTCAGGTCCTCTGTCCCTGTTTCTTTCTCTGCCTCTCCCCCCTCACGCTTTCCCTCACAAAAATAAATAAAACATTTTTTAAAAAGAGAGAATAAAGTACTTTTGTATTTTAATATATTGTTGTGTATAAAATGAGCAGGATAGGGGCTCCTGGGTGGCTCAATCAGTTAAGGGTCTGACTTCGGCTCAGATCATGATCTCGCGGTTTGTGAGTTTGAGCCCCGCGTTGGTCTCTGTGCTGACAGCGTGGAGCCTGGAGCCTGCTTCAGATTCTGTGTCTCCCCCTCTCTCTGCCCCTCCCCCACTTGTGCTCTGTCTCTCTCTATCTATCAAAAATAAATGTAAAAAAAAAAAGTTTTTTTTTAAATGAGCAGGATATATAAAAGGATAATACATCATGAACAACTGGGTTTATCCCAAGAATGCACTGTTGGTTTAACATTATAAAATCAGGGGCACCTGGGTGGCTCATTCAGTTAAGTGTCTGACTCTTAATTTTGGCTCCGGTCACAATCTCAGGGTTCAGGAGATCAAGCCCTGCATCAGACTCCACGCTGACAGCATAAAGCCTGCTTGGGATTCTCTCTCTCCCTCTCTCACTGCCCCTCCCCTGTTCGTATGTTCTCTTTCCTCTCTCAAAATAAATAAATACTTTTAAAAATAAATGAGTAAAACATTATAAAATCAATGTAATTCACCATATTCAGTAAAAAGAAAAACTATATTATTACCTCAGTAGACCAGGAAAAGCATTTGACAACATCCAACACCTCTTCCTGATAATAACTCTCATCAAACTAGGAGTAGAAGGGAACATTCTCAACCTGATAAAGGACATGTGTGAAAAATCTACAGCTAACATCATTCTTAAAATTGAAAAGACTGAGTTCTTTCCCCTAAGATCAGAAATGACAAAGATGTGCACTCATCGCTACTATCCAGCATCATAATACAGCTTCTAGTCAGTACAGTATCTCAAGAACAAGTGAAGGAGGGAGGCATTTCAATTAGGAATGGGTGAATGGATGAGCAAATTGTGGTATATTTTTATAATGGAATACTACTTAGCAAATAAATGGAAAGAAGTATTTGCCCAACAACGTGAATAAATTATACTGAGTGAAAGCAACCATACTAAAAAAGACTGTATACAGCATGATTTCATTGATTTATAACTAGAAAACGCAGCCTGATCTATAGTGATAGAAAATACATCTGTGGCAACTGAGTGAGTGGAGGGATTGGAGAAGGATTACAGGTGGGCAAAAGGAAACATTTGGGGGTAACAGATATGTCCACTACCTTGATTGTAGAGATAATTTCATGACTGTATCCATATGACAAAGTTTATATAATTATACACTTGAAATATGTATAGTTTATTTGTACAAATTCTTCCATAAAACTTTTTACAAAATGGCCACAAATTCTTTGGTCCTCATTCCATGAGAGGTCTGATCTATATTCTCTACCTTGAAATCTGAATGGGCTCTGTTACAGCTTTGGCCCATAGAATATGGCAGAAGTGACACTATGTCAGTTTCAGATCCAGGACTTAAGAAACTGGCAACTTCTACTTTCTTTCTCTTGGAATGCTTAGTCTGGGAGAAGGTAACCATCATATGTGTAGTCTGACTACCTTGAGATTATCAAACTGTCAGGAATCCCCAGCTAGCCTATGGACAGCAAGATGCTCAACCAGGCTGTAACTGTTCTTGCCATCCTTGCCTAGACACCAGACATAGGAGTAAAGAAGCTATCTGAAATGCCCACTCCAGTCAAGCCTTTCTTACAAATAATATTGCTGTGAACATTCATGTGTAGATTTTTGTGTTAACATAAGTTTTCATTTCTCTGTGATAATATTCAAGAGTGCAATTGCTGGGTCATATGGTAAGTGCATTTTTAGTTTTATAGAAACTGTCAAACTGTTTTTCCAGAGTGGCTATTTTTATGTTAATACAAACATACTGTAATCCGATTTCTCTGCATCCTTACCAGCATTTGCTATTCGTGTTTTTTTTCTTTCTTTTAATACTTACTTATTTTTGAGAGCGAGACACACACAGTGTGAGTGGGGGAGAGGCAGAGAGAGAGAGGGAGACACAGAAGCTGAAGCAGGCTCCAGGATCCGCGCTGTCAGCACAGAGACTGACGCTGCACTGGAACTCACAGACTGGGAGATCATGACCTGAGCCGAAGTCAAACACTTTTACCGACTGAGCCACCCAGGTGCCCCAGTCAGTATTTTTTTTTTTAATGTTTATTTATATATTTAGAGAGCGAGAGAGAGAGAGGGCAAGTAGAGACAGGGGCAGAGGCTATCAGCGTGGAGCCTAACACAGGGCTCAGTCTCACAAACCTTGAGATCCTGACCTGAGTCAAAATCAAGACTCAAGACACTTAACTGACTGAGCCACTCAGGCACTCCTATCAATATTTTTTATGTTAGCCATTCTCTTATTTGAGTGATATATCATTAGGTTGTTGAACATCTGCTCATGTGTTTATTTGCCATTTCAATATCGTCTTTGGTGAAATATCTATGTCTTTTGCCCAATTTTAATTGCATTTTTACTATACTGTCATCTTGAGAGTTCTTAATGTATTCTAGGTATAAGCCCTTTGTGAACATATATGTGGTTTGCAAGTATTTTCTCCAAGTCTGTAATTTGTTCATCCTCTTCACAGAGTTTTTATTTTATTTTTATTTATTTACTTATTTTTAAATTTAAATCCAAGTTAGTTAACATATAATGTAATAATGATTTTAGGAGTAGAATTTAGTGATTCATCACTTACATATAACACCCAGTGCTCATCCCAACAAGTGCCCTCCTTAATGCCCCTTGCCCATTTAGCCCATTCACCCACCCAACACCCCACCAGTAACCCACAGTTTGTTCATGTATTTAAGAGTCTCTTGGTTTGTCTCCCTCTTTGTTTTTATCTTATTTTGCTTCCCTTACCCTATGTTTATCTGTTTTGTTTCTTAAATTCCATATATGAGTGGAATATATGGAATATATGATTTTTTTTTGCTTTTCTCTGGCTGACTTATTTTGCTTAGCATAATACATTCTAATTCCATCCACGTTGTTGCAAATGGTAAGATTTCATTCTTTTTGATCGCCAAGTAATATTCCATTGTGTATATACCACATCTTCTTTATCCATTTATCAGTTGGTGGATATTTGGGTGCTTTCCATACTTTGGCTATTGTCTATAGTGCTGCTATAAACATTGAGGTGCATGTGACCCTTCGAATCAGCATTTTTGAATCCTTTGGCTAAATACCTAGTAGTGCATTTGCTGGGTCATAGGGTAATTTTTTGAGGAACCCCCATACTTTTTTCCAGAGTGGCTATACCAGTTTGCATTCCCACTAGCAGTGCAAAAAAGATACTCTTTCTCTGCATCCTCACCAACATCTGTTGCCTGAGTTGTTAATCTTAGCCATTCCGACAGGTGTGAGGTGGTATCTCAATGTGGTTTTGATTAGTATTTCCCTGATGATGAATGATGTTGAGCACCTTTTCGTGTGTCTGTTTGCCATCAGGATGTCTTCTTTGGAAAAGTGTCTATTCATGTCTTCTGCCCATTTCTTCAGTGGATTATTTGTTTCTTGGGTGTTGAGTTCGATAAATTCTTTATAGATTTTGGATACTAACCCTTTATCTGATATGTCATTTGCAAATATCTTCTCCCATTCCATCAGTTGCCTTTTAAATTTGCTGATTGTTTCTTTCGCTGTGCAGAAGCTTTTTATCTTGATGAGGTCCTAGTAGTTCAATTTTGCTTTTGTTTCCCTTGCCTCCAGAGACATTTCAAGTAAGAATTTGCTGTAGCTGAGGTCAAAGAGATTGTTGTCTGCTTTCTCCTCTAGGGTTTTGATGGCTTCCTGTCTCACATTTAGGTCTTTCATTCATTTTGAATTTATTTTTGTGTATGGTGTAAAAGACTGGTCCAGGTTCATTCTTCTGCATGTTGCTGTCCAGTTTTCCCAACACTGCTGGCTGAAGAGGGTGTCTTTTTTCCACTGGATTTTCTTTCCTGCTTTGTCAAAGATGAGTTTGCCATGCATTTGTGGGTCCATTTCTGGGTTCTCTATTCCCTTCCATTGATCTGTGTGTCTTTTTGTGCCACTACCATAAACTGTGTTGATGATTACAACTTTGTAATACAGCTTGAAGTCCTGAATTGTGATGCCTTCAGCTTTGGTTTTCTTTTTCATCATTACTTTGGCTATTCAGGGACTTTTTTGATTCCATCAAATTTTAGGATTGTTTGTTGAAGCTCTGTGAAGAATGCTAGTGTTATTTTGATAGGGATTGCATTGAATATGTAGATTGCTTTGGGTAGTATCAACATTTTAACAATATTTGTTCTTCCAATCCATGAGCATGGAATGTTTTTCCATTTTTTTGTGTGTCTTACTCAATTTCTTTCATAAGCTTTCTATAGTTTTCAGTGTATAGATTTTTGACTTCTGTGGTTAGATTTATTCCTAGGTATTTAATTGTTTTGGTGCAATTGTAAATGGGATCAATTCCTTGATTTCTCTTTCTGCTGCTTCATTATTGGTGTATAGAAATGCATATGGGGGCGCCTGGGTGGCTCAATCAGTTAACCCTCCTACTTCAGCTCAGGTCACGATCTCATGGTCTGTGAGTTCTGTAAGTTCGAGCCGCGCGTTGGGCTCTGTGCTGACAGCTCGGAGTCTGGAGCCTGCTTCAGATTCTGTGTCTCCCTGTCTCTCTTCCCCTCCCCTGTTCATGCTCTGTCTCTCTGTCTCAAAAATAAATAAACATTAAAAAAAAATTAAAACATAACCAGGTACAGTCAAAGGTGGACACATTAAATTGAGATTACAGGTATTAGAGCTAAAGAGAGTTTTCACATTTACAAAAATTAATGTGTTTCTGTGGCTGTATTTACATTTAAATAAGAAATATATTTAAAAAAAAGAAATGCATACGATTTCTGTACCTTGATTATAAAAAAATCCTCCTTGCCGATTTGGATGCCTTTTATTTCTTTTTGTTGTCTGATTGCTGAGGCTAGGACTTCCAACACTATGTTGAATAAATAATAGTGATGGGAGTGGACATCCCTGACATGTTCCTGACCTTAGGGGCTTATCTTTCAGTTTTTCCCCATTGAGGATAATATTAGCAGTGAGTCTTTCTTGTATGGCCTTTATGATCTTGAGATATGTTACTTCTATCCCTACTTTCTTAAGGATTTTTATCAAAGAAGGATTAGGAGCGCCTGAGTAGCTCAGTCAGGTAAGCATCCAACTTCAGCTCAGGTCATGATCTTGCTGTTCATGAGTTTGAGCCCCACGTCAAGCTCTTTGCTGACAGCTCAGAGCCTGGAACCTGGTGGGGATTCTATGTGTCTGCCTGTCTCTGCCCCTCCCCCACTTTCGCGAGCGCGCTCTCTCTCTCTCTCTCTCAAAAATAAACATTAAAAAAAAAAGGATGCTATATTTTGTCAAATGCTTTTTCTGCATCTATTGAGAGGAATGTGTGGTTCTTATCCTTTCTTTCATTAATGTGATGTATCACATTGATTGATTTGCGAATATTGAACCAGTTCTGTGTCCCAGGAATAAATCCCACTTGATTGTGGTGAATAATTCTTTTAATGTATTGTTAGATCTGGTTTGCTAGTATCTTGTTGAGAATTTTTGCGTCCATGTTCATCAGGGAAATTGCTCTGTAGTTCTCCTTTTTAGTGGGTTCTTTGTCTGGTTTTGGAATCGCAGTAATGCTGGCCTTGTAGAATGAGTTTGGAAGTTTTCCTTCCATTTCTATTTTTTGGAATAGCTTCAAAAGAATATGTGTTAACTCTTTAAATGTTTGGTGGAATTCCCCTGGAAAGCTATCCAGGCCTGGACTCTTGTTTGTTGAGAGGTTTTTGATTACTGATTCAATTTCTTCACTGGTTACGGGTCTGTTCAAATTTTCTATTTCTTCCTGTTTCAGTTTTGGTAGTTTATATGTTTCTAGGAATTTGTCCATTGGGCAGTCTTCCGGATTGCCCAATTTATTGGCATATAATTGTTCATAATGTTCTCTTATTGTTGTTTGTTATTTCTGTAGTATTGGCTGTGATCTCTGCTCTTTCATTCATGATTTTATTTATTTGGGTCCTTTCCTTTTTCTTTTTGATCAATCTGGCTAGGAGTTTATGTCATTCTGGCTAGGGGCTTATCAGTTTTGTTAATTCTTTCAAAGAACCAGCTCCTGGTTTCATTAATCAGTGCTTCTGGTTTTTTGATTTCAAGATTGATTCCTGTTGTAATGTTTATTACTCCATTTCTTCTGCTGGTTTGGGGCAGAATTTTTAGCTGTTCTTTTTCCAGCTCTTTTAGGTTTAAGATTAGATTGTGTATTTGAGACCTTTCTTCCTTCTCTAGGAAGGCCTGATTGCTATATACTTCCCTCTTATGATCTCCTTTGCTGCATCCCAAAGGATCTGGACTGTCATACTTTCATTTTCATTGGCTTCCATATGCTTTTTAATTTCCTCTTTAACTTCTTGGTTAACCCATTCATTCTTTAGTAGGATGTTCTTTTTTTTTTTTTTAATGTTTATTTATTTTTGAGACAGAGGGAGACAGAGCATGAGTGGGGGAGGGGCAGAGAGAGAGGGAGACACAGAATCTGAAACAGGCTCCAGGCTCTGAGCTGTCAGCACAGAGCCTGACATAGGGTTCAACCCATGAACTGTGAGACCATGACCTGAACCGAAGTCAGATGCTTAACCGACTGTGCCACCTGGGCACCCCTTAAACATGTTGATATTAAAACAAACATAAATCTAGTATGGAGTACAAACTTCAAGTAATTTAACAAATGTCTTTGAGTTCATATATCATTTCCCCTAATTGCTTTATCAATAACATTGTCTATCAATGACCCATATTTAACAAATAAGAACACAAGGGCAAAAATCACACTGGAATTCAGATCTTTGTCCTGAACACTTTGTCCAGTGATCACTTTTTCACTAATACTGAAGTAAAAATTTAGCCATTACTTTATAATTTTATAACCCTAAGATTATAATTTATTCTAAGTTCTGTCCTTAAAAATATAAAAAGTGAGTTACTTAATATCCTTAAAGTTGCAAAAAATGTAGAAATATAAAAACATTATTCACTGTATATTTTTCTTTAATTGTATTTCCTACTTCAGTAGTATGTGGGAGTTATTTTCTTCCTGCTAATGAATACATTTTTAGTAGCTTTTAAACAAAAAATATGAACTTAGGTCCAAATAATTTGTGACACAAAAACCATAAATTCTATTATCCAAAAACAATTAGGAGCTTTTTAAATGAAACCACACAACATCCTAAAAGGCACTGGGATTCCTCCACTTCTAAACCACTGCTAAGCTGGAAAAAAAATCTGGTTCTATCAGGAATCTCAGAATTGAGTGTTCTCCAAAGTGGAAAGTATATAGTGCCATTTCAGGAAAAAGCTATTCAGCTCTCACCCCCAACATAATTAGGCTTCATATACTCTTCTAAGAAACCAAAACAAATACTGAAATCAAAATAAAAGATTACTTAAGGCTAATTATCATACATACAGGTTGTTTTAGTTCCTTGTTTTAAGCCCCCTTCTATAATATTAATAAAGTAAAATTAATATTTTACTGCAAAGAAAATTTATGGCTAGGGATATGTAAAATATATTTTTGTCATTAGTTCTTACATAATAGTGCCATTACCCAAATGGCAGGAACATTTTATGCCTACACTTCACTTCTGTATTTACAAAGAGAATTTGCATGATTTACATAAATGTAACTATCAGTGAAGGTTTAACAATGGAAATGCAATCTAACATCCATAATATCTGATGTTTTACAGACAGCAATGAGCAACATAGAAGAGATGTATTTTTAAATACCTTTCATTTGAGTGACCTTATGTAAAATATAAAAGATCATTTAGAAGTTCTTGGTCTCCTAAGGAGATTTTCAAATGCACTTATAGAAATAGTGACATCTTTAAGAAATATCTTCCATGTCCACATCCTGTTGTAATTTCTGCACCATTTTTTCTTCCAATTGCTTTCCTTTGCCGGCAAGAGGGGCCCGGATAAGATGAATGTTTTGCTTGACTTCTTTGATGTCCTGAACTTTCTGTAATTCTTTATTTTTCTTTAATCTGTTCATTATAAATTTAGCTTGGCGTTTCTGTTTGATCTCTTCAACTCTCTTCATTGCATCAGTACTCTTACTCCATAGCTCTCGCTGGTATTTAACAGGTTCATTTCTACATTTTTCAAATTCAAATGAATTATCCACTGTAAGCTCTTTACCAGCTGCTTTACGGAATGCTTTAATCCACCTGACCTTGCGAGGATTGCGCTTCTTTTTAAAGTTTTTATGACACTTGGATTTACAGAATCTGAACACCTTGCAATCGTTGTGGACAACATCATGCCGTGGCTGGGGTAAATGGGCCCGGAACAGAAATAACACTTCTCAATAGGCATGTTGAAACCGCGTGAGTTCTCACAGACGAAACGCCGAACTCGAGCGGAAGTGATGCGACCCCTAGTAGGATGTTCTTTAATCTCCCAATTGTTCATGGTCTTTCCAAATTTTTTCTTATGGTTAATTTCGAGTTTCATAGAGTTGTGGTCTGAAAACCTGCAAGGTATGATCTCAATCTTTTTGTACTTGTTGAGGGCTGATTTGTGTCCCAGTATGTGATCTATTCTGGAGAATGTTCCATGTGCACTCGAGAAGAGTGTGTATTCTGCTGCTTTTGGATGAAATGTTCTGAATATATCTGTTAAGTCCATCCAGTCTGGTGTGTCATTCAAAGCCATTGTTTCCTTGCTGATTTTGTTTCGATGATCTGTCCATTGCTGTAAGTGGGGTGTTGAAGACCCCTGCTATTAAGGTATTATCAATGAGTTTCTTTATGTTTGTGATTAATTGATTTATGTATTTGGGTATTCCACATTGGGAACATAAATATTAACAATTTTTAGATCTTCTTGGTGTATAGACCTCCTTAATTATGATATAATGCCCTTCACCCCTTGTTACAGTCTTCATTTTCAAATCTAGTTTGTCTGATATAAGTACGGTAGCATGACAGATGGTTTTCTGTCCCCTTTCTTTCAATCTGCAGGTGTCTTTAGGTCTAAAATGAGTCTCTTATAATCAACATATAGATGGGTCTTGTTTTGTTATCCATTCTGATGCACTGTCTTTTGATTGGAGCGTTTAGTCCATTTACATTTAGAGTGAGTACTGAAAGATAGGAATTTAGTACCATTGTGTTGCCTGTAGAGTTGGTGTTTCTGGTGATGTTCTCTGGTCCTTTTTAATCTTTGTTGCTTTTGGTCTTTTTTGTTTTGTTGTGTCTTTTCTCCAAAGAGTCCCCCTTAAAATTTCTTGCAGGGCTGGTTTAGTGCTCATAAACTCCTTTAGTTTTTGTGTGTCTGGAAAACTCTCTGTTTGTATTTTGAATGACAGCCTTGCTGGATAAAGAATTCTTGGCTGCATATTTTCCCAATTCAACACATTAAATATATCCTGCCACTCCTTTCTGGTCTGTCAAGTTTCTCTGGATAGGTCTGCTGTGTTCCTGATCTGTCTTCCCTTACAGGTTAAAGACTTTTTTTTTTTCTGTTCTTTGTATAATAATTGATTTTCCATCATATCCTAGATATTTTGGATATCATGCCAGGATCATTTTGATTATATCTCAGATATTTTGGATGTTATGCTAAGACTTTTGTTCCTATTCAAATTTTTTTATCAATAGACGGTTTGTTGTCTTGCTTAGTTCTAACCTGTTGGTTCTGGCCTGCTTTTGTGGGCTTTTGATAACAATTTGGTTTTCAGTGTCCTTGCAATGTTTTCAACTTTGCCTTGTTCTCTAGCACTGTTGCAGTTCTTGTTCAATCTATGCTGGTGTCACCTGCATGGGGAAACACATTGGGCTGCCCTGTCTTGCTGAGCTGCCTTCCAATAGTAAGAATAGGAGACAAGCGATTCAGGACCTTGTTTGCTTTCCACCACTGAGCAGATGGCTAAGAGGTGCCAGACCTGGGTTTTTTAATGCCCCTGGGTAGAGGGTCTGAAGACTGGACAGTCTGCTGCTGGCCCAGGTGTGGAGTGGGGATTAGGGTTCCTCAGTAGGTCTCTGTTGTTTGTCCCCTTTACCAGTCTTTGGCAAGAGATAACACACTTTTCTTAATACTTTTTTTTTTTCCTCCTATGCCTGTTAGTGGTTCTGGTATTGGTTTCTCTGGTACCTAGCCCAGGCTACATGGAAGATGAAAAGAAAATCCAGGGAACTCACTGCAGTGACTGTTCTTAAGTCCTAAGGCCCCTAGACAGTTCACCTTCTTTCTAGCTTTCCAATTCCTATTTTATAATTGCCTGTTGAATTATTTGCAGGGTATTTAGTTGTAGTTAGAGGGGAGGAACAAAGGAAAGTGAGGAAAGTTGCCATCTTGTCTGGGACCAGAAGTCCCCTCAATAAATTTTCAAAATTTCAGTAGGGACTTCAGAGTAATACATGATATGAATGAATAATAGGTTGTGTGTGTGTGTGTGTGTGTGTGTGTGTGTGTGTGTGTATAAAACCTTGTATTTATGCATTGTAAGTCATTAGATGTAAGAATATGGATAAGTTAAGGCTAGAGGTTGAAGGTCAGAATTCATGGAGAGGTGCCTGGAGGGCTTAGGTTATGATCTCGCGGTTTGCGAGTTCCAGTCCCATGTCGGGGACTCACACTCCTTCACTCACATCCTGTCTCCCTCCTTCCCTCCCTCTCTCTCTGTCTCTCTCTCAAAAAATAAATGTTAAAAAAAAATTTTAATAAAAAAAGAAACAATTCATGGCCACGAAATAATTTGGACAGGCCCTTATTGCAAAAAGCTAGGTCATGCAGTGGAAAGGAACAGTATGAATGGGAAGGACTATGGAAAACAACTGGGGAGATTTGCCTCTTTTGTTTTTGAAAGATAGAGTATGAGCAGTGTAGAGGCAGAAAGAAAGGGAGACACAGAGTCCAAAGCAGGCTCCAGGCTCTGAGCTGTAAGCACAGAGCGGGACGGCAAGGCCTGAACTTGTAAACTGCGAGATCATGACCTAAGCTGAAGTTGGACACTCAACTAAGCCACCCAGGCACCCCAAGATTTGCCTGTCTTGAGCAGAAATTATGTTAGGGGTAATAAGGATAGAAAATAGGATCGTTAGACTCTTGATATAGAGGGCCTTAAATATCTAGTATAAGATTTGATAGGTTGAAAAGTAGAAAGACATCCTAAAATTGTAAGGGAAGCAAGTGATATGAAAGTGAGGTTTGAGTGAGATTAGTTTAAAATAGATGTACAAGATATGTTATAGTAGGGGAACCAAGATCAAGGGGGGCTAGTCATGAGTTTGTCCTAGTATCTAAGTGTGAAGTGATGACTGTGGCTGAGGTGGTTGGAGTGGGAATAAAGAGGAAGTAGGTTTTACAAGCAAAAATGGCAGGACTTGATACTGACCAGGTATAAAAAGTGGGGCTTGATTCGTAGACTATCAGTTTTGGTGACTTCTGTTTACTCATATATTTAGTTAAATATAGGTAGGAAATTTTTAAAGAATTAATGTTGCCCTTTAGAGCAACTTTTCTTTCTCCACTCCCTTCCCACCTACATGTGTAATTTGAGAAAAACTTTACTGTCAAGCAACTAACACCTTTCTTTAATCTTTTTCCAAGCATAATACTGTTACCACACATTCTGAAATAGCTATTATACATGTTAAAAGATGTCAGCCTCACCAGTAATTAAGGAAATGCAAATTAAAACAACAAAGTTTGTATGGTAGTATTTACTGCTGCAGGGTTTAATGAAACACATATTCTTTTCTGTTAAAGTAAATTGGTGTTATCTTTCAGGAAAGAAATTTGACAATATGTAGCAAGAGCCTTTAAAATGTTTAAGTACTTCTAGTTCTAACCATTTACAATAAGCAAATAATCAGAAATGCAAGAGAAGATGGATGCCAAAATGTCAGTTGCAGTGTCTTTAATTTTTCACAGAGCTATATCTAAATGTGCATTAGAAGTGAATGGTTAAATAAATACACAATGGTGGAATATTGCACAGCCTTTAGAAATGATGTTTTAAGGATTTCTACTTTAATAACAGAGTAAATAGTTAACGATGTAACATGAAGTTCAGATTTACACACTTCAGTAATATCCTATCATATCATGCTTTTTTAACCTGTCTTATAGCCATTATTAGGGCAAAAATGTTTTGCTCTTCTTTTCATAAGTTATTTGCCAACCACTACAGATACTAAGACTAATTTTAGCCTTCTTGCACTAAAAATTTCCATAGTGCTCAATAATATTAGCTATAATTATTGAACCTCTTAAGAACTTTCTTCCTGGAAAAATATACATATTTATGTATACAACTGAGCATACAGCTTTAGGCCCTTTAAGGACCACATAAGTCCCATATGTAGATCCTCTTTAGGGCCACACTGAAGAATTACTGCTTGGGGCCCCTGGGTGGCTCAGTCAGTTTAAGTCTGACTCTCAGTTTCGGCTCAGGTCAGGATCTCAGTTCATGAGTTCAGGCCCACATCAGGCTCCATGCTGACAGCACAGAGCCTGCTTGGGATGCTGTCTCTCTCCCTGTCTCTGCCCTTCCCCTGCTTGTGCTCGCTCTCTCTCTCTCTCTCTCTCTCTCTCTCTCTCTCTCAAAACAAATAACCTTAAAAAAAAAAAAAGGAATCATTGCTGTAACTGAAAAAATCTCTCTTTACCCTTGAATGTGGTTGAATCAGAGTTTGTTCAGGGTAAGAGGTGCCAGTTCTCTTTTTCACTTGGTATCCTTGGTATTGGGGTTAAACAAATGCAGTCTTCATTCATAACTACCTTTTTTAAATGACTGAATTTAATACACCTTTTCATAGTATCTCTCAACTGGTAACGCTCACATTAATTGAAGTATTGACTCTCAAATAAACATACTTCACCAGAGAGACAGCTGGAAATCGATTGTGATGGCTTAGAATTTGCAGCCATTCCCATCTGTCATTGTTCCAGCTTCCTTGATCTTTACATATGACTATTGAAGACACTCTTTGGCCTCCACTGCCACCATCTCTTCCAAATTTATTAATCACCCAGTAGCAGTAGTAATCAGGGCCCTAGCCGCCACAGTGTGATAGAAGAAGAGAATAAACGAAGGTAGCCATGGATTAGAGAACTAGATTGGCAATGTGAGTTCCAAGGCTATATTTAAAGGGTTTTGTTGAACAAGTCCAGAAGACAGCAAGCAGATGGCAAAAGATATGGCTGCCACATCATATGGAGAACTGGTCAGAGGTGGGGAGAAGAGAAGATTATTGTAGTGATAGGAGAACTGTTACTAGCCAGCTGCCTTCTTTGCTATGATGTAGTAATTAAGAGTTCAGACTAAGCCCTACATTTAAACCCTAACTCCACCTTTTGGCCAGTATGACTGAGGCAAGTAACTGAACCTCTGACCTCATGTTTTCGTTGTTTTTGTTACAAAATAGAAATAATCATAGTTACCACCTATAGGATTTTTAGGATTAAATGATAGTGTGGGAAAAGCACCAAGTCTAGCATGCCTCAAGTGTTCATTCAGTAAATGTTGTATAGCGTTAAAGGTGATGATTCCTCTCAGAAAAAATGAGTTAATGTTATAGAGAGTCAGATTCTGGCTCAGCATGAGGAAGGAATTCTGTCCCTGAATATGTTCAAGCAAAGACTAAACAACTGTCGTGTGTGTGTGTGTGTGTGTGTGTGTGTGTGTGTGTCTGTGTGTCTGTGTGTCTGTGTGTGTGTGTCTTTGTATGCATATGTATATATCAGACATGCATAGATGGATGGGCCATTTGGTAATAGGTCATAGTCTAAGTTCCTTTTTCACTGTAAGACTTTTTTTTAATTTATTTTGAGAGAGAGAAGCATGCAGGTACATGAGCAGGCAAAGGGCAGAGAGAGGGAGAAAGGGAGAGAGAGAAAATCCTCAACAGGCTCCATGACTCGGGGCTCAGTCTCATGAGCCGAAATCAACAGTCAAGACACTTAACTGACTGAACCACCCAGGAGTCTCTGGGCTGCCTTTTATAAGGCAGACCCACATGAAAACTATGTTTTATTAATATGGTTGCTTATGTTACAGAATTAAATCCAAAGAAGTTGGGATAGGAAATATCTTAGTTTAACATAATGAGACTTTTTTTGGCTTTTCTAGTGATACCATTTACAAATTGAGAGAACCTGCTAAGGATCACTGGTGGGAGTGATATTATTAGAATTAATGTGAGTCATAGAGACTCCCAGACAGTGTTCTATCTATGGAGGGAAGGAAGCTAAGCAGATGTTAGATATTAATTAACACCTTGAGAAAACTTAGATTTTACAAATACAATTAAAAAGGCCAATTTTTTGAAAAACACATATCAGATGCTGTTTAAGTTCCACCTGAAAGAGTTTGGAATGAATTTTAATAGTATTTTTGTTTCTCTATAATTTTATGTTTTGTCTCCTTCTAGAAATAACTTTAAGCAACAGCTTAGAACATTATGCTAGATAGGTGAGGAAAGAAAAAAAGCTCAAAGACCTTCTCACATCAGTTCAGCAAACTGAATCTTTGTATTACTGTTGCTCAGTGAGAAGTTATGCAGAGAAAGATCCTTTGTGTGTAAGGCACCGAATAATACAGTGAAAAAGAAGAGTATCTTTATTTAGAAGGAGAAAACCTCCGCTTATTTCCTTATGCTGCCATTGGCCTGCTTTGTTACTTTTAATTGTTATTAGTGACAGGATAATAGCATTCTGAACCAACACAAGAATTATTTTTTTGTTTAAGAACAAATCATGAGCTTACTTACAAACAGCCCACAATTCGGGGGCAGGGAATGTGGAGACAGATGACATTAACCTTCAGGATCTCCGTGTTTTCCTTCTACAGCTACTTTGAAACAGACCCTTTGGCATGCTTTTACTCTAGTAAGAGTTCAGTATAAGAAAGTCTTTTAAGAGAAAGATAAAATATTTTCATTAGTAGTACCTTCCAGTCTACATTTGGCATCCCAAGTGGTAGCTAACTTTATGAGTATTTTACTTTCAGATAAGTCACATTCTATTTAAAATTACATATGAGCTGCTTGGAAATAATACTTTTTTAGAACCAGAAAATATTAAACATGCCTAAAAGTAGAACCAACTGAACAGTAAACACCCCTTTTATACCCTCACCTAGATTCATCAGCTGTCAATCTCTTAACTAGACCTTCCCCATCTTTATTGCTACACATACTCTCCCTTACCTCATCTACCCCTCCACTTTTTGCCAGATCATCCAGAAGTAGGCTATAGCCATCAGAAATATTTTCTTTTGGGGCATCTGGGTGGCTCAGTTGGTTGAGTGTCTGACATCGGCTCAGATCATGATCTTGAGGTTCATGAGTTTGAGCCCTGCATCGGGCTTACTGCTGTCAGCACAGAGCCCTCTTCGGATCCTCTCTCCCTCCCTCTCTCTCTCTCCCTCTCAAAAAAGAAATATGCTTTTTTTTTTTAAGGTAAGCTCTACACCCCAACAAGGGACTCAAACTCATGACCACAAGATCAAGATTTGCATGTTCCACCAACTGAGCCAGCCACGCACCCCCAGAAATACAGTTTTAATGATAATTTTACCTGCTGCTCAAATGCAGCAGAGCATCACGGTCATTGTTAAGTTTATTACATAGTTGGTGTCAGCCATTAGTGCTTATTATCTTAAGGCTTAGGTACATTTTGTTGGAGGCAGGGATACTCAGTTTAGTTATCTTCTTAGCAGTCTCTGTGATGCCTCCTACACTAAGATCTGTATGGTCTGAGAAGGAATATTTAACCACTCGCTGGTGAGTTTAAGACCCTAAAAAACTAATGGCAGTGCTATTTTCGAGTAAAAGTAGTTTAAAAACTACATATTATTCATGTGTTTACTTATTTTAATGTTTATTTTTAAGAGACAGAGCACAAGCAGGGGAGGGGCAGAGAGAGACACAGAATTTTTAGCAGGCTTAAGGCTCTGAGCTGTCAGCACAGAGCCTGATGCACGGCTCTAACTCATGGCCCAAGAGATAATGACCTGAGCTGAAGTCAGACTCTTAACCAACTTAGCTACCCAGGTGCCCTTAAAATGTTATATATATTTTAAATTCCTTTGTTCTTCTTGAACAGGCTGAAATAGTCAAGTTTTGTATTTTCAAACAATTTGGGAAAGAGAAAAATTCACTATTTGAAATGGAACGTTTATTAGAATTTGAATATTTCAGTGGTTAGAAGGCTTATTTATTGTTATAAATTGATGCTTTCTGATGGAAAATATGTCCATTGTATTAACTTAGGTATGACCAAAACCATAAAAGATATTTCTTTTTTTTTTTTCTCCAGGAGATTTTGATGAGTTCACTCAAGATAATAATGACATTATGTTGAAAAACATAGCAGAAGACCTTCGGAATTGCTTACCTCTAGAAACCATGCTTTCCTCAGAACATCTAGCGCTCCAAAAAGTAAATACATTAAATTAATTTACTTTCAGTGCTATTTGAGGATACTCCTATTCTTCCCTAATCCCACAGCCTCTCTGGTCTAATTAGTCCTGAATTCTGCTTTAAACATTATTTCATTTGGTTCTTCAGCCGTGTCCCTAATTCTTTTGAGTCTGTAACCCTCTGGCTCCCATTCATTCAACAAATATTTTATGAGGGCATCCTGTTTGCCAAGCACTTAACCCATCCCCACCCCCCTACAGAACAAGGCCCAACCATAATCTGGTCCTGCCTACATCATTGTCCTGGTTTTCTGTTTCCTGTTCCATTTCCCTCACTTTTATCAAAGGTGAAATTCATCTTTTTGTTTCCTTCTCCTGCTTTTGCACTGTACAATTTTTGCTTATTCAGTTCCTTTATTCCTAAAATAAGTCCCATGTTTCTTATCCAGACAACCCTCTCATTCAAGTCCCTTCAGATCTCAACTCTTATGGGGTACATATGCTAGGAATATTGTTTCCTAAAGCAAAGCTAATAATAATCCTTCTCCCACTAATCTGAAAACAGCAACTCTCTATGTGGTTTTTCAGCATGCAAATTCCTAAGCAGAAGAACTAAATCCCATAAATTTTTGATAGTGCTGTGCACATTGTGAACACTTAGCAAATCTTAGTAAACATCCAGTCATTCAGAGTGGATTCTCAAAGGTGGAAAGTAGTGAATAGTATAAAAACTGAGAGAGTATTTGTAATATAGTTTGGATGTTATTAATAAGACAGTCCTGTATCAGTGGCATGATATACCAAAATATATGAAACAAGGAAAAAGTATATTCATTGCCTGTAATCATTGGCCCATAATCCCTTATTCTGACAAATGATTTTTATCTTCCTTTGTTTCTTTCTGGTCCTTGTGTTATGTTCATACATTTTACACACGTATAACAGATTCATGTATGTGTAGGTATAGATATAATTTTGTAGGTCTCTAAGTAAATAGGTTGATTCTTTATTATAGTTAAGGTAAAAAGAATCAGACATTTTTTCTTTGTAGCCACTTGCTATTATATCATGTTTTGCCAGTATTAATAAAGGGTTATTAATTGTCAGCAAGAAATTTTACTAACATCTTTATTATTTGAAAACTTTGTCTCTGGGCTAAGATTACTTGCTAAGTATTTTGATGGGTAGTCACTGACATGTAGGACTCAGAAGAACGTGGTATTAGTTTTAGTTTCAATTCTTTCTTATGGTCGTTTTCTTTGGAGAAATCTGAGTATCAGTTTCTTTGTCTGTAAAATAAACTACTTAGGATGGACAGGATGGTCTCAAAATACTCCTTTAACTCAAATTTTATATATTTCTCATGGCCATGTTTTACATCATTTTGCATCAACTTAAAAGTTTCTAATTGTCTCAGAAATAAAATGAAAGAAGAACAGGGTTGCTCTTCAATAAGTGAAACTTGTCTTTCTGTGCCTTGTTGTTGCTCTCAGATTTTTAGCATATGAACCACTGATGTTTTGCCTTATTTAGCAATAAAAAGAGACTCCTTTGTACTTTGTTTCTTTTGAAGTTCTTCTTCTCTCCACCAGATACAGCAGCAGCCAGAACCCACAGTTCACGTTGATGCATTCCTTTATGATGAAGACTTTATTGATTCATTATGTGAGGAAGGAAAAATGAGCAGAAACTACTGTATGGTGTGTGGCTCACACCAGACTGCACCTTTAGGTAGGCATTCAACTATGCAAACCTGATGATTTTGTGTCTTTTCTTTACATTTCATGAGAATACAAATTCTTTTTTTTTTAATTAATTTTATTTTAAGTTTATTTATTTTTGAGAGAGCACTTGTGAGCAGGGGAGGGTCAGAGAGAGAGAGGGAGAGAGAGAATCCCAAGCAGGCTTCACTGTCAGCACAGAGCCTGACGTGGGGCTTGATCCCACCAACTGTGAGACCATGACCTGAGCCGAATCAAGAATCAGACGCTTAATCAACTAAGCCACCCAGTTGCCCAAGTATGCAAACTCTTGACCAAGGCATTCAATGGTTTTTGAAAGAAAAAGGCCAACCTCCAACATAGCCATTAGCAATTATTGAAGTTTAGGGAGGCAAAATAGAAATCTAACCCAGGAAAGTTAGGCCACTTAATGCCTCCAGGGAGGGTCTCTCTGCTTTTCACAGAAGTGACTTTTCAGGTCCAGAAACTAATCAGAAATAACTGAGTACAGGGAAACCAACTTATACTTTCCAAACTTACAAGAAATTCATAGATAAACCATAATGCTAATTCATTTACAATGAGAACTATAACTGCAGGGGGGCTGAAATGTTCTTATAAAAGCATCTACTTGAGAAGTCAGATAGGGGCACCTGGGTGGCTCAGTTGGTTGGGCGTCCGAATTCGGCTAAGGTCATGATATCACAGTTCACGAGTTTCAGCCCCACATCGGGCTCTGTGCTGACAGCTCAAAGCCTGGAGCCTCCTTCGAGTTCTATGTCTCCCTTTCTCTCTCTGTCTCTTCCTTGTGCTCTCTCTGTCTCTCTCTTTCCCTCAGAAATAAACATTAAAAAAAAAAAAAGATAGTAACCAGATATTGTTGGATGGGCATGGATTCAGAGGACAGAGATAGATAATCTTGGGAGCACCTGGGTGTCACAGTTGATTAAGCATTCAACTTCGACTCAGGTCATGATCTCACCGTTCATGAGTTTGAGCCCCTCATGGGGCTCTGTGCTGACAGCTCAGAGCCTGGAGCCTGCTTTGGATTCTGTCTCCCCTTGTGTCTCTCTGCCCCTCCCCCACTCACACTGGCTGTCTGTCTGTCTGTCTGTCTCTCTCTCTCTCTCTCTCAAATGTAAATAAACATTTAAAAAAAATTTTAGGGGCACCTGGGTGGCTCAATCGATCAAGTGTCCAACTTCAGCTCAAGTCATGATCTTATGGTTCGTGGGTTCAAGCCCTGCATTGGGCTCTGTGATGACAGCTCAGAGCCTGGACCCTGCTTTGGATTCTGTGTCTCCCTCTCACTCTCTGCCCCTTCACATTCTCTCTCTCTCTCTCTCTCTCTCTCTCTCTCTCTCTCTCTTTCTCTCTCTCTCTCAAAAATAAACATTAAAAAAACTTTTTTTTTAAATTTTTTCTTAAAAAGATGATCTTGAGAAAGAGTTTATTCAGGCCATGATTTGACTTAGTGAAACATCTCCAGTCCATACGAGAGTACAGCTCTAGTGACAGAAAGTCTCTTGCATCTCTGCCCCTAAGATGCAACACTTATGTCTCAAATGGGAAGCTAGACTAACCCCATGCTGCTAATATGCTAACTCTTCTGTTAATATATTCTTTGTTCAAATTGGATATGATCATCTAGGCTGTTGCTTTAGACATGCTATTTCAATCTTCCTGGTCACTTATATTTAGTTATTGCTTATAGTGGCCTACCCCTCCAGGTAAGTAATCTTGTGTTGATATTACTGATCTCAGATAATATCATTGTCAAAAGTTGACTACTACCAAATTTGTAATGTGCTGCTAATACAAATATATTGTCTCTATATTATAATGGGGAATTAAACTTCCCTGATTTACTTGTTTAAGATTCTATTTTTAGATAGTACTCACAATTTCCATTTGAGATAGTTAAAATTCAAGAATAGAAAAGGACTTAGATAAGAACCATAAAAGGAAAACTAAAAAGTGAATTACAACTGTAATACCATATCAGATCTGATTTGCAGAAGTCTAAAGAAGAGATATGTTTGACACATAGAAATTTGAAAATTACAAAGCATTTTGTGGGAAAATAGATGCATTTTCCCATAGAAATCAGGTTGTAAATAGTGACTAGGTGTGCAGGCCAGCCCATATAACTACAGTGAATCTGAAAAAACTATCATCTTGTGGAACTCTCCTTCTATGAAAAGAGGCTTGTCTAGCTGTAAGACACTAATGATGACTCTGTAACCCAAGGCAGAAGCACTAATGTGACAAAGAGGGTAGTGAGGATGAGGATTCTAGGCAGAAAAGGATAGTAGTGGTCAAACGCTTTATTTCCTTCCAAGGGATTAGCCTGCCTGCTTCCCATTTTCTTTGCCACCATCTATTACTTATAGCCAAAGTATCTCCCCTTCCTACCATTGTATTATGTAGAACACAATATAGCAAGTCTTTAAAAAATATACTCAGGCTCTTCCAGATACTTGATTACACAAACAATGGAGTGAGATGAGCTAGGAGGCTTGTAACAGTTAAAAAATTGTAGCAGTTAAACTCAGAAATAAAAATAATTTATGGGAATATCTTCGCCTCCCCTCACACCAGCCTCCTCCTGCACTCCAGAACACATTTTAGGTTGGTCAGGGCTGCCACACTGCACAACTCCAGAGATGGTCATTCATTTGATAGTGTGTGTTCTATTCAGTAGTGTGTGGCTGTTCTGTGGTTGCTCTGGGATAAGGGGAGAAAGCCAGATGGTATGCGAGTTAGGAAGCATCCCACAGAATAAGAGTCCTAAGGAAAAGAAGGGAAAAACCAAGGACAAGCAAGTGAGGGGCACAGGGATAGGGACAGGTTGCTAAGTAGCTGTTCCCTAAATGTCAGAGACTTCATGTTTATTCTTCTCTAATACAGCTCAGAGTGAATGAGTACAAAATTATCACATTAATTTTTTCTAAATAACCTCTGAATGGCCTTTGTTGATGAAGAGAAAAACATGAAATATGCTTTATAGGGGCACCTGGGTGGCTCAATCTATTGGGCATCCAACTTCAGCTCAGGTCATAATCTCACCATTTGTGGGTTCGCACCCCACATCAGGCTCTGTGCTGACAGCTCAGAGCCTGGAGCCTGCTTCAGATTCTGTGTCTCCATCTCTCTCTGCCCCTCCCTTCCTCCTTCTCTCCCTCTGTCTCTCTCTCTGTCTCTCTCACTCTCTCTCTCTCTCTCTCTCTCTCTCTCAAAAATAAACATTTTAAAAAATTACAAAAGAGGGGTGCCTGGGTGGTTCAGTCGGTTAAGTGTCCAACTTTGGCTCAGTCATGATCTCACAGTTCGTGAGTGCAAGCCCCTCATCAGGCTTTGTTCTGACAATTCAGAGCCTAGAGCCTGCTTCGAATTCTGTGTCTCCCTCTCTCTCTGCTCTTCCCCTGCTCATGCTTTGTCTCTCTCTCCCCTTCAAAAATAATTAAAATATTAAAAAATAACAGTAAAAAAAAGAAAAAAGAAATATGCTTTATAAATTTGGTTAAAAGAATTAAAAATACAGAAGAGAATATTTAATACCCAAGTACAATTTGATGTTTATTCTGTTCTAATTCTCCAGGATTTATTTCTCATTCCTTCTCCCTCATGGAATTGAAGTTCATTTATCATCATGTCCTCCCTGATCTGTCGGGAAAGGTCTTGGTTGACGTTGGCTCCAGGCTTGGCACAGTCCTTTATGGGGTAAAGTCCAGCTTGTGGACACACTCAACATTTGGAAAATACTTTCTTCTCCTGCTAGCAACAATTTTTCCTGCCACCATCCAAGGTGACAGCTTGGCTTTATTTATTAGAGTAACAGAATAATGAGGTTAAAATAGTATACTGGACTTGGAATTTCAAAGGCCAGCTCTCTGATATCCTTTACTAGTTTGCCTCTGTGACACAAATGAAGGAATAGCAACAAAACAGAAGCAGGTGACCCTCATAACACTTTGCTGTTTTGCCCATCACTACTGATGGACTGAGGTTTGGTAAGAGCTTTTAGTAAAACTTTTATAAAATTTACCTAACCTAGGAAATTGCATATGGCCATAACCAAGTCACTTAACACCCTGGCTTCAAGCTCCTCACCTGTAAATAAGCTAACTAAATAATATCCAAGGACACATCTTGCTCCAATTTTCTGTGATTCAAGTTTGAACGGAGACATTTGTTTCTGAAGTATCACTTCAAGGTGGCTTTTTAAAAAAATTCAAATCACAAGTATTTCTAATGTTCTTAAATGGCTTTATCAAAAAACTTAAATGTGGTTTCTGGTTGTCATTAGCAGACTTGTTAAAACATGTGGCCAACAGCAGTAGAGACTCATACCAGAAACAGACACCATCAGTTCCCAGCATCCATTGCTGCTCTAATCAGAAAGTTAACTCTTTAGTGCTTAGTTTATGTTTTAGTGTTAAGACTTACATTCTATAATTAGTAATGATATCTGTAGTAGAAAATACAGATTGTCAGATGGTTTTGTTTGGAGAACATTAGAGATTATGATTGTTTACCATATTTGCTCCACTCTTGTCCATTTTCTGATTTGTTCAAGAGTATATAGCTGAAAGAAATCTGGCTGTGCAGGTATGTGGCAGCGTTAATAAATTTAAACATATTGTCATTTTTCTCCCTATTAATATGGTTAATGATTCAACAGAAATTTTTGAATACCTACATATGTTCTGTTGAACATATTCTAAAAATCCATCATGAGCTGTGAATACAAATCTGGTTTATACATGGGTGTTAGTTGATGTAAAATGATATTCAGAATATGAGTTGCCTTTCCTTCCATATTATTTTTTTTGTAATTGCGACCAAAAATGGATACGTTATAATATCTAGTCCATTCTTGATTGTTCTTGTTGACTGATTGGTCAGTTATCTTTGGCAGATTGCAGACACCAGACTGACTTCCCTAAGCCCAACAGGACACATCTCCAGCCACCTTCCTTTAGTGTCAAACTGTGCATGATTTTCCATTATATTCCCCACGGGTTAACTCCTTTCTTGATTTCCCCTGATAAAACTTTCCAAGAAATTAAAGAAATAGGGATTTAAACAGAGAATCTGTATGTGATCACTTTTCTCACTTCCAACTTTGTTGAATGCACGGCTTTATCAGGAAAAGTAAGAAGAGATCAATCTTTCAAAACATGATTGCTTTTAAATAATAGAAATTAATAAACTACAATCAAGGTCTTGATCAGTAAGAGTCTTTAAGTTCTTGAAGTTGTAGTGTTGAAGTTGAAGTGTTTTACATACACTACAAGTTATTATTTTTCATTTTATTTTTACTTTATTGAATTCCATTTTTTTTAAGTTTGATTTTTTAAATTTTAGGTAGAAATGAACTCACAGTTAATTAATTTGCATCACAGTATGTCTTCTTTTTCAGGGTTATCTTTACAGTTCAGCACTGCAACTATATGGAGTAGAACTGAATGGAGATTTCTGCCAGTTGCAGGAAATGGTTATTAAAAAATACCAGTTCACTGACAGAATAAAGGTACCCTTTTATTTATTTATTTATTTATTTATTTATTTATGAGGGACAGTTGACACAAAGCGTTACATTAGTTTCAGGTGTACAACATGGTGGTTGACAAGTCTGTACATTATTCTGTGCTCACCATGAGCATAGGTACCATCTGTCCCCACACAGCACTATTACAGTACCATTGACTGTGTTTCCTAAGCTGTATTAAAGGTACCCTTTTAAATATACGTTCTGTTATAGGGGCGCCTGGGTGGTTCAGTCAGTTAAGCGTCTGACTTCGGCTTAGGTCATGGTCTCGCGGTCCGTGAGTTCAAGCCCCGTGTCAGGCTCTGTGCTGACAGCTTAGAGCCTGGAGCCTGCTTCAGATTCTGTGTGTGTATGTTTCTCTCTCTTTGCACTTCCTCTGCTCGCTCGCTCTCTCTCTCTCAAAAATAAATAAACATTAAAAATTATATATATGTATATTTCTGTTGTCTATCTTATACCATAATTTAGCCAAGTTTCTTCTGAATTGGAGTTAGAAAATCTTTTTTTTTTTTTTTAATTTTTTTTTTTCAACGTTTATTTTATTTTTGGGACAGAGAGAGACAGAGCATGAACGGGGGAGGGGCAGAGAGAGAGGGAGACACAGAATCGGAAACAGGCTCCAGGCTCTGAGCCATCAGCCCAGAGCCTGACGTGGGGCTCGAACTCCCGGACCGCGAGATCGTGACCTGGCTGAAGTCGGACGCTTAACCGACTGCGCCACCCAGGCGCCCCTAGAAAATCTTTTTGAATCTATTCTTGGTTGCTGTTGTGTAGAAATAGGTGGAGTTGACTTAATATTTTAAAACATTAATAAAGATGAATGTAATTATAATTATCTTCCACTCCTATTTCTCTTCCTCCCCAGTGTTATTAGAAAGTGGAATTTTTTTCTTAATCTCTTTCATCTCCACTTTAGTACAGTTTTGGTAGCATTTTTGAACCTTGAGATGTTGGTCAGAAGTGTATTTAATTAAATTCTTACGTTGAAAGTAAGCAAAAAAATTAATACTCTCAGTTCTTTATCTTCTTTTTCTAAGCTTTCAGGAGGCTTTGTGGATGCCACAGAATGGCGGTTCAAGGGGAATGATGTCCTGGGTTGGGCTACAACAGAAATTTTCTCTTTTTCTGTATGTAAGGGCAAAAATAACCAAAAGGGGGAAAGGAAGTTTTTTGCTTAATGCAGTAATTCTTACCCTTTGAGTGACAATCTTATACTTCTAGTGGCAACGCAGGGAAATATTGAGCATCGAAGGCTCTCTGGTGTTAAGGGCAATCTGATGTTGACAGATATCTCAGTACAATTGAGGTCTAGTCTTCCCCTTTCTTACTGAAGGAAATTTTTTCATGGTCTTCCTCCTTCCAAACTTTCTTTTTTCTCTCTCTCTCTGTCTCTTTCTCATCTTAGAAATAGACAAATGATTAAAGTAAATTTATTGTCCAGTAAAAAAATTCATGGGTTGTTCTCACTATCCCATATTTAGTGAACGAAAACACATTGCTCTTGGATAATAAGAATCACATAACTAACAGTAGTGTCGATTTCATTGGAAATTGAGATTTAAAAATTAGGACCTCTGGAGCACCTGGGTGGCTTAGTTGGTTAAGCGTCTGATGTCACTTCAGGTCGTGATCTCATGGTTTATGAGTTTGAACCCCACATTGGGCTCTCTGCTGTCAGCAGAGGCTGCTTGGGATCCTCTGCACCCTTTTCTCTCTGCCCCTCCCCCATTCACGTGCTCATTCTCTGTCAAAAATAAACATTAAAAAAATGTTTTTTTAATAAATAAAAATCAGGACCTCTGAGAATCATAGTTTATAAATGGACAACCAAATACTTTATTATTATTTTTTTAAAGAAGATGATAAAGTTATATAAAACATTTACGGGGAGCCCAAGTGGCTCAGTTGGTTAAGTATCTGACTTGATTTCATCTCAGGTCATGATTTCAGTTTGTGAGGTTGAGGCCCAAATGGGGTGCTGTGCTGACCTCACAGAGCCTGCTTGGGATTCTCTCTCTCCCTGTCTCTCTCTGCCCCTCCCCTGCTCATGTGCATGCTCTCCCTCTCTAAATAAATGAACTTAAAAAAAAAAAAAAAAGCATTTATTTACATTTTAAAAGATTTTTACCCCTTACTTTTCAAAGGAGTATATGTGGATGCATGCCCATCCCACATACTTTCCCAGCTTGTGGCTTCGGTGGCTATTAGTAACCCAATGGCAGAAAGCTGTTTTTATACCATTTTATTGGCAACCTTCACAGTTTCCTTCCTTGATGCTAAAGATAATTGTTGTGTTTGAGAGGCCCTAAGATCAACAGAAAGGAATTGTAGGACTATTTTTTATAGTATCTGTTGAAACCCACCCACCCTTTAAGGCTCAGTCTCTGTGTTTTGTTTTGTTGTAGTTTGTGTTTGGTCTTTTTTGACAGGACTTTCCTCAGAAGTCTAAGAATCCTTGGTTGTCTGTTCATACTTGAAAGTGAGAAACAAAAAGGCTGGTTGAATTTCTCAGCACTTAGGTGGGGATTCTGAGCACTGTGGGCTTCACTGTTGAGTGATCTTGTTTGGGTAGTTAATTAGTTGGAGAATATCTGATAAAGTAGCTTAAGATCTTTCCTCTTGGGCTTGTCTGATTGCCCGGAGAAAACCTTTCCAGTCTCCTTACTAAATGGCAAACAACATCCTGGGGACTGAGGGATAGAGGAAAAGAATTGAGACGTGAGGGATTCACAGCATCCTGTCTGCGTTATTTCCTTACTTCCCTTGTTTTCAGTACATTAGCCTTTCTTTCAGCTAGTCCTGATATCCCCTGACCCAGACACCTTTGCATTTTATCCTTTGCAGAGAATAAACCTCTGTTGCTGGGGAGGGCAGAGGTGTATAGGGGTTTGGGTGCTTCTAAAACTGACTTTCAACCAAATTACCTTATTTTTAGCATTTGTCTGTACTCCTTCACCCAGAAATGCCCAGTATCACCAAATATAAGCCTTTTAAAGATTCTGTAGTATAAATCAAGGCTGGATCTTTGCTTTCTATATGTCTAGAAATATATAGAATATATGTATATTATAGATATATATGTGCTTATATATAGATACGTATTTTTATTCTATATAAAATTATAGATATATGTATAGAATTATGTATATAACTAAATATGTAGAATTATAGATATGTATAGAATATTTAGAATTATAGATACATAATCTACTTAGAAATCAGATTTTTCTGGTCCTAAATTCCTTATTAGTTCCTCTTTTTTTCCTAACATACTAATTTTTTTTAGATTTTATTTTAAGTAATCTCTACACCCAACATGGGGCTCGAAGTTACAACCCTGAGATCAAGAGTCTCATGCTCTACCAACTGAGCCGGCCAAAGCACCCCCTTAACTTATAAATTTTATGTCAGTTGTTTGCTTTCCTATTCTCTTCATCCTTGTAGGTATACATCTTCTTTTCTAAAAACCCTATATTTTTATTATAATGGGGTTTCAGGAAAGTACTAGAGTACATACCATGTGTCTTACGCACTTTATGAAAAGACCCATTGATTTAAATTCTTCCCTTTCTTTTAGGCTAAAGGTGAATTTTCCTTTATTCATATCTTGCTTATTCCTTTGATGGGATTTAGAGTTACCAGCATAGCTGTTTCATCCCATTACTAGATTATAAAGTATTTGAGTATAGATAGTGTATCTCATTCATCATGTTATATCTCCTTGCATAGTATCTTATATATAGGAGGTATCCATTAAAAATTGGTTAAATTGATTTTGGTTGGCTTGTGGCCTTTGCCTTGTTAGCATTCCAGTTTGTCCAGAGCCATTTTGAGGGGTTGCCCTGGGACCTCTATTGGTTGCCATAATTAATTGATGCACCATATTTTTTTACCCTATCTGTGGGATGAGGTGTGAGAGAGTGAACAGAGATAGGAAAGAAAAAGAGGAAACTATATGAGAGCTATACTATATCCATAGGTTAATTTGCATACCTATTTCATATCTCAGCAACATGTTTAGAAAGTTTAAAGTGAGGGGAGCTTGGGTGGCTGGGTCAGTTGGGTGTCAGACTTTGGCTCTGATCATGATCTCACAGTTCATGGGTTCTAGCCCCCACATCGGGCTCTGTGCTGACAGCTCAGAGCCTAGAGCCTGTTTCAAATTCTGTACCTCCCTCTCTCTTGCCCTTCCCCCCACTCATGTTCTGTCTCTCAGAAATAAACGTTAAAAAAAATTTTTTTTTTCAACGTTTATTTATTTTTGGGACAGAGAGAGACAGAGCATGAACGGGGGAGGGGCAGAGAGAGAGGGAGACACAGAATCGGAAACAGGCTCCAGGCTCTGAGCCATCAGCCCAGAGCCTGATGCGGGGCTCGAACTCACGGACCGCGAGATCGTGACCTGGCTGAAGTCGTATGCTTAACCGACTGCGCCACCCAGGTGCCCCCCAAAAACATTTTTTTTTAAGAAATTTTAAAATGAGTGTTTTCTAAGTGTGTTCAGGAACAACATGTCAAAGGTGTGGTTCAGAGACTACAGACCCACTTAATTTAAACTATTTTAGTATTTTTACTACTTAAAGAATAAAATATGTTTAGAATCAAGGGTGCCTGGGTGACCCAGATGATTAAGCATCTGAATTGATTTTGGCTCAGGTCGGGATTTCACAGTTCAGTTGGGCATCTGACTTTGGCTCAGGTCATGATCTCTCCGTTAATGGGTTTGAGCCTTGTGTCAGGCTCTGTACTAACAACACGGAGCCTGCTTGGGATTCTCTCTCCCTCTCTCTGCCCCTCCCCTGCTCATGCTCGCTCCAAATAAATAAATAAATAAATAAAACTTAACAATAAATTTTTTTTAATATGTTAAGAATCAGACTCTACAACATTCTGAACAGTATTTATTTGTAAGACCAAAGAAATCATATGATACAAAATAGTTTAACTTTTTCTCTTCTTTTTAAAATGAAAAGAGGTTTGTTCTGGGGCATCTGGGTGGCTCAGTTGGTTAAGCCTCCGACTTCAACTCAGGTCATGATCTCACAGATCGTGAGTTCAAGCCCTGAGATGGGCTCTGTGCTGACAGCCTGGAGCCTGGAGCCCACTTCCAGTTCTGTGTCTCCCTCTCTATCTGCCCCTTCACTGATCACACTCTGTCTCTCTCTCTCTCCAAAATAAATAAACATTTAAAAAAATTTTTTTAAAGAAAAGAGGTTTGTTTTGCTCTTCAGAAAATAGATGTTTTCTCTTGTTATCTTGCCTGTGCTCTGTAAGATTTGTTGATTCTGGTCTAGGTTAATTTTTTGAGGTATATAGTTTTTTGTTTTTTGTTTTTTGTTTTTTTTTTAATTTTTGTTTTTCAACGTTTATTTATTTTTGGGACAGAGAGAGACAGAGCCTGAACGGGGGAGGGGCAGAGAGAGAGGGAGACACAGAATCGGAAACAGGCTCCAGGCTCTGAGCCATCAGCCCAGAGCCTGACGCGGGGCTCGAACTCCCGGACCATGAGATCGTGACCTGGCTGAAGTCTCAGGCTTAACCGACTGCGCCACCCAGGCGCCCCTATAGTTTTTATTTTTTATTATTAAGTTTTTTGTTCTAATTCCAGTATAGTTAACATACAGTGTTAGATTAGTTTCAGGTGTACAATATAATAATTCAACAATTCTATACATTACTCTGTGTTCATCATGATAAGTGTACTCTTTAATCCCCATCACCTATTTCACCCATCCTCCCACCCACCTCCCCTCTGCTGACCATCAGTTTGTTCTCTAAGGTTAAGATTCCGTTTTTTACTTTGTCTCTCTCTTTTTTCCCTTTATTTGTTTTCATAAATTCCACACTTGAGTGAAATCATATGGTATTTGTCCTTCTCTGACTTATTTCACTTAGCATTATACTCTCTAGCTCCGTCCATGTTACTGCAAATGGCAAATTTCATTCTTGTTTATGACTAATATTCCATTGTGTGTGTGTGTGTATATATATATATGTATGTGTGTGTATATATATATATATGTATATGTATATATATATATATACATATGTATGTATATATATATACACATACATACATATACCACCCCTTCTTTATCCATTCATCTGTTGGTGGACACTGGGACTGCTGCCATAATTTGGGTATTGTAAAGAATGCTGCAGTAAACATAGGGGTGCACGTGTCCCTTTGAATTAGTGCTTTTATATGTTTTCAGTAACTACCCAGTACTGCGAGTAATGGATCATCCAGGAGTCTTATTTTTACCTTTTTGAGGAACCTCCATACTGTTTTCCACAGTGGCTGCCTCAGTTTGCATTCCCACCAGTAGTACATGAAGGTTTCTTTTTCTCTATATCCTTGCCAACATTTGTCGTTTCTTGTGTTTTTTATTTTAGTCATTCTGACGGATGTGAAGTGATATCTCATTGTAGTTCTGATTTACATTTCCCTGATGATGAGTAATGTTGAGCATCTTTTCATGTGTCTGTTGGCCATCTATACGTCTTCTTTGGAGAAATGTCTGTTCATGTCTTCTGCCCATTTAATTGGATTATTTGGTTTTTTGGTGTTGAGTCTTATATGTTCTTTGTAGATTTTGGATGCTAACCCTTTATCAGATATGTCATTTGCAAATATCGTTTCCCACTCAGGAGTTTGTCATTTAGTTTTGTTGATTGTTTCCTTTGCTGTACAGAAGCTTTTCATTTTGATATAGTCCCAATAGTTTATTTTTGCTTTTGTTTCCCTTGCCTTGGGAGATCTATCTAGAAAGATGTTGCTATAGCCAGTGTCAGAGAAATTATTACCTGTACTCTCTTCTAGGATTTTTATGGTTTTGGGTCTCACCTTTAGGTCTTTACTCCATTTTGAGTTTATTTCTGCATATGGTATAAGAAAGGGGTTCAGTTTCATACTTTTGCATGTAGCTGTACAGTTTTCCCAACACCATTTGTTAAAGACACTGTCTTTTTCTTGTTGCATATTCTTGCCTCTTTTGTCAAAGATTAATGGACCACATAGTTGTGGATTTATTTCTGGGTTTTCTATTCTGTTCATTGATTTAGGTGTCTATATTTGTGCCAGAACCATACTGTTTTGATCACTCCAACTTTGTAATACAACTTGAAGTCTAGAATTGTGTTATCTCCAGTTTTGTTTTTCTTTTTCAAGTTTGCTTTGGCCATTTAGGATCCTTTGTGATTCGATACAAAATTTAGGATTGTTTGTTCTAGTTCTGTGAAAATTGCTGTTGGTGTTTTGATAGGGATTCCATTAAGTCTTGTTTTGAGTAGTATAGATATTTTAACAATATTTGTTCTTCCAGCCCATGAACATGAAATGTCTTTCCATTTCTTTGTGTCATCTTGAATTTCTTTCATCAGTGTTTGCTTTCAAAGTACAGGTCTTTAACCTCCGTGAATAAATTTATTCCTAGGTATTCTATTGTTTGGGGTATGAGGCATATAGTTAAAAAAAATTTTTTTTCTAATTTTTTTTTTAGTGTTGATGTATTTTTGTGAGAGAGAAACAGAGTGCAAGCAGGGGAGGAGCAGAGAAGGGGGAGACACAGAATCTGAAGCAGGCTTCAGGCTCTGAGCTGTCAGCACAGAACCTGAGCCGAAGTCGGACACCCAACTGACTGAGCCACCCAGGTGCCCCTAGGTGTATAGTTTTTTAAATAAATTATCTTGTTAGCTTTTTTAGATAAATAATATATCAAGTAAATTTTAGATGAAAAGTTAGACAAAGCCAATAAGCATATTAACATTTTACAATGTATCAATTACTTTTATTGTTTTTATATGATCCCATTTGATTCTGTGAATCATAGTAGATATATTCCAATTTATTTATGAGGATACTGACTGCCTAAGTATACAAACTCCATTGATGATGGAGCCAGAATTTGACCCTAGGGCCTTTGACTCTTAACAATTAATGATATAATCATAGTGAGAAAAAGCTCTGAACTGGAGATTAAAAGACTATAATTATAAATTTTATATATGTATATATGTATAAATAAATCCATCTGAAACAAATTTTCACAAGTTTATGGTTTTCATTAGATATCAAGTATCTCCCCTAGACAGTACTATTAAATATACTGTTCTTTCTCCCATTTTAAGTAGGTTAACTTCTCGGGGCGCCTGGGTGGCGCAGTTGGTTGGGCGTCCGACTTCGGCCAGGTCACGATCTCGCGGTCCGTGAGTTCGAGCCCCGCGTCGGGCTCTGGGCTGATGGCTCGGAGCCTGGAGCCTGTTTCCAATTCTGTGTCTCCCTCTCTCTCTGCCCCTCCCCCGTTCATGCTCTGTCTCTCTCTGTCCCAAAAATAAATAAACGTTGAAAAAAAAAAAAATTTAAAAAAAAAAAAAAAAAAAAAAAAAAAAAACTTCTCATATTGCCTCAACACCATCATTGAACCAATAAATATTTCTTCTTTGGTTATATGATACGGTATCTTTGTTTTCTTAAATGAACTCATTCTTCTTTAGGTGCTTCATGCAGACATCTGTACCCAAGGTTCACTTCTGCAAAATGCTGATGTTATTATAATGAATAACGTCTTCGAATATTTTCTTGATGAGGCAGAACAGGCCAGGTATGTTATTTATTCAAGCAAGAATCTGTTAAACTATATTCAGCAAAGTATGAAAAGGGGTTAGTGGGGCGCTTGGCTGGCTCAGTCAATCAGGCAACTCTTAATGTTTGGGTTATGAGTTCAGGCCCTACGTTGGGTGTAGAGATTACTTAAATAAATGCATATTTTTTAAAAAAAATAAAGGATTGATAAAGTAGAAATACTTTCATATTAAACTATTTTTTAAAACAACCTCAACAAGATTATATTAACAAGGAAATGCATTATGTATAAAATAAAAATAAACTTTGATTGTCTAACTTTGTAGAATATCACATCTAATTTGCAGGGGGGAGGGTATATATAAAATTATATCATGACTCAAGCACCTGCTTAGCAATCACAGATGCAATAAAATATCTATTCCCAGTGGGCGTTTATACTTACTCTTTTCTGTTTTATTTTCTTTGAAAAAACATCTCATGTGCTATTCTATCACAAAATGATGGGAATTAATTTTTGTGAGTATAAAGCAAGATATAAGAATATTCACCAAAATAGTGCTTAATTATCAAACTAAAAATATTTTTAAGGTGGTAATAGTTGGTTCCTAGAGTTATTCCACTCTTCAGGTAATGGAAAAATCAGCAAATCTGTTACCACTTTTTTGACTTCTCTGCCACAGTTTGATGTTTTTTGATCCATCAGGACCAGTAGTTTCCTCTAATTGGAAAATTCCTATGGTCCATAGTCTGAGACACTGATTTTTCTGACTAGTTAGGATTGCTGGCTTTTTATTTATCATAATGGCATATGTGTACTCTAGATGCAGGAAAGCTCCTTTCCATATGTATGAAAGGGAATTACACAAATGTTTGGATTAGTGTATCAATAAGGTTTCTACTGCAGAGAAATAAAAAGGCATATAGTTACAGACCATAAATAGTTATTACTAAGTGGACTCTCAAATGGCTAAACCTCTTCATCCTGCCACCCTTTTACCTTTTACCCTCACCCTGCCCCCAACTTTCTCCCTCTCTCTCTCTCTCTCTCTCTGTCTCTCTCTCTCTCTCTCTCTCTCACACACACACACACACACACACACACACACACACACACACACAAATACATATATCCAGAGGGTTGATGGGGGGTGGGAGGGAGGGGAAAATGGGTGATGGGCATTGAGGAGGGCACCTGTTGGGATGAGCACTGGGAGCACTGGGTGTTGTATAGAAACCAATTTGACAATAAATTTCATATTAAAAAATATATACATATATCCATACCCATTACTAGTAGGTTAAGGTCACTATGAAATTAACAATTTAAATATTTTAAAAAGAAACTAGTTCAGGGGCGCCTGGGTGGCTCAATGATTAAGCATCCTACTCTTGATTTCAGCTCAGGTTATGATCTCATGGTTCGTGGGATCGTCAGGCTCCGTGACAGTTGTGGAGCCTGCTTGGGATTCTCTCTCTCCCTCTCTATCTGCCCCTCCCCTGCTCACATTCTCCTCTTTCAAAATAAATAAGTAAACATTAAAAAAAGAAAGAAAGAAACTAGTTCAACAGAAAGCTAATCATACAGTCAAAGCTCAGCCACAATGAGTGACAATTTTTGGTCACAGGCTAAAGACCAGAAACACAACATGAGCAAAGTTGTTTTAATAATGGTGCTTTCTGGGGCGCCTGGGTGGCGCAGTCGGTTAAGCGTCCGACTTCAGCCAGGTCACGATCTCGCGCTCCGTGAGTTCGAGCCCCGCGTCAGGCTCTGGGCTGATGGCTCGGAGCCTGGAGCCTGTTTCCGATTCTGTGTCTCCCTCTCTCTCTGCCCCTCCCCCGTTCATGCTCTGTCTCTCTCTGTCCCAAAAATAAACGTTGAAAAAAAAAATTAAAAAAAATAATAATAATGGTGCTTTCTTTAAACTTAATTTCCAGTGGACAAAGTATGATTAGCTCTTTACCTTTTTAAGTTAATGACCAGTAGCCAAAACATTACATAATTGTTGGAGAATGAAATATTAACCAGGTTTATGTTGTACAAGAAGTTAAAAGAGAAAAACACCTTAAAATCTTTGGAGATTCATTGTAGAAAGATTTAGACTACTGAAGACTGGTGAAAGCTACTGGTGAACTTGATATTGGAAATACTGCTGAATGTTTGGGCTGTTTTAAAAGCTTTCTTGGTACATTCAGTCACAAACTCTCATTGTTCAGTGAATATGTTTTGGCCACATATGTTGGTTCGGTCATTTCTCCTAAATTAGTCTAGTGCAATGAAGTCTAAATATATGCAGGTTATAGTCATGAATGACAGTATATAAGAGAATGTTTAGAACACATAGTAAAGTATTCTGACATTGGAATCATTCTGAAGAAACTGATCATTTAGCTGTATTAATTCTGTATTGTACTAAGTGAAAAGGAACAGATGGCATTACATACAGCCTCCAAAGACTTGTAGTCTTAATTAGAATCTGGGACAAGTGGGATGATATTGCTATAGGAGTTAGTATATAAGAGAAAACAGAAATATATCATAATAATAGAAAATGTATACTCAGGAAAGTCTGAGTCTTCAGAATAAGTTAGATCTCATTGCAGGGTAACACCCCAGATTTGTAGAGTAATTGTTAGTTTCAAAGGTGCCTCAATGCATTTTTTTGTTAGGTAAAACAGATACAACTCCTACAGTGACAGCTTACCAGTATTTTGAGAGCCATGACCAACCGTGCCAATTTACTCAGCTTCTTCATTCTTATTAAATAAACTTGTAAAATACATCATTTTTAAGGCACCACATCAAAACAATAGCTCTAACCCAAGCACAGGGACTGTTATCAAGCACTGCTACATGATTTTAGATCTAGCCTAAGAAAAAAGAACATTTGTATCATTTTGCCTAATAAACTCCAGAATACTAAACCTAATAAATTGTTGTAACTAAAATAAATACAAATGACACTGCTGCCCACGTGCCTGTTGCAAGGGATGCCCATCCCTGCTTTGCTGACCATTGCTCCCCAGTAGCGGGGTGCACTGTCGAGACTCGTGTACGTGAGAATCCAGTTCATGTCTGCATTAAAGTGAGTCAGAACTGCTCAGGTGTTGCCCTCTGGCACATACATATGTACATGGTATTTCGTTGTGCTTTCAACCAGGCTGGCCCCACTAAACCATATTGTCCAGAAGTCTTTCCATTAAATATTTTTGACAACCAAATAAAGTATGATTTCACTCTTGATGTTATTTTTAAAAATGTAATCTACATATTCTGCTTTATTGTTAGCTTTTTCTTGGTTTCTGGCTTCTGTGGCCTTTCTCTACGTCCCTTCTCCCCTCTCTGCCTCTCCCCAGCCCTTTTCCATCCGCAGATCCAGTTTTGACACACTTCATCAAGAGTTTAAGGGGCGTTAACTGCTGATCCACCTTTACCTTGTGTATTGGTCCTGAGAACTGAGTTTTTGCCTTACAGTACCTGGTAGTAACACAAATCCCCATCTTGCTAAATCTCTTCAATACTGAACTGAAAAATTTCCCAATTTCTAATTTGCTGCTATAGTCCTGTTTCCTGCAGGCAAACACTTTTGCCCACCTGGATTTCTAGGTATTGCTTATGCTGCATTTTCTCTTGTCATTTTCTTTTTTTTTTTATGTGTTCAGTATCTGGTAAAACCTAAAATATAAGTTTTTAATATGTTGCAGAGCCTGGGAATATATCAGCCATAATGTAAGGAAACAAGGATCCTTATTAGTAACAGTACCAAGCCTTGAAGATTCTCTCTCAAGTCTTCAGGTATGTAAGCCTCTTTCCCAGCATTTTTATTGTCAAAACTTTTCTTCTACTTTTTTCTTTTTTTTTTTTTTTTAAACATTTTTATTTATTTTAGAGAGACAGAGCATGAGCAGGGGAGGGACAAAAAGAGAGGGAGACACAGAATCCGAAGCAGGCTCCAGGCTCTGAGCTGTCAGCACAGAGCCTAACTCAGGGCTCAGACCCATGAACTCATGACCTGAGCCGAAGTTGTCCGCTTAACCGACTGAGCCACCCAGGTGCCCCTCTTCTACTTTTTCTGGTAGCTATTACAATATTCTGGGAATGCATTTTCTCGATATAGTGACATATGATTGAAAGAATGCAAAAGCCTGTGGCTTAAGAACTGGTTTGTAGTTTTTTTCATTGACCTCAAGAGCTCAGAAATTATAATTCTTATCTTGGTATTGATTCCTTTGCTTCTCCACCTGGTTTTTCCAACTGGGGGGTTACAGTTTTAGGTTAACAAATGCTCTTAAATGTATGTAAGAAGCTTAGAACACCCACATCATAACATTTCCCTTAGAACAAAAGGAACAGAGTTGTTCAAGGCTTCTAGAATAAGATATGTAGATTGGAGGTCCATGTACTCTGTGTAGTTTGGAATCTTATGCAGTCCACTTCTTTGTTCCTCAGATTCTCCGTATAAAATAAGCCCAGAGCACCTGAGTGGCTCAGTAGGTTGAACATACAACTTTGGCTAAAGTCGTGATCTCATCATGGATTTGAGTCCCATGTCTGGCTTTGTGTTGACAGGGTGGAGGCTGCTCTGGATTCTCTGTCTACCTCTCTCTCTGCCCCTCTCCAACAGGCTTTCTCTCTCTTTCTCAAAAATAAACATTTTTTTGAAAACGACAGACTTTTAAAAATAAAATAAATAAGGCCCATACTTACTAAGTTTCAACCCAATAAATTGACCTTTATATAAAGATTCATTAGTATTTATAAAGTTCTTAGAGACCCCCAGATGAAAGATACTGTTGTATTTCTCAATAATGGAGTGCTATAGTTTTTTTCGTAGCGCTTTCCTTACCTATAAGCACTGCCAAATTTAAGTATCTATTTCTTTCTTAAAAAAAGACTAAACAATCATCAATAATACTGTAAGAACTTTTTGTTAACCATCTAAATTACAAAAGTAATTCATGTTTGCCATAAAAAGGGAAATAATCCTGAGATATATTAAAAAAAGATGTTAATCTCCCCATTCCCTCCATTTAATTCTTTTCCGGAGAGACCCATCTCATGAGTGGTATAATCCTACCATACTTTTCCATGCTTATAAAAATGTGTCTTTTAAATATATGGTCTCCAATTTATTATTTCTATATAGATTTGAAGTAACTTGGTGAATTTTCACTTAACAAAATAGTAATTTTCACGCTAAATATGTAAATCTGTCTAGATAACCACTGGAAATTATTACTTAAGAATACATAAGTATTCATACATAAATTTATACATAAATTTTTTAATAACTTCATTGCTTTCTTGTTTAATGAATCTTCTTTAACCAGATATATTCATTGGTGTCTCTAGAATTTCTGCGCCATGGAGACTCAAGTTTACAATGCAGAGGAAGGTGGGGGGAGCAGATAAAAGTTATGGGGGGGGGAGTAGATTAGCCCTTCTCATGCAGTCCCTTAGCACCATCACTGTGTATGTATGAATAGTTTTTTCTGTTCTCTGTGTATTCTCATTGTTCTAGTCTTTTATTGTTTAAACCTAATAATAATTATTAAACTAGTTACATTAAAACAATTATTCTGCATTTTCTTTTTTCTTTCAAGTTCCAAAATCATAGTAAATTAAATCCTGAATCCACAGACCTGCCATGTAGTACAGCAAAGAATTGTTCATATGAGGGGCACCTGGGTGGCTCAGTCAGTTGAGTGTCTGGCTCTTGGTTTTGGATCAGGTCATGATCTCATGGTTTCATGAGTTCGAGCCCTGCGTCAGTCTCTGCACTGGCAGCACAGAGCCTGCTTGGGATTCTCTCTGTCTCCCTCTGTGCCCCTCCCCCACTTGCGCTGTCTGTGTCTCTCTCAAAATAAATAAATAAACTTTAAAAATATTGTTCATATAACACTGTGTAAACGTAATCCTGCTCATTGTAAAAAAATCTCTTGTATTCAGTTACTTAGTTCATCATGATTTCTTGAGTTCCAGAGAACAGGATCATTCTGCAGTTTACATGTGTTTTTATAATCTTTCTCTTCCAGATTAATATACAGTTATCTCCCTGGGTTGAAGAGGTACCATTGAACTACGATGTATACCCAGAAAAGCATATTGACAGAGAAGCTCTTGAACAAATTCATTTGTATAAGATTCTGTGACATTAAAATAGTCCTATCTCAGTATAATGTTTTGTGGTGTATATTACAAATTAATTTTTTAAAAATCTCCCCAATACCCTAACATATGTTTCTGTATTTTCCTTTCTAGTCTTTGTATATATGTTTACATATTTGTAAATAGTTGTATGGGTATATATAAATATACATAGTTGTGTATAGACACATAGTTGTGTCTGTATACAACTTTGATTTCTGTGATAGTTTAATTAAATATCGGAATATTTTTGGTTTTCCCATTTCTTTTATCTTGTTTAAAACATAAATATAGGGGCATCTGGGTTGCTCAGTTGCTTAAATGTCCGACTCTTGATATCAGCTCAGGTCATGATCTGAGGGTCGTGAGATGGAGCCCAACGTTGGGCTCCATGCTGAGGGTGGAGCCTGCTTGGGATTCATTCTCCCTCCCTCTCTCTCTCTCCCTCCCTCCCTCCCTCCCTTTGCCCCTCTCCCCCTCTTTCTCTCTCTCTCTCAAATAAATAAACAAACAAACCACATAAATATGTCTTTCTTTAGTCACTAACTCTGCATATCAATCCAGATAGGACAAGAAAGATCAGAAGGTATTTTTATCACAAAAGAAGGGTAGAGGGGAAGAAGGTAGGTTACATTCGATCCCATTTATTAGATCTCTATTCTGTAAGATTCCTTGTATACAGCTTTATGTGAAAAGGCTAGCACAGGACTAAAATAAAAAATAATTAAGATACTTTTAGCTGTTATTTGTATGACTATTTTATACATAATTAAATGTATCGGTTTACTGTAATAGCATATATTTAGGCACTTAAATTTCAAACACAACAAACAATACTAATGTAGCAAATACATAAGATACAAATAGTAATCACACATGAAAAAATAAGTTTATTAGTAACAGTGCATAATTACAGAACGTTTATTGAATTTCACTTGATTGTGTACCTATTCTTTTTAATAGGTTTTTTTTTAATATTTATTTATTTTAGAGAGAGAGAGACAGAGTATGAGCAGGAGAGGGGCAGAGAGAGAGAGACATAGAATCTCAAGCAGGCTCCAGGCTCTGTGCTGTCAGCACAGAGCCCAACACAGCAAACCCATGAACCACAAGATCATGACCTGAGCTAAAGTCAGACACTTAACCAACTGAGCCACCCAAGCATACCAATTAGGCACCTTTTCTTAAGAAACTATATTTCTGGGGGCACCTGGGTGGCGCAGTCGGTTAAGCGTCCGACTTCAGCCAGGTCACGATCTCGCGGTCCGTGAGTTCGAGCCCCGCGTCAGGCTCTGGGCTGATGGCTCAGAGCCTGGAGCCTGTTTCCGATTCTGTGTCTCCCTCTCTCTCTCTGCCCCTCCCCTGTTCATGCTCTGTCTCTCTCTGTCCCCCCAAAAATAAATAAACGTTGAAAAAAAAATTTAAAAAAAAAAAGAAACTATATTTCTGGGGCACCTGGGTGGCTCAGTCAGTTAAGCATCTGACTCTTGATCTCAGCTCAGGTTACAATCTTACAATTCTCAGATTGAGCCCCACATCAGGCTCTGTGCTGGAGCCTGCTTGGAGTTCCCTCTCTGCCCCTCCCCTACTCACACACTCAATCAAGAAAGGGAAGGAAGGGAGGGAGGAAGGAAGGAAGGAAGGAAGGAAGGAAGGAAGGAAGGAAGGAAGGAAGAAAAAGAGAAAAGAAAGAAAGGAAGGAAAGAGAAAGAAACTGTATTTTCTAAACTCTGATTCCCAATTGTCCTAGTGCTTGTTGAACTTCTAAAGCAAAATTTGCTTGCTCTGGCCCTGGGTATATGCCAGAACTCCCATTCTAGAATGCACTGGGCAGGACAAGAGAGATAACATTAGCAACACATGAAGGGACAAGTCTATTTGTAAATCATTCAGCCCCTAAGCTCTAAAATAAAAATAAATATTCAGCTATCATTAGTAGAATATATTCAAGAGTATAGAATATCAGTGGTTTCCATAGATACATGCATAAAGTTACAGAAAAAATTGACAATTATTTTTTTAAGTTTATTTTTTTAGTAATCTCTGCACCCAATGTGGGGCTTGAACTCATGACCCCAAGATCAAGAGTTGCCCTACCGATTGAACCAGCCAGATGTCCCAACCATTGTTTAAATACTGTTGTCACTGCAGTGATTTTAGTTATGTTAAACTATATATAAACTATTTTAGTTGTGTTAAACTATGGATCTTTAGTTGATGGAATGGAAAAGAAGGTAAAAAATGTATAAAATACAAAATACTGGAAATTATTCTATGTAATATTTATGCCATTAATACAGTTTTTAGTAAATGAGGCAAATATTAGAACTATAGGATATTGAGGAGACATTCTTACACCAGTATTAAAATTCTGTGTGTAAAATTCTTTAATATAGATCTTTATGTATAGACTTTGAAATGTCTGTATGTTTGTCTAGATGTCTCTAGACATATACTGTCATTAAAAAGGCTAGTTTCTCACTTGGGGAAAATTTTTCATCTATGGAATTTTACGCTCCAGTTTGTTACTCCTTGTGTGTCTCACAAGGTTCAGGGGGAAAAGGGTGGTGGAGCTAAGATATTTCTGTATTTCAGCAGCCAAATGAAAAAAATCACAAAACATTTTTTTCATATTACTAGTGATCAGACTACTAAAAACATTAAGATTACAGTAAATGTCTGAATTATTTAACTCTTTACCTCCTAAAATATGTGACCAATTTGATGAAAGAGTTAAACTGATAGAAAACAAAATTGTTTTTAGAACTTTTTTCTAAAAAGTTTAGATACAAGGTAAGGACAGATGTTCCTAGTAAAGAGAACAGCATGTGCAGAGGCATAAAGGATGGAGAGTATTTCAGTATGACTAGACCCCAGGGTAGGAAGGATTACATGAGGGCCATGAAATAGATGGATGCCAGACCAGGAAGGGCATGGTATACCAAGCAAAGGAGATCACATTTTATTCTGAGTCAGGGTTGAGCCATTAAAAGATTTTAAGCAGAAAAAAAAAAAAAAAGATTTTAAGCAGCATATTGATATGGTCAGAATAAAATTATAGAAGCCACTATGGTGGTCCAGTGAACTGAGTAGGAATGAGCTAAGACATTGTCTCCAAGGATATACAGAAAAGAGTCAAGAGGTATTTAGGAGGTCTCAGCTCTTTGTTAGGGAGTACATAAATCCAGAATTGAAGAGGGTTTAAAACTTACATTTATGAAGATACATAAGAAAATCAATGTGGCATTACAGCAAGTTTATTAGGTCAAAAGATAATAGCAAGAAATCTACTGAATGCAACCTTATACTATCAGCATAAAAATAGTTAAATACTAAGTATTTTGGCAAAAAAGAATGCTAGGAGGCAAAAATTATGACAATAGCTTAAAAAGGAACCTGCCAACACACACACACACACAAAACAAGGATATTAATTAGCATTAAAGAGAAGGATTTGGGTGGGGCATAAAGTTCCAAACATTTTTCATGTAAATAAATGAAGAATCTAGCTGAGGGGGAAAAAAAACCTAAAGGTTTCACTGGGGACATGCTAGCATAGTAAAAGATTTCTCCTTTTCAGAACTCGTTTCTGAGAAACAATATTAACTAAACCAGCCTTGTTTGGCAGCTGTAAATTCCCTAGACTTGTCCAGATGCCTAAAGCAACCCAACCACTTTAGGCTGTAGTTTACCTACTTGTAAATTAAGTTAATTAATGTTTTTGGACCATGAGTTTCACAGGAGTATTATGTACATTATCTGAATCATAACTACCTTGAGATACACACATGGAAGAGCACATAAATAGAATACAAATTGAAATTGATTTTAGTCTCTCTAAAGACATGCCCCAAGAAAATTGATAGATATAATAATCATAATTGTATCAAGGATCCTTGTTTCCAAGAGCTTTCAAATTCAAGTTCTTTTTGCCAGCAATAATGATCATTGGTTGTTACATTCTCCAAATCTTCTTGTTTTCTTAAGTTTCTACTTTCTTTGAGGAAGATAAGGAAAAGAAAAATGTGCCCAAGGTAACCTAGGAATAAACTGAATATGGATTAATGAAAATATAACCCTGTAGGCTAAGAAGGAAAAAAATGTATGAAAAATCTGAATCTAATGGCAGAAAAAGATCACAGGCTATGAAATCAGTTCTTAAACAGGCTCTATTAAAGCACATCCGTACTGACCTAAATCAAAGACAGACTTCTAAGGCGGCCTAGGTGGCTCAGTCAGTTAAGCATCCGACTTCAGCTTAGGTCATGATCTCCCGGTTAGTGGGTTCAAGCCCTGAATCTGGCTCTGTGCTGACGCTCAACCTGGAGCCTGCTTCAGATACTGTGTCTCCAGCTCTCTCTGCCTCTCCCCTGCTCATGTTTCTCTCTCCCTCTCTCTCTTCTCTCAAAAACAAAGAAACATTAAATCTTTATTTTTTTTTTTTTTTTTAAGTTTTTTTTTCTAATGTTTATTTATTTTTGAGACAGAGACAGAGCATGAACGGGGGAGCGGCAAGGGGAGGGGCAGAGAGAGAGGGAGACCCAGAATCGGAAGCAGGCTCCAGGCTCTGAGCCATCAGCCCAGAGCCCGATGCGGGGCTCCAACTCGCGGACCGTGAGATCGTGACCTGAGCTGAAGTCCGACGCTTAACCGACTGAGCCACCCAGGCGCCCCGAAACATTAAATCTTTAAAAGACACACTTCTAGATCAGGAAGTAATATATATTTAAATGCTGAGCCATCAAGAAAGATTTTCAGGTAAAAAAAAAAAAACAAAAACAAAAAACACCCTAAATTCATCGATACAGATTTTGTACTTGATGCATTACTGAGCCTGACAACAACCCAATGAAGTGGGAGCTATTAATCCTATTTAACAGATGAGTAAACTGAGTTTTAGTGAAGGTAAGAAACTTTCCAAAAGTTGTACAGCTGGTAAATGGCACAGCCAGGATTTAATTCTATTTTCTATCTAACTCCAAAGCCTATGCTCTTTTGTTATGCTGCCTCTCTCTTAAATTTCATAGTCTAATATTAACCACTAAATTAACAGATTATTATGGAAAGAAGAAACTTCCTTATTTTGCCTTTGGATTCCTCATCAGTGTGAGAATTGCTTTAGTAATTATCAAATGTGTGGGTTGCAACTGTGATTTTTTTTAAGTTTATTTAAATTGCAGCTAGTTCATATACAGTATAACAGTAGTTGCAGATATGTATAATATAGTGATTCCACATTTCATATGACAGCCAGCACTCATCACTACAAGTGCTCTCCATAATCCCCATCACCCATTTTCCCCTTCCCCCACCCCGCTACAGGTGTGATTTATAAATCTGGTGGATGCTTAAACCAAGAGGAAAAGTGACAACTAGGTCATAGATCACATTTGGCTTTTGTATGAAAGAGAGGTACAACAGAGCTTTAATATTATAATTGATACTGATTAATACTATGATTATAACATCCTAGATGGAAATTATTAATGTTTTTTATTAATATTATTTTTATATTTTATTAATATAATTATTATAATTTTATATTTTTATTAATATAAAATTATTAATGTTTTGACATTGAAAGTTACCTATATAAAAAGTAGGTTCAATTTCTTCCTTTTTGTCCACTTACTAAATTATTCATACACTGTAAAATAATACCTGAACTTTTCAAAAGCAACTGAAGACAAAACATGCCAAGATTTTGGTTCACAGGCAGAAAGGGTAATGCGTTCAGACTATAGATAATTTACCTAAAACAATGACTCAGGTTTTGGATTCCAGCTTTATTTTTTCCTTGCCAAACAAACATTATTATTATTTAGGTCAGACTGCAAGGTGCAAATAAGAAGAGCCATTCTTTCTGTTGGAAGATGAAGAATTTGGAGAAGCACAGATTTTTAGTTAGAAGTTACCTTAGGATAAACCAGTTCAAATCCATTTTCTTAGAGAAAGAAAATTATATCTGGAACTTCTTTGCCAAGTGGGAAAAAGCAACTTCCTTAAAATAGATCTGCATTTTGGTGGTAACATGGGACCCACAATTTATGGGGTAAAATGAAGCTTGCAAAGTACTTTACGTTGGTATTGAGAAATTGGATCCTTCCTACATTGCTGGTAGGAATATAAGTTGGTAGGCGCCGTGGAAAACAGTTTGGTAGTTCCTCAAAATGTTAGCCATAGAGTTGCCATATGACCTACCAATTCCGCTCCTAGATATATACCCAAGAAAAAGGAAAACTCACACCCAACCTCAAAACTTGTACACAAATGTTCATAGTACATTATTTAAAATAGCCAAAAAACAGGGTGGGGAAACAGATATCCATCAACTAGTAAATGGATAAATAAATAATGTATAAATAATTCCATACCATGGAATTTTATTCAGAATAAAAAGAAACCAAGGATTGATACATGCTAGCACATGGGTGAATCTTGAATACTTCATGCTAAGTGAAAGAAACGAGTCACAAAAGATCACGTCACAAAACGAGTCACGAAAGATCGCATGTTGTATGTTTCTATTTAAATGAAATGTCCAGAATAGGCAAATGTACAGAAAGTACATCAGTGGTTGCTTAGAGCTGGGAGGGGGAAGAGAGGGGATAGGAAGTGTCTATGAATAGGTATGGGGTTTCTTTTTGGGGTGATAAAAATAGTAAGATCATGGTGATAGCTGCATGCATAACTGTGAATAGAGGAAAAACCATTGAACGGTACACTTTAAATGGTTGAAATTGTATATGAATTACATCTAAATAAAATTGTTAAAGTAAAAAAAATGAGGTACCAAAATTACTTTAGGTTGTAAGCGATACCTGTGGCTTTCTCCTTATAAGAGTTGGGTAATTATTTAGCACAGCAGTGTTTATATTATTAAATCATGAAGTAAGAAGACTACCTATACTTAGCTTAACAAGTACATGCTTGATTCTCAGAAAGCAAATAATTACATTAAAAATTATGCTAATCTCAGGTTCATTAGAAGAAATGAGATAATTTTAGTACTCTCACTATTTTATATATATGTGATCATAAAGTTATCTGAAAACAGTGTAAACCAGTGGTCTTCTCTTCTTCCACCCATGCAAATCCACTGGAGATCCTGGATGAATGTCTAGCATTTTCAGAGCCTTCATACATTTTTTAGCACTGAAAATAACTTTTCCATTTGTGACTATAGTCATGAAACAAGATCTGGAACATGTCTCACTGACAAAGGTCTAAAAGAAGGCAAGCTGCCCAAAAACCAAGGAGGCAGCAGGCCTAAAAGCAATTGAATACACTGTCTTTTTTTTTCCTGTATTTAGTAACAGTAACTGAACATAGGTACCAGAACACATAGATGCATACATACCCAAAACTGTCAGAAGGCTCTTGGGTAGGAAAGGAGTAGCACTGATAAAATATATCTTTGATCACTGCAAAAGGACTACAATTTTTACAGGTAAAACACTGAAGAAACCAATTTGCAGGCTTATTAATATACACAGAATTCTAACTAGCTCTTGTAAGTACTACATCTAATATTAATACTGGTGTCAAACCATACAGTTTTATTGAAGTGTAATCAATATAAAATAATCTGCAAGAAGTACGGTAAGTGTACCATGACACAGGTATACACCTCTGAATCCATTACCATAATCAAGAGGACAAACATTTCCATCCCCACTAAGGTTTTCTCTTATTTCTTTGTCATCTATCCCTCCCTTGACCCCTGTCCCAGGCAATCACTGATCTGATTTCTGTTGTGATAGATTAGTTTGCTTTACATAAATGGAACCATACTGTATACATTTTGTCAAACTTCTCTCATTCAGCATAAGGATTTTAATGTCTATCCATTTTGCACATATCAATAATTTATTCCTTTTTACTGATGAATAGTGTTCAATAGTGTGGATTTACTACCATTTAAATACTACTACCACTGTAGATCTTCCAATTTTGTTTCTCTTTCAAAAATTTTGTGGCTACCCTAGGCCCTTTGTATTTCCATACAAATTTCAGAATCTACTTGTAAATTTCCACAGATAATCCTGCTGGATTTTTTTCATTGAGATTACATTGAATCCATAGATCAATTTGGAGAGGAATGACATCTTAACAATATGAGTTTTCTGGGGCGACTGGCTGGCTCAGTCAGTGGAGCATCTGATTCTAGATCTCGGGATTGAGGGTTGGAATCCCACAATGAGTGTAGAGATTACTTTTAAATCTTTTTAAAAAACAATGCTGAGTTTTCTGACCCAAGAATAAGGCATGTGTTTCCATTTACTTAGGTCTTTAATTTTTCTCAGCAATGTTTTACAGCTTTTAGTGTACAGGTCTTATGCTTCCTTTGTTAAGTTTATTCCTAAGCATTTCATTGTGTTTTTTGTTTCAACATTTATTTATTTATTTATTTATTTATTTATTTATTTATTTATTTATATGGGGAAGAACACAAGCAGGGGAGGGGAAGAGAGAGAGGGACAGAGGATCCCAAGCAGGCTCTGCGCTGACAGGCTGACAGCAGCGAGCTCAATGTGAGTCTTGAACTCTCAAACCTCAAGGTCATGACCTGAGCCGAAGTCCAACACTCAACTGACTGAGCCACCCAGGTGCCCCCTCAAACTTTTATTTAAGTTCTAGTTAGTTAACATATACTGTAATATAGGTTTCAGGAGTAGAATTCAGTGATTCATCACTTACGTATAACACCCAGTGCTCATCGTAAAAAGTACCCTCCTTAATACCCATCACCCATTTAGCCCATCCCCTATCCACCTCCCTACATCAAACTTCAGTTTGTTATCTATAGTTAAGAGTCTCTTATGGTTTGCTTCCCTCTCCTTTAACCCACTTGTCCATCTGTTTTGTTCCTTCAATTCTACATATTCTACATATGAGTGAAATTATATGGTATTTGTTTCTCTGACTTTTTTCACTTAGCATAATACATTCTAACTCCATCCACATCATTGCAAATGGCAAGATTTAATTCTTTTTGATGGCTGAGTAATATTCCATTGTATATATGTACCATGTCTTCTTTATCCATTCATCAGTCAGTGGACATTTGGGCTCTTTCCATAGTTTGGCTATTGTTGATAATGCTGCTATAAACATCGGGGTGCATGTGCCCCCTTTGAATCAGTCTTTTTGTATCTTTTGGGTAAATACCTAATAGTACAATTGCTGGATGCTAAGGTAGTTCTACTTTTTTTTTTTTTTTTTTTTTTTGAGAGAGAGAGAAACAGAGCATTCAAGCATAAACAAGGGAAGGACAGAGGGAGAGAGGGGGAGAGAATCCCAAACTGGCTCCATGCTCAGCACAGAGCCCAACAGTCTGAAGGGGAATCATGACCTGGGCTGAAATCAAGAGTCAGACACTCAACCAACTGAGCCACCCAGCTGCTACAGATTATTTGCTTTTTGGATGGTGAGTCTGAGAAATTTTTTATAGATTTTGGATACTGTTTATCAAATATGTCATTTACAAATATCTTCCATTCCTTAAGCTGCCTTTTAATCTTGTTGATTGTTTCCTTCACTGTGCAGAAGCTTTTTATCTTGATGAAGTCCCAATAGTTCATTTTTGCTTTTGTTTCCCTTGCCTCCAGAGGCCTGTCTAGTAACAAGTTGCTATGGCCGAGGTCATAGAAGTTGCTATGGCTGAGGCGGAGGCCGAGGTTGCTGCCTATGTTCTCCTCTAGGATTTTGATGGTTTCCTGTCTCACATTTAGGTCTTTCATCCATTTTGAATTTATTTTTGCGTACAGTGTAACAAAGTGGTTCAGTTTCCTTCTTCTGCGTGTCACTGTCCAGTTTTGTCAACACCATTTGTTGAAGAGACTGTCTTTTTTCCATTGGATATTCTTTCCTGCTTTGTCAAAGATTAGCTGACCATATCATTGTGGGTAAGCATTTCATATTTTAATGTTTTTAATGAATGGTATTTAAAATTTTTTTCAATTTCTGATTGTTGCTAGTATATAGAAGTACAATTGATATTTATGTATTGACCTGTATTCTGCAATCTTGCCAAATTCACTTATTAGTACTAGTAGATTTCTTATTGATTCCTTCAGAAAAAGTTTTACTTTTTCTCTTCCAATTTATAAACTTTTGTTTCTTTACTTGCCTTATTGCAGTAGCTCTGACTTCTAGTAAAATGTTCAACTGAAGTGGTAAGGACAACTTTGTCTTGTTTCCAATCTAATGGGGAAAAAGCACTTAGTCTTTCATTTTTAAGTATGATATTAGCTATAGGTTTTCAGGACATGCCCTTTATTAATTAAATGAATTTCCCTTCTATTCCTGGTTTGCTGAGAGTGTTAGCATAAGTGGATACTAATTTTGTCAAATTATTTTTATTGAGATGATCAAATGTTTCTCTTTTTAAGTCTGCAAAAGTTGTGAACTACATTGTTTGACTTTTCAAATGGTAAACCAACTTTGCAGCCCTGAGATAAACCCTCCTTGGTTATGAAATATTATTGTTTTTATAAATTATTGGGTTTGATTTGCTAAAATTTTAAATCCATGTTCGTAAGGAATATTGATATATAGACAATAGTTGTTGTTGTTCTTGTTGTTACCTTGAAATGTCTTTGGTTTTGGTGTTAGGCTAATGCTTGCCTCTGACAATTTCTGCCTTTACATTGTGTGTTTAGACCACTTATATTTACTGTAATTGTTGATATAATTGAGTTAATATTTATCATTTTTCTTTTTGTTTTCTATTTGTCTCATCTGTTGTTTGCTTTTTATTCTGGTCCTATCTTCTTTTGTATTAATCAGAACACTTTTGATGATTTTATTTTGTCTTCTTTATCTGCTTATTAGCAATACATGTTGTTTTTTTAAATGACTGCATTAGAGGGGTGCCTGGGTGGCTCATTTGGTTAAGTGTCCCACTCACGATTTCTACTATGATCTTGCAGTTGGTGAGTTCAAGCCCCACATTGGGCTCTGCACTGACGTGCGAAGTCTGCTTGGGATTCTCTCTCTCACCCCTCTCTTTCTGCCCCTACCCAACTCATGCTCTCTCTCTCAAAATAAATAAATAAACTTTAAAAAAAAATGGCTGCATTAGAGTTCATAGTATACATCTTTAACTCATCACAGTCTACCTTACATGATATTATACTAATTCACATATAGTATAAAGACCTTACCACCATATACTTCCTTTTGTCCCCACCCAGTCCTTATGCTATTGTTGTCATATGTATTTACTTTCACGTGTATTATAGACCCCACAATACATGGCTATTATTTTTTGCTTTAAATGGATCATTATTTTATTTATTTTTTTTTTGTTTTTTTGTTTTTTTGTTTTTTTTTATGAAATTTATTGACAAATTGGTTTCCATACAACACCCAGTGCTCATCCCAAAAGGTGCCCTCCTCAATACCCATCACCCACCCTCCCCTCCCTCCCACCCCCCATCAACCCTCAGTTTGTTCTCAGTTTTTAACAGTCTCTTATGCTTTGGCTCTCTCCCACTCTAACCTCTTTTTTTTTTTTTCCTTCCCCTCCCCCATGGGTTCCTGTTAAGTTTCTCAGGATCCACATAAGAGTGAAACCATATGGTATCTGTCTTTCTCTGTATGGCTTATTTCACTTAGCATCACACTCTCCAGTTCCATCCACGTTGCTACAAAAGGCCATATTTCATTTTTTCTCATTGCCACGTAATATTCCATTGTGTATATAAACCACAATTTCTTTATCCATTCATCAGTTGATGGACATTTAGGCTCTTTCCATAATTTGGCTATTGTTGAGAGTGCTGCTATGAACATTGGGGTACAAGTGGCCCTATGCATCAGTACTCCTGTATCCCTTGGATAAATTCCTAGCAGTGCTATTGCTGGGTCATAGGGTAGGTCTATTTTTAATTTTCTGAGGAACCTCCACACTGCTTTCCAGAGCGGCTGCACCCATTTGCATTCCCACCAACAGTGCAAGAGGGTTCCCGTTTCTCCACATCCTCGCCAGCATCTAGTCTCCTGATTTGTTCATTTTGGCCACTCTGACTGGCGTGAGGTGATACCTGAGTGTGGTTTTGATCTGTATTTCCCTGATAAGGAGCGACGCTGAACATCTTTTCATGTGCCTGTTGGCCATCCAGATGTCTTCTTTAGAGAAGTGTCTATTCATGTTTTCTGCCCATTTCTTCACTGGGTTATTTGTTTTTCGGGTGTGGAGTTTGCTGAGCTCTTTATAGATTTTGGATACTAGCCCTTTGTCCGATATGTCATTTGCGAATATCTTTTCCCATTCCGTTGGTTGCCTTTTAGTTTTGTTGGTTGTTTCCTTTGCTGTGCAGAAGCTTTTTATCTTCATAAAGTCCCAGTAATTCACTTTTGCTTTTAATTCCCTTGCCTTTGGGGATGTGTCGAGTAAGAGATTGCTAACGGCTGAGGTCAGAGAGGTCTTTTCCTGCTTTCTCCTCTAAGGTTTTGATGGTTTCCTGTCTCACATTTAGGTCCTTTATCCATTTTGAGTTTATTTTTGTGAATGGTGTGAGAAAGTGGTCTAGTTTCAACCTTCTGCATGTTGCTGTCCAGTTCTCCCAGCACCATTTGTTAAAGAGGCTGTCTTTTTTCCATTGGATGTTCTTTCCTGCTTTGTCAAAAGCCCACAGCTAACATCATCCTCAACGGGGAAAAACTGAGAGCTTTTTCCCTGAGATCAGGAACACGACAGGGATGCCCACTCTCACTGCTGCTGTTTAACATAGTGCTGGAAGTTCTAGCATCAGCAATCAGACAACAAAAGGAAATCAAAGGCATCAAAATTGGCAAATATGAAGTCAAGCTTTCGCTTTTTGCAGATGACATGATATTACACATGGAAAATCCGATAGACTCCACCAAAAGTCTGCTAGAACTGATACATGAATTCAGCAAAGTTGCAGGATACAAAATCAATGTACAGAAATCAGTTGCATTCTTATACACTAACAATGAAGCAACAGAAAGACAAATAAAGAAACTGATCCCATTCACAATTGCACCAAGAAGCATAAAATACCTAGGAATAAATCTAACCAAAGATGTAAAGGATCTGTATGCTGAAAACTATAGAAAGCTTCTGAAGGAAATTGAAGAAGATTTAAAGAAATGGAAAGACATTCCCTGCTCATGGATTGGAAAAATAAATATTGTCAAAATGTCAATACTACCCAAAGCTATCTACACATTCAATGCAATCCCAATCAAAATTGCACCAGCATTCTTCTCGAAACTAGAACAAGCAATCCTAAAATTCATATGGAACCACAAAAGGCCCCGAATAGTCAAAGGAATTTTGAAGAAGAAGACCAAAGCAGGAGGCATCACAATCCCAGACTTTAGCCTCTACTACAAAGCTGTCATCATCAAGACAGCATGGTATTGGCACCAAAACAGACACATAGACCAATGGAATTGAATAGAAACCCCAGAACTAGACCCACAAACGTATGGCCAACTCATCTTTGACAAAGCAGGATCATTATTTTAAAGATAACTTTAAAGTAAGGGAAAAGTCTTTTATATTTATCCCCACATTTGCCATTTCTAGTGCTCCTCATTTCTTTGTATAGATTCATATTTACAGTCGGTTATCATTTACCTTGTGCCTGAAGAGCTTCCTTTTTCCGTTTTTCAGCTGGTGTACTGGTGATGAATTCTCTCAGCTTTTCTGTGTCTAAAAATGTCTTTATTTTGACTTCATTTTTAAAAGATTTTTGCTGGGTCTAGGATTCTACATTAATGGTTTTATCTTTCAGTAGTTTAAGGATATTCTATGTGCACTCTGGCACCGCTCCTGTCATCCTTACTTTTGTTTCTCTGTATTTGTATCTTGTTTCTCTGGCTCCTTTTAATATTTTCCTTTTTTTAATGTTTTTATTTATTTTTGAGGGAGAGAGTATGAGTAGGTGAGGGACAGAGAGAGAGGGAGACAGAGGATCTAAAGCAGGCTCTGGGCAAAAAGCAACAATCCCATGCTGGGCTCGAACTGACCAACCATGAGATCATGACCTGAGCCGAAGTTGGACACTCAACTGACTGAGCCACCCAGGTGCCCCTGCTTGTATTATTTCCTTTTTGTTACTGGTCCTCAAGAATTGCATTTTGATTTGAATTGCTGTGTTTTATTTCATTTTTCTCTTGCTTGGGATTTTTTTAGTTTCTTGGATCTGTGAGTTTATACTTCTCATCATATATAGAAAAATTTGGGTTATGATTTCTTCATATATGCATTCCATTCATCAATCTTTCTCCTCCCCTTTGAGACTCTAAGGACACATACGTTAGGCTGCATGGTGTCCTGCATTTCAGTGATGCTTTGTTCTTTTTTACCCCAGTCTTCTATCTTTCTGTGTTTCATTTTGAATAATTTCTATTGTTGTGTCTCCAAGTTTACTAATCTTTTTTTTTTTTTTAAGTAATCTCCAACACCCAACGTGGGGCTCAAACTCACGACCCTGAGATCAAGAGTGGCATACTGTACTGACTGAGCCAGCTGAGCACCCTAAACTTACTAACGTTTTATTCAGCAGTGTCCAATCTGCTGTTAATCTCATTCAGAGTATCGTTCATTTTAAGCATTGCTTCTTTTTTCATCTCCAGAAGTTTGATTTGGGTCCTTTTAAGATCTTACATACCTCTTATCATGCTCACACTTTCCTCTAACTTTTTGAAGATATGGAGTTGTATTATAATAGCTGTTTTAATGTTCCTAATTAATTTAACTAATTCTGTCACCTGTGTCATTTCTGGGGCTGTTTCTATTAATTTTTTTTTCATTATAGGCTGTATTTGCCTGCTTGCTGGAATGCCTTCTAATTTTTTATTGCATGCCATTGTGCTGTGGTTTTCTTGTATAAACATTTTTGGGCTTTGTTCTGGGATACATTTATGTTACTTGGAAACAGATTGAGCCTTTCAAGTCTCACGTTTAAGCTTTGTTGGGCAGGTCCAGAAGAGCCCTTCATTTACGGCTTATTGGCCCAACTGCTAAGGTGATAACCTTCTGAAGACTCTACTCGATGCCCTACATATGAGGTCTTTCCACTCTATCTGGTTGGAACACAAATTATTCCTGACCCAGTGTGACTCCCAAGTTTTGTTGTGCTTCTTCTTTTCCAGTGATTTTTTTCCTCTGGCCCTGGTAGTTTTCTCACATGCCTGTACCGAGCAGTACTCAGCTGAAGACTCAAGAGGTACTCTCCCAAGCTCTTCTTTTGTGCAGCTCTCTCCTCTGGTTTTCAACCTGAAATTCTGATGTTTTCACCTCCCAGATCTTCCAACTCTGTTTCCTCTGCTCAGAGAGGTGACCGAGCTTTGCTTGGGTTCCTCCTCCCTATGCTGCAGCCTGAAAAGATCTCCCGCAGCCAGAGCAATTACAGGAATCACCTTGTTTATTTCCTTCTCTGAAAAATCTCTGTCCTGCACTGCCTGCTCTTTGATCCCTGAAAACTATGACTTCATACATTTTGTCCAGTTTCTAAATTATTTTAGGTGAGAGACTAATTCTGGTCTCTGGTGATAGCAGATATCATACCATATATTTTTTTTATTTCCTAATTTAAGTTTTTTGAATCGTTTCTCAAGATGGAGGAAGCTAATAAAGTGGGAAAGGCAAAAAAGCCTGAAATGAACAATTAAGAAACGCGAGAAACAATCACGATACTTTGACAAAATGTAGTACTAGCTAATAACTAAATACCCAAAGCCTTTTAGAAAACATGTCAAAAACCCTTTTAATTATTACCATATCTCAACTTTACAGCTTCAAGTATTAAACAGACTCTAGCACTGGCAGCTTTTTGAAAACCCACCCTTCACTGCAATTTTACCTGTAAGTAAAATTGGAAAATTTTTCTTTAAATTATGAAAGATATTGAGCATAAAACTTAATTTTCAAGTGACCAGATTTTACTCTAATGAAGCCAAAGATGAGTATGGTCGTTTTTCCAGCACAAGTTGTAGAATGATAGAAGAAATTACTTTAAAAAGAAATTTTTCAGGGGTGCCTGGGTGGCTCAGTCAGTTAAGGGTCCAACTTTGGCTCTGGTCATGATCTCGTGGTTCGTGAATTCGAGCCTAGCATCAGGCTGTGTGATGATGACAACTTGGAAACTGGAGCTGGTTTCAGATTCTGTGTCTCCCTCTCTTTCTCTGCCCCTCCCCCGCTCATGTGCGCGGGCTTTCTCTCTTTCTCAAAAATAAATAAACATTAAAAAATTTGTAATAAATAAAAAAGAAAAGAAAAATTTCAGGGGTTCCTGGGTGGCTCAGTTGGTTGAGTGTCTGACTTTGACTCAGGTCATGATCTCATGGTTTGTGAGTTTGAGCCCTGCGTCAGGGTCTATGCTGGCAGCTTGGAGCCTGGAGCCTGCTTCAGATTCTGTGTCTCCCTCTTTTTCTGCCCCTGCCCTGTTCTCACACACACACTCTCTCTCTCTGTCTCAAAAATAAACATTTTAAAAAATAAAAGAAAGCTTTCAAAGTGAAATAATAAATATATTTTCCCCTGTGAGGGGGAAAATCACCTCAGATGAGTTATCTCACTTTTTCCAAACAAAGAAATAATCGGGCTGACCAAAGGCATGGAAAGTTTCAAACACACATAAAGGGTGGTACAACTGAAAAGAGCTTGTAATACAGCAAGCTGGCCACTAGGCTTAATCACCTAAAAGCTGTATTGTCAGCATTCCTGTCGAATGGATGAATGAGCCCAGAAAGATACTTCTGATAAAAAAAAAGGAAGGCATAGTAGAAATATTACTATGTAAGAGTGCCAATAGGCAAGAGAGGTGGTAATTATCCTTCACTAATCACCTAAAAATACAGCATCTTCTCCTTTTTGAGGGTCCCAATGATCCCCACCTGCTGACTTTCACATCTTTCTGTTATTCCCTCCCATTGTGTGTTGGCTGGACACAGTGACTTGCTTCTCATGAATAGAATATGGCAAAAGTGATGGAAAGGTGTGTCTGAGATTAGTTTACAAAAGACTATGACTTCCATCTTCCTCTCTCTCTCTCTTGCTCTCTCACTTGCTCATTGTGATGGAGGAGACTGCCATGTTGTGAACCGCTCAGTGGTTAGGTCTGTGGCAAAAAACAGAGGGCAGCTTCCAGTCAACAGTCAGAGAGGAACTGAGGCCCTTAGTGCAACATACTGAGAGGAACTAAATCCTACCAATGTCCTCCGAGTAAGATAGAAGTGGATCCACCTCTAGTCAAGCATTAAGAACACTAAAAACACTGCAGCCACGCTAACACCTTGACTGCAGCCTTGTGAGAGACCCAGAGTCAGAAGACCCAACTAAGCTACCTTCCTTACCCATAGACGCTATAAGAGAGTAAATGTCTATTGCTTTTATTCATGAAGTGGTAACTTGTACAGCAATAGAAAACTAATACAGATTCCATATGATAAATCGTAACTTATCCCTAACTCAAATTTCACTTAAGAAGAAGTGAATATGCATCTGAGAAGATTTATTCTTTACCCAGTCAAGGTAGTTATTGTCCAGAAAAAGCTTAGATACATGCCAAGTGATCGTATCATGATCTCACTTCTGAGTTTAGAAATTAATCTGAAAGAATTGTAGTTTCCAGTCATATTTTTCCATTAAGAAACTATGAGGTTCTATTTTTATGAGCCATAAGTACAATTTTCCACTATTCTGAAAAATAATATACTCCTAGCTCTGTAGTAACTATGGTTGATTCCGGAAATAAGTATTCTGTAGTGGAAATTATCAGAACTGTGTATTTGAATAGACCTAGCTATTTAAATAAACAGCCACCATTTTGTGAAAATTCAAAAGGAGAACAAATGATGTGACAATTCTCATAAATAGTTCATTTAAGATATTATTCTCCGGGCACCTGGGTGGCTCGGTCAGTTAAGCATCCAGCTCTTGATTTCAGCTCAGGTCGTGATCTCACAGTTTGTGAGACTAAGCCCCAAGTGGACTCCTTGCTGACAACAAGGAGCCTGCTTGGGTTTCTCTCTCTCCCTCTCTCAGTCTGCCCCTACCCCCCTGCACACAGATGCTCTCTCTCTCTCAAAATAAGTAAATAAACTTTTAAAAGAGTTATTCTCAAACTAGTGGATATATTGATGTTTCTATAGTTCTTTAAAATCTACTTCTAGGTTTTATATGCTCTTTGGTGTATATGATACATTTTATAATAAAAACCAAGTTAAAAAAATCAAACAAGCCTTCTGCCTTCTTCTGATATTTAAGACTTTATTTAAAAGTCAAGCTGTAAAGGGTGCATATGGTAGTCATCTGAAAAAAGATGTGCCTTCTAAGCTTCTATTAAGTTTAACATACTTTAGTTCTCCTAAAATTTTTTAAGTTACCTGTTTACCAAAGATCCAATCACTCAGGTCCTCCAAAATTAATCCTTTTGTTTTGCTTTGTTTATTTTTGACGGGGGTGGGGGAGGGGCAGGGAGAGAGAGAGAATCTTAAGCAGGCTCCATGCCCAGCATGGTGCCCAGTGCGGGGTTTGAATCCTACAACCCTGGGATCGTGATCTGAGTGGAAATCAAGAGTCAGATACTCAACAGAATGAGCCACCCAGGTGCTTTTTAGTCCTTTTGTTTTAAAAAAAAATTTTTTTTTCAACGTTTATTTATTTTGGGGACAGAGAGAGACAGAGCATGAACGGGGGAGGGGCAGAAAGAGAGGGAGACACAGAATCGGAAACAGGCTCCAGGCTCTGAGCCATCAGCCCAGAGCCCGACGCGGGGCTCGAACTCCTGGACCGCGAGATCGTGACCTGGCTGAAGTCGGACGCTTAACCGACTGCGCCACCCAGGCGCCCCATTAGTCCTTTTGTTTTAAAAGATAAAGGTGAAAAAGCAAAAAATAAAGAGAAGCCACACAATAAGAAAAAAGGTAAATTGCTTCTGCAGTTACCTCCTTTTTTCATCTGCCACAGGTTTAAACATTTGTCTACATGGATGGATCTCTTCCTTTTCTCAAATATTCAGTCAGAATACCTGAATCTCAGAATTCAGATCAGATCAGTCTGAATCTCAGAATTCAGTCAGAAGGGCTACTTCTGACACTGATATTATGAACCCCACTATGCGTTTATTACTCATTCTGAGTATTACTATTAATATCATCATTCATTGAAGCAGTAATGCATGCTACCACTTTAAAGTTTGGAATTAGATTAAATTTGCAACTCTTTTGGCACATCTGGATTGTTTTACAACTGGATGCCTTTGGGACTTTTGTTTATAGTATTTTATAAATGCAATGCTGTTTTGGTTTTTATTTTTTTACTCTTTTTGAATTACGGCTTTAGTTTTCATTCATTCAGAAAATATTTATAGACCTTTTACTACATATCTGGAACTATTTAAGATAGGTATGCAGCAGTGAACAAGATATGCAAGGTCACAGTCTTTTGGGGGTGTATATCTTTTTTTTTTAAGTTTATTTTTGAGAGAGGGAGCGTGAGCAGAGGAAAGGTGGGGGGGAGGGGACAGAGGATCCAAAGCAGGCTTTGTGCTGACAGCAACAAGCCTTTGCAGGCTCAAACCCAAAAACCGTGAGATCATGACCTGAGCTGAAGTCAGACGCTCAACCGACTGAGCCACACAGGCGCCCCGTGGGGTGTATATCTTAACTGGGAGAGGAGTGGAGGTGGAGGGTGCTAGGCAAGTAAAATAAATTACCAACTGAAGTTTTGCACTACATAATATTTTTCTCTTTTTAATATTTTACTTACTGTCATTTATTTTCATTTTAGAGAGAAAAAGAGCATACAAGTGGAGGAGAGGGGCAGAGGGAGAAAGAGAGAATCTTAAGCAGGCTCCACACTTAGTGCAGAGCCCAATGAGGGGTTCGATTCCTCGACCCTGGGATGATGACCTGAGCTGAAATCAAGAGTCTGACACTTAACTGACTGAGCCACCACCACTATATATATATATACACACTATATAGCATAGTTTAGTATAGTATAGTATAGTATAGTATAGTATAGTATAGTGTATAGTATATACTATATAGGTATACTATTTACTATACAGTATACCTGTATATTACTATTTAGTATACAGTATACCTGTATATTTACTATACAGTAGTATAGTAAATTTACTACATAGTATTTACTATACAGTATACCTGTATATTACTATATATATGTGTGTGTGTATACATATATATACACATAAATGTGTGTGTGTGTGTATATATATATACACACACACACACATATATATGTAGGTCATGAATACATATATATATATATGTATATATATACATATATACTGATACAGATTTGTAAAAGTGACAATAATACACTCATGCTCCCTTCTCTAAGTGTGTCTTAACAGATTAAACCACACACTTATGACATCTATACATTATATAATCAACATCTTAAATAACAGCTTTGAAATCTCTCAATGATAGGTTGCACTGCATGAAAAATCAAGATATAGGCACTTAATGCCATACTCATTAAAACAGCGAGGGATTAACTCTCATCATGTATATACTCAAATCAAAGTTAATGCCACGGTTTTCATTTTATTTCTTTTAATAAAAATTATATAGTTTGCCATTAAATATCTTTGAGTAGACCTGATCTTTCAGGTCATGAATATTTTTTAAAAAAAATTTTTAACATTTATTCATTTTTTGAGAGACAGAGACAGTGCAAGCAGGGGAGGGCAGAGAGAGGGAGACACAGAATCTGAAGCAGGCTCCAGGCTCTGAGCTGTCTGCACAGAACCCGATGCAGGACTCAAACTCATGAACCGTGAGATCATGACCTGAGCTGAAGCCGGATGCTTAACCTACTGAGCCGCCCAGGTGCCCCTCAGGTCATGAATATTTAATGAAAATAACAAAATTAGTTATCATCTTTGAAGGGGAGAAAATTCAGGTAAGAAAAGACCTATTCTGTCCACCTACAGTAGACTGCTTAATACTGCAAGGAAGGCATTTAGCAAGAGCACACTGGAGATAAGAAGTGCCCAGGGCTTTCTCCTCTTTGATCTACATATTGTGCTTCATGTGCCAAGGGTGTGACACCATCTTAAACACAATCTTACCTTTCCCCCCTCAGACACCAAATTGACAGGGTAGAATAGATGGAGCACTATATCTCTTTTCTGCTATGGCATACCAGGGAGAAAAATCTCTATTATGTAATTTTCTGTATCTTCAAAACAAATCAAGCTTCAAACAGGAAATATTGTCACCCCTAGAAAAGTTCTACCCATCAGAATATGAGATCCTCATATGTTGCTGATAGTAGTGTCATAAAAGCCTTAAAATGTTTAAAGACCTTGACTAAGCACTTCCATCTCTGGGAACTTAAGAAAATAACCAGATATTTATAGAATTACTTACATATGATAGTTCATCACAGTATTGTTTATAATGGTTAAACATTGGAAACAAACTAAATGTCTAATAGAGATTAAGGACAGAGCAACCATATTCTGAAATGATAATCAGAAGTAGAAGAATATGTCCGAATGTGAATAAATATTCACAATGTATTGTTAGGTTAAAAAATGAGGTTACAATATATAGAAAAGTGTTTAATTGAAAATCAAATGTCAGTAAATGTCACAGATTTCACAGTAGACAGCAGTAAGCCAGTCACTCGTTTCAGACATCACTCTAAATCAGAATACTTATGTAAGGAACAATCCAAAGTTAAGCTCTTAGATAATGTGTATGCTATTATGCTTCAGAAGATTCAGGGGATATATTTTTGGACAGTTATCAGTAATTTCAATATGTGCCTTTTTTACATTGACCCTATTTGAGATTTGTGACTAGCAAATATTAATGTATTTCTGCTCTTAAATCACGAAATTCGTTTATTCCTTGTGGATATGTGAAATCACGTGGTTGCTTGTTTCTGCTTGAACAATATGAAATGCCTTTCTTCATTAGGTGGGATTCATGCATATCTAATTTTCCATGGAAGATTAATGACAGCATAATATACAATATATGAGTAAAACCTAAATGGAGATGCTGTTCACGGTTGACTTGTAACATTGATATCATTACCTTGAAATTGGTGTTTAGGGCCTCATTCTTCTGCATTTTGTATGACTAAGGAATATTTTGAATTTTATAAATAAGATGTTATACCAATTGGTTTTTAAAGAAAAAATGGTGCCAATCTATTAAAATACTGATGCATCTTTAAAATAGTAATAGATAGAAGTAGAGAATATTAGTTGATGTGGTTGAAATGAAGAAACCTTCACAGATATCAGTAGAAGATAGCTAGCTAACTCTTTCCTAAAAAGGCATACAATTGTACATCAACATTTCTTAATAATTACCTCAGGCCTGAAAATTATTGAAATCCTTACTCCTAGGTCATTATATTAGAACAAGAATGCTTTTTGAATGCTTATAATCTATATTTTGAACAAGGATTATACAGTGGATTTGAAATTTAAAAAAAAGAGGTCACAGACTATTATATAGAATATGATCCCAATTACACATGTGTATAAATGTACATATAAATAAAAATGTTTAAAGTTATATGCCCAGATGTAAACAGTGATTATCTCAATATGTGTGTATATGTGTATAAATGTACATATAAATAAAAATGTTTAAAGTTATATGCCCAGATGTAAACAGTGATTATCTCGAAGGTGGCTTTTTTCTTTCTTTCTTTCTTTCTTTCTTTCTGCTTTTCTGTATATTTGTGTATATGTGTATAAATGTACATATAAATAAAAATGTTTAAAGTTATATGCCCAGATGTAAACAGTGATTATCTCAAAGGTGGCTTTTTTCTTTCTTTCTTTCTTTCTTTCTTTCTTTCTTTCTTTCTTTCTCCTTTTCTGTATATTTCAAACTTTTTTTTTAATGTTTATTTTATTTTTGAGAGAGAGAAAGACAAAGCGTGAGCAGGTGAGGGGCAGAGAGAGAGAGAGACACAGAATCTGAAACAGGCTCCAGGCTCTGAGCTGTCAGCACAGAGCCGGATGCAGGGCTTGAACCCACGGACCACGAGATCATGACCTGAGCCAAAGTCAGATGCCTAACTGACTGAGCCACTAGGTGCCCCTGCATATTTCAAACTTTTAAGAATGAAGAGCTGGTAGGGGCGCCTGGGTGGTTCAGTAGGTTGAGTGTCTGACTTGGGCTCAGGTCATGATCTCACAGTTCATGGGTTTGAGCCCCATGTTGGGCTCTGGGCTGACAGCTCAGAGCCCAGAGCCTACTTAGGATTCTGTGTCTCCCTCTCTCTCTGCCCCTCCCCTACTCATGCTCTGTCTCTCTCAGCCTCTCAAAAATAAAGAAAATAAATATAAAGAAACGTAATAAAAAAAATTTGCTTAAAGAATGAAAAGCTGGTATTCCTTTTGTTGTCAAAGAAAATTACAGCAATTTTTAACAAAGTTCTACTTTTCTGAAGTTCCATTATTCTCATTTGGCATCACTCTTCCCATCCTCACTTTCTGAATGTCTATATATTGTCTATATCTTTGTAGTATCAATTGTCAATGTCTGATATTTATCAGAGATTCGCCGTTATAGGATTACGAGCTTCCAATTTTTCTCAAGGTACCTCTCCATTTAACAAGTATTTGCTAAATTAAACTAAATACATTTATCTTTCTGTTAGCCTAGCCTCTGTGACAGAGCTGCAAGATAGAACTGTGTGTAAGGGGGGCTTCAGGAGTAGGAGGGATAAATTAATATTATGCCAAATATTAATGCCAAATACTTAATAATTTCTTTGCAAAGCAATATTACAAAAATGCAATGCTGTATGCCAAGGTGAAATAGAAAATGTTCCAGAAAGGAGTGGGAACATTGGGAAGCCAACTAAACAGAAAAGTGTTGGGGCCCCTCCCCCAGAAAAAATCTTAAGGGTCTGGGAACTCTTTCTTTTTTTGCTTCTTCCTTCCTTTTTTTTTTTTTAAGCAGTTATTATTTTTAGTTACTTATTTCCTTTTGGGCAACTCTATAGTGAGAAAAGTTTTTTCTTTCCCCCTAGCTCAAAGTTTAAGTATCAAACATGTGAATGAGCCAGTGCCTTCTCTCAGGGAGAGTGCAGCTCCAGGGAATGAAGACCAAGGATCTCTAGCTATCATTCTTGGGGGTGGTCCTAGAGAGTTAGAGACTCTGTGCCTATTGAGAGAGACCGGAAGCCAAACCAGTGTGTGGGTCCAAAAGAGACCCAAAGACTAAGAATGGTCCTTGGTCACCTGTGGTGCTAGGAGTGAGATCACAGAGAAACAGCATGCAGCATCATTGACTGGCCAATTATTGGATTTAGGGATTAGCAGCAAAAACAAAACAGAACACATTGGGGACAACAGCATATGCACCTGAGGTGGTGACAGAGCTGGGATCTCTATTCTCGGGAAATTAGTTATTAAAATGGCCCTCAGTTAAGCATCCGACTTCAGCTCAGGTCATGATCTTGTGGTTCATGGGTTCCAGCCCTTCATTGGGCTTTGTGCTAACAGCTCAGACACTGGATCCTGCTGTGGATTCTGTATCTCCCTCTCTCTCTGCTCCTCTCCCCACTCATGCTCGCGCTCTCTCTCTCTGTCTCAAAAATAAACATTTTTTAAAAATAATAAAAATAAATAAATAAAATGCCCCTTTACTGGGCACCTGGCTGGCTCAGTCAGTGGAACATGTGACTCTTGATCTCAGGGTTATGAGTTCAAGCCCCACATTGGGTGTAGTGATTACTTAAAAATAAAATCTTTAAAATAAAATAAAATGCCCCTCTGCAGAAGAAATTACCAAAAAAAACCCAAACCCCCCCCCCAAAAAAAAAACAAAAAAAGACACAATACAGGTTTAGGGGAGGACAAGAGTAGGGGGAGTTACATGTGTACATAACACAGGACTGTGTTATCATCCACAACCCCACCACAGAGAGTTGGGGTACAGCCACCAGTGGCAGACAACTTTCATCAAAAAGTAGACAGCTGTAACTTTAAGTCTCCAATGTGCTAGCCAGGGTAAGAGTCGCTACTTCCATTAAGGGAACATAAAACTGAAAGCTGCAAATGACACTTTTTCTATTCTGTGCTTTGCTTACCAGCAAGTCACGTGTTTATCAGACTTCTCTTCATTTAAAACTGGGTAATACTTCTTTCTCACCTTGCAGGTGCCTCCTGAAATACAGTCAACACAATGCTGTGCTTTGGCTACTTGTGTTTTTTAAGAATAAACCAAAATCAGCATTTTTAATCAACCACATTGGACCAGATTGGGAGAGAAAGACTAATGTGTTCCAATTGCCTCGTTCCTCTTTATGACCAAGCAGGAAGTTTCAGATCAAACCTCCACCTCTCAGGAAGTTTACGTCAAAATGAGTATTGACATCCTGTTTAATAGAGTCTTAAATTTTTTCCTCACTTCCAGACACTCACCATTTGAATTAAAATGTTTGAGTAATCTGTCCTGAAATTATGTTTCCTTTGACTCTCAGAAGACTATGTCTAAGTGACAAATGGAATATCTCTATGACTAATAATGATAAAAGTTAAAGGTTTTTTTTTAGTAGTAAGTACCTGTAATTATAACTCTTATTTATATCAGTATTCCCTACCCCTTATTCATTTGATCTTTCAAGTAGGCCCTTGTTAATTATATTCTGATTCATTAGTTATGCCGCCAATACACTAAAAACAAGCAGATGAAACCCTGAGTAGAACATTCTGGTGCTTCCCTCCAGGACATACTATGTAATACTGAAGTGAGAGAGGTGAGGTGCTGGTGGCTCTGGATCCTCTAGAAACCAGCTGTATGATTTGGCTGAGTCTCATAACCTCTCTGGCTTCAGCTTTCTCACCTGAAAATGAGGTGTGTGGTTACATGATTGTCAGTACATCCTGTGCAATTGTATGATGGAGAAGTGGAAATCTTTATCTCAGATACTGTAAAGTCATACTTATTAAATTAAAAAAAAAAAGTACTCTAAGTGTAAGCCTCAGTTTGGATCTTCCTAAGTGTATTGGTTAGGATTCTTTAGGGTTGAAAGTAACGGAAATCCAAATGGACCTTATTTAGATAGGAAGATAAGAAGGCAAATCTATTTTAAAGGTATAGAAGCATCTCACAGAACTCAAGGATAGATAGTCAACTGCACATAAGGAACCAGGAAGACAAATGTCCAAAGCACTCTCCTTCTCCAGTCTCCCCCTCTCTTTGTACATGTGCTTCATTCCACCTCCTCTCTGTAGACTAGGTTCTTCTGCTTCCCTTGACCACATCATGAAAAAGAGGACAGCCTGGAAACTCTTGAGTTCAAAAGTTATAGTCCAGGCATAAAAAGAGAAATGGCTCATTTAGTCCAAATACCATAATTTAGTCCAAATTCCATATCCAGAAAAGGCTCTGATTTGTCTGTATTAGGACAGATGCCCACCCCTGGACTAATTGACTGCCATGTAGGTTTGAGGCCATTTAGATGGAACATAACAGCTTTCACCAGAATCCTGAGGGAAAGTAGAGAAATTTTTAGAGATGGGAAATAAATAGAAAATCCAACAGACATTCTTGCACTAAAATTCCACTTAACACAATAGTATTTTCTCATTTTGAAATAATTATAGATTCACAGGAAGTTGAAAAATTAGAACAGAGAGGTTCCACCTAGTTTCCCTCAGTAGTAGCATTTTACATAACTGTAGTATATCAAAAGCAGGAAATTGACATTGGTATAATCCATAGAATTTATTCAGATTTCACCACCTTTACAGGCACTCATTTGTACACGTGTATAAAAATCTATGCAGATTTATCACATCTTTATAGATTTGTGTAACCACCACCATCATCAAGATACAGAACAATTTGGTCAGCACAAAGACCCCGTGCACAAATGCACAGTTCATTTAATTTTCATGAAGTAAATTCACCCATGCAATTCAGTGCAAGAAACAAAATCACCACCATTTCAGAAGACCTCCTTATACCCCTTTTCAGTCATTACTCTCCCTTAAGAGTGAATCACATATTATGTACTCTTTTGTATCTGACTTCTTTTGCTCAATATTATGTTTGTGGCATTCATCTATAATTGCTTTATATAATTATGGTTCACTCATTCTTTAAGGAGCTTAATTTTAACATTTTTTGAGGTTATATGACATACAATAATCTGTACATTTTCAAAGTGTACAATTTGATGAGCTTTGATATATGTACCTATATCTGTAGCAATACCACAATCAAGATAATGAACATATCTACTTCCTCAAAATATTCCATGAATTTTTCAATTTTTTTTAATATTTATTCATTATTGAGAGACAGAGAGAGACAGCGAGTGAGCAGGGGAGGGGCAGAGAGAAAGACACAGAATCTGAAGCAGGCTCCAGGCTTTGAGCTATCAGCACAGAGCCCAAAGCGGAGCTCAAACCCACCAACCATGAGATCATGACCTGAGCCGAAATCGGACGCTAACCAACTGAACGTCCACCAGGCACCCCTATTCCATGAATTTTTTAAACTAAGAATGGTTGGAAAAAAGTGAACTTCTTAGGGCTACATTCACTTTCAGATCTTTTGTGGAAGGTTGGGATAATTACTTTTCTCTATTGTTAGGACTTCAATGAGAAAAGTTCTTACATATGTTCTATCAAAAAAATATCCTGCTTTACAAGATCATAAATCTAAATAATTATTCTAAACTGCCACCTGAAGTGGTTTTATGAAGCAATGTTACTTGTGACTGCTGGAGACAAATAGGAAATCCTGATATAAAAGCAAACACAATCCACACACACACAAACGTGTACACATACATGCATTCATGCAAAAGGACTAACTGGACCAAAATCCTGGATGCACTAAGGTCCAAACCCCAAACTGTAACTAGAATAATAGTGTTGAGAGGGCTATAGGCCAAAGGACATTTACTCATTTTATATACATATAAAACTTACATAGCACTATTCTTAAATGTGTACAAACATAGTTGTTAAAATGAACAGTTCTTCGCTTTCATTGATTCACATATCCTCAAAGCTTCTCAGTAACTTTCCTTAACTGACTTGGCCCATTTTGTGAAAGGATGTAAAGAACTCTGACTAAAGTTTAAGAGCAGTTCAAATGCATGAAACTGGAATTTAGTTATTCTCTTCATTCCATTGCTTAGGTCATGGAAAACTGTCCCTTGAGCTTCAAACTACTGTTGCTCTCCAGAGACAATAAACACCACACATCTGTAGAAAAGTGGATGTACTAAATAAAGTGAGTAAAAATCTTTATATATATTATTTTGCTCTGTTCCTTTCCTATAGGCAATCTAAAAGGAAATATTTTCATATATAAACATTTACAGAACTCCCCCTGTCCCAAGTACGGGGAGCAGGGTGCAGGGGGAGGGATACAAAGACAAATAGCACAAGGTTTCTGTGCTTAGGGAGTTCGTGTGGGGTTTTTTGTTTGTTTCAAGTTTTTATTTAAATTCCAGTTAGTTAGCATACAGTGTAACATTAGTTTCAGGAGTAGAATTTAGTGATTCATCTCTTACCTATAACACCCAGTGCTCATCATAACATGTGTCCTCCTTAATCCCCATCACTCATTTAGCCCTTCCCCCCACCCACATCCCCTCCAACAACCCTTAGTTGTTCTCTATAGTTAAGAGTCTGTTTTATGGTCTGTCCCTCTCTTTTTCCCCCCATGTTCATCTGTTTTGCTTTTAAATTCCACATATGAGTGAAATCATATGGTATTTGTCTTTCTCTGACTGACTTATTTTGCTTAGCATAATAGTCTCTGGCTCCATCCACATCATTGCAAATGGCAAGATTTCATTCTTTTTGATGGCTTCATAATATGCCATTGCATATATGTACCACATCTTCTTTGTCCACTCATCAGTCGATGGCTCTTTCTATAATTTAGCTATTGTTGATAGTGCTGCTATAAACATCTGGGTGCATGTATTACTTTGAATCAGTATTTTTGTATCCTTTAGGTAAATACCTAGTAGTGCAATTGCTGGGCCCTAGGGTAGTTCTATTTTTAACTTTTGGAAGAACCTCCATACTATTTTCCAGAGTTAGGGAGTTTATGTTCTAATGAACACATCTACCTACCTTATAAGGGAATAAATAGTCTTTGCATTTTTTAATTGAAATATAGTTGACATGCAATATTATATTAGTTTCAGGTGTACAACATAATGATTCAACAAGTCTATACATTACTCAGTGCTCACCACAATTATTCACCATCCCTGTCACCATACAGTGTTACAACAATATAGTTGACTATATTCCCTATGCCGTACTTTTCATCCCCATGACTTATTTATTTTATAACTGGAATTTTGTACCTCTGATCCCCTTCACCTATTTCTCCATCCGCTCACTACCCCTCCGCTCTGGTAACCACCAGTTTGTTCTCTGTACTTATGAGTTTGTTGCTGTTTTTGTTTTTTAGATTCCACATACAAGTGAAATCATATGATATTTGTCTTTTTCTGTCTGACTTATTTCACCTCCAAGATCTATCCATGTTGTTGTGAATGGCAAGATATCATTGTTTTTCTATGAATGAGCAATATTCCATTGTATATATTTATCACATCTTCTTTATCCATTCATCTATGATGGATACTTAGGTTACTTCCATATTGAGGCTATTATAAATAACAATTTGGGGCGCCTGGGTGGCTCAGTCAGTTGAGCGTCCGACTTCGGCTCAGGTCATGATCTCACGGTCCATGAGTTTGAGCCCTGCGTCAGGCTCTGTGCTAACAGCTCAGATCCTGGAGCCTGCTTCAGATTCTGTGTCTCCCTCTCTCTCTGCCCCTCCCTTGCTTATGCTCTCTCTCTCTGTCAAGAATAAATAAAACATTTTTTAAAAAAACAAACAAAAGTAAATAAATAAATAAATAAATAAATAACATAATTTATGCAATAAACATAGGAGTGCATATATCTTTTCTAAATAATGGTACTATTTTCTTTAGGTAAATACCTAGAAGTGGAATTACTAGGTTTTATGGTATTTCTATTTTACATTTTGTGAGGAAACTCCATACTATTTTCCGTAGTGACTGCACCAATTAACATACCCACCAATAGTGCATGAGAGCTCCCTTTTCTCTACATCTTCACCAACACTTGTTATTTCTTGTCTTTTTGATACTAGCCATTCTGACTGGTGTGAGGTGATATCTCATTGTGGTTTTGATTTGGATTTCCCTGTAATGAGTGATATTGAGCAAATTTTCATGTGTCTGTTTGCCATCTGTATGTCTTCTTCGGAGAAATGTCCATTCAGGTCCTCTGCCCATTTTTAATCAGATTATTTGGGGGTTTTTTGGTGTTGGGTTATATGAGTTCTTTATATATTTTGGATATTAACCCCTTAGATGATATATACTTTGCAAATATCTTCTCCCTTTCTGTAGATTGTATCATTTTGTTGATGGTTTCCTTCATTCTGCAAAAATCTCTTACCTTGATGTGGTCCCACCTGTTTATTTTTGCTTTTTTGTTTTTGTTTCCTTTGCTTGAGGAAACATCCAGAAAAATATTGCTAGGGCTGATGTCCAAGAGATTACCACCTATGTTTTCTTTTAGGGGTTTTATGGTTTCAGGTCTTACATTTAGGTTTTTAATTCATTTTGAGTTTATTTTTGTGTATGGTATAAGAAAGTGGTCTAGTTTTATTCTTTTGCATGTAGTTGTTCAATTTCCCCAGCACCATTTATTGAAGAGACAATCTTTTTCCCCATTTTATATTCTTGCCTCCTTTGTCATAGATTAATTGATTGTATAAGCATGGATTTCTTGCTCTATTCTGTTCCATTGATCTATATTTCTATTTTCGTGCCAGTACCATACTGTTTTGAATATGATAGCTTTGCATTTTAATTTATTTTTAATTTGTTTTTGTTTTTTATTTTTGAGAGAGAGCACGCAAGAGCATGAGCAGGAGAGAGGGGCAGAGGGAGAGAGAATCTCAAGCAGACTCCAAGCTCAGCACAGATCCTGACATGGGCCTCAGTCCCACAACCCTGGGATCATGACCTGAGCCAAAATCAAAAGTCAAATGCTCAACCAACTGAGCCACCCAGGAGCCCCTATATTTTTTTTTTCTTTTTCTTTTTTTCCCCCTGTATTTTAATTTAAAACATAATGCTGTGAGTGCTAGAGTTATTTAAATTTTTTCTTGTTGAAATATGAGATGTTATAAACTAAGAAAAAAAAAAAACTTGAAAAATCTGACCAAATGCAGAGACATCCAGATGCCTAAAGAAAGGATTTTTTTTTAATATATTTTTATATTTTTCATAGAGGATAATTATTAGAAATGTCTATGGCATCTCAACACATTGAGTGTCTTCCTCTGTATGCTTGTCATTAACACTTGTTATTAGGATTGAAGGTGCTAGAGAGAAAGTTTGCTAATATAGACAAATTAAAATGAAACCAATAATTTGGAAGGGATTATTACAATTATTATCCTATCAAGTTTTAATAATTTAATATCAACTGGAAGTCTACTGTGGGCAAGTTTTCCGAAGAGGAGAACCATTTCCAAAAATCATTCTCATTATTGACATTAAAAGGCACTTTTAAATTAATCTGTGTTCAATATTTATATTTTCCTATATTATGGAAACAGACTATACCCTCCACAAAGGCTCGAGGGCACCAATACAAAACCAGGTGTGTACCTAATTGTAATTATCACGCTAAAAGTCTTTTACTGTGTTATTTATTAAAGATCATCAAATTTGTAGATTTTACTTCTGTTGACATATCTTCTTAATAGCATAAGTAAAATCTATTCACATATAAAAATAAATCGTTTTAGTTTGGTAAAGTGATAAACTGTGATAAAAACCTATTCACTGTTGGTTGTGTTGGTTGGACATATTTTACCTTGTATATTGATGTCTGTTGCCAATATGTATTTGATCAAAGTCTGTGCTTCAGAACAAAAAGCTTCCTATTGCTCCTCTAGTCACTTTCAACTTTGTAGACTCATCAGGAAGCTCTTAAGTAAACAAGCATTTAAATTGAAAGCAATGAAATTGTGTTTTGTATTACCTGATACAGCTTCCACATATCCCACCTGCTCCATTCCTCTCATGTGCTGAACCCACTCTTTGTGTCCCTTACTATCAGTATCTGAGGAGTTGAACCTGCCGCCCAAACCAGCCCAGACCAAGACCATCTCCAGATGAGGCTGTCCCCTGCTGTACCTCATTGAAGTGATTGATAGTTGAAGAATCGTAAGGAAGAAGAGAGGGGTCAAAAGACCATAAAGACAGAGCAACATGATTTTCAGCAAGGGAAGAAAGGTAGATTCTGCATACTGTATTCTGACAAATTTAACATTAGTACCAGGAAAAAGTTGAGAATGGGTTTCCATAAATGATTTGAGTGCACTTACAGGATAGGACAGGGATCATTTGGAACCAGCATGCGTTTCTGAAAGCAGGGTAAACCACACTAACTTTATTTCTTTTTCAGATAATATTGGTAGATTAGTGGTAGAGGAGAATGCTATATGAAGAGTATAGAATATTGAACTCTTTGTGTACATGATGAAAAACTATGGATCAGATTATAATGCAGTTAGATCTTGCCTGAAGACTTTGGCTCTAAAAAGCAGATAAATGTTTTCTTGGACAAGTCCTTCATTTATGCTGTAGGGATCGGTCATGGTCTTTATTGCACTTCACATTTAATTAATGGTTTGATAGAAACTCACATGTATTTGGTTTGAATAGATCATATGTAGTTAAGAGTTACTAATTTGTTCATTGACACTAAAAAGTTATTTGATAAACCATTGTAAATGCCAGCATTTCAGTTAAAAATCGACTCTACAAGTATAGTTCAGGTAAACAGGTCCTTCAGCAGTATATGAAGCAGTATCTAGAAGGACAAGAATTTTAGTAAACTACAATCTTGGGCTTTATTAATGAAAATTCAGTGTGTAGAACCAGAGAGACATTGGCCCCGTCTATTCTTGTTTGGTCAGACAACATCATATTTTCAAAACAGCATTGAGGGGTGTGCCTGGGTGGCTCAGTCGGTTATGCATCTGACTCTTGATTTGAGCTCAGGTCATGATCTCGCAGTTTGTGCAGTCAAGCTTCGTGTTGGGCTCTGTACTGACAGTGTGGAGTTTGGGATTCTCTCTCTCCCTCTCTCTCTGTCCCACCCCCACTTATACTTTGTCTTTCTCAAAATAAATAAATAAAAATTGTAAAAAAGCATTGCTAAGCCAAAAGTATCAAAGGAGGCCAACCAGGATAATAGGAATTTGAACCTATGTCTTATGACACCGCTGAAGATATGGTTTTGTCAAGGGGAGAGGGATCAATATATTTTCAGATATCTGAAGGAGAGTTATGTGGCAGATATTAAACTTGGTATTTGTGACTCTAGAGAACAAAGCCAGGATCAATATATAGACACTACATGTAAACAAAGCTTAGCTCAATGAGAACTTTCTAGCCATTAGAGTTGTAGGCTACTTTGGGAGGGTGTGGTAGAGAGACTAATGGTATCCACATCTTCAACCCTGAAACCCCTGAATATGTTGCTGTACATGCCAAAAGGCCATCTACTTTGTAGATGTGATTAATTTAAGAATCTTAATTTAAGGAGATTACCTGATAAGCCTATTGTAATAACAGTGGTTTTTAAAAGATAGAAGAGAAAAAGAGAGAGAGAGAGAGAGAGAGAAAGGAATAAATAAATAAATAAAAGATAGAAGAGAGAGGGGCTCCTGGGTGGCTCAGTTGGTTAAGCGTCCAACTCTTGATTTCGGCTCAGGTCATGATCTCATGGTTCACAGGATCAAGCCCTGGGTTGGGCTCTGCACGGACAGTGCAGAGCCTGCTTGGGATTCTCTCTCCCTCTCTCTCTGCCCCTCCCCCGTTTGCTCTCTCTCTCATGCATGCACTCTCTCTCAAAATAAATAAACATTAAAAAAAGAGAAATTCTATAAAAATAAAAAAATTTAAAATGGAAGAGGGAAGAGAATCAGAGAAGGAGTAGTGATGATGGAAGCAGAGGGCCAGGGTGAAAAGGAGATATGAAAATGTTATGTTGCTGGCATTGAAGATGAAGGAAGGGGCCATAAGCCAAGGAATGCAGGGAAATTCCAGAACCCAGAAAGACAAGGAAACAGATGCTACTAGTCTCTGGAAGGAATTCAGTCCTGTCAACGCCTTGATTTGGGCCTAGTGAAACTCATTTTGAACATTTGACCTCCAGGATTGTAAGATTATATTTTTGTGTTATTAAACCACTAAATTTGTGGTAATTTGTTTCAGTGATAAGGGGAAACTATGTAGGGGGTTAATAAATTTCCATTATCACAAGTATAGTAGTAAAGTAGGATGATTTTATTCTGGGGAGTTGAGAGTTTTGTAAAGGATTGGACTAGAATGATCTACAGAGTCTTTTCCCCCTGGACTGAGCCCTCTTTTTTCATTTTTTGATTATTTTTCCTTGGAGGTCTTAACCTCATAACTTCAGCTGTAACCTCTCTATTAACAATAGACAAATTCATAGCCCTAATTTCTCTTGAGTTCTAATTACACATATCTCATTAGTTGACATATTCATTTGGACATCCTGGAATCCCTTTACATCGAATATGCCTCCAGGGAGGAACAATGCTGGGATTGAGAGTTTAGAATACAGAAAGGTAAATATGGTCTTTCCTCGAAGGAGGGAAAATAAGACCAACTTCTCCTCTATAAGTGAACAAATCCAAAATTGAGAAAAATCAGCCATGAAGAATTCTGATGACAAAATGTCAAGAGCTTTTGTGCAGCAAACTAGAGGTTTTTTAACCTAAAGGAGATAAAGATGTTTTGCCTTAAGTTGTACTTCTTTAAGTTTTTTCTTAAATGTTATGCTCTTAACAAGAAAAATTAGACTAAATAATATCTGGACCTGATCTGCAGGTCGTCAACCATCTCTCTCAAGACTAGGCTGAGCCCAGTAAAATGGCAAAATGATAAACATGAGTTCAAATGGCAAAGAGCCATAGACTGTAATGGTTTAGAGTGCAGGCTCTGGAGTCAGACTGTATGGATTGGGTCACAGCTGTAATAGTTGAGCTATACTCAATATTGGACAAGTAACTTTGGACAAGCTAGTTAACTTCACCTTGGTTTCTTCTTCTATAAAATGCAGATAGGTTGCCTACTCCATAGAGGTGGTATACAAATTAAAAAATACAAGCAAAGCGGTTAGAATACTTGGAACATAGCAAATGGTCAATAAATATCTTTTTTTTTTCTTTAAAGAAGGTAACCATGGACACTCTTGACCATCAACCCAAAGGGAGATGCTAGTTTCCAAGTGGGATTTTTTTTGCATACAAGATTTAATCCAAGGATACACTGACTTTTCCCATTGCAGCCTGACTCTGTCTAGTCCCTAATTTATGCCCTGGTAAGACATCTTTTTTGGTTTCCTAATTCCTCGATCATTTTGGTCCTGACTTGATGTCAACATTCTCCCTGACATCCCAATGACTAATTTGAAACACACCACAACTCCTTTCTAGTTCCTACCCTACCTGCTCCACATGGGCAACTAGACCCACCTGTTCTTCAGGGCTTTCAGGAATGCACCATTCTGGCAGCCCTCTACTGCCTTCACCTTTCACCCCTCCTAATAAGTGCAACATTCCAGCTCTGACTTCAGTTCCAAAAGAACCTTTGGTGGTTTGGGCAAGGTATTATTAAAAAAGAGTTGAAATTGACTGAGGGAGGGGTTTTGTGTATGAGTGCTTATGCTTCTCTAAATCTTATTGAATATGATGTCCAGAATATCTCATTAGTAATTGAAGAGGTCATACTTGAAGACTATTATTCTTTTTTTTTAAATGAGCAGAAGGCAAAAGTTTATTGGAGTATAAGATCAGAAAGTAAGAATAGTATGAAAGCTCTCTTTACAGAGAGGAGGCATTTGGAAGTGAATGCCCCTATTCTTTTTTTTATTAAGTTTTTATTTTTTTATTATTATTTTTTTAATTTTTTTAACGTTTATTTATTTTTGAGACAGAGAGAGACAGAGCATGAACGGGGGAGGGTCAGAGAGAGGGAGACACAGAATCTGAAACAGGCTCCAGGTTCTGAGCTGTCAGCACAGAGCCTGACGCGGGGCTCGAACTCATGAACCGCTAAATTATGACCTGAGCCAAAGTCAGATGCTTAACCGACTGAGCCACCCAGACACCCCCTTTTCATTAAATTTTTAATTTTAATTACAGTGCAGCTAACATACAGTGTTATATTAATTTCAGGTGTACAATACAGTGACTCAACAATTCTGTACATTACTCAGTGCTCATCATGATAAGTGTACTCTTGGCCGCTTTATTTCCCCCAACCGCCACCATCGCCCCTCTGGTAATCATCAGTTTGTTCTTTATAGTTAAGACTCTGCTTCTTGGTTTGTCTCTCTCCCTCTCTTTTCTTTCCTTTGCTCGTTTGTTTCTTAAATTCCACATATGAGTGAAATCATATGGCATTTATCTCTCTCTCACTTATTTTGCTTAGCATTATATTCTCTAGTTCCATGCATGTTGTTGCAAATGGCAAGATTTCATTCTTTTCTATGGCTGAATAATATTGCATTGTATATATGTACCACATCTCTATCCATTCATCTGTTGATGGACATTTGGACTGCTTCCATGATTTGGCTATTGTAAATAATGCTGCAATAAACATAGGGGTGCATATATCCCTTTGGATTAGTGTTTTTGTATTTTGGGAGTGAATACCCAGTAGTGCAGTTACTGGATCATAGGGTAGTTCTATTTTTACCTTTTTGAGGAACCTCCATACTGGCTGCACCAGTTTGCATTCCCACCAACAGTGCAAGAGGATTTCTTTTTCGCCACATCCTTGCCAACACTTGTTGTTTCTTATATTTTTTATTTTAGCCATTCTGACAGGTGTAAGGTGATATCTCATTATGGTTTTGATTTGCATTTCCTTGATGATGAGTGATGCTGAGCATCTTTTCATTTGTCTTTTGGCCATCTGTATGTCTTCTTTGGAAAAATATCTTTTCATGTTAAGACTATTATTCTTTTGTTGTTGTTGTGTTGCAAATGGCAAGATTTCATTCATTTTTTTTAATTTACATTCAAATTAGTTAGCATATAGTGCAACAATGATTTCAGGAGTAGATTCCTTAGTGCCCCTTACCCATTTAGCCCATCCCCCCTCCCACACTCCCTCCAGCGACCCTCAGTTTGTTCTCCATATTTACGAGTCTCTTCTGTTTTGTCCCCCTCCCTGTTTTTATATTATTTTTGTTTCCCTTACCTTATGTTCATCTGTTTTGTCTCTTAAAGTCCTCATATGAGTGAAGTCATATGATTTTTGTCTTCCTCTGACTAATTTCACTTAGCATAATACCCTCCAGTTCCATCCACGTAGTTGCAAATGGCAAGACTATTATTCTTAATAAATAGATATGGTAGAAAAACTTACAGACTATATTCTCTTATCCAAATCAAAGAATAGACTAAACAATAAGTCCATGCAACCATATACCAGGGACCACCATCCTCTTGGTGGCGTCTGAATTATAAATATAATTTAGGCTCACAGAAAATAATACATTTTCATAAGGTTGGCCTTACCAAAATTACATCCATAACATGACCACAAATAGCCATTTTAAAGTGGTGTCCAGTGACCAATATAATGATGGAGAGAAAAGGAAAGATGTCAGTGTTGACTATAAAGTTAAAAAATAGAAATAAATTGGGGTGCCTGGGTGGCTCAGTCAGTTGGGCATAGGACTTCAGCTCACTTCATGATCTTGCAGTCCATGAGTTCGAGCCCCACGTCAGGCTCTGCACTCACAGCTCAGAGCCTGGAGCCTGCTTTGAATCCTGTCTCCCTCTCTGCCCCTCCCCTGCTCACACTCTGTCTCTCTCTCAAAAATAAAATTTAAAAAACATTAAAAAAATTTTTTTTAATAGAAATAAATGGCCATAGAAGGGATGACCTTTTGTACAAGTAGTTTGCAAAACACAAGTTTATTGAAGGATTAACATTTGTATAGCACTAGACAATATACGTTTCATACAGTCTACCTCATTCATTTCTTGTAACAGTATTATAACATCAATGCTATTATTATTCCTATTTTAAAGATGAAGAAATTAAGGGTGGGAAAATTTAGGTAACTTGCCCCAGGTTAGGTTCACACATTCAAAAAGAGGCAGAACCAGGGATTCAATTTCACTTGCCCCAGTTCCAAGTCCTGGACTTTCCCCATTATATCCACTACCTCACTAATACGGATTCCATTTAAATGTATGTAAGAACTTATTTTATTTATTTTTTTTTAATTTTTTTTTCAACGTTTATTTATTTTTGGGACAGAGAGAGACAGAGCATGAACGGGGGAGGGGCAGAGAGAGAGAGAGACACAGAATCGGAAACAGGCTCCAGGCTCTGAGCCATCAGCCCAGAGCCCGACGCGGGGCTCGAACTCCCAGACCGCGAGATCGTGACCTGGCTGAAGTCGGACGCTTAACCGACTGCGCCACCCAGGCACCCCATGTAAGAACTTATTTTAAATAGGCTCTTGGAATCTCCATCCTTAGGAAATCTTCAACAAGAGAATACGTTTTAAATGATTTTAGCCAGTCTCTAAGCAAGCTTTTAGGCATAATCATCTTGGGGTTATTTTCCACTTTTTAATTTCCAGTTACTATCAGCCCCTTCTCGCTTAAGTTTATGACTTCTTATATCTATCCCACATGTAACGTATTTACCGAGGTAGCCTGAGCGTCTACTTTGGAAAGTTACCATTTAATCATAAGCAGTATTGTGTAGGTGACCAGGTAGGTAATTGTCTCATTACGTCACAACCTTCTGACCTGGGCTCCATTCATAACCTCGCTAGAGGCTGGGTCTGTAAATGTTTCCGGTCCCTTCTGCTTCTCCCTCAGCTCCACCCCTGCGGGGACCCACTCTCTGTGCTCGACCGGCAACTTGCCCCCTTCGGAAACTCTGCCGGCGGGGAAAGGCCCGCTTAGACCTCTGTCTTATCAAAAGTGTTTTGTTTTGCTTTTGGTGAGAGCCCTTCAAAATGTTTTCCTCAGAAATCGGGTCCTGGAATACACAGGATGATCTGAAGACATCTGAAGGTCTCTTCAGGCTGGCGGCCATCCCTCAGCTCAGGGGCACAACCGGAAGGGCGCGCCCTGCAGGGGCTGGGTTGCTCTGGGCGGAGCGCTGGCCTCAGAGTTGCGTGGATTGTGCCTGCGCGGAGGATCCCGGCTCAGCTGGCTCGGCTCAGGAGGAGCAGGCGGTCACCAGGGAAGAATGTGAGGTTGCGAATATGTGGATCCAGGCCACAGGGGTGAGCAGGGCTCAGTGGGAGGGTGGACGCCTACCCTGGGTTTGTAGTCAGGGTCCTGGGGTTAACACTGGGCAGAAAACAAAAATGACCTGCTCTGAGCTACCAAGAAATTCCTTTATTCCACAAGAGCTTCAGAAGACTCTCTAGACTCAGTTTCTCATTATAAAAGTCCTTCATGGTATAACCCAGGGCAGGGGTCTTGATACCAGTTGTCCCCAAACCCATTGCTGAAGCACAGCGCTCATCTTTAGAGCTGGCTCCTTTTGGTAACATCGTCTTTTTTGTTTTTTAAATTCAGCCCCCAGTCCAGTTCTCTTTCCCACACTGAGGTCTTTTTTTATACACCCCTAAAACGCTGTGGTATAGGGTATACTCAGCCTATGAAATACAATCAACGTTAAAAGTGTCTCATTGAGGGGCGCCTGGGTGGCTCAGTTGGTTGAGCGGCCGACTTCGGCTCAGGTCATGATCTCGCAGTCTGTGAGTTCGAGCCCCGCGTTGGGCTCTGTGCTGACAGCTCAGAACCTGGAGCCTGTTTCAGATTCTGTGTCTCCCTCTCTCTGACCCTCCCCCGTTCATGCTCTGTCTCTCTCTGTCTCAAAAATAAATAAACGTTAAAAAATAAAAAAAGTGTCTTATTGAATTAAATCTACTTTTTAAGTTGTCCACAGTGTAGTTAGCCTTTTAACAATAAAATAATATATAATAATTTTTAAAAATTTAATGTTTATTTATTTTTGAGAGAAAGAGAGAGAGAGAGAGCAGGGAAGAGGAGAGAGAGAGGGAGACACAGAATCTGAAGCAGGCTCCGGGCTCCAGGCTGTCAGCACAGAGCCCGACATGGGGCTCAAACTCACAGACAGGGAAATCATGACCTGACCCGAAGTCAGACACTTAACTTGCTGAGCCACCCAGGCACCCCTATATAATAATTTCTTAAGACAAATATAGGATGTGACTATTACAATCTTAAGTTTATAAATGAGAAAAATAAACATACCCAAAAGGCATAGGAATATCCGATACATGCAAAAAAATGAAATTGGGTTTTTAACTTACAGCATATAAAAAAAACTAACTCAAAATGGATCAAAGCCCTAAATATAAGAGCAAAAGTATAAAACTCTTAGAAGAAAACATACAGAGAATCCTTTATGACTTTGGATTTGGAGATGTTGTCTCCGGTATGACACCGAAAGCACAAAACAACAAAGGAAAAAGATACATTGTACTTTATAAAAACTAAAACCTTATGCACATCAAAGGACACTATCAAGAGAGTGAAAAGACAGAAAATATTTGCAAATCATGTATGTGATAAGGGATTAATATCCAAAATATACAGAGAACTCCTACAACTCAGTAATGAAAAAACCCAACCCAATTAAAAAAGTGGGCAAAGGATTTGAATAAACATTTCTCCAAAGCAGATATGCAATGTCCAATAGCACATGAAAAAATGTTCAACATCACTAGTCATTAGACAAACGCAAACCCAAACCACTATGAGATCCTACTTCATGGTGCACCTGGATGGCTCAGTCAGTTGGGTGTCTGACTCTTGATTTCAGCTCAGGTCATGATCTCATGGTTTGTGGGATTGAGCCTGCTTGGCATTCTCTCTCTCCTCTCTCACTGCCCCTCCCCTGCTCATGCTGTCTCTCCTCTCTCAAAATAAATAAATAAACTTAAAACAGAGAGAGAGATACTACATCACACTCATTAGGATGGCTATGATTAAAAAATAAAACAGGTAATAATAAGTGTTGGTAATGATATGGAGAATTGGAATCCTCCTGCATGGATGATGCTAATATAAAATGGTGTGTACTAGAAAACAATATGGTGGTAAAGAAAGAAAGAAAGAGAAAGAAAGAAAGAAAGAAAGAAAGAAAGAAAGAAAGAAAGAAAGAAAGAAAGAAAGAGAGAAAGAAAGAAAAAGAAAAGAAAGAAAGAAAAAAGGAATTGTCATATGATACAGCAATTCCCCCTCTGGATATATACCTAAAAAAATTGAAAGCAGGAACTCAAACAGATACTTGTACACCAATTTTCATAGCAGAGTTAGTCACAACAGCCAAAAGATGGAAACAACCCAAAAGTCCATTAACAGATGAATAAACTAAATGTTGTATATCCATGCCATGTAGTATTATTTAGTCTCAGAAAACAAATGAAATTCTGATACGAGGTACAACATGAATGAACCTTGAAAGCACCCTGCTAAGTACAATAAGCCAGACACAAAAGGACAAATATTATATGATCCCACTTACGTGAGGTACCTAGAATAAGCAAATACATAGAGACAGAAAGTAGATAGTTTACCAGGAGCTGGGGGGAGGAAGGAATGAGGAGTTACGTTTAATGGGTACAGAGTTTTTGTTTGGGATGATGAAGAATTTCTGGAAATGGATAGTGGTGATAATTGCACAACATTACTTAATACCACTGAACTGCATACTTAAAAATGGTTAAAATGGTAAATTTTGTATTACGTATATTCTATCACAGTAAAAAAAAAATTTAAGTTTATTTATTTTGAGAGAGAGAGAGAGAGAGAATGAGAGCAAGTAGGGGAGGGGCAGTGAGGGGAAGTGAGAGAATCCTAGGCAGGCTCCGTACTACTTGTATAGAGCCCGATGCAGGGCTCAATCTCACAAACCATGAGATCATGACCTGAGCCAAAGTCGACACTTAACCAACTGAGCCACCCAGGTGCCCCACAAAATATTTTTAAGCATAGGAAACATGAGTTCTTAACTTTATTTTGAAAGCCTTTGTGATCTCCATGTTTTTGCTACGGAGTGAACCCATAAGCCACCACACACACCATGGGAACATCAGATCCAAATGTGAATTTAGTTAAGAAATTGTGTGTATGTATGTGTATGTGTATGTGCAGACAATAAGTGTTTTGTCTACATTAAATATGATTCTCCTTCTGACTTGTCAGAAGTGTCACAGCCTCTTTGCTTCCTTTCTTCAACATATTGTGCCTCAGTTATTACAGGGAGAGATAGAACAGAAATTGCTAGTGATGCTGCAGATAACTTAGTTCACCTTCCAACCTGGAGATTGGTTGAAGGAAGAAGAAATGTGAGTGACAGAGGCTTTGCTGGCCATGCTTCTCAGCCACTTAATTCCTCCCAGGGTCAGAGGCACCTAGGGCCACATTGTTTATGGATTCTCTAACTATCACTTCCCCCTTGAGGTTTAGCTTTCAATGTTTGCAGACTCAGCAAACTGGATTATTTGTTCCTGGTGCGTAATGGCATATGCTGAGGTTTACTGTAGAATGTTGACCCTGAACAATAATTCCACACAAAACTTTCATCATGCTCGTCATGCTTAGAGAAAGGAAATTTGTTTAGTAAGCACTAAACAAAGTGGTACAGACTTATATTAAAACTAGTGCCTTTTGGGTCGCCTGGGTGGCTCAGTTGGTTAGGCGACCGACTTCGGCTCAGGTCATGATCTCACAGTTTGTGAGTTCGAGCCCTGCGTCAGGCTCTGTGCTGACAGCTCAGAGCCTCGAGCCTGCTTCGGATTCTGTGTCTCACCCTCTCTCTGCCCCCTCCCCTGCACACACTCTGTGTCTCTCTGTCTCTCAATAATAAATAAACATTAAAAAAAAATAAAAATAACTCTAGTGCCTTTTATGTGATTAAAATATATCATTACTGTCATTGTTTCTGGAATTTTTAAAAATGTTTTAAATTTTTATTTAGAGAGAGAAAGAGGGAGGGGCAAGGCAGGAGGGAGAGAGAGTGAATCCCAGGCACTCTCCAGGCTATCAGTGCAGAGCCAGAATGTGGGGCTCAAACTCACAAACTGTGAGATCATGACCTAAGCTGAAATCAAGAATCAGATGCTCAACCATCTGAGCCACCCAGGTGCCCCAGTCATGGTAATTCTTACTATAAAGATTATTTTAAACCAAAATAAACCACAGTGGAGAGGTGAAGAAAGACATAGGCATGTGTATATATGTATACACACACATATATATGCAGATAAAATAACCAAAGAATCTTAATTACAAGAATAGTTTCCTGGGCTTAGCCTACTCAGACTTTAGTGGAAAGTAGCTGACGCCTGTAGCTCAAACCACAGTTTCACTAAACTAATGAGAAACTACCAGCTATCTTTTGGGGATCGTGGGTTGCTCCAGGGGTTTAGAGTAAGATTAGAAAAGATATTAGAATAGGTATGAGGGACCTAACTCAAAGGAGTGGAAATGGAGGTACCTTATGCTCAAAAGGTCAGAAGCACTATAGATTCTCCAAGGAATTCTGATCAGTTTTAGGAAGTGTTTGCTACCCAGGGAGTCCAATTAGCATAAGCATAATCAGTAATAGGACCAAACTGGGTTGTTTGGGGTCACTAGAATGATTCTGTGCTAGGGATTTTTCTGGAATTTAGGAACAACCCCAATGATACATTAGAGAGGCAATTCACCAGATCAAATGCCCTAAACCTCCTAAATCATCAGGAACTAGAGACTGAATTACTGATTTGCCAACAGAATTAGTTTGTGCTTATGACTTAAGATTTTTGGTGCTAGTTCCAGCTTCAAATATAGACTTTTTTTCTATCTTAAATGTATTATGCTTAATTAATGGTAAATATTTACGCTTGAGGAAATTAAGGCTCAAATAGGTTACATAATTTATATGAAGCTACACAGACCTGAGTGACTCCAGTGTCACTACTCTTAATCACCGTACTCTGCTGTTCATGCTACTATAATCATTTTATCAAGTATGGGATGTTTTACTTAAATCTTACATGGTTCTAAGATCAGGAAAAAACTTATGTGCTTTTCCTAAATAAGTTTGTTAGATTCAGGGCCTACATTCATGCACATCCACATACAGATAATTTTGTATGTTTTCAGAAAAATGTATATGACAGCTGCAAAAATATTGGGTTTATATATATATATATACATATATGTGTGTATATATGTATATATATATATATATATATACATATATATATATATATATATAAAACACAAAAGAAGAGTGAGAGTACAGACGTGTGGCTCAGATAGATTAAAAAGTAGAGGTGTTGTGGCCATTTCTGGGCATCATGAGAAACGGATAAATAATGTTTATAGACCTGTGTTTTCAGGAATAACTTCAGTAATTCTTAACCATAGAGATCATTTGTACACACTCTGGCCTCTCAGTTCCCCTGAGCTCATGTCAGTGACTGTTATGTCCATATCCTGTGGTCATTTGGAAATGCTTCTTTTCTAAAATAAAAGGTTTGGATACTCCAATCTATGACCATAGTCTCCAGTCTTTTCATCTTTCTCTCCCTTCCTCATCTTCAGCGGGTGTTATTTTCCTTCCTTCTTCATGGTCCACAACTCCAGCCTCTCTGTTGACAATAGACCTAACTTCCTCAAAGTCAACTACTTCAATACACATAATTTCACTTCCTCCACCCAGTGTTTTTCCTCCTATTTAGTGGCTCTCTATGTTCTAGAACTCATCCTACCCTTTTTTGCTCCCGTAATTATTCTATTTATCATCCTCCTTACCAAATATGCAGGTACTTCTCCTCAGCTAGATCTTTCCATAATCATTTTAACCTAATTAAGCTTCTCCTATCATAAATACCAAAACCAAACCCCAAAACAGTCTTTGACTTTTCATCTCTCTCAACTCTTGCCCTTCTTACCCTCTTCTCACCTAACCTTGAAAGAAGTTGCATATACTCACTACACTTCTTTCCTTCTTACTCATTCTTTGATCCACTGCACTGTGTCTTTGATTACCAACCTTTCTAAAACTGCTCTTACAAAGGACATCAATAATATCCTACTCTTAAAAAACCAATAAATGCTTTTTAAAAGAAATGTACCAGAAAAAACACAATTTTAAAGCATATAATTCAGTGATTTCTTAGTACATTCACAAGGCTGTGTTGACCATTACCCCTTTCTAATTCCAGAATATTTTTATTATTCTAAAAGAAAAACCCCATAGCCATTAATAATCACTTTCTATTTCCTCTTTCCTGCTGCCTCTGACAACCACTCATCTACCTTCTGCCTCTATAGATTTGCCCATTCTGGACATTTACTATGACTAGAATCATACAACATGTGACTTTTATGACTGGCTTCTTTCATTTAGCATAATGTTTTCAAAGTTCATCCATGTTGGAGCATATATCAGTACTTCATTCCTTTTTATTGGTGAGTAATATTCTGTAATATACCACAGAATAGACGTATCATTTTGTTTATAGATTCATCAGTTAAGGGACATTTGTGTTGTTTCCACTTTGGGCTATTATTATTATTTTTAATTTTTTTAACATTTATTTGTTTTTTGGGAGACAGAGCATGAGTGGGGGAGGGGCAGAGAGAGAGGGGGACACAGAATCCAAAGCAGGCTCCAGGCTCTGAACTGACAGCACAGAGCCCAACACGGGCCTCGAACTCATAAACCATGAGATCATGACCTGAGCCGAAGTCGGACGCTTAACTGACTGAGCCACCCAGGAGCCCCTACTTTTGGCTATTATGAATAATGTTTCTGTGAATATTTGTGTACAAGTTTTTGTGTAATTCTCTTGAGTCAGTTCAATTTTCTTGAGTAAATACACGAGTGGAATTTCTGGGTCATATGATAACTATTTAGCCTTTTGAGGAACTGCCAAACTGTTTTCTAAAACAAGTGCACCATTTTACATTCCCATCAGCGATATAGGAGGGCTTCAATTTTACCAACTCTTATTATTATCTAATTTTTTTAATTCTAGCTTTCCTAATGGGTATGAAGTGGCATTTCATTGGAGTTTTGACTCGCATTTCCCTTATGACTAAAAGTGTTGAGCATCTTTTTATATGCTTATTTGGCCATGTGTGTATCTTTGGAGAAATGTCTATTCAAATCCTTTGCTCATTTTCAAATTGGATTATCTTTTTATTACTGAGTTGTGAGAGTTCTTAATATATTCTAGATAATAATAGACCACTATCAGATGCATGATTTGCAAATATTTTCTCTCATTCTGTGGGCCGTTTTTTTCACTATTTTGATAGTGTCCTTTGACATACAAAAGCTTTTAATTTTGATGAAGTCCAATTTATTTATTTTTCCTTTGGTTGCTTATGATTTAGGCGCCATATCTTAGAAACCATTGCCTAAGCCAAGGTCATGAAGATTTATACCTATTCTTTGTTATAAGACTTTTATAGTTGGGGTGCCTGGATGGCTCAGTAGGTTAAGTGTCCAATTTCAGCTCAGGTCATGATCTCATGATTTGTGAGTTCAAGCCCAGCATTGGGCTCTGCACTGACAGTGTAGAGCCTGCTTAAGATTCTTTCTCTTTCCCTCTCTCTCTACCTCTCCCCTACTTACTCTCTCTCTCTCTCTCTCTCAAAATAGATAAGCTTTTAAAAAATTAAGACTTTTATAGTTATAAGTCCAACATTTAATCCATTTTGGGTAAATTTTTATGTATAGCATGATGTAGGGGTCCAAATTCATTATTTTGCATGTGGATATTGAGCTGTTGCAACATCATTTGTTGAAAAAGACTATTGTTTCACCATTGAATTTTCCTGTCATCCTTGTTGAAATCAATTGACCACAGATGTATGGGTCCAGTGGGCACTTTTCATAGTTGACCTCTCAGCAGCATTTGACTTTTACTGATTGATCACTCCCTCCTTTTTTTTTTTTAATGTTTTTTTTATTTATTTTTGCGACAGAGAGAGGCAGAGCATGAGCAGGTGAGGGGCAGAGAGAGAGGGAGACACAGAATCGGAAGCAGGCTCCAGGCTCTGAGCTGTCAACACAGAGCCTGATGCGGGGCTCGAACCCACAGACTGTGAGATCATGACCTGAGCTGAAGTCGGACACTTAACCAACTGAGCCACCCAGGCACCCCACTCCCTCCTTTTGAAAATGCCCTTTTTCTGTGACTATTCAATTACCAGGCATCTTGGGAATTTGCCTGCTTTAGAGATAATACAAAGCATATCCAAAGATAAGTAACTGGGTGGCAGTATGTGTTAGTTGAATAAGCACATTGCTAGAGTAATCATGAGACATATATGTGTCATTTTCTGTGAATTGTTTGGTATACACTTTGTTCATCTGTCTTGGGAGTTGTGGATTTTATTATTCTCTTGTAGGAACTCTTTAGTATTAGAAAAATTAATTATTTGTCTATGCTGTGAGTGACAAATATTTTTCCTCAGCTTATCCTTAGTCTTTTGACTTTCCATCTGAACATTTTTACCATGCAGGGGTTTTTTTCTGGTTAATATATTAGTTTTTTATGTCTTTTTGGCTTTGTGTCATGTTAAGAAAGGTTTTCCCATCCAGACATTAGCAGCAAAAAAAAACCCAAAAAAACAAAAAACAAAAAACAAAAAACCAACCAAACAAACAAAAAAAACCAGTCCCATGGTTTTTGTCTCATAGTTTCAAGGGTTTGTTGTTTTACATTTAAATCCTTGATCCATATGAGACTTGTCTTCAAGGTAGGTGTGAAATATGGATCTTAATTTTTTTTTCTGGATGGCTGGTTTTTTTGTTTCATTTTGATTACATGTAATTGAATAATCTTAATTTAACCACTTTTGTCATATCCACATTCTCATGTTTTAAGATGCATTTCTCTGCCTCCTATTTAATTTAATTAACCTGAAGCTATTTCCACACTGAGAAATTATTATTGCTTTCTAATATATTTTAATATCTCCTCCTTTTTTTCAGAATTAGCTTAGGTGACAGACTTTTTTTAATTTTAATTTTTATTATTTATGTATTAAAAAATTTTTTTAATGTTTATCTTTAAGAAATAGAGACAGATTGTGAGCGGGGGAGGGGAGAGAGAGAGAGAGAAAGACACAGAATCTGAAGAGGCTCCAGGCTCTGAGCTGTCAGCACAAAGCCTGATGCGGGGCTCGAACTCACAAGCTGTGAGATTGTGATCTGAGCCGAAGTTGGATGCTTAACTGACTGAGCCACCCAGGCACCCTATTTGTATTTTTTAGATGACAAACTTTAAATGGTCCCTGTTAAGGAATGATTTCATCTTGTTTATTTCAGCTCATGAAAATATATTTTTAAAGAAGTTCTTTATTTAAGTTCTTTATTAAGTTCTTTATTTATTTATTCTAAGGGAGAGAGAGAGAGGGAGAGCAGAGGAGGAGGAGAGAGAGAGGGAGAGAGAGAAAGAATTCCAAGCAGGTTATGCACTCTCAGCACAGAGCACCACTGAGGGCTCAAACTCACAAACCGTGAAATCATGGCTTGAGTGGAAACCAAGAGCTGGAAGCTTAACCGACTGAGCACCCAGGTGCCCCATCAGCCTATGAAAATATTTTTAAATCTTAATTCTGAGGTAAACTGCTCTCTCTTTAATTATCGTATTTAATAACCATGCCTGTAGATCTTAATCCAATATAAAATTTTCAACAGAAAAGGGCTGGAACTAGAGACCTGTAGCATTGTTCAAGAGCCTTATTACTCTAAGTATCGTCTATGAACCAACCCCACCAATACTACTTGGGAGCTTGTTGTAAATTTGGAATCTGAGGACCGAATCCAGACTTACTAATTCAAAATCTGCATTTTAATAAGATCCGCCCCCAAGTGATTTGTATGCATGTTAGAAGTTTGAGAGCAGTATACCATAGATTTCCCTCTAGGATAGTAATCCACAACCTTCACTGAACATTAAATTTATCTGGGAAGCTTTTTTTTTTTTTTTTTAATTTTTTTTTTTTCAACGTTTATTTATTTTTGGGACAGAGAGAGACAGAGCATGAATGGGGGAGGGGCAGAGAGAGAGGGAGACACAGAATCGGAAACAGGCTCCAGGCTCTGAGCCATCAGCCCAGAGCCCGACGCGGGGCTCGAACTCGCGGGGCTCGAACTCACGGACCGCGAGATCGTGACCTGGCTGAAGTCGGACGCTTAACCGACTGCGCCACCCTATCTGGGGAGCTTTTAAAAAACACTGAGGACTGGGATGCACCCCTGGAGATTGATTTAATTGGTCTGGGGTTGGGACCCTTAGCACTGTATTTTTAAAAATCCTTAATTGCAGCCATGGTTGAGAAACAGTACTCTAGAATCACCACTTGAGATTGTTAGGGTCCTGGTTACTCAAAAACCAAGAAGGGGTATCGGCATTAGAAAACAACCATGACCAAAAGCATTATCTATGCAACTTGCATCCCCAGAATTTTTTGGCTGTTGCACCGGCCTGGTTAGGCTTTTTCTCCCACCATTTCTTTGGTCTCCTTGATAAATGACACTTGCTTGCTGATAACCACTTCTTCTTTGTCTTTCTGTCGGGATGAACAGTGAAAGTTTCTGACTTGTCTGCTCACTGTGAAACCATAAATTGGTTCCAGCCTGTGTTTCTGTCCTACCTTAAATATTCCAGTTCAGAACCCTGATTTAATGCATCCCTGCCTTATAATTCCAGCTTTCACTTAAGAGATTTTAGTTTTTTGTACAGTTAAAATTCTGTACTCATAACTAGCTATCACAGTGGCCAGCTAATCTTACGGTGTAGCCGTGGTGATTAGTAAAAATAAGGTGTAGAATTCCCCTGATATACCATCCCAGTAACTTTAGCAAAAAAGGAAAGGGGAATTCTTTTTGAATGATATTCTGAGAGAACACATGGTGGCTTGTAATGATCGCTATGCACTTCCATTAATGCCCATAAACCAATGTTTAATAAACTGCTACAGAATGTTGCAGGTTACCAGAATCAAGTTTTCCACTCTGTAATTATTAGACTATGTACTATTGAAAATTTGTAAAGTTCTCAGGCTACAGTTTCTAGAAACCTGCTCCCCCACTACCCCTCTTTTTATATTATTTCTCAGAGATTACTAACAGTGACTCTGAAATCAATGGGCAAATTCTTTCAGCATCTAAGGGAATAATTCTCAGGAGTCCCGGAGTCTTGAACTCTGTAGAAGTAAGAATATAAGAATAGTGTTTATTATTTCTTCACATACTGTAGGCTTCTTCTCATCTGCTTTTTAGTTTTATTCATCTAGCATACATGAATGAGGATCATGATGTGCTGAACTTGGACAAAGTTGAATAATCAAGGAGTTTACTCTCCATCTGGAGATGGTAAAATGTTTGTCCCTAGTCAATACACACTCTTGTGTGAATGAACTAGATGGGATGGGGTAGATGAAATTCTGTATGTAAAATTCGCTGGTCTTAAAGTTCTGAAATTTGAATACTGATGTTATAGATTTTCAGATTCTAAAGCTTGTCACTGGGTATGGATAAGATTCAGTTTTATGTTAGAGGGACTGGAGACCAGTTTCCAAGTAGTATTTTGATTTTTTCCACCTCAAAAATATTTCTTTTTGCTTAGAAGGTGAGACCTATGCAATTATCAAGTAGCCCATCTCTCTCTTTTTTCTGCTGTGACAATCATACTGTTTCTCTCAAGCAGTGGGCCTATTTCTTTTTTGAAGTATTTCCTCCCACTAACTTCTAAAGAAAATCTATGGCCTATGGCTGAAAGATTTTTAAAATTATATCAAGATAGAGATTTATTTTTTTCCAAGATATAGATTTTAAATGTTTGTTATTTTTATTTTGGGCATATAGTCAGAGTGCTACAGCAGATTTGGCTCAACAAGTATTTAGCAACAAGTCACTTATAACATATTTTATGATGTGCCTCAAAATCTGTCCTTTCCAAGTTCAGAACAGTAGTAGAGAAGAGTTAATGATGACTGTTTAGCTAATTTATGCCAGGCACCCATTTTATTTGATCTTCACAACAACTCTCTGAGTTAGGCACTATTATTAACTCCAGGAAATAGACACACCTTGTTTAGTTGCAGCTGTCAAGAGCCAGTGGTAGGATTCAAACCCAAGCCTGCCTGACATCAAGGCATAAGTGAGGAACCACCATAACAAACTTCTCTCTTTTCTGCTGCTGTTCTCTCTACACTAGTGGGTAAAGCTTGTCTTCCTGCCTTCTTCCTTCAAGTTGTCAGTGGGATATTGAAGACTCAGACTTGAGACGATTCTTGGAAGCCACTGACTAAGCAATTTCATCTCTTCTTAATTCCATCCCTATTATGTGTCTGTGGTGATGGGTTGTGTTTTAGTTTGCTTTTGCTTTTGTTGTTTAATAAAACACTCTGCTTTCCTTCAGTGACATATGAAAATGAAAACAAAACTAAACAAAAACAAAAATGGGAATGGTCCTTTTCTAGCTCCTCTGCCCTACCCTTTGAGAAGTCCGTGGATTCAGTGGTACCCATAGGGCCCACTTGAATGTTTGCTTTCTTTTCTGTCCTTGGCATCCCTGCACTTATCTGAAATAGGCAGAAGCATGGACATACACCCTTCTCCAAATGCTTTACCTTTTATTATATTTTCACATATTTAACTCAACACCTGATCATAATCCATCTATTAGAATTGTGCACAGAGAATAACTGAGAAAGGAGAATAAAAATATGTTTTTCCCGGGGCGCCTGGGTGGCTCAGTTAAGCGTCTGACTTCTGCTCAGGTCGTGATCTCAGGGCTCATGAGTTCGAGCTGACATTTCAGAGCCTGGAGCCTGCTTTGGATTCTGGGTCTCCCTCTTTCTCTGCCTTTCTTCCTCTCATGCTCTGACTCACTCTCTTTAAAAAATAAATAAACATTAAAAATATTTTTTAATGTTTTTCTCCAATAATTTAAATGTTCTGTAATCGCATATTTCCAATAAAAAGAAAGTAAACACACACACACATATCTTTACTTCACTATAGATTACAATAAATGACCTTACCATTTCAGTATTGGCTCAGCTACTGATTATGGTCAACTTTAATAGAATGTTGGGATTATACCACTGTTTTCCTGTAGGTTACTGGTTTTTAACTGCTAGGAGGAGAAAACCAGTAGAATAAATAGAATACATTCACAGCAATATGAAATTCAGCCTGTAACTTTTCAACACCAAAAAAAAGGTAATTTTTTAAGTATTTCTTAGCCTTTTAGAACTTTTGTTCTCTTTATTTAGTATTTAAGATCTGTTTTGTTTGAATATGGCTTGTTTGAATATTTGTTTGAATGTGGTTTGAATATGGCTGTAGAAATTAAATACCTTTGATTATTTGAAAAATTGTGAAATATGTGAAGTTTCTCTCCATAAATCCTTTATCTCCTTTGCCGTGGCATCTTTCTGCATTCTGCATTCTTCCAGGGACTCGTGTCCTGCTGCTGCTCCCCCAAACTGCCTACAGTCTCCACTGCAGATTTACTAGCCTGGCAATTGTCCTTTCTTTCCCTTTCTGTGCTGAGCTCCTATTTCCTACAAGTCTTGCACAGGTTGGTAACCGATAAACTAATTTAAACTAACATGTTAATGGCTGACAGCTGTCTTGGGAATTTGGGGAAGAGGTTTGAGAAAGGCCTTTCCCCGTGGCTTTCAAATCCCACCTGGGCGACAGATTAATTAGCTTATCTACAAGTGTGGTCTTTCTCCTAAACAAATTAATTGACAAGTACTGTACATTTGGAAACAATATATCATTTAAATATAAAATAGTTCTTTATTTAGGGGACTATTGCTTAATTGTGTCTCCCATGTGGGAATTTTTTTTTTTGACATCCAGAGTTAAGGTAAGAATTAGGAGATTAATTCTAAAATCATATATCAGAAACTCAGCTTTTTCCAAGCTTTGTTGCTACTGCATATCCTATATGCATTCCTATATTAATCATTTATAAAATAGGAACAAAATTTCATATTTTATAGGAATGTCACAGAACTAAATGATCATTCATTACATTATAACTATGAAAAAAGTAAACAATAATTATGATATTTAAAGTCACAGTATTGTGGTTTTCTACAGTATTACCATTTATAAAATTATACAGGTATAAATATAGCATTATAAATTTAAAAGTGGGTGAAACAATTCGTATAAGCATTAAATCAAGATGGATGGAACTTTTGAAAGTGTTGAACATTCAAAATGGATTTCCTATAGAATTTAATTTTTGTGTGTGAAATTTGTCCCTAATGAGCAAATCAGAATAAAACAAGAAAACTATTGACACCTTACATTAGTGCCAATTATAGGTTCTGAGTCAATAACACTGCTGAATATAAGGAGTTATAATTTTTTAATGTATACACAGTGTATAAACCACATACTATTTCAGTTGCAGATCTCATGGATTCTATTTTCAATCTATACTACTTAGTTTGCATTCCTCCCTAAGGTTTTAGAATTGGGGAAAAGAACTGGCATAGCTTTAAAAGCAGAACTGTTTTCAGTAATCATGTTGAAAGGCACTTGTGCATGTTTACCATTATCCAAATAGCTTAATTAATGTTCAATACTTTTGTGGGCAATTTGAATCATATATATTTCTTTCAATTAAATAGTTCTTTTTATTTTCACATGAGCGTGATTAAATATTATTTATCATTTTACAAACATTATATTTGCTCGTTTATTTATTTTGCTTGTATGAATGGCAAATCATAACTTTTTAACTAATCAGTAACTATAGACTTAAATGTAAACACAGTGATGTTGCTTTTTCATTATCGCATCAAATTGTAAAAATTAATTGGAACTATATTTTCAGAACTTAATCAGAGATCATTTGTGAAAGCTGCTTATTCTTTCTGATCTATTTTAAGCAGATTTTTTTCTGTTTACCTGTGAATTCTTCATGTATTTGCTATACAATAATCATTCAGTTATTTAACATTGATATGTTAGGTATCTTTAATAGGCTTAGTACTCAGCTAAATAATACTTGAGTATAATGATCCTATTTTCTAAACCAAAAAAATAGGACACATGCTCTGACAAATATATCTTTGTAACACTGTTTTTGAATTATAAAGAGGATTATCCTGAACAATCTAAGACATGATGTTGCCAAATACAAGTTACTTGAAAAAAATAGACATCTATAAAACAATAAAAACTGATTTATTGAATATGTACTATGTGTCAGGCACTTTATAGTATACCTAATTTTTACAGCAACCATGCAAGATGGTGCTATTATTTCCCTTTTGTATTACAGAATTCTGCTGAGGGTTAGGGTGGAAGTGAGGTGGTTATATAACTTGTCTAAGATCAAATGGCTAGTGTGTGCGACAGCTGGGTCTCAAACTCAGAGCTGGTCTAACATCAAAGCCTATGATGATCTAGTATCTCTTAGCATACAGATATTTGTGGTTAAGAAAAGGATGAGGAGGGGAATCAGGAGTCAGACAGATCTGGGTTGGCTGCATTATCTCTATCACTTAGTAGTTGTATGACTTTAAGCAAGTCACCTTAACTTCTGAATTTTGTTAATCCTTTGTGAGGATTGAATGAGATAATGTATGTATAGTACTTAACATAGTGCCTACATGGGAAATGTTCAATGAATGCCTTTTGTTATTTTTATTATTATTTCATAGTGACAGCTCAAAAGACAGAGTGACATTGATATACACTAGTAAAAAGTTATTGTTGGTGAACATTGTTATAACATATATCTTCTGATCTCATGTAATTCTCCATTATCAGATTTAATAACTAATAAAAATAATTTCTGAGTAGTGATTTCATTATATATGATCCTACTTTCTAAATTCTCTTTTAAATCTTTATTATTTTCGTTTCTATGGTGAGTCTAGACAAAGCATTAATAAAACAGAATGAACAAATATTTATTGAGCATCTACATGCCAGGCACTGTTCTAGGAGATGGTGATCTGATGGTGAGCAAAAATAGTCTGTGCTCTCATGGAAGAAGCAAAATGATGAAATAATTACACAAATAAATGTAAAGCTGTACTTGTGGTAAGGGCTATGAGAGAGATGCACATAGTGCTGTGAGAGATTATAGCAAGTAGGGATTCAACTTACTCAAAGAAGTCACACTAGGCTTCCAAGAGGGCAACACAGATGATCTCTGAAGTATGAGTACCAGTAACCAGCCAAACACAGTGGAAAGAATATTTCTGGCAGAGGAAACAGCACCAGGAGACATCCAAGAGTACCAGGGATTGAAAGAAGGGCAGTGTGGGTGGAGAAGGCCAGAAGAAGGTATTGTGACAGGAACCCGAAGAATAGGTGGGGAATCAGAATGTCCAGGGTTTTGAAGGCTGTGCTAAGGAGTTTGGACTTTAAGAACAGTGGGAAGACATTGAAATGTTTTAAAGTTGAAAGTGACATGAGTAGATCTTACTAAACAACAACAACAAACCATGGATGTGTATGGTAATTGTGGTGATAGTTGGAAAATTAAACTGATTTGAGTGATTGTTTAAAAAAAGGGATTTTTGGGGCGCCTGGGTGGCGCAGTCGGTTAAGCGTCCGACTTCAGCCAGGTCACGATCTCGCGGTCCAGGAGTTCGAGCCCTGCGTCGGGCTCTGGGCTGATGGCTCAGAGCCTGGAGCCTGTTTCCGGTTCTGTGCCTCCCTCTCTCTCTGCCCCTCCCCCGTTCATGCTCTGTCTCTCTCTGTCCCAAAAATAAATTAAAAAACGTTGAAAAAAAATTAAAAAAAAAAAAAAGGGGGGGCGCCTGGGTGGCACAGTCGGTTAAGCGTCCGACTTCAGCCAGGTCACGATCTCGCGGTCTGGGAGTTCGAGCCCCGCGTCGGGCTCTGGGCTGATGGCTCGGAGCCTGGAGCCTGTTTCCGATTCTGTGTCTCCCTCTCTCTCTGCCCCTCCCCCGTTCATGCTCTGTCTCTCTCTGTCCCAAAAATAAATAAACGTTGAAAAAAAAAAAAAAAAAGGGATTTTTGGGGCACCTGGGTGACTCAGTCGGTTAAGCATCCAACTTTGGCTCAGGTTGTGATCTTGCGGTTCGTGAGTTCGAGCCCCGCGTCGGGCTCTGTGCTGACAGCCTGGAGCCTGTTTCAGATTCTGTGTCTCCCTCTCTCTGACCCTCCTCCGTTCATGCTCCGTCTCTCTCTGTCTCAAAAATAAATAAACGTTAAAAAAAAATTTTAAAGGGATTTTTATGAATTAGGTAATGGGAATTAAGAAAAATTAAGTGATTTTACCATGAAGTATAGTCATGTTTTATTTTTATTTAAAAAAAATTGTAATGTTAATTTATTTTTGAGAGACAGAGCATGAGTAGGGGAGGGGCAGAGAGAGGGGGAGACACAGACTCAAAAGCAGGCTCCAGGCTCTGAGCTGTCAACACAGAGCCTGACATGGGGCTCAAACTCACAAACTGTGAGATCATGACCTGAGCCAAAGTCAGATGCTTAACCAACTGAGCCACCCAGGCACCCCTAGTCATGTTTTTGAGGTAAAGTAATTTGAAAGCTAATTATATGAACAACCACCACAACAATAAAACAAAACAAAGATCCTCCTAAAATGTAGTTGAAGACTAAGTTCTATTAACAAAGATGAAACATTTTAGCTAGAAATAATGGACTAAAAATAAACACTAATAAAAATTAAACTATTTCTAATATTGTTTGTAGCATGATATGGCACATTTGCATGTCTTCTTAGAAAATTTGAAATGGCATTTTAGATGTACCTTTAAATTTGTGTGTCTAGATTGTGGTTGCACTATTGATGATGATGCATTACTCTTGAATGTCTTTCATCCCAGCATCGTAAAAGATTTTAAAGACATTAAAATTCACAACACCTCTGACAAACAGTTTATAGGTTATTAAATTCTGTGATCTGCCCACTTGACATATGAATCAGTTCCTAGTTAATATGGCTTTCTTACATATTTAAAATGAAATTTAAAATTTGAATAATAATGACATAAGCCACAGAGAAATACAAATGAATTTAAAATAGCCATGAAAACTCCTAAATTTAAAAATATTAACAATTGATTCATTTTTCAAAAAAAATTTTTTGGAGGCCCACCGGGCACCATACATGTGTTAGAGGTGGTTATACAATGATACATAAGATGTGTCAATGCTGGTACCTGTCCTTGAAGGGCTAGCTATCTAATGAGAAGCCATCAAGGATGCAAATAATCATGATACAAAGTGACAGGTGTTAGAACAGAAGTGTTTACAAAAGTACTGTCCTGCTGATGCATAAGGACAATGGCATGTGAAAAGCAAAAGATCTTACATTAATAACAATCACTCTAAACACTGTGTTACTAATACCAATTTTTCTAAAGACAAAGATACACTTCTGTGCTATAGAATAAGGAAGGGCCTGGCAAAATCTATAAATAAGCTACTCTGTGGCAGGCATCTAGTTGAAACTTCTTATTTTATAGATACGTTAACCCCACCACTAAGAAAACTGGATCCCCTTCACCCCCCCACCAGAAGTTTAGTGAATAATGGCAGGAACTAAACCTCCTGGGGCTGCTATGTTCTTTCCATCCCATTTTTTTTTCCATCCCGCTTTTAACATGATTTTATTTCAACCTTGTTCAAGATTCAAAACAGCAGAACTCTATTTCAGATCCTTTAGGTTTATACAATGGAGTTGGAAAAAATACAACCCAGATTCTTCTTCACATTCATTCATATTCATTTACTCATTCACTTAGGATATATTAAATAAGAGACTGCAGTGTGCCATGTATTGTTTTAGGGGAGGAAGGTAATGTCCCTGCCCACCTCCATCCCAGGATTATTAACATATAAACAAATGGGTACAATATGTTATAAGAGCTATGTAGGGGAATAAGGGAACCAAGAAAGAAGTGTTCAGTGTTATGGGTGTTTGGGTGCAGGGTACAGGAAATGCTTCCTTGAGAAGATATGTGCTTAGTCTAGTATGTTTTAAGATGAATAGTCTTAATCTTGCAAAACAATGGCTTGGCCTACGTATTTATATCTGACTTGTGCAAAATATAATTTTAGGGCAATAGTAGTTTTTATTCTGGCCAAAATCAGTTATGTAAGAACTTTTGGACCCCTCACATTCTCCCAGGTCCTGCTTATTTTGGACATGTTAGCACTACTTGTTGCAATTTGTTTTCTCAGACTATTGAGACACAGTAACGAGCTTTTGTTCTTGAAGGGACTAGTTGCAACAGCCTTGGAATGTGTTTGTAACATGAAAAGACAAACAGAAACATAAAATGCTACAGTTCAGAATTTGCTTTTTATTAGATCTGCTACTTTGCTTCAAACTTTAAAACTGTACACAGATAATATAAGAAACAGATAAGTGCAAGTTGCAGAAAGCCTTCTGTGTTGATTGCCCCTCAGGAATCTTAACGTTTGAATATATTTCCCAAGGTCCAATCATGCAATGGGGTGAACTCCAGAAGGTACAGGGGTGTACCCAGTTGTGTAACCCCATTATTATGAAGAACAGAGTTACAGCATAATTAAATTTTAGGCTATCTTTGAGAACATGCATAGAAAGTTATATGTTTCGAACAGATAATTTGTAAGCCCAGAGCCATTCAAAACCCAGAGCAGCAATATTCAGGCTAAAACAAAACTTACTACTTTGTTACAACAGAGAGAATATGCTTTTTACTGGGAAGCTGAATCATAGAAAGGACAGAGACTAAACACTCCATAGATAGCAAGTCCCAGACAGCCTTACTTTCAAAGTGAGTGGGATTGAGCCACCATATGATGACCTTCCTAGAAAAGCTGCGTGTTGCCCCAGTGTTGCTGTTGCTGTAGCATACAGGCCTCAGAGGGAGTTTTCTTTAGTGAATTTGGTCAGAAGGCCTACATGAGTTCTGGGGAAGAACAGAAACAACATAGGAATAGAGGTGAAATATGTGAGTGGGGCTGTAACTTTCAGGGGAGGCTGCTGGGACATTTTTCTAGAGACTGTTGGGCCCATATCACATTACACTGAATGTGCACCAGCATTTAAAAAAAGGTAAAATCAAGTTAAATGAACATCAAATCCTAGAAGTAGGAAAGTGGTCTGTCAGGTTATATGGATAAGGCATCATCAGTCCGACTCTCAGTGGGAGAGTGAATGACAACACTGACCACTTTAATTTTGATTTTGCTGCTGTGTAGAAAGACTCTTGTTATAAGTAGGAATACTGCTGAAAGGCAAGAGAGAACAATACCAAATGCCTGTTGCCGGCAGACACTGTGCTTACTACTTTCTGTGAAAGGTAACAACTTATCTCATTCAAAATAAGCAATTAGAAGACTGAGAAATTATCAATACCTAGGGTCATCTGACCTTTGCTAGACAATAGATACAATGATCAAGTTGATTTACTACAGCAATGATTTTTCTGAATCCATTTCCCCTTGTGTTGTTGTGTATGAAATTGCCAATATCTTCAACAGAGAGAATTGGGAAAGCAGGAAGAATATGATGTTCAGTTGTGTTTGCAGTAGCTACAAGAGCAGTGTGGAGACAGGTGCAATCAACCAAACTTTAGGGACTGGGATGGTGGTGTTTGAGGGGGATCCATACTTATATTTTGTATTCTTCGTATGTTACAATATTGCCAAAAACAAACTATTTCATTGTGTCTATTGTAAACAACACTTTTTCACACCTAACATAAAGTTTTAGTGATGGGGTGCCTGGGTGACCCACAGTCAGTTAAGCATCCGACTTCACCTCAGGTCATGATCTCCTGGTTTGTGGGTACAAGCCCCATGTCAGGCTCTGTGCTGACAGCTCAGAGCCTGGAGCCTGCTTCAGATTCTGTGTCTCCCTCTCTCTTTCTGCCCCTCTACCCCCCTCACACTGTGACTCTCTGTCTCTTTCAAAAATAAATAAACATTAAAAAAAATTTTAAGTTTTACTGATGTATTGTCTTCTGGTTGTCATAAAAATTACTGAGTTGCAGTAGTTAATGACAAACAGAACCCAGCCAACCTTACTTTTTATTTTTATAATAGAAACAATATATGCCTATTACAGAAAAGTCAAAACAATAAAGAAAATGTTTAAAATAAAAATTAAAAGAACCAATTAACCCATCAATCCAGAAATAAACGCTGGCCAGTTAAAATTTTGATATACCTTTACGATGTATCATGCATACTGTTTTGTAACTTCTTTTTTTGTTTGAATCATATATTAAAAATACCTTTCCATGGAAATAAAACACACTTCTATAACATCATGTCTAATGTCAGCACAGTAGTCTGTTTGGATTTACCATAATTTATTTAATCCCTTCTTACTAAATACTTGAACTGTTTTCTTTTTACTAATATAAATAGAACTTTGATGGACACTTGTATATAAATCTTTGCCAACAGTACTCAAAATTTCTGGGGAATATAATTTTAGTAAAAAAAGTGGGCAAAATTTATTCCTTGAGGATTAAAAAATGAAAATTGGTGTCCATATCTCTAATGTCTAATGAGACAACATCTTTCTCCTAATGCCTGGTCATTTGTATTTTTTCTTTTATAAGGGGTTTTATGTCCTTTGCCCATTTTTCTATTGGTTTTTTTCCTTTTCTTTCTAAGGGCTCTTTACCTATAAAAGATATTAAACCTTTACCTGTCATAATTATCATAAATATTTCTGTAAGTTTTCCATTTGCTCTTTATTTTTATTTTTTGGTAAAAAAAATTATTTTTATATAGTTAAGTGTATCAGTCTCTCCCATTTTATTTCTACCTATTGTATCATGCTTAGGCAGCCTTTTTTCACACTAAGGTTATATAATACTTACAAATTTTTTCTCTTAGTAGTAGACGTTCAAGTCAGAATAATATGGCTTTGTATTTTTGTGTTTTCTTTTTCATATAATGTTTATTTCATGTCTATCCTAGGATAGACATAATTTTTTCCTAAATATTTTACCAGTTGACTCAATACCATTTTGACTAATCCATCTTCCTCCAGTGCTTCAAAATCCTACCTTTTTGTATTCTGAATTCTTACCTATACTAGGGCTATTTCTGGACTTTTTCTTTTGCTCCATTGATTTGTCTGTCTGTTGCCCCTTCCCTTTTCTCAAAGGGGAACTGAGTTTATTTACCTCCAGGGCAAGACAACACAAACAAGAAATTAAAAAATGGTTCACTGATTCACTAAAGGGGAAAATGGTGGGAGTAGTCTGTCTGTGATAGAAAGGGAGTTCATGATAGTATGCCAATTTAGAATTGAAAACTTGCATTCCGGATTGGACAATGAATCCATATGTGTGTGTGTGTATGTGTGTGTGTGTGTGTGTGTGTGTGTACGCGCCCGCGTGTGCATGTTAAAAGTACTGTTGTAGGGCACCTGGGTGACTCAGTTGGTTAAGTGTCTGACTTCGGCTCAGGTCATGATCTCATGGCTGGCGAGTTCGAGCCCCACCTGAGCTCTGTGTTGACAGCTCAGAGCCTGGAGCCTGCTTCAGATTCTGTGTCTCCCTGTCTCTCTTCCCCTCCCCCACTCATGCTCTGTCTGTCTCTCCTTCAAAACTAAAAAAAAAAAAAAAAAAAAAAGAGTGTTTTTCCCTGTAAAAAGCTTCCAAGGAGGTCCAAGTAAAGGCCTGGCATACCATGGACTCTAAACTTTCATTTTGTAAGCTTCCACCTGTGGGTTGTGCAACGTTTCAAACTTTTTGTTTTGAAATAATAATAGGCTCACAGGAAGTTGTTTAAAAAATGTGCAGAGACGTCCCATGTACCCTTCACCCAGTCTCCTCCAATGGCAACATCTTCATAACCTGGGTACAGTGTCAAAAGCAGGAAAATGACATCAGTACAATCCGTAGAGCTTATTCAGATTTTATATGCACTTGTGTGTGCATGTGTGTGCGTGTGCGTGTGTATAAAGTTCTATGAAATTTTGTCATATGTAATTAATGTAATCACAACCACAATCAAAATATAGAACTGTCCCATCACCACAAAGCTCACACTAACCCCTGTCACCCCCATTTGTAACTCCTGGCAACACTAAACTAATCTCCATCTCTGTAATTTTGTTATTTCAAGATTGTTATATAAATGGAATCACGCAGTATGTAACCCTTTGAGATCTTTTTTGCTCCACATAATTCCCTTGAGATCCATCCAAGTTGTTAGACCAGTGGTTTGTTCCTTTTTATTATTGAGTAATATTTAGTGGTGTGAATGTGCCACAGTTTGTTTAGCCATTCACCCGTTGAAGGATATCTGGGCTGTTTCCAGTTTGGGCCTATTACAAATAAAGCTGTTATAGGTTTTTGTGTAAACTTAAGTTTTCATTTCTCTAGGATAAATGCCCAGGAGTGCAATTGCTAAATGCATTTTTAGTTTTATAAGAAACTGCCGAACTATTTTCCAGAGTGACTGACTTCACCATTCTATATTCCAACCAGAAATGTATGAGTGATCTCAATTTCTCTTTGCCAGCATTTGTTTTTGCCATCTTTCATTATTTTAGCCATTCTGATACGTGTGTGCAATATCTCATTGTGGTTTTAATTTGCATTTCCCTGATGGCTAACGATATTGAACGTCTCTTCATGTGTTTTATCTGTCATCTATCTATCCTCTTCAGTGAGATGTCTGTTCATGTCGTTTGCCCATTTCCCTAACTGGGTTTTCTTAACTGTTGAATTTTGAGAGTTCTTCTTATAATGCACACACACACACATGCACGCGCACACACAGTTATATATACACACACTATATATATAATTAAAAAGCTCTGCAAAGTAAAGAAAATCATCAACAAAATGAAAAGGCAACCTACTGAGTGAGAGAAAATATTTGCCAATCATACATCTGATAGGTAAATATCCAAAACATTTAGGTGCACCTGGGTGGCTCAGTCAGTTCAACGTCCAACTCTTTTTTTAAATTTTTTTAAAAAGTTTATTTATTTATTTTGAGAGAGAGCGAGAGCAGGGAGGGGCAGAAAGAGAGGAAGAGAGAATCTCAAGCAGGCTCTGCAGTCAACACAGGGCCCGATGCAGGGCTTAAGATCATGATCAAAATCAAGAGTTGAACCCTTAACCGACTGAGCCACCCACATGCCCCAAGTATCCTACTTGATGTCAGCTTAGGTCTTCATCTCAGGATCATGAGTTCAAGCCTCACATTGGGCTCTACACTAGGCCTGGAGCCTACCTTAAAAAGAGTAAAAAAAAAAATTTTTTAAGCAACATATTTAAAGAACTCATATAACTAACAAAAAAAAATCCGATTAAACAATGGGCAGAGGATCTGAAAATTTTCTTCTTTTTCTTTCTTTTGTGAAAGGGGGTGGAGGGGCAGAGAAAGAGGGAGAGAGAGAATCCCAAGCAGGCTCTGTGAGATCATGAGCTGAGCCAAAATCAAGAATCAGACACTTAACCGACTGAGCCACCTAGGTGCCCCTTATCTTTTTCTAAAAGTTTTATATTTTTTATGTTTTAAATTTAAACATGATCCATTTTGAGTTAATTTTTATATAAGATAATGTGTTTTAGGTTGAGGTTTTCTATTTTGCCTGTAGCTGTCCAATTATTCCCGCACCATCTATTGAAAAAGCTCTCCTTCCTTCATTGACTTGCTTTTGCACCTTTGTCAAAAATCATTTGGGTATGTTGTTGGGATTATCTGTAGTTCTGTTGTATTGATCTGTGTGTCCACCTGTCCTGTTTATTCTTTTTTATTTTTAGATATTTATAATACGTTTTCCTTCTGGTAAGGTAAGGAAAGTTGTCTTCATCCTTCTTTTTCAGGAATGTTCTTGCTCTGGTGAATCAGTATAGCCTAGTGGTAAAGAGCTAAGGCTCCAAAAACAAACTGGGGCTTCACCACTCAAGTTGCTATGTGACCTTAGGCAAGCAAACTGAAATGGAAATAGACTTGTGAGAGTAACTTACTTAATGCCTGTAAAGTGCCATAATATTTGACACATAGTAAATGTGTGAGTCTGGTTGTCTAATGTTGTAATAAAAAACCCAAAAACTTCTTACTTGAAAGAAATAAACTTACTTCCTGCTCATGTAATAGGCCAATGTGGGTGTTCCTGATAAGGTGACTTCCTTGAGCAATTCTCTTCTAAACTGTGACTCAAGGACGGAAACTCCTTAATTCTTACTTCCTTTCTTGTAGCTCCACCATCTCTAGGTCTTTGGAGTATTTTCATTTTGTTGGTGGGAAAAGAGAACAGGGAGCAGAGAAGTGGTTGCAAGGTTTTTTTCCCCTGTGTTCCAGAAGTGGAGCTTTCTCCCATATTACACTGGTCAGAATTCAGTCACATGGACCCAACTAGCTGCAAGGAAGGCTGGAAAATGTATTTTGTGTACCCAGGAGAAAAAATAAACACATGTGAACACACAGAGCAGCAGTCTCTGCCTCTGGAAATGATTAAGAGTGTTAGGGCCTAGAATGAGGAGAAGTCTTTATAAAGGACAGGACATTGAGATGAAACAGGAATGATGAGAGAGTGACAGACACACAAGGATCAGGGGAAATATTTCAAGCAGAAGAAGTATCAAGTCAAAGGCCTCAGTCTGGACTCTTTCTGAATGGGATCTTTCTTACATTTTCCAAACGGTTACTGCTACTGTATGGAAAAAGTTACCTTGTAAACAAACATCTTTCTGAAGCTCTCTTATTAGTGGTAATTGTTTGCTTGTTTTTTTAGTTGACTCTTGGTTTTCCAGACAATTAGATCATCCTCACATAATGATAAGTTTCTCTTATTTAAAAATATCTATATCTTGTTCGTCTTGTCTCACTTCTTAGCTATCTTCCTGAACAGATATAAATAATAGCAACAATAGTGGGGATTTTTTATTGTTCCTGATTTTGTTGAAAATGTAACTGAAGTTTTAACATTAAGTTTGAAATTCGCTGCTTATGTTTTATTGTGGCTTTATTTATACTTTTGTTTTTTACAAACCAGGAACAGACATCGAATTTTATCAAGTTGTCTTTTGTTCTCTCTCATAGTGATCTTGGATTTTTACTCTTCTGATGCTTTTTTGTGGTGAAACTTCTTTATTGATCTCTTCATGTTTAACCATCCATACATTCTTAGAATAAGCCCATCTTGGTTAGGGTGTGTTATTCTGTTAATATACTACTGGATTTGATTGCTGATATTTCATTTAGGATTTTTTTGCATCAGTTTTCATAAATGATACTGGTCTATATTTTTCTTTTTTTGTGTACAAGTTATCTCAGATTTTGTTCTCAGGGTTATGCTAACTTTGTAAAATGAGTAATAAGGCTCTCCATAGCATTCTATTTTCTAGAATGGGTTGGATATTATGGATTATGTATGCCTTAAAGTTATGAGACTGGAATCTATCTCCACTCTTTATAGATGAGGAAACTTTGTTTCTCAAGGCTTTATGGGCCAAATGGAAATTTAAAAGCCTAGGCTTCAAAGGCATTTGCTTTCTGCAACAGCCTGTTGTTCCTCTAGCGTGATTAATTATCCCTAACTATTGTAGAGATGTCTTGCAGTTCTTCTCATGTGACAGAGCAGAATTTACAAAAAGCTTCAATAATCTGACATGGAGGGGAAATGAAACTCTTCTATATTTGTGAATTTCCCATATATGATCACCCAGTGGTTAGCTGCCCCTCCCGTTTCAGCCCCCACTGCAGCTTCACTTTTAGACTACGGGGAGTCTTACAATGTCTCTCAAAAATATTTTTTCTGGTTATGAGACTCTCTGCTGCTACCAAAAACCACTAGAAACTGATTGAAGTCCATTCTTTGAGCTCAAGCCTTCTTGATCCTGAGGCCTAGGAAGAAATGAGATAGAGCAGGGTCCCTCTGGTTCTACCCTCCCAGTCCTGTTAGACACCACAAAACTTTTCCATTATATTTTGAAACATAAATTTCTCCAAAGCCTACTGAGAAAATAATATTCTCCCTCTATCTGCTGGCATCAAGCTCACTCCATAGAAACAATGACTCTCTGTGGCTGTACAGCAGCTTTTGGTCTTTTTTTGTGTTGCTCAGAGAGCCCAGGAGCAAAATTAAAGAGCTTTAATAGCTGTTCTTTGTCCCTCTTCCACCTAACAAAGATCATTCTGTTTATTTTAACCACTTAATATCAAAATCCTTTAAAATGTAAAGAGGACAGATCCTCTAAGAAAAAATCAAAATGGCCAATAAGCATATAAAAAGATAACTAACCTCATTAAGCAATCAGGAAAATGCAAATTTAAACTACAGTGAGGTATTACTACATAGCCACCAGAATGGCTAAAAAGAAAGGCAATACCAAGTATTAGTGAGGATGGACAGTTACTGGAACTTACCTAATGTTGTGGATTGGAGTGCCAATTTGGAAGGCCATTTAACTATCTATTAAAGCTAAAAATGTGTATATCCTATGACCCAACAATTCTATTACTATGTATACATTCACATGTCCCAAGAGGCATATACAAGAGTATTCATAGGCAAAAACTGCAAATAATCCATTGTTAATCAAGAGAAAAAGTGGATAAATTATTAATGCATAGGATAAAATACCACATTGTAACAAAAATGAATAAACTACAGCTATGTGTAGCAACATAGATGAATCTAATAAACATGAGGGTATAGACTGTGTTCTCTTTCTTTACCTAGGTGGTGTTTTTTGTAAATTTTTAGGCTATATATTTATTTTGTGTACTGTTCAGTGTATTTCACAATGGAAAGGTTTAAAATGTGTGTGTGTATACATATATACAGTATACACATTCCAAACTCCTGAATAGTATATTGAGCATAATTTTATCTTTTCTTAATAATTTAGAGGCACTATAATAAACACTGTTACTATGGAACTGTAATACAGTTGATTTATGTGGGATTTTTTGTGCTAACTTTAAATTACTCCAAATCCAGGATTTTAAAATTCTTATATATGCTTCTGAGTCAGAAGTAGTTTTGAATTATCTTCTGAGTGGTAGAAATTGTGTCTTTTATGTCAGTTGTAGTTATCTCTGCTTTCCAGTGAAATACATGATGCAATGAATATGAATATGTATTGTCTTGTTTATATTAGAAAGATCTTAAAAACACAAAGAGACAAAATTCCTCTAGATGATTTCCAGAAAAAAATAGCCAATTTTATGACTTATCCAATGTATCACTGTGATGACATTATTCACAGGAGAAGGTCTTCTTCCTTCTGAAAGATACTTTTATGGATGTAGAAACACCATTCGTTTAAAGCCAGCATAATAGGACTTCTCAGAAACCAAGGAGGGAGTTTCTAGGAGTGATCAGCCTCATCAAATGTAGACAAATCCAGAGAGGCATGAGGACTGCAAACAATCTGTGGAAGGAAAACCAGGTAGCAGAGGGTTAGAGAGAATGAGTGTTGTAGAATTTAGGGTATGGTGTGGAACAAGAAAAAAGAATGGAAGTAAGACAAGTAGAGGCATTTTTCAAGATGAGACCTGTGTATATTTAATGTAGTTGAATGGATCCAGTGGAAGAAGCAATAATTGATTAAGCCAGGCTTCAAAGGAGACTTATGATAAAGTTGATAAAATCAACAACCTAGGTAGAAGGATTAATCTTGCAAAAGTAACAGAGAGAGAGAGAAAGTGAGAGAGAGAGAGAGTGTGTGTGTGTGTAGATCTGTGGGAAGAGAGAAGACAGAGGAGTTGTCGGCTAATGAGTATAAACACCAAGAGTGTAGGGATCTTCTGTTTTCGTCCCTAATGTATCCCATGCCTCTAGAACAGTGACTGACATATAGAAAACACTAAGAAATATTTGTTGGATGAATAGACTTTGACATCTAATCAATCTCAATTTAAGCCCCAGCTCTTCCACTTGCATTCTGTGGGAACTTGAACAATTTCTTTACTCTGCTAAACCTCAGCCTTACTATTTTATAAAATGAGAATAACAGTATAGAATGTGTTTCTAGACATGTATGTAACACAAAGCTTTACTCTGAGCTGTTATGACTTTATTATATTATACTTAAATATTAAGTTCAGAGCTTGGCAAAGTGCTTTATACCAAGCAGTTGCTCTCTGAATGATGTTTTAATTGAATTTTTATACTTAACTGTAAGGAATAAACTTGCATTAATGCAAATCACAATCTTTAATTTTTTTTTTTAGCATTTTCTAGCTGTGGGGACTTAATTTTGTCAGGATAACATAAAAGACATATTTTTGCAAAATTATAAAAATAACTTTTTCTAAAAGTTGGTTATAAAAATTAATTTAAGTTTTGGGCACGTGGATGGCTCAGTCAGTTAAGCAGTAGACTCTTGATTTCTGCTCAGGTCTGATCTCACAGTTTGCAGTATCGAGCCCCATGTCAGTCTCTGCACTGACGGTGTGGAGCCTGTTTGGGATTCTCTCTCTCCCTCTCTCTCTCTCCCCCCTTGTGTGTGTGGTCTCTCTCAAAATAAATAAATTTTTAAAAAAATTCTTTAAAATTTTAAGTTTTAAAATATTTTGTTCTTTAGCTCTTAGATTCAAATGCATAGCATTACATTCTGGCATGTTCTCTAACTTCATCAGTTAGGAAGGCAGCTATAGTAGAACAGGGCTAAAAGGCAGCTTTTTAGGATAGAAGGAGAAATGTAGGTGTATATATAGAGTATAGAGGAGAAGGCAGTGTCAACGTTCCTGATAGAAAATTCTAAAGCATAGAGTAAATAACTTTTCTGAAGATTGATTATATCTAAATTAATAATGGAAAAAAGTAGTGTTTTCATGGTGCCTTCTAAGTTTAAAACTTGACTGCCCGCTTCTCATGTGAACATCTACATTTGTTGCCATAGGGATTGCCCCCCAAGACTCCTACTTTGGCCTTAAATGGTATAATTGCTATTGTTATAGACATCAGAAAAATCCTGACTTGTGACTAAGATAACCATTACCAAAACCACTCTAAGTTCATTTACAATTTTAACTCCTTGGAAACAGATAATGGTAAAGTAGTATTACATTATTTATTGTTTCTCAGAAGTCAGCATCCCAAATCTCACAACCATTTCTTGATTAGTTATAGCTGAAAACATCTTATGATTAATTTACTATATGCTTTTTGCCCTACAGAAACTTACATTTTGGAGACTCTGACGTAAACATATAGGACATACTAATACAAATAGCTCTAGCAAGAATTCAAACCACTATCAAGACTACATGTAGCTGTAAAGTTTACTTAGTAGCACCAAAAAAAAAAAAAAAAAAAAAAAAAAAAAAAAAAAAAAGTAATAAGGTGGTAGCTCTGAGGAAATCAAAGTGAAAGAAAAAATTTTTCTAAAGATAAGGTGGACTTGAATAAGTTAGTAGGCCAGAAAAAAGGAGCAAGTGAAGGGCTCCTGGATGGTTCAGTTGGTTAAGCGTCCAACTTCAGGTCATGATCTCGTGGTTCGTGAGTTGGAACCCTGCTTGGGGCCCTGTGCTGACAGCTCAGAGTCTGGAGCCTGCTTCAGATTCTGTGTTTCTCTCTCTCTCTACCCCTACCCCGCTCACGCTCTGTCTGTCTCTCAAAAATAAATAAACATTAAAAAAAAATTTTTTTTTTTTTTAAAGAAAGGAGCCAGTGAAGTGGGGAGATCTTGAGAAAGAAGTCATGGAATAAGGTCCTAGAAGTTGAAAGAAATGTGATCAAAGACACAGAGATAGCCTTGGAAAGGAGAAGACAATGGGAAAAGAAAGAAGGGTGGGGTGAAAATAGAAGAAAGTTTGAGTTGACGAGCCCCTGGATGGCTCAGTCAGTTAAGTGTCTGACTCTTGGTTTCAGCTCAGGTCATGATCTTACTCTTCATGAGTTCAAGCCCTGCCTTGGGCTCTGTGCTGACAGTGTGGAGCCTGCTTGGGATTCTCTCTCCCTGGCTTTCTGCTCCTCCCCCTGCTCATGCTTGCTCACTCAATCTCTCTCTATCAAAAATAAATAAATAAATAAATAAATAAATAAATAAACAAACATAAAGAAAAAGAAAAGAAAATTTGGGTTGAGAACAGAAGTCATATGGAATGGCATCCACTGGGGGCCTTGGAACATATCCCCCATGAATAAGGTGGGGGGGACTGCTGTATTTAAGTTAGGAGGCAAGGTAAGTGCCAAGAGCAAGGTAAGGCTAAGAAGGAAAGATAGGTTGGCAGCTTGAGAAAAGTGACAAGAGGTTTACAAAGACTATTGTAGAGTGCTCAATAGAATATCAACATGAGATGACTTAAAAGGAATTTAGTGTGTTTGTGAAGGCTCCTAAGATCAAAGACCATGTTCTGTAATATCTTGCAATGACAGGAAGAAGCAACAGAAAAGGCAAATGCTGGGGTTTACTCATGGTGGGACAGTGAGATATTTCAGAGCTCTGGTGAGTGTCTTGGGCATCCTGGTTCTTCGGCTGGGTACTGGAATAGAAGAGATAACATCAAGAGATTTATTTAGTTAGCAAATATTATTTACATATTAATATTTGTGTACAAATATTATATAGTAATACAGCAATCCCCCCCTTATTCATGGGGGATATGTTCCAAGGCCCCCAGTGGATGCCTGAAAATGTGGATAATACTGAACCCTATATATACTATGTTTTTTCCTATACATGCATACTTGTGATAAGGTTTAACTTATAAATTAGGCACAGTAAGAGATTAACAGCAATAAGTAATAATAAAATAGAACAATTACAATAAAAGTTATGTGTATGTGGTCTCTCTCCCTCAAAATATCTTATTATACTGTACTCACCCTTCTTGTGATGATGTGAAAAGTTAAAATGCCTACTTGATGAGATGAGGTGAGGTGAGGTGAATGACCTATGTGTTATGACTTAGGCAACTGATGATTTATCAGAAGGAGAATCATCTGCTCCTGGGCCATGGTTGACTGTGGGTAACTGAACCCCAGAAAGCAAAACTGAAGATAAGGGGGACTACTGTATCCATCAACTTAGTAGTTTTTATTATCCTATTTCTGGAAACAGTTCCTTGACTTATAGCCTCAATCTTGATTTCTCTTTTGATTTCAGAGCCCAGCCTTCCCCCTATAGGACATCTCTGCTTTAATGTTCCATGCCTACAATTAAATGATTTATTTTCCTTAAAAAAAAAATTTTTTTAAAGAGGGGGGGCCCCTGGGTGGCTCAGTCTGTTAAGTGTCCAACTTCAGCTCAGGTCATGATCCTGTAGTTTGTGGGTTTGAGCCCTGCGTCACGCTCTGTGCTGACAGCTCAGAGCCTGGAGCCTGCTTCGGATTCTGTGTCTCCCTCTCTTTGCCCCTTCCCTGCTCATGCTCTGTCTCTCTCTGTCTCTCAAAGATGGATAAACGTTAAAAAATAAAATAAAATAAAAAATAAAAGATTTATCTTCCTCCCAAGCCTATTTTTCTACAGATTACCCCATTTCTGTTAATAATGTTAATACCTGTCTAGTCTCCCAGGTCTGACATTTGAGTCATCTCCGACATTTCCTCTCCCTTCCTTAATGTGTCATCAAGTATTGTCCTTAAATACTTCCACCAAAATATTTCTCCTGGTTTTTCTTCCTTTCCTTTGTCAAGGTAATAATTCAGGCTGTTGTCATTCCATAGTGGTACTTCTGTGCCTTTTCAACTGGTTTCCCTCCCTCTAGGCACTACTCAATCCAGTCAGTTTTACATACCACACCCAGATTAATCTTTATAAAAGGTCAATTTTCTGAGTCATTCTCATCTCAGAACCCTTCAAGGAGCTATGGTAGAGTCCCTAAGGAAACAAGAAGACCCTAGAGGACATTATATTCTAATGAGAAAAGGGCAGTTTATATAGTCTGGAAGAGATGCTGATTTAGAGAAGGCTTCGCTCAAGAGTGATGAGAGAAGAGAATGGATGCCAGAAAGATGAGATACATCAGGGTTTAGGAAATAGGTTGAAGAGGAATAGGTGATGCCAAGGAGACTCAGGAAAGTTAGAGGGGTTGGAAGAGAGCTAGGGTAGAGTGTTTCACAAAGGCCAAGATAGAAGAGGATGTCAAGTAACAGACTGATAAGGAGGACTCTTGCCAAGAGTCCACCAGATTTGGTAATTAGGGTGTCAGAATTAAGAGCAGTTTTAGGGGACTATAGGGACACTATGGAGGGTTGAGAAATAAAGAAATAGAAATAAGGAGCATAGGTTTCCTTTTTAAAATGTTGGTTAAGAAGAGAAATAATGCTGAAGATAAAGAGAGATGAACTTAAAATTTTCCCCCGAGGAAAGAGACTTGCACTACATTATAGCCTCAGGTTAGAGATTTCAGTGGTGAAGGAGAGTTTGGTATTAGATAGAGGGAAGACGATTGACTGAGCAAGATCTCCAAGGAGGTCTGAGGAGATCCAATCTAATGAGAAAAAAGTCTTTGTACATTTATAATCATCCTCTTGCTATATACATGCTAATTCTGACTGTATATATATTATGGTTGTATATGGTTAAGGTGATGATGCATTATGAAATGACTATATGAATTTTTGCAACTTGAAGGGGTAGAATGGATGAATCATTTCGGAAAATGTAAGGAGTTGCTAATAATCCCAGCTTGAACATGCTAAATCATTCATTAAAGTTCAAAGGTATCATTCACTATTGCCATTGAAATCAGCTGAGGATTAAGAATATTTTCGGACTGAAAAGTGGGATTCTGAATTTTAACTGTCTTAAAGACTTTATTTTATTTTATTTATTTTGAGAGGGAGAGATAATGAGTGGGGGAGCAGCAGAGAGAGAGAGGGAGAGAGAGAATCCTAAGCAGGCCCCATGCCCAGCATGGAGCCCGAAATGGGCTCAATCTTATGACCGTCAGATCATGACCTGAGCCAAAATCAAGAGTCAGACACTTAACCAACTGAGCCACCCAGGCATCCCTGAATTTTAACTGTCTTAATTCTCTCTCTTCATCCATAATTGCCAGGTAGTCCATGGATACATGGCATTATTGGTGTCAAATTTGCAGTATTTACAATGCTAATATCATGCTTCAACCACAAGTAGTTGGTTAGAAAAATATATGGTCCTAAATCTTAAAAAAGATATGGTCCTAATCATAAACATTATAATATTATAAATATTAATTATTTAAATATAGGAAATAATATGAGAAAAATGAAAGACCATAATACTTTACTGTTTAGGTTTTGAGTACCTGGTGTGTTCCAGGCATTGTTGTATATACTCTTTAAAATATTAAAAAATATTTTTTTAATTGTGAAATAATGTTTTCTTTAACTTTTTTTTTTTTTAACTGAGAGACAGAGAGAGACAGAGCGTGAGCATGGGAGGGGCTGAGATACAGGAGACACAGAATCTGAAGCAGGCTCCAAGCTCTGTGTTGTCAGCACAGAGCCCAACGTGGGGCTTGAACCCACAAACTGCGACATCATGACCTGAGCCGAAGTCGGATGCCCAACCGACTGAGCCACCCAGGCACGCTGTAAAATCATTTTTAAAATGATATCTGATAGAAGGTTACAGCTTGAGCACTAAAAGGAAAATAAAAGAGGAACAAAATATATTCCAGTAGTTTCTACTCCAGTATTAACAGAAATTAGTCCATAAATGAGATAGCAAATATTAGTGCAACTTTTATCTGATAGCTATTTTACTACAAACCAAAACTTAAAAATTAGTTTTGTAGTTGATAAAAATAAAAAGAACCCTATATTTCATATTTTAAAATCTTCTACTTGTTCCTTATATGTCTTTTTAACAAACTATTTGACTGAACATAGTATAATTTGGTCTGTAAATTGGTATATAACTAATTATTAACATAAGCAATCTAGAAAGAATATTTGGTAATGTATAATCTAAATTCAATCTTCAGGTTTGGGGCACCTGGGTGGCTCAGTTGGTTAAACTTCCGACTTCAGCCCAGGTCTTGAGCTCACGGTCCCTGAATTCAAGCCCCATGTAGGGCTCTGTGCTGACAGCTTAGAGCCTGGAGCCTGCTTCAGATTCTGTGTCTCTGTCTCTCTCTCTGCCCCTCCCCTGCTCGTGTTCTCTCTCTCTCTCTCTCTGTCTCTCTCTCTCAAAAATAAATAAACATTAAAAAAATTAAAGAATAAATAGATAAATAAATTATATCTCCAGGTTAAGATGAAAGCAGCCATCCATCTGGCTCTATTTCTTTCACTGTAATCAAATTAAATTTGTACTTTATATATCCATCTAACAAAAATGTGCTGAACTCCTATCGTAGGAAACGCACTGTCCTAGGCCCTGTAAAATATTTAACACAGACGTTTTTACTTATTATTTGCAGTTCTAAACTTATTTCCATTTGTGAGGGAAACACTTTATTATATCAGTTATCTGTCCTGACTGGCCTCTTTACATTTAATTTGTGTATCTCACAAATTTTGATTCATCTTTCTTCTGCAGTAAGTCTCCCTTTTATCCCTGTCCACTAACAAATCTTTTCCCAGAGGTAACTAGTGTGTTATTTTTCTGTATATCCTTCCAGATGCATTTTATGTATCAAGCAAATGCATATATGTATTTAACTCCCAAACATATTTTTAGGCATCTTTAAAAAATTTTTTTTAATGTTTATTTATATTTGAGAGACAGAGAGAGAGAGAGAGCATGAGCAGGGGAGGGGCAGAGAGAGAGGGAGACACAGAATCCAAAGCAGGCTCCAGGCTCTGAGGTGTCAGCACAGAGCCCCATGTGGGGCTCAAACTCATGGACCGCCAGAGCTGAAGTCAAACACTTAACCGACTGAGCCACCCAGGTGCCCCATATTTTTAGGCATCTTGTCTTTTTTTTCAACTTCCTCATTCTTTCTTATATTTGTATACTATTCCATTGTATGGACGTATCATTTATTTAGTTATGGACATTTCCATTAATTTTAAAATATTTAATTTTAATATTAGTCTATTCCTAACAAAGACAAATAGTCTTCCACTCAAATATATTTGTGGATATCTTCCTAGAGGATGGAACGTCTATGTGTATTTGTAATTTTGAATAAATATTGTCAATTTGCCCTTCATAGAAGTTGTGCCTATTTCCCCGTAGACTTATCAACAAATGATGGTGATCTGTGCAAATCCTAAGGATGAAAAATGTTACCCTTAAAAATGTAGTTTTAATTTGCATTTCTCTTATTATGAGTGAGGTTGAGCTTCTTTTTGTCTTTTAAAGCCATTTGTATTTCCTTTTCTGTTTCTCTTGGGTTGTGATTTGTTATTATTAAGAATTTATAGGGGCGCCTGGGTGGCTCAGTCGGTTGAGCGACCAACTTCGGCTCAGGTCATGATCTCACGGTTTGTGAGTTTGAGCCCCACGTCAGGCTTGGTGCTGACAGCTCGGAGCCTGGAGCCTGCTTCTGATTCTGTGTCTCCCTCTCTCTCTGCCCCTCCCCTACTCAGGCGCTGTCTCTCTTTGCCTCAGAAATAAAACATTAAAAAAAAAATTTTAAAAAAGAATTTATATATTTATATATTATATATTTAGTATATAATTTACTTATTAGGTAAATGCCTTTGTCAGTGAGTTGTAAGTATGTATTTTTTTCCCAGTTTGAAAATTGTCTTACAACTTTGTAGTAGCTTTTGTCATGCAAAAAATTTTAACTTTTAGTTTATAGAATTATTTTTATAGATGGGCTTTGTGTTTTACTTAGGCTTTTCTCCCTCTGAGATAATTTTAAAAGTTCTTCGTGGAGTCCTTTAGTACTTTTATTATTAACATATGTTCTTAATCATTGTAAGTTCTAAATTGTTTAGTGCATAAGATCAAGTTCCCTGTTTCAATTTACATCTAAGTTAGATTACCAAATCAATCCCATGAAATATAGAATAGTAGTAAGGAGCGTGGATTTTGGAGTTGATAATTTGGGTTTTTCTGTTTCTGGGCTGTATGATCTTGGGTATGCTGCTTAGTTAACCTCTGTTAGCTTCAACAGCTTTGTCTGTAAAATGGAAATAATAAATAATACTTAGTTTGTTTTGCGAATTGGGAGATGATTCATTTAAAGCCCTTAGTTAGCACAATGCTTCACAAGCTGGAATCATTCATTAAATGTAAACTATTGTGATAATGATGATGGCCATAGACTATTCTTTCAACTGCTACTACCATCCCATAATTTCACAGCTTTAATCACAAGGGGTTGAATAAAAAAATGCATCCCAAATTTGCCAACATTACCAGTTTAGTGTCAAGAATCCAGTCTCCTCTAAGCATCGTTCTCAACCTTGGCAGTACATTATAATCACCTGAGTAGATTTTTCAGTTCCAGATGCCTGGGTCCCTACCCCTAGATGTTGTTTTAACTGGTCTGGGGGTATGGCTCAGGTATCAGTATTCTTCAAAAACTCCTCTGGTGATTTCAATGGACAGCTAAGGTTTAGAACCATTAACGTAACACTGGGCCAGTGGCTTCAGATATTAAGGAAAACATGTTGTTTCTAAAGAACAATATATAGAAATTGTTTATAAGTCAGATGCCATGAATTAGTTAGGAAGACATTGAAAAGAGAACATAGGAGGGTTGAGACTGATGTCGAATATAGATATTGAGGAAAGGAATTACAAAGTTGAAGATATTCCTTGCATATTCACCTAGGACATCTTTCTGAGAAGAGCTCAGGGCAGCTATACTTCAAGTACTTTTATTAACTGCTCCTTCCTTAGAGGTAAGGGATATAAAGTGTTTATATTTGTTAGATGGGTTAACTGAAGCATGAAGATAGGACTCATCAGCTCTTCAAATTTAGGATTCTCGTTATCCTCATTCTCAAAAATAAATTCCTGGATAATTCTCAAAAATAAATTATTATTTCTGATCATGAGTAATATATCTTATTCCCTTATGCAATTTTAGCAGTTTGGGAAAGATTTGAAATGGTATTTTAGCTTATTGATAGATACAGTGTGAGATGGGTATACAAGAAAATTGGATATTATTGAATCCAAGGTAAAGAGCAATGTGGTCTAAAGAGACTGGACGAGGAGTCATGAGGCCAAGATTTCAGTTCCTGAATTTAAGTTTCCTCAGCTGCAAAATGAGAGAAACAAGGGTTCCCAAAGGTGTCTTTCAGCAATTAGTAATTACTGTCATCAAACCACCTAAATAAAGCCTTTCTTGATCAGTCAATAGAAGACAGGAAAAGACAGGAAAAGCTCAACCTTTTAAAAAATACATATTTCATAGATTTGTTGTTTTTACATACATAAGGAAGTATGCTTTCTCAAATATTAAACTATGTCTTGAAGACATTAGACTAATATAACAGTACGTCCTACCTAACTAGCATATTTACATTTTACATGTAAGTGGAGGCAATTTGTGTCTTCACCCAGAGGGGTAACTAATGGAGGGAGGGTAGGGGATTGCATCGTGAGACCCAGGAGGAAATGTTGGAGCAGAGCTTTCTGTTGTCTTTCAAATCATGCCCCGTGGATAACTTCATTTGGAACAGATCATGGCTCCTCCTACTATATTTTCTTCTAATCTTTTCTACTTCTCTTTTTGCATTATATTACTCATGATCATTAGGACTCACACCATTCTTGTTTTCATTGTCTTTACATCATCTCTTCCCTACAAGATTGTACATTTTTTTAAGGCCAGGTTACATTTATAGTGTATACTATAAGCTAGTGTCTTAGCACATAAGAAAAGCCTGATAAATATTTACTTAAATTGCTAAAAAATTAAATGATTTTAATTTCATTGTTTTCTTTTTTCTATCTTTTTAAACGTGTACTTTAATTTTCATAGTCTCCTTTACAATATTTTCCATTTTTTTACACAAAATCTTATTTCATGACATTATTCTTAACTACTTCCTGAATATAGCAATAAGCTTTTCATTCTCAAAAGCCTAGAAGTAGTAATTAATAAATAAAGTAGTAATTAATAAACTAGTAATTAATATAGATATCAAAATATGAAATAAGTACATTAGGTAAGCTTTCAGTAGTAAATGTGTAGGATAAATTTAAAAGGTATAATTTTGAGGTAATTTAGATAGGCTATCAATTTGATCAAGTATGATAAATACATCAAAACTAAACATGGGGGGCACCTGGGTGGCTCAGTTGGTTGAGTGTCAGACTCTTGATCTCAGCTCAGGTTTTGATCTCAGGGTCTTGATCTCAGGGTCATGAGTTCAAGCCCCAAACTGGGCTCTGTGCTGGATGTGAAGCCTACTTAAGAAAACAAAAGACCCCCACTAAACTAATATGTTAATTATAACTTACTAAACTTACATTATTGTGAATTAACAATGAACAGCTATATAACATTTATTAAACATCACAGATCATTAAAATAAATCCTATGTATGTAATTCAGAGAACTGAGTTATATAGGATGATAGTATTGAAATCTGAGTATGGTAATAGGGAAATAGTATTTTGATAAAGTAGAATAAAATTTAACTTTTAAGTTAGTACTAAAAAGAATCCAATTGTTTAAAATTTTGTATTTAATAAAAATAAAATTGACATTTTCTTATTGTGATTTTAAGAAAATTTTAACACCTTATCAAATAGACACCAACCAGGTGACATGTGCAAGTGTTGAATCATTATATTGTACACCTGAAACTAAAATTACACTGTGTTAACTTGAATTTACATAAAAACTTAAAAAACTTCGTGAGCTCTAAGAAATATAAATAGTATACAGAGAAAATTTCCTGTTTTTAGCTTAACATTTAAGTTGGGATTTTGAATTGTGAGAATGATGCTTCATTAACAGTTGTAAGTTTATCCGTCCTCGTTCCCCCTTTGAGAGCCGTTGTGGGCTCTAAATTTTTCACCTGGAAAATTAAATACTTTCTAGGTAGGGAATAATAAATTGTTACTCAAGTACTTGTTGGAGGCCAGTTAAAATGTTTGAGTGCAAAATTTTTTGAAGAGTTTATCCAGACTAAATAATATATATATTTAGTACTGAGAACACTTCCAAGCCTCTGTGACTTCTATATTTGTACAGTAAGGTGCATTAATTTTATTAATGATTTTTAAAACACTCCGAGCATATTGTGTCTTTCACAAAATTTTATTTTGCTAGCTGCCATAAAAGTATCTTGAAAGAAGTTAAAAAATTATAACTCTTGCCATTTGAATAGATTCCTTACATTTTCTGCTCCAATGTACTCATGTACTTAATTTGAAGATATAAAGATGATCCTACATTGTTTCTATAACTATGATCATTTCACATTGCTGGTACTTAGTTATGTCCTTTGTTGAACGACTGTTCTTCAAACTTACTGTCTTTTAGACTCATTCTTACATGTTAATCCGCAAATAAGCAAATGTCAAGGGCTGTAGCAAAAAAGATGATTTAAAACAAAACTGGCAAACATTTGGAGTTATTTGTAGTTTCAAAAATTCTTTTTAATTCAAGAGTCACAAGTATTATGTGCATTAAAATTAGTTTCACAAGTGGAAATTTTGAATATGGGAAAGTTGCTTTCGGGTAAACTTCACTAGCAAATCCATAATCTTTAAAATTCTGTATGATTGAATTAAATGTTGATACTTTGCAAAATATTTTCAGCGGCGCATTACAAATACTACTTTCTAAAGGTGTGTTTTTTAGTTTTAAATATATGGTGGTCCCATAGGCATGATGACATTTTGTAACATATACCTTTTTGGTCTTTTCCTCTGATCTTTGACTGAATTGCCCTCTTTAAATATTAAAGAGAACTGCTGTCAAGAAAAGGTATTTTCTTTCCAAGAAGGATGCTTACACAAGCAAAATATTTTTTTAGACATGAAAATTCTAATATTGAAGAACATATCAAAATAGTTTATATTTTTTATTTCTTATCTCTCTTCCCATCTTAAAATAAAAGTTAAATCTTAACTGGAATCCTTTGCCCGCCGTGAAACCAAGCGACGGTGCCAGACTCGAAGATGAAGGCTTTACTTTGTTAGCCATGTGTTTATGAAATCCCAGCGCCTTCCCTAGATCTCTTGGCTGATAATCTCAAACATGGAGGATGCTTCTGATTCTACACAAGGGGTTGCTCCATTAATTAATAATGTAGCTCTCCCAGGCTCTCCGCCGTCTCTTCCTGTATCAGTGACAGGCTGTAAAAGTCATCGAGCAGCCAATAAAAAGGTAGAAGCGAGAAGTGAAAAGCTCCTCCCAACAGCTCTTCCTCCTTCTGAGCCGAAAGTAGATCAGAAACTTCCCAGGAGCTCCGAGAGGCGGGGAAGTGGCGGTGGGACGCGATCCCCCGCGCGGAGCCAGGCCGTGGCAGCGAGACAAGCGGCGGCCGGCGGCGCGGCGCGGCCGGCGAGAGGCGACCCCCCGGGAGGACAGAGCCTCCCCTCGCTGCCCTTGTAGTTGAAAAGGTGGAGAGGTGGCAGTCGGCGTGCTCGCAGGTGAGGGGCTCCGTGTGGTCGCTCGCAAGCCGGCCGGCGCCGGCAGGGAAGTGTAAGCGAGCGGGGGAACAAAGCGGAGCGGCGCCGGGGTCCGCCCGCAGCGAGCTCCTCGCGGCGTCGGGCCGGCCGGCTGCGCGCCAAGCACGTTGCGAGCCCGGCGGCGGGCCGGGAGCCGGCGCTGGGGGAGGGGGCCGCCGCCGTCCCCGCACCGCCCGCCCGCGGCGGGGCGTGCGGCCCCATTGTGAGCCGGCCGCCGGGCGTGCGGAGGTGGGGCGCGCTGGGAGGGCAGAGGCGGCGGCTCGGCTCGCTCAGTACCCCAGGAGCGGCCGGAGCGACCTCGGCCCGGGTGGCAGCCGCGGCGCGTCAGTCACACAAAAGGCAGTCGAGCTCCCCTCCGGCGCGCGGACCGGCCCACGCCGCCGCCGAGCGCTCCCCACCTTACCGGCTTTCCTTTCCCTCCAATTTTGATAGGGAAGCGGGGCCGACGCGGGCGGCAGAGGGTCCGGGCGAGCCCGCCGGCGGACAGGAGATGCCGCTGCTACACCGAAAGCCGTTTGTGAGACAGAAGCCGCCCGCGGACCTGCGGCCGGACGAGGAAGTTTTCTACTGTAAAGTCACCAACGAGATCTTCCGCCACTACGAGTAAGGGCCGGGCCGGGCGTGGGGGGTGCGAGGGAGTGTGGGGACTCCCTCCCCAGCGTCCTTTTGTCTCTTCTTTTGCTCGCTTTGGGCTTCTGGCGGGGCGACTTGAAAGTGACGGCTGGCCGCGGGCCCGCGTTTCTCTGCCTCCCCCCCCCCCCCCCCCCCCGCCCAGCCCGACAGTGACTGCGCGGGGTTCCCGGGCGGCGCGACCCGCCGTTGGCGCGCGTGGGGAGAGCCGGCCGGGGCCGAAAAGGCTGGAGTCCTCGGCCGGCGGTGGGGACCGCTTCCAGCCGCCGCTGCCGCCCGGCCGCCGGGCAGCGGAAACTCCCCGCGTCGCCCCTCCCCGCCTCGGCCACACGCGCACTCCGGGGCCAGTTCCGGGATCCCCGCCCGGCGGCCGAGGGGATCCCCGCTCGGGTCACCGGCACGGGGCCGCCGTCCCCCGGCCCCGGGGAGGGAATCCCCGCCCCCGGGGGCAGGAAACGGCCGGACTGGGCGTCGTTTCCTCGGTCGGGAGTGGAGACTGAACGTTGGAGCTAGCTGCCTAAAGGAGAGGACGGGAGGGAGGGAGCGGAGTTGAGACTCCGAGAGGGAGTGGGCTCCCCGGCGGGGCGGAGCGGGGGGTGGTGCGGGACACGAGGGGCTCCACCGGCGGGCTCTCGCCCGGTGAGGCTAGGCCTCGGAGTGTGCGACGCGAGCCGAGCGCTCTGTCACCGCCTCTTCTTGGTGACTAACTCCCGGCCCCGGAGAACTCAGCGTCTCCGCCCCCGGGAGACGTTGGTGAGGAAGAAGTCGGGTTCGGGCGGGAGCGGGGGCGGGGGCGGGGGCGGGGGGGGGGGGAAGACGCGGGGAGAGAGCCGGGCGCTGGGCACCCCTAGTTATCACTTTTTTCGCGTAGCCCCGAGGGCGGAGGTGGGCGTTGGGGGAGGGGGTTAAGACAAGTTCAACTCCAGCCTCAGCCAGTCTCCTCTTTATCCCCCTGCGCATGTGGGCTGTCTGACATGTGCCACTCGCTATTGTTTTGATAAGAATCCGGAGCTGCTGCGTGTGTAGTTTCAACTCCTAAATCTTAAGTACCTCGCCCGGTTTATCCCAGGAGATCCCCTTGTCCTGTGACACCAAACACCCGGGGTGTTTTAGAGATGTGTGTTTAAAACAGGATCTCCAAGTGAGAACCTGAATTGGTCGGTCAATGAAGGAGCCTGATCCTCCCTTTTTCTTATGCTCCCTTTATTCTCTCCACTCAGAAGGAATCTCTTTGTGGCTTAGAAACCAAGTGTTATAGCAACCAAATAAATTGTGTGTAGGAGGCACCTTTTCGGAGTGGGGGCTTTGTGATCAAGGGAGGGCTTTAGGCAAAGTCTGCACCTGTCTGAGAAATGAGTAGTGAAGTTAGAAAAGTCAGTTCCTTTGAGCTTTTATTTTAAGTAAGGCTTCTCTTTTTTCTTCGGCTCCAGAGCAAGAGTCACACATGAACATGTTATATCTAGAGAAGTTTTTCAGCAGACAGTACTTTTATATAGGAGTGTACATCTTAACTCAGCTCCTGTACAGACTTGTTTTGTTACTCAAATATTCACTCTTGTAACTACTTAAGTGAATTTGGATTAGGTAACTTGACAAGGATGATGTCTCTCTTCTTTCTTTCCTTCCTTTTTTTTTTTTTTTTTCAGTTTAAGTTAAAATTCTTGGTAATAATTCCCAATTAAAAACAATTGTACTTAAAAGTGCCAACAAAATGGAAAACCGGCTTAAGTTTCAAACTTTCCTCCCTTGATATGAGCAATCTTCTCTTTTTAAGAAACTTTTCTCACTTCAGAAGGGAGCATGACTATGGCTGTATCCTTTTTGAATTAAACTTTTTATATACTTTGGTTCTTGATGACTTACTATAATCATGGAGAAATCTGAAATGCTGAAATACATTTTTTGGTATCCCAAACCTACTACCTTCCACTAATATTATAAGAACTGTGTCCTTTGTAGCCTTGTAACATTAACAGATTTTTCTAAATAGCTGATTTTTTGGTTTTTGTTGTTTTCTCTGTGCTGAAGTGTTTGGGTTTTTGGAATTTATAAGCAGTTCAGGAGAGACCATTGGTTTTGGAGCAAAGATATTTAATATCATTTACCCTGAACAAAGCAGAGCTACTAGTGTTCTTAGGTATTAATCTTTGTGACTTTGAATTGGCAAAATTGGAAGAAGACTGACATTTAATTGTGTTACATTTTGTAATACTTTCTTTTAGATGATTATAGAGAGATCTTTCCAAAATTGCATTCATGGTGTATGGTATATGGTGATCCTTAGTATTATGATAATCTGACCCTTGGCACAAGTCCGGAGAAGGAAACCTGTTTTCACTCATTCATTAAACCACCAATTGGCTTATGTGAATTTGTTTGAAGATTATCCTTTAAGTGCATTAAATGAATATATTTGTCTTTTGTATTTGTGTAAAGACCACTATGCTCACCTATTTGCTCAGGCTTTTAAGTATAACTTTTTCTGTTTTAATCAGTCTCAAAGAGAGTTTCTACACTTCCCTGCCTTTTCTTTTTTTTTTTTTTTTTTTTTTTTGCAACACAATGCAAAGTAACTTTTCCCTCTGACTCTGGTTAGTAGAGGTTCCCAGTGACCTTTTAATTGTTAAATAGTTTTCTGTCTTCATCTTACTTGATAAAATAGTCTAACATTTTCTCCTTTGTCCTAGGCAGCAATGATCCACCCTCCATTTTATCTAGTGTAAGATCTATTATTGCATGCTAATATAATACATTTGTTGCCTCAAATTTTCTCTTTTCCTAGACCAAGAATCTTTTGAGTCAGGGACTGTGACCAGAATGGATCCTTAGCGATTATACAGTACAAACCCTTCTCTTTTTTTTTTTTTTTTTTGTTTGAACTACATGCTCTTTAACTAATTGCTAACTCTTGTTTGACCTGCTTTCCATAAGTAAAGAAGACTCATTAAAAATAGCACATTAACTGTAGGCAAATGATAAGCTAAGGTACAAAAGAATGAAACTGGACCATTGTTTTTGTGTTCTATACAAAAATAAACTCAAAATGAATTAAAGACTTGAAAGTAAGACCTGAAACCATAAAACTCCTAGAAGAAAGCTCCTAAGCAATGAGCTCCTTGACATAGTTTTTGGCGATGATTTTTTTAAATCCAGCACTGAAAGCAGAAACAACAAGAGCAAATGTAAGTAAGTGGGACTATATCAAACTAAAAAGCTTCTGCACAGTGAAGGAAAACATCAAAAAGGTGACCTACTGAATGGGAGAAAGTATTTGCAAATTATATATCCAATAAGGGGCTAATATTCAAATTATAAAGAACTCCTACAACTCAATAAGAAAAAAAAAACCTGACTAAAAAATGGGCAGAATATCTGAATAAATAGTTTTCCAAAGGAGAGCTACAGGTGGCTAACAGGTACATTAAAAGACACTATATACCCTTAATTAGGGAAATGCAAATCAGAACCACAGTGAGATCCCACCTCAAACCTGTTAGAATGGCTATTATCAAAAAGACTAGCATCAACTAGACTATTGTCAACTAGACAGTTGCTGGATAGGATGTGGAGAAAACTGAACCCTTGTGCAGTTTGTAGAAATGCAAATTGGTGCAGCCACTATGGAAGACAGTATGAAAGTGCCTCAAAAACTTAAAAATAGAACTACCAAATGATCAACAACTCTGTTTCTGCATATTTATCCAAATTTTAAAAACCCACTAATTTGGAAATCTATATGCACTCCCATGTTCGTTGCAGCATTGTGATAGCCAAGATATGGAAACAACCTAAGTGTTCATCAGTGGATGAATGGATAAAGAAATTGTGGTATATACACAATTGAATATTACTCAGTCATAAAAAGAATGAAATCTTGCCATTGAAGACAACATGGATTAACCTTGTTTAAGTGAAATAAGTCAGACCAATGATCTTTCTTATATGTGGAATCTAGAAAAAATAGGTTTAAAAAAACCTATGCGATACAGTGATACTGTAATAGCACTGTTATGGGACAGATGGTAGCTACACTTGTAGTGAATATAGCATAATGTATAAATTTGTCAAATCACTAAGTTGAACACCTGAAACTAATGTAACATTGTGTGTCAATTATACTTAAAAAAAAGATTTTATCCCCCCAAACCACACAAAAAAAACAAAAAACAAAAAATAAAACTGAGCTTGTAGGCAAAGAACAGAATAAAGCATGTACTTCGGTTTATTAGATAAGATAAAAATTTGTTCTCTAATTTGGTTAGCTGACAATTTTGTTTTTATTTTGGGCTGTGGATTGTTAAAAATGAAGCAGTCAGATCTGGATACTAGAAATTCTGGATTTGTAGGCTAGGAAGATGATTTGTTGTATTACCCAATGACTTAATCTCCTAAATAAAATTACTTTTTTTTTTTTTTTTAAGCCATTTAGCCCCTTGGTATCGGAATGTGTTTACCATCTTTGAGTGAATTACACTTTTCATACAAAAAGTAGGAATCTCTTTGTCAGTGACAGACCAGCTTATGCTTCAACCTGGCTTTCCATTGAAAGGTGTTTAACTGGTTTATAAAGCACCCGATTTTCATGGTTCATCAGCTCATTTGTTAATTCAGTCCTTTCAGCAACCCTCTTTTACAGATGAGGAAACTGGATTTGGGATAAAGAGAGTAAGTCTAAGATCAGTGTCAAAAACCATGTATCTAACAGTTGGTGAGATTAGACTTTTCACTCCCCTAAGACTCTAGAGTTTATATTCTTATTTACTGTCTGCATGATACATATTAGGGGGAATTCTTCCCATTATTTGTTGAGCTTGCAGAAATGTGCACCAAGAACGTAGGACCCTGCTTCGAATTCAAGCTTGCTGCCTAGATCTTTCCATAGGCACCACTTTCTGTTGTCTGCTCAGACATTTGACTTCTTTACCATATGCCCAGTGATTAAGCTTTAGATATTAAATGTATAGACTAGGATCCATTAGTTTACAGTGGGGGGAAGATGTCCATACAGACCAGCTATGCATGGAATCTGATTATTATCTGAAGGCCTTTTAGTGAGCATGGAGTCTTTTTTAAAAAAAATATTTTATTTATTTTTGAGAGAGAGAGACAGTGTGTGAGCAGGAGACGGGCAGAGAGAGAGGGAGACAGAATCTTAAGTAGGCTCCAGGCTCTGAGCTGTCAACACAGAGCCTGATGTGGGGCTCGAACCCACAAACCATGAGATAATGACAGATAATGACCTGAGCTGAACTTGGACACTTAACTGACTGAGCCACGCAGGTGCCCTGTGAGCATGAAGTTTTTAAGGAAAGTTGGGTAATCTTCATAACTATTGTCTTCAAATTAGATTTTCAGCTCCCCTTTAGAAGTAAATCTGCTACATGTTCCAGATATTTGGGTCCAGGAGTCTTTTTCTTAGATGGTAGAACAGATTCCTAAATGCTTTTCTTTTGGAGTTTTACTTTTTTGTTTGTTTTTGAGAGAGAGAGAGAGAGAGAGAGAGAGAACGAGTGGGGGAGGGGCAGAAAGAGGGTGGGGGGACAGAGAGGATCAGAAGCGGATTCCACACTGACAGCCGCAAACCTGCTTTGGGACTCAAACCCACAAACCATGAGATCATGACCTGAGCTAAAGTCGGATATTAAACTGCCTGAGCCACCCAGGCTACCCTTGAGTTTTACTTTTCATCCACTTAGTAGGCTACCATGTTTTGTGTTAATACATTCTTTTTTCAGGCAGAATATGTCTATCAGTTACTGTGTAACAAGCTAACCTAAAACTTAGTGGCCCAAAATAATCGTCCATTTTATTTGCTCGCTATTCTGTGGATTGCCAGTGTGGTTTCTGCTGGTCTCTGTGCTCATTTAGCTATAGTCAGTTGAAGGTTAGGCTGAGGCTGGTTAGAGTAAGAGGTAGCCTCAGTCATAGGTCAGGAACCTCAGCTGGGATTGCTTTTCTTTCTTCTGTGTGTGTTTTCTCACTTTATTGAGATATAATTGACTAATAGAATTATAAGATATTTAAAGTGTACAATGTGGTGATATATCACTACTGGGATGGCTTTTCTGACCATGTGGTCTTTCATCTTCAGAAGACTAACATGGGGGCGCCTGGGTGGCACAGTCTGTTAAACATCAGACTCTTGGTTTCAGCTCAGGTCCTGATCTTGCAGTATCAAGGGTTTGAGCCCCATGTTGGGCTCTGTGCTGACAGCACAGAGCCTGCTTGGGATTCATTTCTCTCTCTCTCTCTCTCTCTCTTTCTTTCTCTCTCTCTCTCTCTCTTTCTCTCTCTTTCCTTCTCCCTCTCTCCCCTGTCCCCCACTCGCACTTTTTCTGTCTCTCTCAAAATAAATAAACTTGAAAAAATGTTTAAAAAATTAGAATTAAAAAAATAGACTAATATGGACTGCTTTAGGTGCTGGTCTCAGGGTTCCAACAGGGTGAGAGCAGAAGTCTCAGTGTCATTTCTGTATTATGTTGGTCAAAGCTAATCTCGAGGGGCTAGCCCAGATTAAAGAGGCGGTGAAATAAACTCCACCTCTTGTGAGAAACAAGTACCAAGTCATATTTCTAAGGAGGCTGCATACCTTCAACCCTCTTTGCAGACAGTCTACCACGGAGCAGCTGGTAAGATATTATGCTTGGGTCATCCTAATTGGGTTTTGGGAGTTCGTTGGTTATCTTTTTGCAGCTAATCCCTCTTCCTACCCTTACCAATGCCAAACTTTTTCTTCAAAGATTCTCAAGTCTTTTATTTGTTCTTCTGACATTGTTCCTGTATCACACTAGTTATTGTGTGTATTTTTCTAGAATCTCTTTGCAAATATGGTACCTGAGCAGTTAGAATTGATACTATTTATTGCATGTACATACAATATGCTGGGCAACCAGTATTATCTTTTATCGTATTTAATGTTCATATTAACTGTTCATGGAAGATATCCCCATTTTATAGAGGGGAACCAGGTTCAGTAAGGTTGTGTAACTTACTCAGAGTCACATTCTGCAAGTGGTAAGCTGAGATTCAGACACTCTTCCTCGCCTTCACATTCATATGTGTGTACTTTTCTCTATCTAGATACACACAAAAATAAATGTGGACTGCCAGTGGAGAGTACATTTGTTTATTACTCTTTGACACTACGCTTTGGAGAGTCTGGAGATATTGAGATAATTTGTCCCTCTAGTGAGAAATGAATGTATAACACAATGGCATAAATCATATATATGCTATGGAGCCAGTGTAATGGGAGCATAGAAAATGGAGCTGATAACAGCCTTCAAATAAGGAGAGAACATCTGAGTTGGGTCCTGAAAGATGGAACTATCAAGACACAGAATGGAGAAAAATGACATTTTTAGCAGAGGGTGCTCTAAAGATACTTTTTAAGCTAAGGAAACTATAAAAACTCTTAGAAGTATGAATTTGCAGTTCACTTAAAATTTGTCTTTTTCACATTCATTATTGTTAAGCTAGGACTTCTGTTAAGCTACCATAATGTTTCACTTTTGTTGATTTCTATTTAAGATTTTAGTCTCTAGATACAAAAAGCCTTTATTGCTGTTCCCCGCCTTGGTGCATCAGCAGATTTCAGGAGTCTGCCTTATGTGTCATTATCTAAGTCTGAGGCAGTGCTAAGTAAACTGCAGAGTAATATTTCATTAAATGTTTTTTAAAAGTAAACATTATATTTTTAATTAATCTAATTTTTCCCCTGACCATTTGTGGATAAATGTAATAAATGTAATTTTCATCTAGCTGATTTTTTTCTGTATAACATAAGGCATGTTAAGTCAGCCATGCCCAAGATCTCTTAATCTCCTGCTTTTGTAACCCTGTCAGTAGAAGAAATTAATACAACAATCTATCCTGTCTTAACAGCAGTTACTACTTTTCTAAATTTATGATTTGTACTTTTCCATCTCTTGTATATTGCATGCTGTTTAAATCAGGAATTATGTTCGTTTTTAACCTGTGGCTGCATTGCTCAGCTATACTAATTATTTTTATGGACAGAGGAGTTTATGTCCTTTAGATCTTTTATGCAGTATTGTGCTGGGTCTTTCTTATGTCTAGTTGATACAGTTTTGTCCCTTAAGTAGAGTACACTTCGTGTTTACCTTTTCTAAATTATATTTGGCTTCTGGTTTTTATGTCACTTCATTCTTTTTGTTTTTATTTTTTATTTTTTTTAGTTTCAAGTTTTTATTTAAATTCCAGTTAGTTAACATACGGTGTAATATTAGTTTCTGGTGTAGAATTTAGTGATTCATCACTTACAACACCCAATGCTTGTCACAAGTGCTCTCCTTAATACCTATCACCTATTTAACCCATCCCCTGCCCACCTTCCTTCCAGCAACCCTCAGTTTATTCCCTAGAGTTAAGGGTGTGTTTTAGGGTTTGCCTGTCTCTCTCTTTTCCTGCCTATGTTCATTTGCTTTGTTTATTAAATTACACATATGAGTGAAATCATATGGTATTTGTCTTTCTCTGATTGACATATTTCATTTAGCATAATAGTCTCTAGTCCCATCCATGTCACTGCAAATGGCAAGATTTCATTCTTTTTGAAGGCTGAGTAATATTCCATTGTGTGTGTGTGTGTGTGTGTGTGTGTGTATAATACATACATACTACCTCTTCTTTATCCATTCATCAGAGTCATTTGGGCTCTTTCCATAATTTGGCTTTTGTTGATAATCCTGCTATAAACATCTGGGTGTATGTATTCTTTCAAATCAGTATTTTTGTATCCTTTAGGTATATACCTAGTAGTGTAATTCCTGGATCATAGGGTAGTCTATTTTTAACTTTTTGAGGAACCTCCATACTGTTTTCCAGAGTGGCTGTACCAGTTTACATTCCACCAACAGTGTAAGAGAGCTCCCCTTTCTCCACATCCTCACCAACATCTGTTGTTTTCTGTGTTATGAATTTTAGCCATTCTATATGTCACTTCATTCTTAATCTTATTCTACTAGATTTTTAGTTTTCCAAATAACCTTGTAAGTTAACAGTATGTTGCTCTTTGTTCCTTAGTTTGTTCACCATAGAATTGGTTGAATTTACATTAATTAGAGGTGTGTTCTTGCCAATAGTCGACCTGCTAACTCAGAAGCAAGTTTTCCTTAAGAAATAATGGAAAAGTCAAGGGGCATTAAGGAAGACACTTGTTGGGATGAGCACTGGGTGTTATATGCAGGGGATGAATCACTGGATTCTATTCCTGAAGTCATTATTGCACTGTATGCTAACTAACTTGGATGTAAATTAAAAAAAATATATATATATGTATGGGAACCAGAAGTAATCTGTGGAAAATTCTTCCCAACATCAAATGTACTATAAAAGTAAGCAGAGGATTTTGTTCTTATTAATGACTCGTCAGAATGAAAATGCTCTCCAGGCAGGAATTGTGGTACATTGAAGATGACTATAATTCTTTGTCACTCCTTCCAGTAAAAAGAAAGAAAGAAAGAAGAAAGAAAAGAAAAGAAAGAAAAGAAAGAAAAAGAGCAGAAGTCCTCAAACTCTTAAAGGGCCAGATATAATCACATTTTAGGCTTTGTAGGTCATAGTGTCTGTTGTACCTATCCAATTCCATAGGAGTTAGTGAGAAAGCAGTCATAGACAATACCTAAAGGTATGGGTGTGGTTGTGTTCCAATAAAACTACAAAAACAGTTGGAAAGCTAGGTTTGGCCTCCAGGCGAGTAGTATGCTCATCTCTGGTAAAGAAGATTGTTGAAGGAATGTACTAATGTACTAATAAATTGGAGACGTAATAATCTACATTTGCGTAAACATATTCATATAAAACAGGATTTTGTACTTTATAAATTTTTGCTCACAATGGAAAAATGTGCTTCCTATAAAATTTTCATGATTTTATGTTTAGTATAGAAATTAAAGAGTCACTGTAACCTACCCCCAGGAGTTCACTATTATTAACAAAATCCTACATACTTGAATGTGTGTGAAAAATGAGTGAAGAGTGGAATTACAGCAGTGTGAGAAAGTGAAGGTGTAAAATGTCAGAGATGGTTCCATGCTGGTGCCATGCTGCTAAGGGGTGATGAATAGGGAGAAATAGCCCTTGGGCTTTTTTTTTTTTTTTTTTTTTTTTTTTTTTTTGCTTGCTTTAAAACGGCTACTGTGTAGTGTACTCGGTCTCCCTCTTCCTGAGTGTAGATCTTTGTGCACAACGGGACTGTAATATAACAACTTTGCAGAGTAGATAGACACAGGAACAACAAATAGTACAAACACTTTGCCAGAGGAGGTGGAAACCTGAGTATAGAAAGACAGCTGTATGTATAACGATGGTTACTAACGATCCTATTTTTCTGCCTGGTAACAAGTTTAGTGGAGGTTTGTGGCACTTGTGCCATTGCTCTCTTTGGTATTTTGAACAATGTCAACTCATCTAAATAGTGTTTATTGCAGCTCAGTACCCTGTCTCCCTGACAATGACACCAAATACCCCATGACCTACCAAATACCTAATCACTATAGCTAGAGCTGTGCTGTCCAACACAGGAGCCATTACTTGGCATGGGGGTTATTAAGAACTTGATAATCAGAATTAAGATGTGCAATAAAGGCACAATATATACTGGATTTTGAAGACTTAGTACAAAAAAAAAAGAATTTAAAATATTTACACATTGAAGAATTTAAAATTAATTACAGATTTGAAATAAAGCATTTGAGGATGTATTAGGTTAAATTAAATATATAAAATTAATTAATATATAAAAAGATTGTTTCTCTTTAAAATTTTTTAAATGCAACCCCTAGAAAATTTAAAATTATATGTGTGGCTAGCATTCTGTTTCTATTAGCTCTGGTTTAGAGACTAATTAATGTAAGATACCTAGATTTGAAGTATGTTTTTCTTAGGTAGTATTAAGTATGGTTTAAATTAATAAAAGTATACCTTATGTACATCATGTGCTAATTGTACACATTTACAACAGGTGTGTTGTACACAACAGGTGTGTTGGCTTGGTAAGCTGAGTCTTACAGATATGTTTGTTCCAACAGGAAAAAGTTGACAACTTATATAAAGCTTTCTAAGTGAACTGTGGTTTTAGGAAGTAAAACTTAAGAGCTCTTTCAAGATCCATCCATTCGTTCATTTTGTTCTGCACCGTTTATAACCACTTATTGGGTATATCTGTTGTCAATTTCTTAGCTAATAAATTAGTTATTTGGCATAGATTTTCTTGATTATGAGAACCAGATTACACTCATCTTTGTTCTCTCTGACATTTCTTTCTTCAACTCTACTTTTCCTTTACAACCTAACTTTTTAACACTATTTCGTCTAAAATCCGTTCTGGTATTTCTTGATCTTTTTTGCCTATCTCTCCTCCTTCCCTTCCTCTGAACTCCCAAAAGATATCTGCTTCTGTCTTTTAATCACTTTGTAATTTTAATTTTAATGGTATATATCCATTATCTCCTCTACTAAAAGGTGCAGACTTCAAAAGAATCTTTTTTGTACTAAATTAAAATCATGTAACTTGATGTATGCAGGTAACCTCTTTAGATCCCATTTATATTAAGATAGGATTAGTTCTCTTTATTTCCATAGATTTCAATTTTGTTCTGCAGACGAATATACAAATGAAACCATGTTAATGGAATTACCTCAAATCTTGTTTGGAGATCAGACTACTAGGGATAACCTCTACAGATATACTAATCAAGAAGTAAACATATAGTAGTCTTAATACTTTTTAGAATGATGACAGAAGGAAAAGGGAGATTTCAGGAAGGAGAAAAAGTTAGAGAATAGTGAATTGTATCAGTCACAAATAATTATTGAAAAGTACACCAAAGTATAGAGAGGGAAAAACATTTACTCGTATATTACCACTTAGAGGCAACCATTGTTACCCTTTTTACATATGTATAACCTTCTCTGTTCTAAAATGTGTTGATTATAAAAAAATAATACAAGTACATGCTTCTTATAAAAATTCAAACAATATAGAAATATTTAGAATAACAAATTTTCCTTTTCCTTCCTTTGCAGTCCCTCCCTTTCTCCATAATGAACATCTGTTTATAGTATTTGTATAAATACACATTTTTGTTATTCTGATTAGCGTATATGAGATTGTGTTATTCAGTGATTTGGGTTTTTTCTACTTAACATACCTTAGAGATCCTTCCATATTATGGATCTCTCGCATTTTAAAAGTGACTGATAGAATTTTTGAAAAGAAATGCTCATATTAAGAAATTCCAACAGTGCAGAAAAGCACTCAGTAGAATGGTCCCCCAGGCCCATCCCTACTCTGTAGTTCTTGCCTGGATTTTTGTAGAACATTCTAGAAGTCTTTTATGCTTCTTTAGGTTATCTTTCTTTGCCTGCCTGCCTGCATGTCTTCTTTCTTTTTGATGCAAGTGGGACCATATATATATATTTTTAGTAAGCTTTTACTTTCAAAAATATAGGTGAGGGGGGGCGGTGCCTAGGTGCCTCAGTCATTTGAGCATCCCACTTTGGCTCAAGTCATGATCTCAGGGTTTGTGAACTGGAGCCCAGTGGGCTCGCTGCTGTCAGCACAGAGCCCACTTCAGATCTTCTGTTCCCATCTCTCTTCACCCCTTTCCCACTCGTGCTCTCTCTCAAAAACAAATAAAACATTTAAAAAAACTTACAAAAATATAGGAGGGAATCAAACTGGAAAGTTTTTTTTTTTTTTCTGGTAAACATGTTTTTTAAGAACTCTTCTCATACTCTTTAATGACTATGATTGTTCATTACATAAAGTACTGTAATTTACCTAAACTTTCTCATCATTAGTTGTTTAGATTTGCCAGTTTTTCACTATTACGTTAAAGCTTTTAAAAGTTCATGGTTAAGTGCTTAAATTGTCTCTAGTGTTTTGGCTGCTTTGGAACAAACACCTTTAATATTAGAAGAAAAAAGAAAGATTGAGTTTATTTGCAGTTTACTCCCAATTTCAAAAGTGATGGAAATCAAAGTTCAATTTTGGCTGAATGTACCTTTAAATTGCAAAATATAAATGTCTAGTTTAAATATACTTTTTCTTAGGTTTGTATTAATGTGTAAGTTGACCAGTTACTAAACCCTCGTTCTATGATTCTATATAAAATTTTACAATGAAGGCATAATCCTTTATCAGCTTTTAATGTAAAATTTGTGAAATGATAGGTGATGAATGGATTTTTGTTTTTGTTTTTTAATCAGTGACTTTTTTGAACGAACCATTCTGTGCAACAGTCTTGTGTGGAGTTGTGCTGTGACGGGTAGACCTGGACTGACCTATCAGGAAGCACTTGAGTCAGAGAAAAAAGCAAGACAGAATCTTCAGAGTTTTCCAGAACCACTAATTATTCCAGTTTTATACTTGACCAACCTTACCCATCGTTCACGCTTACATGAAATTTGTGATGATATTTTTGCATATGTCAAGGATCGATATTTTGTTGAAGAAACTGTGGAAGTCATTAGGAACAATGGTGCAAGGTAAAGTACTTTTAATTTTTCCGTTTGATACCCATACATTCACATTACTCAAAATTCAGAATACACAAAAAGGTAAAGTGAGGAAAACTTCCTGTCTTCTGTCCTCCCAGTACTCTCTTACCTTCCCCACATATAGCCCTAGTGTTAGCAGTTTCTTATATATTTTTCCAAAGCTAATTTTTACACAAACCACCAAAAACATGTGCTTGCCTAGATACTTGTACACATATATGCGTAAGCACCCACAATCTCCTGCCCCTTTTTAATGCAAAAGGTAACATACTGTATACCTTTTTCATTTAAAATATCTTGAAGATCAGTCCATTGCTTTATGAAACAACTTTCTTCTCTTTTTTATTTACTGTATAAAATGTTCCATTATATGGAAGTTCCATCTTTATTTCAGAGTAAAAAAAACTTAGGGGTGCCTGGGTGGCTCAGTCGGTTAAGCGTCCGACTTCGCTCAGGTCATGATCTCACGGTCCGTGGGTTCGAGCCCCGCGTCGGGCTCTGGGCTGACAGCTCAGAGCCTGGAGCCTGTTTCGGATTCTGTGTCTCCCTCTTTCTCTGACCCTCCCCTATTCATGCTCTCTCTCTCTCTGTCTCAAAAATAAATAAATGTTAAAAAAAAAAATTAAAAAAAAAAACCCAAAACTTAAAGATCATCTACTTTGTCCTCATTGTGTTACCTAATACTTAAAATATGCATGTATTTCTTCCTGAGTTTTAGTAAGCTCCTTTGATAATATGAGGATTGAGTTTTATACACTCCACTAAGTTCTCTTTCGCAGCTCTTCAAGAAAAGAATGAATTTTTCATATAAAAAATTTTAAATGACATTATCTATGGCACTAAGTTAAAAATTATTGAATTGTTGCTGCTTTCCTGAAGTCTTAAGCATTTGTGATTATCTAGTCATTAATATTTATCATAGTAATATTTATTTGCATTAAAACTTTTTATATTGGAATCATACATAGTTTTCTGTAACTTTATTTCTTTCCCCTAGTGTAACGTGTACAGGGTTTATCCACATTGTAGCATGTATCAGTATTTTATTTTTAATGATAAATTCTACCGTATGGATCTATCACATTTTGTCTATTCATCAGTTGACAGATAGTTAGGTTGTTTGCACTTTTTGGCTATTCTAAATAATGCTCTTATAGGCATTCATGTACAAGTTTTTGTGTGAACATATGTTCTCAGTTCTCTTGGGGATACACCTAGAAGTAGAATTTCTAAGTTGTACGGTAACTCTGTGTTTAGCATTTGAAGAACCTCCACACTTCAAGAGCTACTGCATCATTTGACATTCCCACTACCAGTGTATCAGAGTTGCAGTTTCTCCACATCTTCACCAAGTCATATCTGTGCACAATCTGTTATTGTCCATCTTTTATTTTGCCATCCTAGTGGGTGTGGAATGGTATCTTGTGGCAGTTTTGATTTGCATTTCCCTAATGACTATGTTAAGCATTGTTTCATGTGCTTACTGATCATTTATGTGTCTTCTTTGGAGAAATGTCTGTTCTGGGTCTTTGCCCATTTTTAAATTCAGTTCTTTATCTTTTTTATTACTGAGTTGTAAGAGTTCTTTGTGGTTTTGGATACACGTCCTTTATGTGATTTGCAAATATTTGCTTCCATTCTAGGAGTTGTCTTTTCACTTTCTTGATGGTACCATTTGTAGTACCATCTCCCTTTGCTTTTAACTTTTGTTTCTACTTATTAATGACATAAACCTTTTGTTTCTGTCTCTGGTAGTACTTACTAGTGGTCTTCAAGACTGCTTCATCCTCTAGAATTAGATTTACTGGAAAGAACATGCTGACTTACAGAGAAATGGGACAGAGGCCATTCTTAGGTTGAGTTAATAAGTATAGGTATTCTGGATCTTTTCACCTCAGTATTCTTTTCTTCTTGTCTCGTTTACCTTTCAGTATTCCTCCCCTCTTTCTTGTTGCCTTTTGTAAGTATAGATTAGGTGCTTCCCTAATCAACAAGACTTTCTGTTTTGAAATAAGCAATCAGCTAACAGATTCATCTAGAAGATCTTTGTCATTGCTATGGCAGAATAGTAAAGAGAACAGCTGACTACTTGACTGACGGAAGGATTTAGCTCTTTATCTCCTCCATCCTGATTACCACCCAGCTTGCCTACCAGTTGTACAGACATTTGTTCTCAGCTACTTCCTTAGAGCCTACAGAAGAAGTGAGAGTGTTATGGTGGTCTTATGTAAAGAACCCTAAACTAGGAGTCAGGTCTATTAATTTTAAATACCTGCCAGATGCTTTATGTACATATTATACCAGCAGATAAGACCTTATTGTTTCCATTTACAGATGAGGAAAACAGAGGTCCAAAGAAGTCAAGTGATTTTTTTTATAATGTTTATCATACATAGACTGATCTCCTGTGTACTTACACTGTTCTAGATGCTGGAAATACAGCAGTGAACAAAACAGTCATGGAGCTTCCATTCCAGTCTTACAAGTAGTAAGTGGTAGGATTTAAATTGAGGTAGAACTGGGGTGCCTAACTGGCTCAGTCGGTAAAGACTGAGTGATTTCTCCATCTCAGGATCATGAGTTCAGCCCTTGTGTTGGGCGTAGAGCCTACTTTAAAAAACAATTTTTTTTTTAAATTCAGATAGAACTGATTTATAAAATCACTGTAATTTCTTTCACTGGAACTGTATCATTGCCTCCTTGGTTTTGGATTCTGCCACTTACTTGCTCTGAGCAAGTATTTTAAACTCTTTATGCTTTTGTCTTTTTTCATCTATTAAATGGATCCCTGCCCCTCCCAGGTTCGCCACACAGGATGAAATGATATAATGAATGTGAATTTTTTAAATCTGTATTACATAATGTTGCCATTTGATAGCAGTGTCTTACTAGTATTTGAATGTGCATATTGGGGACCATGCAGTTTGGTGGGGGAAGGGGGATTGTTTCATGAGAGATATCCATAGTGGATGTGAGGCTGCAATAATTGCCTGGGACACTGTAACCAGGAATCAAATTTCTCAGTTGTAGCTTTGAAAGGAAACCCCACAGTTAATTTCACTAAGAAAGACAGTTGTTTGGTTTTGAAGATAGCCATCCCACGTTTGTACGTGGTCTTCTAAAAAATGCTACACAAGCTAATGCTAATTATCATTGTTTAGTGAAGCGTTGGGAGGATGGTGATCTAGAACTTAAGCATTTAAGTTAAGCATAAACCCATCTTCTCCACCCTACCCTGGAATTGGAAAATTAAATCAGGAAAAATAAGGTGAAAACCACACAACAAATACACATTTTAGATTTGTGAGTCATCTTTCAGTTGAAGGATAGAGCTAGAGTTTGAGAGAATCTGAAAAATTGAATCAATATAATTGTGTATTTGGTTGTCTTTTAAAATTAAAGTGGACTTTGGGCAACTTGTTTTCAGACATTTTATAAGTACAGTCAAGTTATTCTAGGAGTTCACAGGAGTTTGAAGCAACAGATGTGAGGGGGTACCTCTAAAAAGTAGGTATATTGACAGTAAGAAGTGGCACCTGACAGGAAAGGAGATGGAATAAACATTAACTACTAGCTAATGGTTAAGTATACTGGCCTGGCTTAGTATATTGTTTGGTAGCATTAGAAGGCATTGCAGAATTGAGAGTATACTAGCATTTATTGAACTTTTCCTGCATGCTAGGCAGTGTACCATATGCTTTCATTTTAATTCTCATGATATGGATAGGTGACCCCGAATTTTCCAAAAGTTATATGCTCCTTGGTATTTACTCAGAGGAGTTGAAAACCTAATGTCCACAAAGACCTACAGATGAATGTGTATAGCAGCTTTATTAATAACTTCCAAATTTTGAAAGCAACCAAAACGTCCTTTCCTAGGTGAATGGATGAACTGTGGTACATCCACATAATGGAGTATTGTTCAGTGCTAAAAAGAAATGAGCTATCAAGTCGTGAAAAGACCAGAAGGAACCTTAAATGACTATTACTGTGTAATAGAAACCAATCTGAAAAGGGTACATATGGTATGATTCTAACTTATGACCTAGAAAAGGAAAAACTGTGGATACAGTAAAATGATCAGTGGTTGCCTGTGACTGAGGTGGAGCTGGAGAGAGGTGAATAGGTGGTGCACAGCGGCTGTTTAAGTCAGTGAAAATAGTCTGTGTACTGTAATGATGGATACATGTCATATACATTTGTCTACCCATAGAATGTATAACACCAAGATTGAGCTCTAATGTAAGCTACAGACTTCAAATAAGAATGATGTGTCAGTGTAGATTCATCACTTGTAACAAATGTACCTCTGGTAGGGGGATGTTGATAATTGGAGAGGCTATGCATGTGGGGCAGCAAGGGGTATATGGGAAATCTCAATATCTTCCTCTCAGTTTTGCTGTGAATCTTAAAAACTTCTGTAAAAAACTAAAGTCTTTACATGAACTATAAAAATTGTGTGCTCTGCCTATTAAGACTGAGCTTTATAATTTTTTTAAAAATCTGCTTTTTCTCCCATAAAGATCCCTATTTGTCAGAGAAAATTATAAAAGGTGAAGGCCTAGAGTGCACTTCCCAAGTGCTCTTTCAGAGATAATCACTGTCAAAAATTAGTGCATAGTTTTCTTTTTTTCTATACTACACTAAATTAAAAAAAAATATATCAATCTGCTTTTTCACTTAGTAGTGGTTTAGATATTTTCTTATATCAAAATACATAGATGTGCATCATTTCTAATTGGTTTTGCATAAACTGGTTAAACTACTGGTTCCTAAAAAGCTATTCACTTTTTCTGAGGCTGGAGAAAGTTATTTCTTTGCTAGCCTTGTATGAATTTTCCCTTTGAAAATAATAAACTGTATTTTCTTCCAAATAATCTCTGACCTTTCACTGATAGATCTTTTTCCCTATGTAAATTAAATCAGTGGAAATAGCAAAATTGGAACTGTACCAAAGAGTTTCTTTTTGTTTTTTTAATATTAAAAATAATTTATTGTTAAATTGGTTTCCATGCAACACCCAGTGCTCATCCCAACAGGTGCCCTCCTCAATGCCCATCACCCACTTTCCCCTCTCCCCCACCCCCCATCAACCCTCAGTTTGTTCTCAGTATTTAAGAGTCTCTTATGGTTTACTTCCCTCCCTCTCTGTAACCCCCCCCCCCCACCATGGTCTTCTGTTAAGTTTCTCAGGATACACATATGAGTGAAAACATATGGTATCTGTCTTTCTCTGCCTTATTTCACTTAGCACAATACCCTCCAGTTCCATCCACATTGCTACAAATGGCCAGATTTCATTCTTTCTCATTGCCAAGTAGTATTCCATTGTATGTATAAACCACATCTTCTTTATCCATTCGTCAGTCGATGGACATTTAGACTCTTTCCATAATTTGGCTATTGTTGAAAGTGCTGCTATAAACATTGGGGTACATGTGCCCCTATGCATCAGCACTCCTGTATCCCTTGGGTAAATCCCTAGCAGTGGGTCATAGGCTAGATTTATTTTTAATTTTTTGAGGAACCTCCACACTGTTTTCCAGAAGAGTTTCATTTATAGCCAGATTTTCCCAAATATTATCCCCATACTACTTAGATTTAAAATTTACAAAGTGTTATCTGGTTAGGGAGCATAAGAGACTATTGTTCAGTATTATTTTTAGAACTGCTCTGTAAAATAAAGATCGCAGAATTCTTTTTAATCTGAGAAACTGATATTTGGCATTATAATACTGACCAACCAACTAAAACTTTTAACTGTATTTTTTTTTTTTTTTAGTTTATTTATTTTGAGAGAGAAGGAGCATGCGTGTGCAAGGGGGAGGACCAGGGAGAGAGAGTGAGAGAGAGAATCCCAAGCAGGCTCCCTCTGCCCCCGTCAGTGTGGAACCCAGCGTGGGGCTCAATCCCGTGAACCGAGAGATCATGACCTGAGCTGAAATCAAGAGTCAGACGCTTGAGAGTCAGGCACCCCGAGCTTTTTAACTGTATTAAAGTATATTTCCTATAGCTTTATAGCTGGAATGCTTTACGTGCTTTAGTCATATGAAGTAAAAGAAAATTAGCATTAAAACCTATAATATAGAAAGTAGGCACTTCGTATTTATTAGAATTGGAAATGAGAAAATGAACTTTTATTTTATTTTATTTTTTTTAACGTTTATTTATTTTTGAAGGAGAGAGAGACGCAGGGTGAGCAGGGAGGGTCAGAGAGAGAAGGAGACACAGAATCCGAAGCAGGTTCCAGGCTCTGAGCTGTCAGCACAGAGCCCATCGCGGGGCTCAAACTCACAAGCCATGAGATCATACCCTAGCCGAAGTTGTATGCTCAACTGACTGAGCCACCCAGGTGCCCCGAAAATGAACTTTTAAATCTTTGGGTTCTTTTTTTTTTTTTTATATTGCTAGCCTAAAAGGTATTAGTGAAGCAAAATTAATTAAACTGCATTAATATTGAGGACAAAGAGAAATACTAAATATATTGAGAAGGTAGGATGAACATAAAAGATATGTGAGGACCAAATCTAGTTATTTTTTTAATGTTTGTTTATTTTTGAGAGAGAGCCCAAGCAGAGGAGAGGTGAGGTGGGGGCGGGGGGTGGGGGAACAGAGGATCCAAAGTGGGCTCTGTGCAGGCTTGAACTCGTGAACCATGAGATCATAGCCTGAGCCAAAGTTGATGCTTAAGCAACTGAGCCATTCATGCACCCCAGATTTAGTTATTTTTATTTAAGCATACATGTTTGGATGTCAGTGACTTGATCCAGGTGGGATTAATCAAAGAGAAGTTTTTGGGAACAGGTTATTTGACTAGAAATCTTTTGAAGGCAGAGAAAAATATCAATTAGTAGGAAAGGATTAAAGAAGGCTTCCTATTTAGATGCAAAGATAGTATAGAATTTTTAGCAACATGTATTGGTTAAATTCGTATCATAACTCTTTCAGAAAGTAGGCTTTCTATTGATCAGCTTACACTACTGATCTTTTCTTTTTTTTTTTTTTTTTTTTTTAATTTTAAGTAAGCTCCACGCCCAACATAGGGCTCAAACTCACAACTCTAAGATCAAGAGTCACATGCTCTAACAACTGAGACAGGCAGGTGCCCCACTATTGATCTTTTAAGGTCACAATTTCTGGTTCTCAGCCAAAGAGAGTCTTTAACAGCATCCAAAAATTGTTTTCAATCTTTAGTTCTCAGTGACCCTAGTATGTTGATGATATAATTTTTAACACAAAAAAGAAAAAAAAGGAGACTGTTTGGAACAGCTGTTCTTTCTTTGGAATTCTAAGTTAAAGTGAAACTACCTTCTTTAGATATATATAGTGTTTGTTGTATGTACCAAAGACCCATACTTACAACCCTATTGACTCCTGGATTGTCATTGCTAGTTCAGGAGTTAAAATTTAGAATCCTTATTTACTTGCATAATAATAAATTAGGCCATCCTGGGAAATTATTTTTATACTCTAAAAATCCCTATAGTCACAAAAATAAATGAAAATAAATTCTTTTTCTAGGCAAGTTTAATTTAAATCACTTATAAAGATTATGTTGTATTTCTGTATGGACTTAACAAAATAGTTCAGTAAAGTTTAGACTGATCATACATACTTACTCATTTTCTTCAGTATTCTAAAGGCATTCAAATTGCTTTAACCAATAGGAACATCTGTCTAATGCCACTCAAAAGTCTTTGAATGTTAAATATTGGGGGCGAGGGTGGTTAGTCTCTGGCAACTTCTTTACTGATCCTTTGCATTAATGCCAAGTACAAACAGTAAGCTGAATCTCCCCCCAGGACTTACAGTCATTACTGTGGAGGTAAGAAAAATGATAAAAGTGGGGAGTTGGTAAATAAAGTGAGGTTCACCTCTTTTCTAACATAAAAGGATATCAGATATTTACTTCAATTTGTATCTCATTAAACTTGGTTAGTAGCAGGATGGTGAAGTAGAACAGTAGTAGTTTTGAAATTCTTATTTCCCTGTGGCAAGAGAATATTAGTGACTAATATCACTTTGTGACTAAAATCACAAAAAAGGAGAGACTATGTATAGCTACTTCTGTCCTGAAATCCCTGTTAGAAATAAAAGGGAAATTCATTTCTACATGGTTATTACATGGGTTTAGGTCTGAGAAATTAGAGCCTCTTCTGAATAAAATCTCTCTCCTATATCTTTGTTTACCTCCTTTGGGATCTGTTTCATTTGGCCAATATAAGATCAGTTCTTAATAAACAACTTTCTTCATAGATACTTTGAATTAGTTGAGAATAAGATAAAATTGTAGTCTGTTAATTTTCCAAGCTGTCTTGGAGGCCAGTAGTATGGTGTGTAAGTGGAATTCATTTGACCTATGGTTCTCAATTAGTATTTTAAAAATGAGGTTTATCTTTCTTTCTTAGATGAAGTCAGAGACCATCCAAAGATTAAAGTTAAGAAGAACTAGGAAAAATGACATAAGCTAAACTAATTTTTGGTGAAAGGAAAAGGAGTGACAAAAGTACAAATAAAATCTACTCATCATTAAAGGCCAGGAAGAATCCTTTGTTGTTTAAATTAAAAACATACGCCAAGAGAATAATTCTGAGCAGATGTTGGTATACTTTTTTTAAAATAAGGGGCCAGATAGTAAATATTATAGACTGTGTAGTTCATATGGTTTCAGTTGCAGCAACCCAACTCTGCTGTTGGAGTGCAAAAGCAGCCATAGACAGTATATGAATGAGCACGGGTGTATTCTAATAGTTCTCTATTTATAAATACTGAAACTTGAATATCTTGTTATTTTCACATATCACAAAGTCTTCTTCTGACTTTGAAATTATTTAAATATGTATAAATTATTCTTAGCTTGCAGACCATACATACAAAACAGGAGATAAGTTAGATCTGGCTCACAGGCCATATAGTGTGCTGATTCCTGGAATAGAGGAAAGGTACTGCTTTACAGAGATCCCTTTTTTATTTAGAACTTCAGAGTATGGCATGCAGAAGTGGCTTGGTAGAAAATCCTTTGGAGCCAAACTGTTGTTTCTGGGAACCTTCTTTCTTAATCTGTAAAACTGAAATACTGTCTATATTCATAGGGTGGTTGTGTTAGCTTTTGCCAAATAACAAACTGCCTGCAAAACTAAGTGGCCTAAATCAATAAACCTTATTCTCACAATTGGTTGGCTGAAATGTTCCTGTGATCTGGGCTGGCCTGTCTGGGGCTGGATTGTCTAGATCCTCCACTTTAGAACAGCCTTACTCACATATCTGGGGCCTCAGAGTTGGGTGGCTACTTTCATTTCACCCTTCAGGAAGCTACTAATCCAAACTCATTCCCAGGGTGGTAGCAGGGAGAGGGCTAGCTTCAGTGTGCAAGCACATTTCAAGCCTCAGCATGCTACATATTGCTAGTATTCCGTTGACCAAAGCAAGTCACATGAACAAATCCAGAGATCAAGTGGGAGGGAATCAGAGTGGTATGATTCAATGGGGCCATAACTGTGGCAGTCATCTGCCACAGTAGTTAGTATTTGTTAGGAGCCCAGCATAGTGCCTGCCACATAAAGCACTCAGTAAATGTTTATTCCTTCCAGTACTTGTCAGAGACCAGTGAAGAAGAGTCTTCCAGCTGTGATGACTCATCCTTTTTTTAGTCAGTCCCTAATTTTCTTACATCATAGTCACTGTTCTTGAGAGTTTGCTATATGTCATTTTAGGGAGATGATGACCATACCTATAAACTTTTGAGAGCTTACTATATGCCAGACACTGAGCTTTTTATTTATAAGATCTTATTTAATTCCTGCAACAGCCATATGTAGTAAGTGCTCATTTGCCCATTTTGCAATTGAGAAGCTCATACACAGAGGTTAATTAACTAAAATTTGCTCAAGGTCACAAGTAGTATAATTTCCAAGCACAGGCAGTGTCAGAATCCGTGTTCTTCTGTTTGAGAGAAACAGATGAGTGAAAAAAAAATGAAAGAATAGAATTAAAAGATTGTAGTTGAATGTACTCACTGTCCACTATTTACTTTTCCCTTTACCTGAACATTTTATAATTTGTCTAAATGGGAAGAGATACAGGATTTTATATATGTGGTTAGATTAAGCTTTTGATCATTTGTTCTAAGAGTGATGCAGGTCATATTGTAAGTGTCTGAAAATCATCATCTTTTGATCATTGATTCTAAGGGGGAAAAAAGCTTCAGTATTTAAATAGGTTTCCTGGTTAAATTCTTAATCACTGTTCTTATCAGAGGGTACTTTAATTATTTTACTTTTGTAGTCTGAGCTGTTTAAGCTTTCTTCTTTTCAAATATTTTGTTTTAGATGAAAGAATGCTATCTAGTAGCAACAAAAGGAGACTGCAAGTATGGCGAAAAACTGCAATTTTTATTTATTGACTTTTTTTTTTTTTTTAATGTTTTATTTTTGAGACAGAGAGAGACAGAACATGAACAGGGGAGGGTCAGAGAGAGAGGGATACTCAGAATCCGAAACAGGCTCCAGGCTCTGAGCTGTCAGCACAGAGCCCGACGCGGGGCTCGAACTCACGGACCGCGAGATCATGACCTGAGCCGAAGTCGGACGCCTAACCAACTGAGCCACCCAGGCGCCCCTATTGACTTTCTATCTTTTGGCACAGTTCCCAGGAATGAAAAATGCAGTTATGTCTTTTTTCTTGGAAGTGGTAGGGAATATTAAATTTAGTACTTAAAAGTATACACAAAGTCAAATTTTATGATTCATTAACAAGCATTGTGTGCTCAGTTGTCACTTTGTAGGTATTGGAAAGAGGGTAGTGACTAAGACAAGGACTAGGGACTTAGGTTCAAGTGCAAGAGACAGAAACCCACAAATCAACATGATAATTCAGATTCTGATGAATGTTGTAAAGAAAATAAAACTTGATGGGATAGAGTCTTGAGTCATAATTTTTTCTTTTAGTCAATTAAATTCAATAGTGTGTCTGTAAACTACTGTGTTGGATGCCACAGGATAATCTAATATGAGTAAAGCACTATTACTTTTTTTTTCCTCAAGTAGAACACAGGTAGTACGGATAGAGTTTGCAGGGCAAATATAAGTGAAATACATATGAAAGATTAATAAAGGATTGGATAAGAAATGCTATAAGAGGACATAGAAGGGAGGGAGAATTGGAGGAAAGTAGTCAAAAAGGTACAAACTTCCAGCAATAGGGGAACCGGGGTGACTCAGTCAATTGAGTGTCTGACTTTGTTTCTGGTCATGGTCTCCCAGTTCATGAGTTCGAGCCCCCCATCGGGCTCGTTCCTGTTAGCATAGAGCCCGCTTCAGATCTTCTGTCCCCTGTGTCTCTCTGCCCCATCCCTGCTTGTGCTCTCCCTCCCAAAAACAAATAAATCTTCAAAAATATATATATTAAAAAAATTCCGATTAAAAAATGAATAAGTACTAGAGATATGATGTACAACATGACTGTAGCTAACACTACTGTATGACATATAGGAAAGTTGTTAAGCAAATAAATACATCTTAAGAGTTCTCATCACAAGGAGAAAATTTTTTCTTCATTCTTTTTTTTGCATCTAGATGTGATGGTGGATGTTAGCTGAACCTATTCTAATGTTTTTTGGTTTTTTTTTTTAAGACAGAGACAGAGCATGAGTGGGGATGAGACAGAGAGAGAGGGAGACACAGAATCTGAAGCAGGCTCCAGGCTCTGAGCTGTCAGCACAGTGTCCCACATGCAGCTCGAACTCATGAACCACGAGATGATGACCTGAGCCTAAGTCGGACACTTAACTGACTGAGCCACCCGGGAGCCCCTGAACTATGACTATTTAAAACAAATTACTTTTTTTTTTTTTTATAATTTATTGTCAAATTGGTTTCCATACAACACGCAGTGCTCATTCCAACAGGTGCCCTCCTCGATGCCCATCACCCACTTTCCCCTTTCCCCCACCCCCGTCAACCCTCAGTTTGTTCCCAGTATTTAAGTCTCTTATGGTTTGCCTCCTTCCTTCTCTGTAACTTTTTTTTCCCCCTTCCCCTCCCCCATGGTCTTCTGTTAAGTTTCTCAGGATACACATATGAGTGAAAACATATGGTATCTGTCTTTCTCTGCCTGACTTACTTCATTTAGCATAATGCTTTCCAGTTCCATCTATGTTGCTACAAATGGCCAGATTTCATTCTTTCTCATTGCCAAGTAGTATTCCATTGTATGTGTAAACCACATCTTCTTTATCCATTCGTCAGTTGATGGACATTTAGTCTCTTTCCATAATTTGGCTATAAAACGAATTACTTTTTTTTTTTTTTTTTTAATTTTTTTTTTCAACGTTTATTTATTTTCTTTGGGACAGAGAGAGACAGAGCATGAACGGGCGAGGGGCAGAGAGAGAGGGAGACACAGAATCGGAAACAGGCTCCAGGCTCTGAGCCATCAGCCCAGAGCCCGACGCGGGGCTCGAACTAACGGACCGCGAGATCTGACCTGGCTGAAGTCGGACGCTTAACCGACTGCGCCACCCAGGCGCCCCAAAACGAATTACTTTTAAAACAAAAACAACTTTAAAAAAAATTTTTTTTTCAACGTTTATTTATTTTTTGGGGGACAGAGAGAGACAGAGCATGAATGGGGGAGGGGCAGAGAGAGAGGGAGACACAGAATCGGAAACAGGCTCCAGGCTCGGAGCCATCAGCCCAGAGCCTGACGCGGGGCTCGAACTCACGGACCGCGAGATCGTGACCTGGCTGAAGTCAGACGCTTAACCGACTGCGCCACCCAGGCGCCCCCAAAAACAACTTTTTGAGGGAAGAGGATATACCATATTCTTATAAAAGTGGATTTCCATGCTTAGCTTGTCACTGTTTATAGATTTGTTGCTAACTTCTGTGTCCTCAGATTCTGTTCTTGCTGCTGTTCCACAGACTTGGTTTCACTCTTAAAAGTATTTTAAGTTGTTAGCACTTTAGGAGCCTCTTGACTGTGTAGGCTTAAAGCTCTGAAATACCCTTGAGTCGGTGTATCTGTTCTCCCTCAACTCCAGTGATAGAGTGGAAGATTCAGAGTCAAAGCTAAAGTTTTGGCTGTATCATTACAGACTGTATGACCATGAGCAAATGATTTAACTTTTCTGACACTGCAAAATTTATAACTTGCAGAGTTGGTATGAAGAGAGAATTATGTGTAACTTGTGTACTTAATCTGACATACAGGAACTCTAATAATAATAAGGACCATCTTTTGATTGTCAGCCTCTACTCTGTCCTCAAATAATAGAGCATAACTTTAATTTAGGAAGGTTCTGTATCTTCGGAAACCCATTAGTTAGGTCTTAATTCATGATTCTTCCACCTTTTTTACACTCCAATCTTCTTTGGACTCACTAGAACCAAGAAATTGTAGAAAGTGGATTTGAAAGACACAGACTAAGTCTATTTGGAAATCTATTAGAAGGTGTTGACTTGGGAGCTCCTGGGTGGCTCAGTTGGTTGAGTGTCCAACTTCAGCTCAGGTCATGATCTCACGGTTTGTGAGTTCCTGTCAGCATGGAGCCTGCTTCTGATCCTCTTTCCACCTGCCCACACACCTCCCCCACTTGTGCTCCCTCTCTCTCAAAAATAAATAAAACATTTAAAAAAAAAAAAAGTGTCAACTTGGCATTTTGAATAGTTAACTGATATTTAGCTAAGCACCAGTGAGTAGGCCTGGCCTTGCTTAGATTAGCAAGAAATGCAGAAATGCAGAAAGAGAGAGAGAGAGAAAGAGAAACAAAAGAAAGAAAGAAAGAAAAAAGAAAGAAAGGAAGGAAGAAAAGAAAAGAAGGAAGGAGAGAAGAGGAGAAAGGAAGGAAGGAAGAAAGAAAAATTTTAAATCTGTGGTTTGTGCAAAATTGATAGCTTTGGTAATAACTAGTATAATTTATATATAAGATATCTCCTACATTCTAGGCTATGTCTATCTCTGTACTGTACTGGTTTGCTTCTCCCTTATTCTGTCAGGGATTTATATTTCTATCTGTTATTTTTCTGTTGGTTTTAAAGAAATTTGTTGTTAAATTATTAGAGCTCCGTGGGCCCTACTAGGGATCATAGGCTGTTCCCTTCAGTGGACTGTCAAACTGTTTTAGACACTACATCAACCATACCTGAGCCCAGAGTAGATTCATTTACTTTGTTTTTCCTTCGTGACCACCACCACCATCACCATTTTGGAGCACTCAGCTGAGCTCGGCCAGTGAAAAACGATTTCTTTTTGTAACTTGAACCTTGTCAAATGTTCACTGAAGAGCTTCCCTTCCCTCCACCATGGGGAACTCTGAGCAAACCATCCCTGGATAGGATACCCAGGGTCCATTTGAGGTGAAGGGGTTTAAGAGAGAAAAAGTTTCAGTTACAAAATAAGTAAGTCATGGAAATGAAAAGTACAGAATAGGGAATATAGTCAATAATGTTGTAATAACACTGTATGGTGACAGATGGCGACTGTGCTTATCGTTGTAAGTACTCCATAATGTACAGAATTGTTGAATCACAGTGTTATATACCTGAAATGAATGTAGCATTATATTGTCAACTATGCCTCAGTAATACATTTTTTTTAAGTGGGTCCATTTGATTTCTTGCATACTTTTGTGCAGTTCATGTCACTAAATTACCGAACTTTTTTATCATTAGATTACATAATTAACATTTTTTATAAGATTTCCTGTAGTTGTTCCTCTTTAGAAACACTGGTTTATTTCTGCCAGCCAATGGTGAAAGTTAGTCTGCAAGTTTTTTTTACACCATTTCCCTTTGCTACCAAAGTAGTTAGCTTGGTAATTGTGCCGTCTTAGGCTTTACTGTTAGAACAGAAAAAAAGTTTTTTTTTTTTTTTAATCCTTTTAAATTGTAATCATTTTTAAATGTGTAATTCAGTGGCATTAAGTACATTCACAGTGTTATGTAATCATCACTACTATTTCCAGAACTTTTTCATCATTTCAAACAGAAACTCTGTACCCATTAAGCAATAACTCCCCATTTCTCCCTTCCTCCAGACCCTGGTAACCTTTATTCTACTTTCTGTCTCCATGAATTTTCCTCTTCCTGATACTTCATATAAGTGAATTCATACAATATTTGTTATTTTATGTTTGGCTTATTTCACTGAGTATGATGTTTTCAAGGTTAATCCATGTTGTAGCGTATATCAGAATTTCACCCCCGTTTGTGGCTGCTGAATATTCCATTGTGCGTGTGTGTGTGTGTGTGTGTGTATACATACATATATATTTTGCTTATGCATTCATCTGTCGGTAGACACTTGTTTCCACCTTTTGTTTATTGTGAATAATGCCCTTATGAACACTGGTATACAAATATCTGTTGAGTTTTCAATTCTTTTGGGTATATACCTAGAAGTAGGATTTCTGGGTCATATGGTAATTCTGTGTTTAATTTTTTAAGGTCCACCATATTGTTTTCAGAGCAACTACACCATTTTATATTCTCATCAGCAATGCACAAGGGTTCCAATTTCTCTATTTCCTCACCAACACTTCTTTTTCTTTTCTTTTAAATAATTGGCATTTAGTGGGTATAAAGTGGTATCTCATGGCAGTTGTTTTTTTTTTTCAACGTTTTTTATTTATTTTTGGGACAGAGCGAGACAGAGCATGAATGGGGGAGGGGCAGAGAGAGAGGGAGACACAGAATCGGAAACAGGCTACAGGCTCTGAGCCATCAGCCCAGAGCCCGACGCGAGGCTCAAACCCACGGACCGTGAGATCGTGACCTGGCTGAAGTCGGACGCTTAACCGACTGCGCCACCCAGGCGCCCCAACATGGCAGTTTTGATTTTGCATTTCCCTTATGATTAATGATGGATGAACATCTTTTCATGTGGTTATTACCATTTGTATCTTTCTTGGAGAAATGTCTGTTCTGGTCCTTTGCTTGTTTTGAATTGAGTTGTTTGTATTTTGTTAAGTTACAAGAGTTTTTCATATGTTCTGCCATGTTTTTCTCTGGTTTGTGTATCAGGGTATTATTAGTGTTATAAAATGAGTTAAGAAGTGTTCTCTCCTCTTCAATTTTTGGAAGATTTTGAGAATTGATATTAATTCTTTAAATGTTTGGTAGAATTCACCAGTGAAGCCATCTGGTCCTGGGCTTTTCTTCATTGGAAGGTTGATTACTGATTCAATCACCTTTCTACTTATAGATCTGTTTAGATTTTCTATTTCTTCTTGGGTCAGTTCTGGTAGTTTCTGTCTCTAAGAATTTGTCCATTTTATCTAAGTTATCCAATTCGTTAGCATACAATTGTCCGTAATCTTTTCTTTTTTTAAAAAAAATTTTTTTCTAATATTTATTTTATTTTGAGAGAGACAGAGTGTGAGTAGGGGAGGAGCAGAGAGAGAGGGAGACACAGAATCTGAAGCAGGCTCCAGGGTCTGAGCTGTCAGCACAGAGCCCGACGCAGAGTTCAAACTCATGAACTGAATCATGACCTGAGCCAAAGTCAGGTGCTTACCGAATGAGCCACCCAGGCGCCCCTGTCCCTAATTTTTTCTTAAAATCTTTTTTAGTTCCTGTAAAAATCACTAGTAATGTCCCCACTTTTGCTTCTGGTTTTAGTAATTTGAGTCTTCTCCCTTTTTTCTCAATTCTTTTTTTTTTTTTTTTTAATTTTTTTTTTCAACGTTTATTTATTTTTGGGACAGAGAGAGACAGAGCATGAACGGGGGAGGGGCAGAGAGAGAGGGAGACACAGAATCGGAAACTGGCTCCAGGCTCTGAGCCATCAGCCCAGAGCCTGACGCGGGGCTCGAACTCCCGGACCGCGAGATCGTGACCTGGCTGAAGTCGGACGCTTAACCGACTGCGCCACCCAGGCGCCCCATTTTTCTCAATTCTTTAAGAGCAAGTTGTAAAGGAGCCACATATGATACTTTTAATTGAACCTGTATTAGACTCAGAGTGAGGGAAAATGAGCGAAGAATGAAGATAAGATGGTTTGAGGGCTGGATTCACCTACATAGTCTCCATTTTGTTGATTCTTAAGCCTTGGGATGCTGTAAAACCAGTTGCTTTCTTCAATTTGGGTGCAAAAATTTCCTAGCAGTAGATCCGTGGTCCTGGTTTTCTCAGTGCCTAACAGTGCTATCAGATATTGTAGGGCATACTAAAGATGTTCTCCTAATGGATAATTATAGGCACATGATAAAATGTACACTAATGAGAATAAATGCTATTGTATAAAAATTCACCAGCTTCCCAAAGTGAATCTGCTCTGAATATACTGTTTCTTTTCTGGAATTGTATGAGTCTCTTTGTTGTGGCTGTGACAAAAATTCATTTTGAAAAAACAGGTGAAAGGGTCAATTATCCATTTATTGAATCAAAAGAAAGATTAAACAGCTAAACCTGAGATGAGCAAAGCACAACTAAGTCTAAGGAAGAACAGGAATAAGAATTGATTGCCTCTAGTACCCTTGTCATCTCTCCTTTCATGTCTCTTGTAGACTTTATGTTCTTACTTGTACAGTTACCTGTTGGTTGTGGCAGGAAACATGGCTGCCAAAAGCACCAGAATTTCATACCTTATAGTATAGATTCCATGATAGGAGAGGGACTAATTTTTACTCTCTAGATTCCAAATTTTAAAATCTTGGAAAAGATGTATTGGCTCAGCAAAAAGGTGCCTACCCAGTATCAATAACCCTGGCCAGGCCCTTGTAGGAACATGACAGCTCCCACATGTGGAAGAAGGTGGGGTATAGGAATATTGAAGTTCCTAGGAGAATGGGGATAGTGAATAGGCAGTTTTACGAATGCCCACAATATATCAAAACTTGTAATATATAGGGTGACCAAATGAATGATGTAGTGAGAAAATGGTCCAATCTTGAGTCACTTTTTCTCAGAGAAAAAGGATTTACCCCATTGGTAGGTGTATATATAGTTAAGATATTCTTAGTTAATAAAATCTACCCCCACCCCCACCTCCGGATTGCCCAGGAGTTGTAGGGAGGCTATAGATAGAATTCCAGCAATGCACTTTTTCTCTCTGTTACTCCCTACTATATACCTTTTTACTTATGGTTCTGTCTTCTTTCAACAACTTGAGACATATTTCACACACCATAAAATTCACACATTTGAAATGTACAACTTAATGGGTTTTGATATATTCATAGTTGTACAGCCCATACTATAAACCAATTTGAGAATATTTTCCATACCCCAAAAGAAAGCCCATGGCCATTGTCAGCCAGTGCCCATGGCTGTCCTTTCTCACTTTCTTCCCTTTCTGCCCCCACCTTCCAGGCAGCCACTTTCTGTCTATGGATTTGCCTCTTCTGGATATTTCATATAAATGGAATCATATACTATGTGGCAGTTACGTTTGGTTTCTTTCATTTAGCATACTGTTTTCATGGTTCATCTGTACTTCATTTTTATTTTTATTTATTTTTTGCTGAATAATATTCCATTGTATGGATATACTACATTTTAATTATCAGTTGCAAATTGGGATAGTGAAAATGGGATTGAGGAATATTTCAGTTGTGGTGAATATGTCTGAAATTGCAGCCCATAAAACCCAGATAGAGTGGGTAGAAGTAAGGGAAGCCAAAATAGAGGCAGTAGAACTAGTGAATAGGAAGTTTTATAGCAATCAGAAATCCCAACAAAAACTACAGTAAGAATGATCTCCAGGTTATGATCTGGAGAATTTCTGTATTTAAAATATTGGATGTTTTGAAAAACTAAGACTCAACCTGTATAATGACATACTATGCCAGTATTTGATTTTCTAAACAGTAACTTTAGTTAAGAATATAATTGCTAAGGGGGCGCCTGGGTGGCTCAGTTGGTTGAGCGTCCGACATCAGCTCATGTCATGATCTCCTGGTTCCTGTGTTCGAGCCCCGCATTGGGCTCTGTGCTGATAGCTCGGAGCCTGGGGCCTGCTTTGGATTCTGTCTCTCTCTCTCTCTCTCTCTCTCTCTCTCTCTGCTCTTCCTTTGCTAGTTCTCTCTGTGTGTGTGTGTGTCTCTCTCTCTGTCACTCAAAAATAAATAAACATTTAAAAAAATTTTTTTAAGAATATAATTGCTAAGAATCTTGATAAATTGACCTTTGTATTATTTTAAATTGTAGCTAACTTTTCTTAAATTGGATGTTACAGATTTTCTTTTTTCTTAATTTAGTTACATCAATAAGCCATAGTCTCTACAAAAGCAAATATCTTTCAGTTGTTCATAATAATTAGATTGTTCTGAAATGTTTGATTATAAAATATAAAATACTTTGCATTTTTAAATGTATAATTTTCTTTAGGTTGCAGTGTAGGATTTTGGAAGTCCTTCCTCCATCACATCAAAATGGCTTTGCTAATGGACATATCAGCAGTGTAGATGGAGAAACTATTATCATCAGTGATAGTGATGATTCAGAAACACAAAACAGTTCTTTTCAAAATGGGTAAGTGATTTTTGTTAATTTTTAAACTGTGTATCAGATTGACTAATGATATACCATTGAAATAAGTTTTTCTTTAATCCTTCCTTTCTTCCTTTGTAATCATACAGTATAAAATCCATCTAGGAAATGTGGTTCAACAACACACATTAGAATTTTCAAGATTGAAAGCTACCTTGTTAATTGTAGTCAGCTGCTTAGGAGCACTTGAAGTTCACCTCATTCAATTGCACTTAACACATTCCGTTTTTGTTTACTTGAGAAAATTCATTCTGTACTTTAATTATTATACTTAATTGCTTTATGGTGCATATGGTAAAGACACTAACTTTCTGAAATTCAGTCAGTTGACAACATGGGTCAGCTGAATGCTCCTGGAGAAAAATCCTACAAACACATGTAGATTGGCAATGTCGGGGCCCCTGGATGGCTCAGTCGGTTAAGCATCTGACTTTGGCTCAGGTCATGATCTCGCGGTTAGTGAGTTTGAGCCCCGCATTGGGCTCTGTGCTGACAGCTCAGAGCCTGGAGCCTGCTTTGGATTCTCTCTCTCTCTCTCTCTCTCTCTATCTTTTTCTGCCCCTCCCCTGCTCACGCTCTCTCTGAAAAATAAATAAACATAAAAGAAAAAGATTGTCATTGTCTACAGGTAAATTTAAAAATCTCAGCTGTCTTCAACTGATTAAAAGTCTTCTTACATGTTTTCGTTCCACTCCCTCCTATTCTAAATCTTTATTGCTCCATTCTGTTCCTTCTCTGCCTTATAGGCATCTCAAACTTAAAAATTCTTTTTCCAGTGTATCTTATGTTTTTTTCCTTCCCTGTTGTCAGTGAACAGTGCAATAATATTCCAATAAGAAACCTGAGGCCGCTTTTTTTCTTTTGAGTATAGTTGACACACAGTGTTACGTTAGTTTCAGATTTAAGACATAGTAATTTGGGGGTGCCAGCCTGGCTCAGTTGGTAGAGCAATGTGGCTCTTGATCTCTCAGGGTCATGAGTTCAAGCCCCACACTGGGCGTAAAGCTTATTTAGAAAAAAAAAAAAGTAATTCAACATCTCTCTGTATATATGCTATATGACTTAGTGATTGAACGACCTTCTCTATACTTACATTATATGACATAGTGATTCAGTAACTCTCTCTATACTCTCACCAAAGTATAGCTACTATCTATCACTATACAGTGCTATTACAATACCATTGACTATAATCCTACTGCTATACCTTTTTATTCCTGTTACTTATTCATTCCATAATTGGAAGGCTGTATCTTCCACTCCCCTCTACCCATTTTGCCCATCCCTTCATCCCTCTTCCCTCTGTCAACCATCAGTTTGTTCTCTGTACTTAGGTCTGATTCTGCTTTTTGTTTATTCATTTGATTTTAGATTCCACATATAAGTGAAATTATATGTTATTTGTCTGGCTTACTCCATTTAGCATAATACTCTCTAGTTCCATATATGCTGTTACAAATGGCAGGATCTCATCCTTTTTTATGACTGCCTAATATTCCCGTGTGTGTGTGTGTGTGTGTGTGTGTGTGTGTGTGTGTGTGTGTGTCTTTACTCATTCATCTATGGATGGACACTTGGGTTGCTTCCATATCTTGGCTGTTGTAAATAATGAAATAAACATAGGAATGGGGTGAATATAGCTTTTTGAATTTTCTTTTGTTTTCATTGGGTAGATATCCAATACAAGGAATTATTGGATCATATGGTATTTCTATTTTTAATTTTTTGAGGAACCTCCATACAGTTTTCCACAGTGGCTATACCAGTTAACATTCCTATCAAAGGGTTCCTTTTCCTCCACATTCTCACCAATACTTATTTCTTGTCTTTTTGATTTTTGCCATCCTGACAGGTGTAAGGTTTTGATTTGCATTTCCCTGATTATTAATGATGTTGAGCATTTTTAAAATGTGTCAGTTTTCCATTAGTATGTGTTCTTTGGAAAAATATCTATTCAAGTCCTCTGCCCATTTTTAATTAGATTATTTGGGGGGTTTTGGTGTTGAGTTGTATCAGTTCTTTATATATTTTGGATATTAACTCCCTGAGGCTACTCTTAACTACTTCCTTTATCTCCTTTGCTTCTGAAATATCAGTAACTGTCAAATTCCTTCAGAACCTTGTAATTCAACTTCTGACTAGAACTATTTTGTCTGATGTTTTTGAACTATTGTATCTATAACTGGCTTTTGAGCATTTGCTGTCTAGGCAGTGTGCTAAGTTCTTTACATGCATATTAGTCACTCCTAGAAGAATGCTGTTATCCTTATTTAACAAGAAGAACCTCTGCTTTAGAAATGTTAATTGGCATTGCACAAAGTCGCCTAGCTAGTACATTGCCTGACAGAAAAAAATGATTTTTAGATGAGTGAACGAAGCATGACATGGCCCTATATGTTAAGTCTTGATACATCGCATTTTTTGAGTTGCTACAATTAAGTAGAAAAAGAAATTAATAGGTCATTTGTGTCCTCATTGAATATAGGGTTTATGATGCAAAACTATTGGGGATTATGTAGTTAATATATATCCTTTAGCAGCTCTGACAGTAGTTCATGTGTTTTGTTTGGAGTGTTTCAAAGATTGTAACCCTTAAGTGGAGTTAATTATATATTAGTTTATTTATTTCGAGAGAGAGAAAGAGCATGCATGCATGCACGCACAAAGAAAGAGGGAGAGAGAGAGAATCCCAAGCAGGTGAAGCCTGACACGGGGCTCAATCTCACAGATAATGAGATCATGACCTGAGCCGAAATCAAGAGTCTGGATGCTTAACCAACTGAACTACCCAGGTGCGCCTGTAGTAACCCTTAACCTAATCTTCTAATTCTTGTAGGTGCTGTGAGGTGCTTAGGATGAGGAATGTCTAGACTCTTAGGTTCAGCACTCTATTATTCAGCTCATTAATGTCCTTTCTCTTCCTTATAGATTTGAATATGAACTACATGCATAGTTTGTGGCTAATTTGTTACTTTGAGTATAAAGCAAATTAATTCATAATCCCAGTTAGTAATAATAAATATTTTGCTTGTTATACACAGCAAATTAATTCATAATCCCAGTTAGTAATAGTAAATATTTTGCTTGTTATATGTACCATTTAGAGCACTTGTGCCACTTATAACAAGCTTATCACAGAATAGTACTGAATTTGACCATAATTTCCTATCTGAATATGTTGTGCCTTATCCCGTGAATATAGGTACTTGGGACAGACCCTTGCAGTAGGAAAAGTGAGTAAGCTGGTCAATTACTTTATTCACAGATATTTTAACTTGTTTGTGATTCTCAAAAAATCTGAGCCTTCGCTATACATCAGCATCATAAAATGCCTACTTGTTTGTAGATTTGCTACCACTGTATCCTAAGATACCAGGAAAGGTGAAACATAGTCATCTTTGGACCTTTGTTCTTTTATTTCTATTAATTCAGTAAGTAAGAAATTTACCTTGTCTTGGTTGCTCCCTGACAATAAAACATAATATAGAGTTTTTCATGTTTCAGTAGGGGACTTGAAGGGATGGGAATGGAACAGTTATTGGCATTTTCCATGAGTTGAGCTGTATAAAGGCACCCACATATGTTCTCTTATTTTATTCCTCAGAACCATTCTAAAAGGGTAGATGATCATTTTCTTATATCATTGAGGAGAAATGGAAGTTCAGAGTTAGAAAAGTTTTCCAGCATCATAGTTCATAATATCTGCAAGACATACTAAGGCAGCATATTTAGAATTAAACATATTTAGGGGCGCCTGGGTGGCTTGGTCGGTTAAGCGTCCGACTTCAGTTCAGGTCATGATCTCACGGTCCGTGAGTTTGAGCCCTGCGTCAGGCTCTGTGCTGACAGCTCAGAGCCTGGAGCCTGTTGCAGATTCTGTGTCTCCCTCTCTCTCTGCCCCTCCCCTGTTCATGCTCTGTCTCTCTCTGTCTCAAAAATAAATAAACGTTAAAAAAAAATTTTTTTTAAAGAATTAAACATATTTAGAATTTACATAGATCATTAAGATGATCACCAGCGTTTTTTGAGGGAGTGAAGGGTTAAGATATATATATAACATAATATTTTCTGTTTTAACCATCTTAAGTGTATAATTCAATGGCATTAATTGCATTCACCGTGTCGTACCTCTATCACCACTATTCCCAAAACCTTTTCTTTACCCCAAACAGAAACTCTGTGCCCATTAGGTAGTAATTCTACATTCCCTTCTCTCCCTCCATCACCTAGTAACCTCTAATCTGCTTTCTGTCTCTATGAATTTACTCATTCTAGATATTTCATATAAGTGGAGTCATACTGTATTTGTTCTTTTGTGTCTGGCTTATTTCAGTTAGTACTATTTTTCAAATTACATCCATGTTGTAGCATGTTGAGATTTATGGTAGAGCCTTTGGTATACCTATCTAAATATACTTTAGAATGAGATGAGGCTAATTTTTGTAATCATTCCTTTTTAGGGCTAAACATTCCCTTGTATGTATATACTACATTATATTTATCCATTCAAGTGATAGACATTTGAGTTTCCACTTTTTGGCTATTATGAATAATGCTGCAGTGATTATTGATGTACCAGCACGTATTCAAGTCCCTATTTTAAATTCTTTTGGGTATATACTCAAAAGTGGAATTGCTGAGTCATATGACAATTGCTTAACTTATTGAGGAACTGCCAAACTGCTTTTCACAGCAGCTCCACTATTTTACATACTTAACAGCAATATATAAGGATTCCAATTTTTCCACATCTTCACCAGCACTCACTATTTTTCGAGTGTTTTGATTATAGCCATCCTAGTGAGATGAAGTGGTATCTCATTGTCATTTTGACTTGAATTTCCTTAATCACTAATGATAATGAGCCTCTTTTCACGTGCTTATTGTCATTTGTGTATCTTCCTTGGAAGATATACAAGTCCTGTGCCAATTTTTACATTGGCTTATTTGTCCTTTTGTTCAGTTATGAGTTCTTTATATATTCTAGTCATCAGATTTTTTTTAATAGAATATTTTGATACATTTGGGGGAGCATATTCATTAATTTTTTCAAAGTTAGTTTTACATCAGTAAAAGTAAGAAATTAAAGGCTTGACTTTTTATAAAAAGTTGCTTTCTCTCAGAACAACATATTATTAGCTTACTCCTCAGTCTGGGCATGGACTGCAGAATCTGATTGAATTAAACAGTAAACTACATATTTACCTTTGTAGGTCAGCTTTTGTTGGCGGGCAGCAGTCAGGGTTTTAGGAAGCAGGTTACTTATTTATTTTGAGGATGGGTATTAACACCTTAAACATATGTTTCTTAAACTATATTTGTGAAAGAGGCTGAGAAAATTGTTACTCTTCTTATCACAAAGCCATGGACAAAGTCATGGACATCGCAGCCTTATACATTTTAGTGCTCTTTGACCCTCAGCTTAACATTCTTGCAGAACTCTCCAACATCTTTGCCAGAACTGGGTTCTAGAATAACACTATGAAGTCATTTTCTCCTTCAGCTATTTACCATGGGATTCATGACAGAGCCTTTGCTGTACGGATCTAAATATACTTAAGAATGAGATGAGGCTAATTTTATACAGTTAGGATACTTTGTGTAGATTATATAATATAAAGAATAGTTTAAATTTAAAATCATTCATTTATTTTATGTATATATAAGCAAATTTTATTTTATTCAACGTTTATTTATTTTTGGGACAGAGAGAGACAGAGCATGAACGGGGGAGGGGCAGAGAGAGAGGGAGACACAGAATCGGAAACAGGCTCCAGGCTCTGAGCCATCAGCCCAGAGCCTGACGCGGGGCTCGAACTCACGGACCACGAGATCGTGACCTGGCTGAAGTCGGACGCTTAACCGACTGCGCCACCCAGGCGCCCCGCAAATTTTATTTTAAAAATTGACTTGCTACTCTCACAATTGTAGCAGTAAATAAAAATTAAGACTAGAGAAGATAATTTAATTTGCATCATATAGAACATAACAGATTTAGGGTTTTATCTGTTAGTCCTGCGCTTTGAAACATGCATATTGTGTATCTGCTCTTAGTGTTCCTTTACTCATCTCATGTTTGCCCATCAAGTGTGGATTGAGTAATGTTATACTTATGTCTACTATTGTTCCTCTCCCTTCAAAGTTACTAAAATATTTAAAGAAAATTTATATTTGAAAACCCTCACATCTTGTTGAGACCAGTCTCGTAGTTACAAATTTCCTTTCTTAATGAAAGAGCCAAGTACAATTTGCTCCTTTGCAATCACAAATTCTCCGAAAATTGAACTAAATTGATAGACAGTACCAACTAAAACAGTCCTGAAAGTCCTGAAAATATTCACTAGCTTACCATCTGATTTTAGTAGGCAGGTATGCCAAGTATACGTCAGTGTGTTTAGTTGCTTTTAGGGTTTGTAGAAGAAACTAAGTACAGTATCTGTAGCAACTCAGATTGGTAGGTAAATAACACTTTGTAATAATATACTCTGCTATTGTGATTTAAGGCTTTACAAAGTTAAGGCCCTTTACAATGGATCAGTGTTTTATGCAGTCCTATCTAGGCAGGTATTATTTAAAGTTTTAAAATATCATAAAAACATTATCCTAACTTGAAAATAGTACATGAACAAGATACATTTTTGGTAACATCTTATATCCTAGTGGTAATTTGCAAGAGCACAAGGAAAAACTAGGAACCTTGAGGAATATATTGTATATCCTGTTTAAAATTCTTTATGTACTGACTTTCTTCATGCAGTGTAATCTGACTGTATTGTTAACCTGCTTAATTGTTAGTAAGATTACAGAATCTGAGTGTTATTTTTAAAGAAGTAGACCTAATTTTTTTGCTAATTGTAATTCATATATGAAATTTTAATGTATGAGAAGGTTAGCATTTGAAATTAAAACAAAAAAACCCATAAGTAACCATTTGTGCTGAAAGCTTAATTATCTGGTCTTTTGTCATTTCTATTGTACTGTTATAGAAAAAATTTTAATTGCTTTTGTATTACCAATATTACCATGGAATAGCAACAAATGCAATTTCCATTTTGAGAAAATAAAAGTAGAACTAAAATTTAACATATATAATGGGCATATTGAAATATTATATATTTATAAAATAAATGATAAAATTTTATGAATAAATCATTGGAATAGCAATCTGATTTCTATAAATGTAACATTAGGTGTTAGTGTGCTATATAGAACTGGTAACAGATCTGCACTTGTTGGCAATAAAATCAGTCCATTAGTCACAGTCATGGTTAAGGTCACTACATTCCATTTAGTATTCCAGCTGTTTAGGCCTAGGCTTTAGGAAGCAAGGAAGAAAAATTATTAAAATGGGGTTTCTTTTTAATATTGTCTTTTAATTCCTGTCTTATAGGTGAATCCATATGATAAGCAGTTTCTGTTGGTCTCTAATAACTGTACTTCTTTGGAAAGAATCCAATTATGATTTTTATCCTGTATAGAGTTTTGTGTAAGAGTTACAACAAAACCCCCATAAGAATATTTGCACTAATTGGAAAAAAAGATTTTGATTCTATTATGCTTTATTTTCACAAATGAATTTCATGACATAGCAAGAAAAAACAAAAAAATAATTTTATACATGAAAAGTCACCTTTTTATAGCCTTAAATCCATTAAGATAAAGTCCACAAACAAGTTTTCTATAAACAAATAATATATAAACAAATTTATAATTATGACTTAAAATAAAATTATGTACTGCCACTTTTAGTAATCTTTTAATTCTACTTGATCATCCCCTATGTGTATAAAATGGTAGTGATTAATTGCTAAGTTAACACCTCTTCAGAAAACTATATTAAGATTAAAAACTCAATCAAATCTGTTGTTCTTGAACACCTGCCACTGATTCATTAAAACTTGTTTTTCTTTTTTCCCCTCTTTTCATTTCAAGAAATTCCTTTATTGGAAACCCACATCAGTATTGTTCTCTGAACACTTAAGAGTTCTCTCTCTTTGGCTCTTTTGGAACAGTGCTTTTCAAACTGCAGATTATGGCCTCATGTATGTTGTGAAATTAATTTAATGAGGAACTTTAATAGAATAGAAAATATTAGATTGCATTTCATATAGTCAGGGTGAATGATTAAATATATCTTCTAGTTTCTGTGTATCCTGGGTCTCCATGTAAAGATCCTTGGTCTTCCAACTAGGAAGTTAATGCTGTTAAAGGTGAACACTTCAGTTTTATTTGTGTGATTGTCTCCTGCATCCCTTTTGTGTGGAGTCTCTCCCCACCCCCCACTTTGTGTTTACTGTATTTATATCACTTTGACTGTATCTGACCCTCATTGCTGAATGCTTCCTTTGTCATCCTTTCATATCATTTTCTTCTCAGTAACCCTTACTTACACCCCATTACATATGCACTTGCGTGCACAGGGGCAGCTTTTTAAGAGTCCAACCACTTGTCTCCCTGCTGCACCACTACCACCTTAGTCTGTTGTGCCATCAGTTCTCACTTGGTTCATTGCATTACCTTTCTAAAGAATATCCTTGTTTGCACTCTTGCCCCGTAGTCTGGCAGCCAGAGTGATCTTTCTGATCTGATAAGTTAAATCATTATCACCCCATTATTCAGTATCCTCTAGTGTCTTTTCTGAGTAAAATCTAAATGGTGGCCTATAATCTAGCCCTTCTATTTCCTCTCTGGCTGTATCTTCTTTTATTCTCCTTATTTATTCTGCTTCTTGTAGAAACCATGCCTACATCCACCCCAGGCCTTTACACTCCTTTCTCTCTTCCTTTAAACTTATTTTCAAGATTTTCTCATGAGTTGCTCCCTCTTTTCTTTCAGATCTCTGCTTAAATGTTAACTTCCTATAAGCCCTATCTGGTCAATTTATCAGGACTGTCACTATCTAAAATAGAGTACCTCTACCTGGCGGTGTATTCCCTTGATAGCACTTACCACCTACTCTGTTGTGTATTTTTGTTTGTTTGCCTGTATCTCCCCAATATAGTTCTATTTTGTTCACTACTTAATCCTTATTGTTTAGTATTTGGCACATTATAGGCTTTTAACTATTTATTGGATAGATGGATGAATGCATCCTCAAAGGGAAGAAAAGATGAGAAGTTGGTGGAGGCAAGGATTAAAGGTATAGCCTCTGCCAGGTCTTAAAACAGGGTAAACTACATTATCTCCACTTTTGCTCTTGGATTACATAGCTATGAAGAAGAAAGCTTAAAAGCAAATCCAAGAGCTATTTTGTTTACAAATTTATCTTATCTAAACTCGGTACTCAGTGCTTACTCATCTCTAGTTGATTTCTTCACACAGGAAAATTTATTGAATGAGTAAAATACCTACCTAAGATAAAATAGTGCTTTGTACTATTTTGGCTAATAAACTTGTGAGGGATGTCAGTAACTTATAAAATTCTAGTTAAACTGGGGTGCCTGGGTGGCTCAGTCGGTTAAATGTCTGACGTCAGCTCAGGTCATGATCTCATGGCTCATGAGTTTGAGCCCCGCGTCAGGCTATGTGCTGACAGCTCAGAGCCTGGAGCCTGCTTCAGATTCTATCTCCCTCTCTCTCTGCTCTTCCCCTGCTCGCACTCTGGGTCTCAAAAATAATAAATATTAAAAAAAATTTTTTTTAATCCTAAACTAAAAACTCCTTTGATTCTGTGACAGTATGTTCTTAGAAACTAGATTTCCATTTAAAAGCTCACATTTTCAGACGAATTATTAACTGATTTGTGTCTTTGCTCTTTTTAGGAAGAAAAAAGATGCAGTTGACCCCTTATTATTCAAGTACAAGGTGCAACCCACTAAAAAAGAATTGTATGAGTGTGCTATTGTTAAAGCAACACAGATCAGGTAAAACTTGGTTTCTATCTATGCTGGTTTAAAAGACAATAATTATGTTTGATTAAGAAGATTCACTATATGGGCGCCTGGGTGGCTGAGTTGGTTAAGCGTCTGACTGTTGATTTTAGCTCAGGTCATGAACTCATTGTTTGAGCCTTGCCTCAGGCTCCACGCTGGCAGTGTGGAGTCTGCTTGGGATTATCTCTCTCCCTCTCTCTCTGCCCCTACCCCACCCTAAATAAGTAAATAAATAAATAAGGGGTGCCTGGGTAGCTCACTCAGTTAAGCATCCGACTTGGGCTCAGGTCATAATCTCTTGAAGTTGGTGAGTTCGAGCCCTGCGTGTGGCTCTGTGTTGACAACTCAGAGCCTGGAGCCTACTTCAGATTCTGTGTCTCCCTCTCTCTCTTCCCCTCCCCCGCTTGCACTCTGTCTCTCTCAAAAATAAATAAAAAAAGGTTAAAAAAACAAAAACACCACATGTGGCTAGTGGGTGCCATGTAGGACAATATCATTCTTGAGGACTAGTATATTTATTCAATAGTCAAAAGATAATTACCTTCTTATTGTCATGTACTGTATGTATGGTGCTAGGATAGCACAGTAAACCAATCCTTTCTTTCCTATAATCCTTTATATATGAAAAGAATATACATTTTGAGGAGGCTACTACTTTAAAACTTCTGTCTTGTTCATTCACTCATAGAAGCTTTTAATTTGACTTTTTCTTGAAAGGAATACATTGAATTCAGTTAAAACATTTACTTTCCGAGGCACCTGGGTGGCTCAGTCAGTTAAGCATCTGACTTTGGCTCAGGTCATGATCTCACTGTTCGTGGGTTTGAGCTCCTCATTGGGCTCTACGTGGAGCCTGTTTAGAATTCTCTCTCTCTCTCTCTCTCTCTCTCTCTCTCTCTCTCTTTCTGTGCCCCTCCCTTGTGTGTGCTCTCTCTCTCTCAAAAATAAATAAGTAAACATTAAAACAACAACAATGTTTACTTTCCTTCCAGAACTTTTCCAGAAATATTTGAATGTTTGGAGTTTGTTTTGTTTTGTTTTTGGTTGTGTTATGTTTGTGTTTTTCTCAATTTGGGGCCAAGGAGAATCAAAAATAGAAAATTTTTAGAATATTTTTTTGAGAGAGAGAGAGAGAGAGCTCAGACACGTGTGTGTGAGCCAGGGAGGGGCAAAGGGAGAGGGAGAGAGAATCTCAAGCAGGCTCCATGACACGGGGCTCAATCCTCACAACCGTGAGATCATGACCTAAACCAAAAGTAACAGTTGGTTGCTTAACCAACAGAGCCACCAGGTGCCTCTGTTTTTAGAACCTTAATCCTATGAATTTATTTTAGAATTTGATAAAACCTGTGTTCAAGAATGTTCAAAATATCCATTTAAATGTTGACAGTGTTATGTGATATCTGGTAATCTACTGACTTTAATTTTTTTAAAGAATTTTTTTTTTAATTTTTTTTTCAACGTTTAATTATTTGTGGGACAGAGAGAGACAGAGCATGAACGGGGGAGGGGCAGAGAGAGAGGGAGACACAGAATCGGAAACAGGCTCCAGGCTCTGAGCCATCAGGCCAGAGCCTGACGCGGGGCTCGAACCCACGGACGGCGAGATTGTGACCTGGCTGAAGTCGGACGCTTAACCGACTGCGCCACCCAGGCGCCCCTTTTTAAAGAATTTTAATGGTGGTATTTGGAGGAATGATCATCTAATTTTTAAAAATTTGGTTTACTCTCTGTAATATATTTTCCTTGAGGTTTATTTGATTTCTAAATGGTTCTTAAGCACCAAATGCATATACTATTTTTGTAACAAACATTTATAATAGATCCACTTGAGTAGATATTATAACATTCTACATAAATATTTGTGAAGTTTCTCATAACTTCTACATAAATACCATTGGAAAATGAATTGTCCTTTTCCTAGGCTTGAAATGAAGGTTATGGGTTTACAGAGATTATAGAGTTCAAACTGAATTCTTTTATACTAACACTTTACTCTTTCTCCTCCTTTTTCCACTGTAGCCGGAGAAAACACCTATTTTCTCGTGATAAATTAAAGCTTTTTCTGAAGCAACACTGTGAACCACAAGATGGAGTCATTAAAATTAAGGTAATCAGAGCAGTGAAATTATTTGTTGGAAGGAAGAAGAGAGAGAAGTGGGCTGTGTTACATAGTTAAAACATCGCAGAAATTTTTTTTTTTTTTTTTTAGAAAGAGAGAACATGGGCAAAGGCAGTGGGCAGAGGGAGACAGAGAGAGAATCCCAAACAGGCTCCATGCCCAAAACAGAGCTCAATGCAGGGCTTGATTCCACAACCATGAGATCATGACATGAGCCAAAATCAAGGGTTGGTGCTTAACCAACTGAGCCACCCAGGCACCCCAGAAATGTTATTTCAAAGTTGATTGAAAATAGTTCTTTTTGGGGTGCCTGGGTGGCTCAGTCAGTTAAGCAGCCGACTTCAACTCGGGTCATGATCTCGCAGTCCGTGAGTTCGAGCCCCGCATCGGGCTCTGTGCTGACAGCTCAGAGCCTGGAGCCTGTTTCAGATTCTGTGTCTCCCTCTCTCTGACCCTCCCCCGTTCATGCTTTGTCTCTCTCTGTCTCAAAAATAAATAAACATTAAAAAAAAAAATTAAATAAAAAAGAAAATAGTTCTTTTTATCTGTAGCCAATTGTTACTAATTTTCTCTCTGTTTAAGGATTAAATACTATTTTGCAATTGCTAGAATTACTAGGTGGCTCAGGTAGTGTACTTTTTTTTCCCCCTTGTAAAAAAAAAAAAAAAAATCAACCAAAACAGGTGATAATAGATGGAAAACTTAGAAAAAGAAAATGTTATAGGGGAAGGAGGCAACTATATTTTTCTAAGTGTGGTTCTGGCTTACAAAAATAAGTTCAATACACAATGGAGTACTATGTGGCAATGAGGAAGAATGAAATATGGCCCTTTGTAGCAACGTGGATGGAACTGGAGAGTGTGATGCTAAGTGAAATAAGCCATACAGAGAAAGACATATACCATATGTTTTCACTCTTATGTGGATCCTGAGGAACTTAACAGGAACCCATGGGGGAATGGAAGGAAAAAAAAAAGAGAGAGAGGTTAGAGTGGGAGAGAGACAAAGCATAAGAGACTCTTAAAAAATGAGAACAAACTGAGGGCTGATGGGGGGTGGGAGGGCGGGGAGGGTGGGTGATGGGTACTGAAGAGGGCACCTCTTGGGATGAGCACTGGATGTTGTATGGAAACCAATTTGACAGTAAATTTCATATATTTAAAAAAAAAAACAAAAATAAGTTCAAAGAACAGATCCTACTGGATAAGAAAACAATATATATAATAAAAAGAACATCAGAGACCAATACTAAGCAGATGGGTTATATTTTATTCAGAAACATTAAAAGGGAAAAATCAAGTTTAGAAATCTCACATGTGTAATGAAAGTTAAATGGTAAAACAAAAACTAATTTTTTTAATTGAGAAATACTTTACTCATATTGGGAGAAATATGTAAAAAAGCAGTGGAATGGGTAGAGGGATGTATGCATGTGTCAAAAATCAGCTACCGTATGATTAAGATTTGTGTAACACATAATATGTGTTATATCAAAAGGAAATAAATGTTTAAAAAAGGATATATGAATTTACTCTGTGAAAAATAGCATTTAAGATCTCTAGAGACCAAGATAGATTATTTAACAAATAAAACTGGGACACTTGGTTAACTTTGGAAAAACAAAGTTAGATCTAACAAAGGAGGGAAAAAAGGAAATGAAATGAAACAATTCTTAATGTTATGCATACTAAAGAACAAGAGGAAAGAAATACCAAGGATAAGACTGATTTGAAATATAAACTTATTTAGGTTTAAAAACATCATGAGGGGCACCTGGGTGGTTTAGTCAGTTAAGCATCCGACTCTTGACTTTGGCTCAGGTCATGATCTCACCGTTCATAAGTTCGAGGCCAGCTTCAGGCTCTGTGTGAATGGTGTGGAGCCTGCCTGGGATGCTCTCTCTCCCTCTCTCTACCTCTCCCTCACTTGTACACATGCTGTCTCTCTCTCAGAATAAATAAATAAACAAAAAAAATAAATAAATAAAAATGTAATGAATGCATTTCAAGGGCAAAGTGCTAGAAGAAAACTACTTTCAGTTAATACAGTGAGGAACTCAAATCAATTAGAAAAACATAAGTACCCCAGTAGAAAAATAGACAAATAGGCATGATAAAACTTCACGATGGATGAAATATAAAAACTTAAAAACATAAGATAGAATCATCTGAAAAATAATTTTTTAATGTGAGCATATTTATGTATTTGTCTTGATAATAAGAAAATGCTTGAATTGGGCTCAATCTATGCATCATTTAAAACCACAGGTAGCCATGTTAAAAGGAAGCTTCCAAAAAGCTAATGAATCAAATACTTGTGAGAAGTGGCTAGAACAGTACCTAGCACAGGGAGGTAGTCAGCCAGTATGTGAATAGTTAGTGGTGGTATGTGTATCATAAATAGCAAGTTGACCAATTTCCCTAATTTACAAAAATCTCTTAATATCAATTAACAAAAACAACCCAATTGGGAGAAAATGATAAAGAGCATCAGCGGTTTTTTACCAAGGAAAGTAGTCAATAAACATGAGCAGAAGTTCAGCGTAATAAATACATGAAAATTAGGGGTGCCTGGGCGGCTCAATTGGTTAAGCGTCCAACTGTTGATGTCAGTTCAGGTCATGATCTGGCAGTTCATGAGTTCGAGCCCCACATCGGGCTCTATGCTGATGGTGGAGAGCCTGCTTGGGATTCTGTCTCTGCCGCTCCCCCGTTTGTGCTTTCTCTCTCTCTCAAAATAAATAAACATAAAAAAAATTTTTTTAATAAGTAAATGAAAGTTAAAGTGACAGTAAACAATTTTCTCTTTGAGTAACAAAAGATTATTAGTGGGTTTTCTAGTGTACTTGCATACATGTTGCAAGCACATATGCATACACACACACACACACACACCCAAAGACAATAAAGTTTGATCCTGATGTGGTAAGTGTAGTCTGCTGTTAGGAGTGCTAAAAGAACACAAAGATATATTAGTTTATTGTGTATTATGTATGTATAAATAAGGAACATTGGCAATTAATGTATTAAAGCCTATTTTGACCTTTTTTGAGCATATATATTTGAAAAGAAACCACTCATATCTTTATACGTATGGGCATTTGTATATTCAGGCGTTATATATATGGGATAGTCAACAACCATCTTAATAGACTTTAATGTAGAATCTTTAAATAGAGTCTTGATTTATTATGATGGCCAGAACTAATTGAATTTTAAATGTTAAAAGCTATGTTCTATCCACTAAGATTACAATTACTACATAGAAAATTTAATCCCCAGTTGAAGTGTTTCAGTTTTGTTAAAAATTTAAATTTTTGTATCATTTTCTTATACATTTTCTGAAAGATATTTCTATAAGTAGCATGTTTTCTTCTAGAGAAAGAAAGAATAATGATCTTGGCTGTTAGGCCAAAAGTAATCTTCAGAATTACTAATCAAAAATAAAAAGGTTAAAGTTGGACATGAATGAAAGGTGAACAGGTTCTGAAACTTTTTTGGATTTAGCGGTTATCCTAGAACCACACCACTTCTGGTAGGAATGAGTTTGACTTCAGGATGCCTGGGGGGCTCAGTCGGTTAAGCATTCGACTTCGGCTCAGGTCATGATCTCACTGTTCGTGTGGGTTCAAGCCCCACATCCCGCCCTGTGCTGACGGCTCAGAGCCTGGAGCCTGCTTCGGATTCGGTGTCTCCCTCGCTGCTCCTCCCCCAGTCATGCTTTATCTCAAAAATGAATAAACATTAAAAATTTTTTTTAATGTGTTTGACTTCTCTGAACTTAAACTCTATTGAAAGTTGATAATTTTTCAGCATTTCTGCTGTCTGCCACATCAGCTTTAAAATTTGATAAAAGTCTTGGGGCGCCTGGGTGGCTCAGTCGGTTGAGTGTCTGACTTCGGCTCAGGTCACGATCTCGCGGTCCGTGAGTTTGAGCCCCACGTCGGGCTCCGTGCTGACGGCTCAGAGCCTGGAGCCTGTTTCAGATTCTGTGTCTCCCTCTCTCTCTCTGACCCTCCCCCATTCGTGCTCTGTCTCTCTCTGTCTCAAAAATAAATAAACGTTAAAAAAAAAAATTTTTTTTAATAAAATTTGATAAAAGTCTTTAAAATTTTTTTTCAACATTTATTTATTTTTGGGACAGAGAGAGACAGAGCATGAACGGGGGAGGGGCAGAGAGAGAGGGAGACACAGAATCGGAAACAGGCTCCAAGCTCTGAGCCATCAGCCCAGAGCCTGACGCAGGGCTCGAACTCACGGACAGCGAGATTGTGACCTGGCTGAAGTCGGACGCTTAACCGACTGCGCCACCCAGGCACCCCTAAAATTTGATAAAAGTCTTTAAATTAAAAAAAAAGTCTTTAAGTTATCACCCTGAATTGGGGGGGGGGGGTCTAAAATGTACAGTAGTTAAGAAATGGTTGAGAAAAAATGTATTGGGTTGATACAGTGGGTTTTTTTTTTAAAGATTTTATTTTTACGTAATCTCTAACATCCAAAGTGGGGCTCAAACTTACAACTCTGAGATCAAGAGTCACCTCCTTCACTGACTGAACCAGCCCAAGCACAGTGGACTTTAAATGTTAAGTCATTGGATTATTTATTTACATAGAAAATTCCATACAAAATTAGTCAAAACAAAGCAAACTGCAAAAGATTATTATATAAATGTAATTTTGTAATGGTTTTAGAATTTAAGAAACTGTTGAAACATTCTTGTGTATTTTGTGTGAAAAAATTCTTTGCATTGTGGTTTTCCTTCTGGTAAAGCTAATTAATAATAGATCAAGTAAATCAGCTAAAATGTGTAATACTGTATATTAACACATGAAATTCTATGTCGAAATCTTTTCAACCTGGTCTTTAACAGTAGTCATACATGACATTTTAGAGTACATCTATAAATGGTTTCCTAATTATGTTATTATTGTACCCTATATTTTTTTTATGAAGGCGTCATCTCTTTCAACATATAAAATAGCAGAACAAGATTTTTCTTATTTCTTTCCTGATGATCCACCCACATTTATCTTCAGTCCTGCTAACAGAAGAAGAGGGAGACCTCCCAAACGAGTATCTATTAGCCAGGTAAGTAGAGAATGGATAAAAACTACATTGTAGCTCTTAATAAAACTATTCATAATCAAGAGCAGTGTTTGGCTCCCCTCACCCACATAGCTTTAGGAAGGAACACATTCCTTCATATACAGTGTATGTACTGTGCGTTGAAAACTACTTAGCAGTGAAGCCTGTAGAAGTCTCAAGTGTGAATTAGACATAGCTTTAATGCCACAGGGATTTTATACCAAAGTGGAAGCAAGCATATAAGCAGTTACTGAAATACAGGGAATAAATCATGGAATCAAAACATGAAGAACGTTTAAAAAATATGAAATAATAAAAATATCACACTAAACATGTTACACACCATTATGCTCACAAGAAGTACCATAAAAATAAATCCTTTTGGGGTGCCTGGGTAGCTCAGTTGGTTGCTTGACCGACTTTGGCTCAGGTCATGATCTCGCAGTTTGTGAGTTCAAGCTCCGCGTTGGCTCTGTGCTGACAGCTCAGAGCCTGAAGCCTACTTCAGATTCTGTGTCTCCCCCTCTCTCTACCCTTCCCCTGCTCATGCTCTGTGTCTGTCTCTCAATAGTAAAAAAATGTTGAAAAAAAATTTTTTAATAAAAATAAAATAAAATAAAACCTTTTGACATTATTAACATTTACCACAAGAATATTTTTGACATGCACTTCTTTCATATTTGATGTCTACGCCATTTAGTTTATAAGGTACCTTAGAAAAATTTTTTGTTTTTTCTAATGCATATATTTAAGGCTGTCCTTGTAGATTACCAGTTGTTTTTCCTGGGAGGTTTTTGTACTAATTTGTAGAACTATAGAACTAACCTCATATTCTGTATGTTACTATGATTAAAGTTATTAAAGTTTTGTTAGGCTTAGAATAAAACCTCATTGTAGTATAAGGAAAGTATAATTGATGAGAGTTTTTAAAACTTTATTATTATTGTAAGAACAAGGCAGACCATCTGTCTGAAAAGTTGTGGTGTTCTATAACTAGTTTCTCTGTTTGTTTTTTTAGGAAGACAATGTTGTTAATAAACAAACAATTGCAGGTTATAAGAACAAAGCTACTAAAGAAAGAGACAAACTTTTGAAGCAAGAAGAAATGAAGTCACTGGGTGAGTTTTAACATTCTCTTCAACAACTGTTTAGGTACAGGAAAGAATAATTTCTCTTGCTTTCTGAAATGGCATATTTCTGTTATTTGGGTTTTTTTTTTTTCCTTGTAAGCATAAATATTTCTTGCCCCTTAGGTATCTATAAATTTTTATGATGAATAAAACCTGTGTTCAGCTCTTAAAACAATATTTCAAGGGAGAGCATATCCTCTGTTAAACCAAGCTAATGCTTAGATTAAGCACAAATTGGAGTTTCCATGGCTTACAGACTGTTTGGGGCCATTTTTTTGCTTTATAAAACAGTGCTTTCCAGATGTGACTGTACATATGAATCACTTGGGAATCTTATTAAAATGAAGATTCTGAATTAGTAGGTCTGGGTGGGAGAAGAGATTCTGCTTTTCTAAAAAGGTGATACTTTGCTCCTGGTCTTAGGACCAGGGCTTCACAGCAGGGCTTTGAAATAGCAGGTATGTTTGTCCCTGGTCAGTAGTTTGTCTTAAATGCAGCCAACTTGCTTTCCCATTTGAATCACCTGCTGGCTCCCTCCAGCAGTTTACAACACCTGAGTCTACTGATCCCATTTAACCATAAATTATTTCAGGAATTCTTTTGTTACATTAAAAAATGTGTTGTTTTCTGTCTGTGAACAGTTCTAAGTTTGACCTTCTCTACAGCTTTTGAAAAGGCTAAATTAAAAAGAGAAAAAGCAGATGCCCTAGAAGCAAAGAAAAAAGAAAAGGAAGATAAAGAGAAAAAGAAGGAAGAATTGAAGAAAATTGTTGAAGAAGAGAGACTGAAGAAGAAAGAAGAAAAAGAGAGACTTAAAATTGAAAGAGAAAAGGTATTCATTCAAGTATTTTAGCTATGCTGTCTATATAATAGTATTTTACATATTTAAATTCATAGTTAATTTTTAAATGCTTTTACCACTTTGATTCACATTTCTAGTTGTTCATAGAGTGCTGGATAAACACTTATTGATTTATCTCTCTTTTGCTTTGGAAAATTTAGTAATTTAAGGTTCAACATGTAAATACGTGGCCTTTACACCCTAAAGCCCCTTAAGTACAATTTTAAAGTTGATTTTCTTCATTATTTAGACTTTCTAATTTAGGGAAAATGATATGCATAAAACTTGCAAAAGTAAAATATGTGATTAGAAAAAATACAATAAGATCAAGACCCCTGGTTGGCTCAGTCAGTTAAGTGTCCAACTCTTGATTTCAGTTCAGGTCATGATCCCAGGGTTGTGGGATCAAGCCCCGTGTCAGGCTCCATACTGAGCCTGGAGCCTACTTAAGATTCTCATTCTGTCTCTCCCTCCCTCCCCCCTTTGCTCTCTCCCCCGCTCTTGCTGTTTCCAAACAAAAAAACAAAATCTGCAAATAACAAGAAAGAGTGTTCTTATTCTCCTTGAAGAATAAAGTATCTGTAAAAATAGATTGCTCAGCAAATCTCTTATAATCTTTAGTAGTAGATATTCCCTAGAGAATTCTGTAGCTGTTTTCTTCCAGAGTCAGTCAGTGTCCTTGGTTTTCTGGGATATTTACAAGTGGCCCTAGATGATCCTGTTACACACTGTGCTCATTTAAATTGCCTGTAGTTTCTTGAACTGTTTCAAATAGGCCATTGGTTAGGATGGGGATGAAAGTATCTAATACATGTACACTCCAGAAAATTTAGAAGGGGGCACCTGGGTGGCTCAGTTGGTTAAGCATCACACTTCAGCTCAGGTCATGATCTTGAGGTTCATGAGTTCAAGCCCCATGTTGGGCCATCAGGCTCTGTGATGACAGCTCGGAACCTGGAGCCTGCTTCAGATTCTGTGTCTCCCTCTCTCTGTCCCTCCCCTGCTCGTGCTCTATCTCAAAAATAAATAGACATTAAAAACAATTTAAAAAGGAAAGAAAAGCAACTGCACTTAAAAAAAATATTAGAAGAAAACCACTTGTAATCTAAATGGTAATGTTTAGAGGTAGCTTTTTTTTTTTTTTTTTTTTGGAAAGAGAACACAAGTAGGGGAGGGGCAGAAACAAAGAGGGAGGCAGCGTCCGAAACAGACTCCAGGGTCTGAGCTTTCTGCCCAGAGCCCAGTGCATAGCTGGAACCCACGAGTTGCAAGATTATGAACTAAGCCAAAGTCGGACACCTGACTGAGCCACCCAAGTGCCCTGAGATCGCATTTTCTCCTAACACTTTGATTAATTTATTTCTAATCTTTATTCTGGGCCCTAAAAAAGAGAGATACAGCATTTATAATTTTGTATTTTTGTTTATTTAACATTATTGTAGGGCTGCTGGGTAGCTCAGTCTTAAGTATCCAACTCTTGATTTTGGCTCTGGTCACTATCTCTCGTTTCATGAAATCAAATCCTACATTGGGCTCTGCGCTGACAGTCTGGAGCCTACTTGGGGTTCTTTCTTTCTCCCCGTCTACCCCTTTCCTGCTTGCATGTGCACACATGCATATGCTCTCTCTCCCCCTTAAAATAAATAAAAATTTTAAAAACACGTTTTTAAAAATGTTGTAAGCATACTTTCATGCTTAAATAAATAAACTAAGGTGGAATTTTTAGTGACTGTGTAACAGTTAATCAAATAGATACAGGTAAGTGCTTTATAATTTTTGCTCATAAATGATGATACCCGTTCAAATTTATGAATAAGAGTCTTTCCTATTTTTGGATTATGTCCCTGGATAAATTTGTAGAAGTAGAATCTTATGTCAAAGGGTAAGAACATTTTAAAAACTTTCTATACAAACATATGTGGATATTTGTTTGCTAAACATGTGCTTATTTACATTCTTAGCAACAATGATTGAGAACACCCATCTTATTACATCCTACAAGAATTATCTGGGGTGGGGAGTGGAAGATTTAGTACAGCAGACTATTTAAAGCACAATGAATAAGTTCTGTAACTGTTTCTAGTCACTTTATGTTAAAAATTTGGTAAGTGCACATCTATTACCTTCAGTGGTCCTAAATTTCAAAGGAAGAGAATAATATTAACATACGTTAAACATTTATTGGAAAATAAGTATATAATGTAATAAATAAAAATTATTTATACTCTGCTTCACTGGAGACTTTTTAGGGTCATTATTTACCTTGCAGTTTCAAATACCAGAACCAAGAAGTATCAAAAGACCAAGTGAGCAAGAGAAATGGTCGGGAATAAAAGAAAAAGAAGTCCACCAACTGTGTTCTGATAATTGCTTTTACTTACTGGTCCCTCTGTGTATCCCTAAGCTGTTAGGGTTAAATGAATCTTGAAAATAACAACTATATTTCAAATATAGGAGGAGGTTTTATTTTAGGTACTCTAATAATTTGTTACTTTACTTTGTCAGGATTTAATTGATTTGAAATAGAGCTGCTGTAGGCAGAGTCAGATTGAATGAATATTTATCCAGGAGCTACTATGTGTGAGACATTTTCCATATTTATAGCAGTTGTATTGGCAGGTGTTGTTTTGATCAGTGGTTCTAACACTTTAACATGCATCAGAATCACCAGAAAGATTTAATGAAAACATCAACTGTTGGGGCCCCTGAGTGGCTCAGTCTGTTGAGTGTCCGACTTTGGCTCAGGTCATGATCCCACTGTTCATGGGTTCAGGCCCCATGTCGGGCTCTGTGTTGATGGCTTGGAGCCTGGAGCCTGCTTTGGATTCTGTGTCTACCTCTATCTCTGCCCCTCCCCCACACGCGTGCGTGCATGCTCTCTCTCAAAAATGAATAAACATTTAAAAAGTGAAAAACACACAAACAAACAAAATCAACTCTTGATCCCAACCCCAGAATTCCTTGTTCAGTAGGTATGGGATGGGGCCCAGCTATTTGTAATTGTTACAAGTTCTCAGGTGATAATGATGCTGCTTTACAAGGTTCTTAGAAGTGGGGTGCCTGGGTGGCTCAGTGGGTTGAATGTCCGACTTCGGCTCAGGTCATGATCTTGGGGTTTGTAAGCTCGAGCTTGGGGTTTGTGAGCTAACAGCTTGGAGCCTGGAGCTGCTTTGGATTCTGTGTCTTCCTCTCTCTCTGCCCCTCACCTGCTTGCAGTCTATCTCTCTCAAAAATAAATAAACATTTAAAAAAGTTTTTTAAAAAGCCAAAGTTCTTATAAGAAACTTTATGAACCTTTTGTTTTAGGAAAGAGAAAAATTACGTGAAGAAAAACGAAAATATATGGAATACTTAAAACAGTGGAGTAAACCTAGAGAAGATATGGAATGTGACGATCTTAAGGTATAAGTATGTTATGTGATGTTTCACACCCATGCTCTGTGTGCCCTATGTGGCTTTGCTGATGAAATTTTTCTTTCATAGTGGCTTCTTCATATTTAAGAGGAATAGCCAATTAAACAAATGCTATATTTCGAGTTCCAAAACAGCATTATTAGTATTTTGTAACAAACTTTGATAATGCTTCTTATTCCGCAGACTTAATGGGTCATTTGTGTGATCGTTGATAATCCAGTATTATCATTCATCTCAGTTTATAAAGAACCATTTCTAAGTTCAGTAGACAGTGGATTAATTCTATTCTATATCCTAAGGAAATCCTGCATTGAAGATAATATTGGCACAGCGAATGCCTGATCTCAGAATCTTAGGTTAAAAGTCCCTCTTAACTAGAAAATGCAGCGAGAAATATACTTTAGCCCAAAGTTGTTCTTAGTTCAATAAAGAAAAAAGTCCCTAGTGACTGTGATTTAATAAAGCTGGAATAAGGCCAAGACACACATCATTTTAAAAGTTCCAGGGCACCTGGGTGTCTCGGTCATGATCTCGCAGTTTCGTGGGTTTGAGCCCCACACCAGGCTCTGTGCTGACAACGTGAAGCCTACTTGGGATTCTCTCTCTCTGCCCCTTCCCCACTGACACTGTCTGTGTCTCTCTCAAAAATAAACTTGTAAAACAATTTTTAAGAAGTTCCAAAGGTGATTGTGATAAACATCTAGGGTTGAGAACCACTAGTCTATATGAAATAAATCTTACTAGGTAAAGAGTATGTATCTATTATAATTTTCTGTAATTGGCTCAAATAGTTATATAAATTATTTGATCTTTCAGGAACTTCCAGAACCAACTCCAGTGAAGACTAGACTACCTCCTGAAATCTTTGGTGATGCTCTGATGGTTCTGGAGTTTCTTAATGCTTTTGGGGAACTTTTTGATCTTCAAGATGAGTTTCCTGAGGGAGTTACCCTAGGCAAGTGCAATTGCTGTGTTACAGTTCACCCTAAAATTAGTGGCTTAAAGTAATAAATTATTATCTCTCAAAATTCTGTGGTCAGTGGAGTTAGCTGTTCTTGGAGTCTCTCATGTGGTTACAGAGAGTGACTGGGACTGGAATCCTCTGAAGGCTTACCTGGCTGGATGGTCAAGATAGCTTCCTCACACACATGCCTGGTACTCAGTGCTCCTCCACGTGGCATCCCACTCCGTCAGAGTAGCCTACACTTGTTATGTGGCAGCTAAGAACTCCAAGAAGAAGAGAACAGAAACTGCCAAGGCTAGGCCTGGAAGTGGCAAGCCTTGTTTCTGTCATAGTCCATTGGTCAGGCCTGCTGGGATTCAAGGGAGTGGAGGAATAGACCCCTTGAGGGTTTATGTTAAGTGTAGGGAAGGATGTTAAAGTGTAGGGAAGGAAGGAATTGACATCAGCCGTATTTTGAGATAAGTTATGCCTGCCTTTGATTTGTGATTCTGTATTGACTCTGTACTTTTACTTTGTGTAAACATTATAATAACTACATTGATTGAGGAGGGCTTTGGATCCCATTTTGGCTTTTGAATTGTCAAATACCAAAATAGTTTTCTTAAAATAGAGACCCTCAAAGACAGAATTATAATGCCACTCTTATTTTAAGAAGAGTATATTCTTCAGGAGGGCTTTCACATTCCCTCAATTTCTCTTTATGAGCTGGCTGAGGCATGCATCATGTGCCTCAGAGATCAAGGTCTAAACGATACTGGTTTAGGTAAGATAAATTAGATAAACAATTGTGACTTGGATACAACATTAGGATCATAAAAAAATTTAGATTTTAAAATTTTAAATAAAAGATTACATCTAATACTAATGATTACCTCTCCTATGCACTGTTTGGTAAATGGTAATGTCCCACATAGCTCCTGAGAGCAGCGGGGCAACAGTAACAAATCTTTGCGTTGTTATTCAAATTAGAGAATAAAATTATAATTTTTAATTTGTGCCTTAATTTGCACCTGAAGTTTAAACTTAAGGTGAAATATTGTATTGATTTGCTGAGGCTGACTTGACTTTCTTGAATATAGTGATTTTTGGCTTAATGGTTTTATTTTATTGTAATCATTATAAATTGTTTTTAGACTTTGCCTTGGATAATACTCTACTTTGATAAATGGACACTTAAAAAAATAATTGCACAGGCTGTTGTCGATTAAAATGTTTATTGTTCCAATGGAGTTGTTTTTTCAGTGCATGAACAGAACTTCAAATTCATTTTAAACATTTTATTCACAGAAGTATTAGAGGAAGCTCTTGTAGGAAATGACAGTGAAGGCCCACTATGTGAATTGCTTTTTTTCTTCCTGACTGCCATCTTCCAGGCGATAGCTGAAGAAGAAGAGGAAGTAGCCAAAGAGCAAATAACAGATGCAGACACCAAAGGTCAGAATTCAGTATTCTTGTTGATTGATAGTAGCTCTGTAGCTTTGAAACTGATTTTTAAAGGTTATTTTAAGATTAACCTCGCTTTTACAGTTCTAAAATATAGCTGTCCAAGTTACCCAATTCCTGAGTCATATACTAACAATACATTATCAGTTGTTTTATAAAAACTTTGTTTTAATGTATCCTGTTTCTGGGGCGCCTGGGTGGCTCAGTCAGCTAATGTATCCTGTTTCTGATGACCTTAAAATATCTACCTCTGCCCCCAATCGGTCTTGCTTTTTATTCTTTTAGATTTCTCCTATGATTTAGGAACATTACAGATTTCATTGACCAGTATCTGTAATTGCAAGAGATTCTGCTAAATGGCACTGATTTCTTTGCCTCTACCTAAGGAAATACTTTAATTATTGTTATCAGTACTTTAAGTTGAAAATACTGTTGCTGATTTCATTTGAGACATGAAAGTGTTTAGATGAGAGTTAAGTAAAATTTAGTTTTTATTTCACCAACAGTTTGAACTAGACATTTTGCTGTTTAAATGCTATGCACTTAAATATCTAGGGTCAGCATGTGGTACATATTAACGTAGGAATAATTCTTAGAGAAACCCTTTTTTATTTTTAAAATGGAGTATGTTCACTATTTTGTTTAGGACTTCATCAGAGGAGTTGTTAAGCATTTGTATGATTTGGCTTCCTGAATTACACTCTTCATGAACTTTGCCATATCACATTAGACATTGTTTAAAATATCTATAAACTATTTTAGTGTATTGCATAAAAATTCACAATAAGATAACTTTGGGGAGACATTTTGATAGCAGTCTTGATACAAAAAGATAGGACATTCTTCCATTCAGATAGTATTGTTGACCTTAGATAATTTGAGCTCATTTTTTAATGCCTGATTCATGAAGCAACAGGATCATCAATATGCATCCAGTGTTAGTTTTGTTTTTCTTTTACGGCCTAAGTTCAAGCAAAATATTTTCTCTAACTTGAGTGCTAATCACCATATGCCCCTTATCAAGGTCATTTTAACAATGCTGTCCCCTTTATCATCTCAGATGACTTAGTCCATAAAATGAGACTCTACTAAGGGGAAGATAGAAGGGCAAACAATTCATAAAAATCTAAAGATTTTTCTAACATAACCAGTACCAGCACTAAAGATGGATTATCTAAGACAGAAAATGTGGCAAATACTCATTCTTTTAGCCACTAGATTGTCTTAAGGACCAATAATATCACAGGGCTGTTGACCAAGTTCTGACCTTAATACAAGGTATAAGTCTGTATTTAACTCAGGATTTGAAGCAGGTGAATTTTGTAGTTTTGTACTGATGGGAAAAAGTGGGGTGACAAGGAAATTATGTTGGAAAATCAGCTAGTGTAAAGAAAAAAAAATGTATATAGATATTGGTGTTTGTATTGCCATTGTATTTTCTTTCCAGGATTTGTTTGATCTGTAATTTTTATAACTCTAGTCCTGTACAGGATTGCAGATAAATACTAATACAAATTAGTAATTTGTATTAAATAATACAAGAATAAGTATTAAAATAATACTTATTATACCCCAGAATAAGTATTGGCCATTAAATAAAGGTTTTAATGCACCTTTTTTTTTTTAATTTTTTTTTTTTTCAACGTTTGTCTCTCTCTGTCCCAAAAATAAATAGAGCATGAACGGGGGAGGGGCAGAGAGAGAGGGAGACACAGAATCGGAAACAGGCTCCAGGCTCTCAGCCATCAGCCCAGAGCCCGACACGGGGCTCGAACTCATGGACCGCGAGATCGTGACCTGGCTGAAGTCGGACGCTTAACCGACTGCACCACCCAGGCGCCCCTGCACCTTTTGAAGATATTTATTTAAATGTTAGGGAGCGGAAAAAACATGCTTTGGAATTTTAACACCCTTGTCTACTTCCTGTTGTATTGGCTACATTTTATATAATTATTACAGTTTCAGTAAGTACCCTAGGCTGTTCTCCCAGGTATTTTCCACATGTTCCTCCTATCTCTGTAACAAAAAAGCTTTTCCACAGTTCTCCTGAAAACAAGTGACATAAGATACTGTATATGCATTATTTCATTTAATTCTCATACCCCCTTGTGGTATAGATAGGTAGGTATAATAGGCAGATCATTATTAATTATTTTCTGCCTTTACTTATAAAGAAATTTAGTCTTAAGGAGTTTAATTAACTTGCCCAAAGACACATGGCTCATAAGAAAGTGATGGGATAGAGATTCAGGAAGTCTGCTCTGAAGCCTCATAATGCCTATACTATATTACTTCATGATATGGCAGAGATGTTGAAAATTTGAGTATTTGTTTCCCTAGCATTGCCTATAAAATTATCTGTCTTCAAAAAGATTTAAATCCTTTGGCCTTTAGACTCCCTCTTTTTATGTCAAATCTTGGAAATTTGGGCAATTTTTAAAATCTTACATTAAAATTTTCAATTCCTCTCTTTAGTCTTACATCATGAACTTGGAAGCCCTTCAAAGTATGGGAACAAGAGCATCCTCCTTACATAGCATAGTTTTGTGTATTTGCTAAGATATCATTGTTTAGTGTTGGAACTGTAGATTCTAGATTACTCTGATGATAAATGTAACTTTAAGATAATCATAACAGACACGGTTCAGCTGTACAGTGGAGCCTTGAAGAACACAGGGGTTAGGAATGACAGCTCTCCCCACCCGTAGCTGAAAAATGCACATATAACTTTTGGCTGCCCCCCAAACTTAACTACTAATAGCCTACTGTTGACTGGCAGCTTACTGATAATAGAAACAGTTCATCAATACATGTTTTGTATATTATATGTATTAAATGCTGTGTTCTTATAAAGTAAGGTGGAAAAAAGAAAATGTTATAGAGAAAATACATTTATAGTACTGTTCTATAAAAAATCCACTTATAAGTGGCCCCACAGAATTCAAACACATGTTGTTCAAAGGTCAACTGTATTCTCTTGGTATGATATACCCAACTGACTGTCTCTAAGCGAATCCTAGAGTAATAATACAGTTTCTTGAGAGTGTCATTTGGCAAATAATTGAGTTAAAGAATACATTTTACTTTTTTTTAAGTAGGCTCCATGCCCAACATGGGGCTTGAACTCACAACCCTGAGATTAAGAGTCACGTGCTTTACCGACTGAGCCAGCCAGGCACCCCTACATATTTTAACATGCTACGTGAACACAATTAAAAGTAAACTGTTGGGGCGCCTGGGTGGCTCAGTCCGTTAAGTGTCTGACTTCAGCTCAGGTCATGATCTCTCAGGTCTGATGGTCTCACAGTTCATGAGTTCCAGCCCTAGCTTCGGCCTCTGTGTTGACAGCTCAGAGCCTGGAGCCTGCTTCAGGTTCTGTGTCTCCCCCTCTCTCTGCCCTTCCCCTGCTCGCGCTCTGTGTGTGTGTGTGTGTGTGTGTGTGTGTGTGTGTGTGTCTGTGTGTCTGTGTGTCTGTGTGTCTCTCTCTCCCCCCTTCTCTCTCTCTCAAAAATAAAAAAATAAACACTAAAAATAATAAAATAAAAATAATAAAAATAAATTTTTAATCAAAAAAAGGTAATCTGTCATGTTTTTGGTTGTTCATTTCCTAAGGCCTTTGTAATTTTGTCCTAGGATATTAAAACTGACTACAGATAAAATAGGTTGAACATGGTAATTGCTGCGAAGGAAGAGGATCAGTTCACTTTTACTGGGACTGTTATTAATATTAGAGTGCCTATTAATTTTGTTTGACTTTACATGTAAAATGAAAATTGAGGAAGTTTTAGCTCTCGTATTTCTCTGGTAAGGAAGATTATAATGTCTCATTTGGACTGGATTCTTGGCCTGGTAGGAATAACTCCTGCATATTTGCAATGTTTAGTCAAATAACTTCTCCTGTGTGGCATTGTCTATGCTTTAATGCCATGAAATTGTCAATGATTGTAATCAAACATGATCCCAGAGTTGCCTTTTTCCTTTTAGTAAAGGACAGCAATTCTGTTCTCTGAGGTTCATTTTGTTAGCTTGTGAATTTTTGGAAGGAAAACATAGTAGAGAGATAAGGAACCACAGACAGTTTAGCCCAGTGATTTTTAACTCTAACCCATGGAATACTATGAGTTGTACAGGGATTCCTTGGTGCCACTGCAGGAGAGTTGGAAAAGATGAATGGGCAGGATTATCATCTCCATACCCACTTAACAAAGGAACTTTTATCTCTTTTCTATTGGATTCCCCAAGAAATATTTGAAGAATTTAAAAACCATTGATCTAGATTCACTCCTTTAGGAAAAATGAAGGCAATTAAGTGACTTGTGTAAAGATTCTGTAACTAGGAACTAGGGGACTGGCAGAGCCAAGACTAGAATATATATGATCTGACTCAGTCTGAAGCTATGCCCACTGTACTATGATATAACAAGAAGTTTTTGTAAGCTTAGAGTTTTTTCATAGTTGACACTTTACATTTTTTTATCAACAATGTATTATAATTAGGAATAATTGCATATGCTAATACTTTAAATACATTTGTGCTAGTAGATTTACTCTAGTCTTGTTTGTAAGCTAGGGATGGTTTTCAAAGTTAAAGCAATTTACTTAGAAAATACAGGGAAATCTCCCTGTGGTTTCTTAGATTGCAGAGTTTTCAAAATATAGGAAATTTAATGAAGAGGATAAATCAATGGTTAAGTGACAGTAGTGCTATCTTTAACTTGTTTTCGTTCTTTTTCTGTTCTGTGCTGGTTTTTGATGATCACAAACTATACTTTGTTGTGATTCAATCCTAAAATATTTATTAAAGATTGGGGGATCTTCAAGTAGATTCTGATTTTCAAAGTAGACTTTTCTAAAGTTGTATTGAGTGAGGAGATTTGTTTTTAATTCTATGCATTTTACCATGTTTTTTGGAATGTGTATGTGCACCTTGTTGGTAACTTGGAAATTGTCTTCTCTGTGTTAACTAAGGAAGATATTAGTGTGCAGTACATGTCTTAGGATTTATAGTCTGAGGTGGACACGAGGCGGGATGTGAATGATGCTTGTTTTACCTAGTGTTGGCTCTTTTGAGGTTCCCGAATGTTAAGCTGTTTGCTGTTTCTTTCATCATTTTAAAAGGGCATTATTCCCAAATATTCCAGCTTTGATCTGCACTAGAATAAAGTATTTATTTCCTTAAAGATTTAACAGAGGCTTTGGATGAAGATGCAGACCCCACAAAATCTGCACTGTCTGCAGTTGCATCTTTGGCAGCTGCATGGCCGCAGTTGCACCAGGGTATGTGTGGGTTTTATTTATTTTTAATTGGATTTTTATTGATAATTTTATTAAGGTGCATTTTACATTGCTAAGGATTCCTTGCTTATATTCTAAATGACTGTTTCATTTTTTAACAACTATAGGCTGCAGTTTGAAAAGCTTGGATCTTGATAGCTGCACTCTTTCTGAAATCCTCAGACTCCACATCTTAGCTTCAGGTGCTGATGTAACATCAGCAAATGCAAAGTACAGATACCAGAAACGAGGAGGATTTGATGCTACAGATGATGCCTGTATGGAGCTTCGTTTGAGCAATCCCAGTCTAGTGAAGAAACTGTCAAGCACTTCAGTATATGATTTGACACCAGGTAAACTTTGCAAGTTGGAATTTGTATAACCTGCCCCCTTCCTACCCTCTTTTATCTCTTTAGGCCAGAAAACTAGGTGCTGATGAGAAATTTTAGATGATACCAGTTTTAAAAGAAAGAGCAGTCTTAAAAAAATTGTTGGACTACAAATAGTGACCCAGATGGAAACTACTGTTGTTTTCCTATTAGCTTTAACTGTTTCTGATTTTCTTTTCTTTTTTATTTGGACTTTCCTGGTGGCAAATCTACTACATCTACTAAATTTAGAAGGATAAGTGACAATTAGCTGGCTTTCACTTTTATTTATCAGTATATCAGAAATTTAAGCCGGAGCAGCTAAATTCTAACATTTGCTTGAATAGTGTTTGAGGTATGAGAAATGGTGTATGAAGGTGAAGTTTCTTTTCACTTCCTTTTTTAAATAAAAAATTACAGTGTACAAACATACCAACTTTAATATGATTATTTATCATAAGAGACTCTTAAAAACTGAGAACAAACTGAGGGTTGATGGGGGGTGGGAGGGAAGGGAGGGAGAGGGTAGGTGATGGGTATTGAAGAGGGCATCTTTTGGGATGAGCACTGGGTGTTGTATGGAAACCAATTTGACAATAAATTTCACAGACATAAAAATAATAATATGCTTATTTCAGAGAACATCTAATAAAAGTAGAGTGCATTCATTCCTAACATCCATATAGTTTTTATAATTTATGGTGGGTTTTTTTGTGTGTGTGTGTGCAGTATTTTCAGAGTAGCAATTTGCCTGTTGCCATTTTTTAAAAATCCATGTGGTTATAATTTAGACTTTATTTGAACTTCATAAATGAGCCCAAAAATTAAAACTTGAAAAAAATTGTCATTAGAAAATTTTTCATGTGTATTTAACTGGTATATAAAGTAGTTACTAGTATTTGAAATGCCTTGCATATTACATAACTATTAATTTGGACTCAGTTGCTTTTTCTGAAGACATGCCATTGGCATGTTTGATCTTGAGACTTTTTCCTATTTTTTTTTTAAGCATTTTCACATTGAGCCACAAATTAAGATTTTTCAAACAATTCCGTTTTGTCATTGATGATACAGAATTTATTTACCAATTTTTGACAGGAGAAAAAATGAAGATACTTCATGCTCTCTGTGGGAAACTACTGACCCTAGTTTCTACTAGGGATTTCATTGAAGATTATGTTGATATATTACGACAGGCAAAGCAGGAGTTCCGGGAGTTAAAAGCAGAACAACATCGGAAAGAGAGGGAAGAAGCAGCTGCTAGGTGAGAGATGATTATAGTCAGTTGTGCCAATGAAGGCTGCTTATTCCTTTACATCTAAAACCGTACTTGACAATGGGCTGTAATATGACCTTGGTTCACACTGGTGTTTGATGGCTTACCTAAGAGGTTATGAATGAATACTACCTTATGGTTTTGTGATAACATTTGGATCACTTTCCATAATTTTATGGTTGAAGACAAGATGCTAAAAGTTGAAATTATCTTCCATCAAATAGACTGTAGTATTTTATTTTAACTTTCAGAATTCGCAAAAGGAAGGAGGAAAAACTGAAGGAACAAGAACAAAAAATGAAAGAGAAACAAGAGAAACTGAAGGAAGATGAGCAAAGAAATTCAGCTGTAGATATATCTGTTGGGTATGGTTTGAATTACACTGCTCATTCTTACATAAGAACAAAAATCAGCACTTTAAACTCTAAAATGCTTTCAAAACTTTTAAAAACTAGCTTTCTAGTTTCTTATTCATAGGTACATAACAATTGTGCCAATGGGCCTGTAGCCTCTTTTTAACCAGTAATGTATTAATAGTGGTATCTCCCATCTCCACCACCATCACCATTGTGCATTATGTTTCACAAAGCTCCTCTGAGTTTATTGAGGAGTGGGGATGAAGTTGGAGGTGTTAATAGATGGTATAGGGAGAAGATGAAAGCCCCTTAAGTAATTTAGTGACTTAGGTACTCTTTTTCATTTGAAAATATTTGGGGTGATAATTGGCTATGAATACAAGTGGGAATTTTTTCATATTGTACATGGCAAACTGTATTCAAATTTACCAGAATTTTTTTTATAAAATCTGCAAAGGAAGGCTCCAAAAATCTCAGTATTCCGAAATTAATGTATTGACTTTTAGTTATACTTTCATATAAAAATACCTGTAAGTCACAAACTTGCAACAGCTGTATTTTATATGGCCATCAACAATACGTTAAGAAATAAAATTTAGGGGGCGCCTGGGTGGCTCGGTCGGTTAAGCGTCCGACTTCGGCTCAGGTCATGATCTCGCGGTCCGTGAGTTTGAGCCCCGCATTGGGCTCTGTGCTGACAGCTCAGAGCCTGGAGCCTGTTTCAGATTCTGTGTCTCCCTTTCTCTCTGCCCCTCCCCTGTTCATGCTCTGTCTCTCTCCATCTCAAAAATAAATAAACGTTTAAAAAAAATGTTTTTTTTTAAAGAAATAGAATTTAGCTTAGGAAAGTTAATCTGATACCTAAATAACAAGCAATCAAAGAAAAAAAACGAATACTTTGATTTCATCAAAGTTAAAAACTTTCATGCTTCAAAGAGCACTGTCAAGAAAGTAGAAAGAGGTGTCTGGGTGGCTCAGTTGGTTGCGCATCTGACTCTTGACTTCAGCTTCTATCATGATCCCAGGATTGTGGGATCGAGTCCTGTGTCAGGCTCTGCACTGGGTGTGGAGCCTGCTTGGGATTTGCTCTCTCTGTCTCTCTCCCCTGCTTGCACCCATGTGCACTCACTCTCTCTCTAAGGGGGAAAAAAAAGGTAAAAAGACAGCTCAGTAGATGGGAAAAAATATTTGCAAATCATATCTCTAATAATGGTATAATATCCAGGGATGCCTAGATGGCTCAGTTAAGCATCCAACCTCAGCTCAGGTGATGATCTCATGGTTCATGGGTTTGAGCCCCACGTCTGGCTGTGTGCTGACAGCTCAGAGCCTGGAGCCTGCTTCGGATTCTGTGTGTGTGTGTGTGTGTGTGTGTGTGTGTGTGTGTGTGTGTCTCTGCCCCTCCTCTGCTTGCACTCTGTCTCTCTCTCTCTCTCTGTCTCTCTGTTTCAAAAGTAAACAAACATTAAAAATAATAATAATGGCATAATATCCAGAATACATAAAGAACTCGTACAACTCAACAATAAAAGAACAACCGGTTTAAAAAATGGGAAAAGGATTTTAATAGGCATTTCTCCAAAGAAGATATACAAGAAGCACAGAAGATATTCAACATCTTTAGTCATTAGGGAAACACACATCGAAATCACAATGAGATATTACCTCATACTCACTAGTATAATCCAATGAAGGGACAATAAGAAGTGTTGGTGAGACTGTGGAGAAATCGGAACTCTCATGCATTGCAGGTGGAGATGTAAAATGGTGCGGCTGCTCTGGATAAATTTGGCAGTCCCTCAAACAGTTAAAACATTTGTTGCCATATGACCCAGCGATTCCACTCCTAGGTATATACTCAGAGAATTAAGAGCATACGTTCACCCAGAAATCTATATACAAAAGTTCATAGCATCATTATTCTTAATAGCCAAAGAAATGGAAATAACCCAAATGTCCATCAGTTGACGAATGGTTAAACAAAACGATGTATTTCTTCAGTGGTATATCCATATAGCAGAAGGTTATTCAGCAATAAAGAAGAATGGAATTCTCATACATGCTACAATGTAGGTAAACTTTGAAAACGGTGCTGAGTAAAAGAAACCAGTCATAAAAGACCATGTGTTGTATGATCTCATTTATATAAGTAGTCCGGAATGGGCAAATACAATACACAGCAAAAAGTAGATGAGTGGGTACCAGGACAGTGGGGAAGAGGAAATGGAAAGTGACTACTAATGGCTATAGGCTTTTTCTTTGGGGATGATGATACTGTTCTAGAATTAGATGGGTGTAATGATTGCACAACCTTGTAATATACTAAAAACCACTGAATTTGTATACTTTAAAATGGTGGTTTTAGGGTATGTGAGTTATATCTCAATTTTTTTTCACATTTTATAAACCCTTTCCAGTTTTATTGAGATATAAGTGACTTATAACATTGTATTAATCATTTAGGGTATATGACATAATGATTTGATACATGCATATGTTGCAAAATAATTACCAGAATAAGCTGAGTTACTATTCATCACCTGAATTTTTTTCTTTCTGATATCTTAATTTAAAAACAAAAGAAGGGCACCTGGGTGGCTCAGTTGATTAAGCATCCAACTTCGGCTCAGGTCATGATCTCACGGTTGGTGGGATTGAGCCCTGTATTGGGCTCACTGCTGTCAGCACATAGCCCACTTCAGATCCTCTATCTCCTCTCTCTCTGTTCCTCCCCTGCTGGTTCTCTCTGTCTGTCTCTCTTTCTCAAAAATAAACAAACAAACTTAGAAAAAATAAAAATAAACGTTACAGATTCCACCATTTCATATATTTTTATACTCATCTAGCCTCCCCTCATTTACATTATCCCTCTGGCTCCTAAACACATTTGAGTTTGCAAACCTTGCTTTGGATAAAGACCATAAATGGTGGAACTTACTGGGGCGCCTGGGTGGCTCATTCGGCACCCAACTCTTGATTTTGGCTCAGGTCAGGATCTCACAGTTCAGTTCGTGAGCTCTGCATTGACATTAGAGAGCCTGCTTGGGATTTTCTCTGCCCCTCCCCCGCTTGTGTTCAGGCACACACTCTGTCTCTCTGAATAAATAAAATATGGTGGAACTTATTTCAAGGTTCATACAATTTTAAACTTAAAAAAAATTTTTTTTAATGTTTATTTATTTTTGAGAGAGAGAGAGCAGGAACAGGGGAGGGGCAGAGAGAGAGGGAGACACAGAATCCGAAGCAGGCTCCAGGCTCCGAGCTGTCAGCACAGAACTGGACGCGGGGCTCAAACCCACAAACCATGAGATCATGACCTGAGTCAAAGTCAGATGCTTAACCAACTGAGCCACCAGGTGCCCCATACAATTTTAGTTTTAATTTGGATAGTATAATGAATTAAATATCTATATTGTATTTATTCAGCCTGTTAACTGTATCAGAAGTTTATCTTCTCTTCTCCACTATTGGTCTACTTACCACCTACTTTCTACTCTGAGCCGACCATCACCTCCCAGCCAACCTAGACTGTTAACAGTGGCCCCTTGTCTCCCTTCATCTACTTTCTCTCCCAGATCCTTTTCCACATAGCAGCCAAAGTACCTTTTAATCATTTCTGTTTTCTAAATTCTACTTTTTCCCCCATTGCTTATTGAATAATTCCCTACAAGGCCCAGTATGACCTAACTCTGCCCTTGTCTCATCTATATCTAGGACGACTTCTTTGTTTTATATTTTTCTCAAAATAATAGAGAAAAAAGCTCTTTCCTTTTCTCTTCAGCTCAATGCCATTGCACACATTTTCCCCTCTGCTAGAAATGGAGATTTCTGGGGCGCCTGGGTGGTGCAGTCAGTTAAGCGTCCGACTTCAGCCAGGTCACGATCTCGCGGTCCGTGAGTTCGAGCCCCGCGTCGGGCTCTGGGCCGATGGCTCAGAGCCTGGAGCCTGTTTCCGATTCTGTGTCTCCCTCTCTCTCTGCCCCTCCCCCGTTCATGCTCTGTCTCTCTCTGTCCCAAAAATAAATAAACGTTGAAAAAAAATTAAAAAAAAAAAAAAAGAAATGGAGATTTCTTCTCACCTGCTGCCTTACCCCTCCCTGGTCTCCCTGGTCTCCCTAGTCTCACAGTTTAAATATCACTTCTTCAAGCAAGCCTTTCTTTTTTTTTTTTTTTTTTTTTAACGTTTATTTATTTTTGAGACGGAGAGAGACAGAGCATGAACAGGGGAGGGGCAGAGAGAGAGGGAGACACAGAATCCGAAACAGGCTCCAGGCTCTGAGCTGTCAGCACAGAGCCCGACGCGGGACTCGAACTCACGGACCGTGAGATCATGACCTGAGCCGAAGTCAGACGCTTAACTGACTGAGCCACCCAGGCGCCCCTCAAGCAAGCATGTCTTGATCCCTGAGACTAGATTTCAGTTCACCTTGAAAAGTTTTCATAACACCTTGAACTTCTCCTTTTTTAATAGTTATTACATATTTTAATTTTATAATTGTTTGTGTTATCTGTTTCCTCTGCAAGAATATCATTTTGTCCACTACTTCCTAAACCTAATGGCTTGCCCTTCATAAGCAGGCAATGAACTTCCTAAACCTAATGGCTAGCCCTTCATAAGCAGGCAATGAATATCTCATGAATGGAATTTTATATATTCTTTAATGAAAGTAATCTTTGTTTTTTTTCCTTAAGGGAGGAAGAAAGGGAAGATTTTGATACTAGCACTGAGAGCAAAGAAATGGAGCAAAAGGAACTTGATCAAGATACCATCACTGAAGACGAAGATGACCCCAGATCACATAAAAGAGGCAGAAGGGGTAATACAGAAATTTCTTAAGGGCATGCTTACTTGTTTTTAATTAATAAGGCACATTATAAATCAGCTATACTGAAATATGTATTAGATTACTTCCATTTATTATTCCTAGGTGTGTTTGTTTTTAAATGCCCAACTCATAGCAGTGATAAGTTCCTTAGATGGTGACCATTTTGTTAAAAATGGTGTTAGAAGTTACATTCTGTCTTTATTCTCATGTCATTTATACTTTAGGGAAGAGAGACAATATTCATATTCTTTTAACAGATCAGTTTCACATAACTTCAACTTCTGGTTAGCGAGTTTTGTTGAGTTTGGTATTGACTACTTGATATTAGGCGAAATAGAAATTTTTATTCTATAGCCTACTCAACATTCATTGAGTACCTTTTAGATGCTAGAAATACAAAGGTCAGTAATGCTTATAATTGGTACCAAATGATTGAGAATGGAAATCTACTACCTTAAAATAATTTTATAAATTTAGATCAAAGGGAACACATTTTTTTTAAAGTTGTTGATATAATTTACTTCTGAGGATCTTTAACCATCTTCATTTGACAACTACTGAAGGAGATTTGTAAGTTTATTCTGTTTATAATTTTGATGGTATCTTTTTTTTTTCTACATTATTTTCTAAAATGGCTATTATAAGTAGACAGAAAATCTCTTGTATCATGAAGGCTATATTTTCTGATTACAATGCAATTGATTTAGAAATCCAAAACAAAAAAAAACCAAAACCTCATTTGATTAGAGGTTTAAACACCTCATTTAAAACACACTTCTAGGGGCGCCTGGGTGGCACAGTCAGTTAAGCGTCCGACTTCAGCCAGGTCATGATCTCGCGGTCCGTGAGTTTGAGCCCCGCGTCGGGCTCTGGGCTGATGGCTCGGAGCCTGGAGCCTGTTTCGGATTCTGTGTCTCCCTCTCTCTCTGCCCCTCCCCCGTTCATGCTCTGTCTCTCTCTGTCCCAAAAATAAATAAACGTTGAAAAAAAAAAATTAAAAAAAAAAACACACTTCTAGGGGCGCCTGGGTGGCGCAGTCGGTTAAGCGTCCGACTTCAGCCAGGTCACGATCTCGCGGTCCGTGAGTTCGAGCCCCGCGTCAGGCTCTGGGCTGATGGCTCAGAGCCTGGAGCCTGTTTCCAATTCTGTGTCTCCCTCTCTCTCTGCCCCTCCCCCGTTCATGCTCTGTCTCTCTCTGTCCCAAAAAAATAAACATTGAAAAAAAAATAAAAAAAAAATAAAAAAACACACTTCTAAGTAATAGGTCAAAGTAGAAACCATAAATAGAAACTAGAAAATGTTTAAAACTACTCAATACTGAAAAAAAGCTAATCAATACTGCACATTAATACTTGTTGGATACAGTCCCTCTACTTGGTGGAAAATTTATAGTTTTAATACATATTAGGAAAGAAGAAAGGCAAATTGACCTAGGCATTCATTTAAGAAGTTAGCGGTAGAAGATAGAATAATCCTTCCAGATAAAAGGAAACAATGGATACAAATAGAAATTAATAAAAAGTAAACTGTAATACAGGAGAACAGCAAAGCCAAAAATTAGTTGTTTGAAAAAGATACAAACTAGACAAACCTTTGTTGAAATTGATTTGGGGGGAAAGTCACAATAAGGTTAGGACTGAAAAGGTAAACATAACTACAGATAAGAGTAGAAATTTAAAGGTAAGGAAACAGCATATGCAGTTTTATGGAAATCACTTTGAAAATGGAGGCAAAAAGGGGGCACCTGTGTTGCTCAGTTGGTTAAGCATCTGACTCTTTGTTTTGGCTCAGGTCATGATCTCACAGTTCGTGAGTTCAAGCCCTGCATTCATGCGGAACCTGCTTGAGATTCTCTGTCTCCCTCTCTCTCTGCCCCTCCCCAACTCGTGTCATCTCTGACTCTCACAAAAATAAAATAAATAAAGCTTTAAAAAAAATGTTTAGGGGCGTCTGGGTGGCTCAGTCGGTTAAGCGTCCATCTTTGGCTCAGGTCATAATCTCACAGTTTGTGAGTTCGAGCCCAGCATCGGACTCTGTGCTGACAGCTCAGAGCCTGGAGCCTGCTTCAGATTCTGTGTCTCGCTCTCTCTTTGCCCCACCCCTGTGCATGCTCTGTCTCTCTCTCCTTCAAAAAAAAAAATTTTTTTTTAAAGGAAAATGGAGGCAAAAATAAAGCAAAATCCTAGAAAAACACACATTATAAAAATGCATGAGAAAATTTAAAAGGTGACTGGTCCTAAACCTTTAGGTCTTGAATCAGTATTAAAAGTCTTCCTACAAAGAAAATGTCAGTCCTAGACAACTTTATAGGTGAATTTTGCAAAATTTTAAAGAAGCAGATAATTTTTTTTAATCTTTATTTATTTTGAGAGCAAGCAGGGGAGGGTCAGAGAGAGAATTGCAGGCAGTCTCCTCACGTGGTCAGTGCATAGCCCAACACAGGGCCCAATCTCATGAACCATGAGATCATGACCTGAGCCAAAATCAAGAATCAGACGCTCAACCAGCTGAGCCACCCAGGTGCCCCAAAGAAGCAGATAATTATAATCTTATATACAAACACTTTCAAGCAAAGAAATAGAAGTAACTCCCCACCCATCTAAACAATCTGACAGTGACTGAAAGAAGAGAAGTTTAATTCTTCAACACACCATAAAAGGCCTGGCAGGTCACTAGGAATCCAGTCTCTTCCTGTCTTGTTGGTACTGCCATCCATAGGGTTTGCTGCCATTCTCATGTTCAAAAATGATTTATCCCCATGTCTCCATTCTGGCTAGTTGAAAGATGGGAAATGCAGAGAGGTACAACCCAGAGGTTACATTTAATGCTTCTGCTCCCATCTCTTCGGCCAGAAGTTTCTCATGTAGCCATGCCCCCTGGAGAAACAGTTCTTTTTTTAAAATTTTTTTTTTCAACGTTTATTTTATTTTTGGGACAGAGAGGGACAGAGCATGAACGGGGGAGGGGCAGAGAGAGAGGGAGACACAGAATCGGAAACAGGCTCCAGGCTCTGAGCCATCAGCCCAGAGCCCGACGCGGGGCTCGAACTCACGGACCGTGAGATCGTGACCTGGCTGAAGTCGGACGCTTAACCGACTGCGCCACCCAGGCGCCCCCGAGAAACATTTCTTGCTGGAAAATGTCCTTCGTTTGAATTGCTAGCTACCCAACTAAGCATTAGGGGTTCTGTTACCTAAAATCATTGGTTTGTAAACTACAGCCCATTGGCCAAATATGCCTTGCCCGTTTTTATATAATCCATAAGCTAAAAATGGTTTTTTATATTTTTAAGTAGTTGGGGAAGGAAGAATGATATTTTGTGATATGAAAATTAAATGAAATTCAGGTTTCAGTGACCATAGTTTTAATTGAACACAGTCATTCTTGTTCATTTACATATTGTCTGTGGCTGCTTTCATGCTACAATGGCACAGTTGAGCAGCTGTGAGCAGAAACCATATGGCCCACAAAACCTAAAAATATTTACTAGCTAGACCTTTATAAAACTAGTTTACTGACTCCTGCCTTAAAGAAAGAACTATGTTGCAGCATAACAGATTCTGCCTCACTCTCCAGTGTGAGATTACAGTTTTTTTGTGTGACTCTTGTATTGTAAGTAAGTCCAGTTTCTTATCAGCATAGAGTATTAGTCTGTTCGTGCGCCATAATAAAATATCGCAGACTGGGTGGCTTAAACAACAGAAATTAATTTTCTCACAGTTATGGAGGCTGGAAGTCCAAGATCAAGGTACAAGCAGGGTTGGTTTCTGGTGAGGTCTCTCTCAGCTTGCTATTGCACCTTGTCATTGTGTCCTCACATGACTTGTCTTCTGTGCCCAGAAGTGAAGTGAGTGAGCACTCTGGTTTCTTTCTTTTCTCCTCTTATAAGTACCCCAGTCCTGAATTAGGGTCCCGCTCTCTGGACTCATTTAACCTCAATTACCTCCTTAAGGGCCCTGTCTCCAAATATAGTTACATTGGGGTTTAGGATTTCAACCTATGAATTTGTTGGGCATTCGGTTTGGTCCATAATACATAGTAACTTGGGATGGCTTTGTATATTTTTCTGATGAAAATTTAAAATGTGATGATGATCAAATGTTTCAATTATAGGGAAAAGGGGACAAAATGGGTTTAAAGAATTTACAAGACAGGAAGAAGTCAACTGTGTAACGAGAGAGCCTCTTACTGCTGATGAAGAAGCAGCTTTAAAACAGGAACATGAACGAAAAGAGAAAGAGCTCTTGGAAAAAATCCAAAGTGCCATAGCGTGTACCAATATCTTTCCCTTGGGCCGAGACCGCATGTATAGGCGATATTGGATTTTCCCTTCTATTCCTGGATTATTTATTGAAGAGGATTATTCTGGTCTCACTGAAGACATGCTGTTGCCTAGACCTTCATCATTTCAGAATAATGTACAGTCTCAGGATCCTCAGGTATCCACTAAAACTGGAGAGTCTTTGATGTCTGAATCTACCTCCAACATTGACCAAGGTCCATGTGATGATTCTGTGCAGCTGCCAAAACCAGTGCATAAGCCGAATCGGTGGTGCTTTTACAGTTCTTGTGAACAGCTAGACCAGCTTATTGAAGCTCTAAATTCTAGAGGACATAGAGAAAGTGCCTTAAAAGAAACTTTGTTGCAAGAGAAAAGCAGAATATGTGCACAGCTAGCCCATTTTTCTGAAGAGAAATTTCATTTTTCAGGTAAATTTTCATTGAAAACTATTTCTTTTTCTCTCCCCATAATCTCTGGTTCAGGATTAAACATCTGTCAAGCTATTAGAGCTATATTTAAAACATCTTCTGTCTTCTCTTTCATTTGGACCATGAAAGTTGGCAAGTTAGAGAATGTTTTCCAGTTAGACAAGATTTCACTGGGTTCCGTTTAGATTATGAGGAATGGCCGTATAGGAAGATTCATATTCTTCCCAGTCCCATTCCCTGATCAGTAGACTCTGAATACCCAAGGCACTAAGGTTGCCATTAGTTTTAGACAATAGACATGATAGTTCATTCAGTAGGGGTTTTGGCTGAGGGTCCCAGGGACAGTTTCCATTAGTGATCACACCTTTGGAGATTGGCTGCAAGGGCAGATAGGGTAGCAACATACAATGGCTGGTTCATTGATAACAGGTAAAAGAAGGTAATAAAGCGTTTTTGGCATTTTCATATTACTGAGTTTCTCTAGGTAAAGAACTCTTAAATTTAGGGGCATACTGCCATGTCTACTTTAGTTCTCTTCAGAATTAAAAACTTCAGATCACAATTCTTTAACAGCTTTATTGAGATTAGTTCATATGCTATGCAGTTCACTCATGTCAAGTGTACAGTCAGTGGTTTTCATTAATATTCACAGATGTGCAACCATCACACAGTCAATTTTAGAACATTTTTATCACTTCGAAAAGAAACCCCATATTTGTTTTCCTTCTCTGGAAATTTCCCTGTCTGAACATCTTATATGAATGGTATCATATACTATATATGGTTTTTTGTAACTGGCTTCTTTCACTTAGCACAATGTTTTCAAAGTGCATCCAAGTAGTAGCATGTGTCAGTACTTCATACCTTGTCATAACCAAATGATGTTTCATTATGTAGGTAAACACCACATTTTACTTAACTGTTAGTTGATGGATGTTTCTGTTTTTTCCACATTTTGGCTGTTATGAATAATGCTGCTGTAAATGTTTGTGTACAAGTTTTTGTGTCGACATATGTTTTTATTTCTCTTGAGTGTATATCTAAGAGTGCAATAATTGGGTCATATGGTAATTCTGTTTAATCATTTGAGGAACTGCCATACTGTTTTCCAAAGCAGCTGCACCATTATATATTTCTGCCAACAGTGTATGAGGGTTAAATTTTTTCCACGTTCGTGTCAACTCTTGTTACTATCTGACTTTTAGATTCTAACCATTTTAGAGGTATGAAGTAGTACTTGATTGTGGTTTTGGTGTATATTTCCTAAAGACCAGTAATGTTGAGCATCTTTTCATGGTCTTAATTGACCATTTGTATATCTTCCTTAAAGAAAAGTCTATTCAGGGGCGCCTGGGTGGCGCAGTCGGTTAAGCGTCCGACTTCAGCCAGGTCACGATCTCGCGGTCCGGGAGTTCGAGCCCCGCATCAGGCTCTGGGCTGATGGCTCAGAGCCTGGAGCCTGTTTCCGATTCTGTGTCTCCCTCTCTCTCTGCCCCTCGCCCGTTCATGCTCTGTCTCTCTCTGTCCCAAAAATAAAAATAAACGTTGAAAAAAAAAATTTAAAAAAAAAAAAAAAAAAAAAAAAAGAAAAGTCTATTCAAATCCCTATTGCCCATTCTTTTTATTAGGTTGTCTTTTTATTGAGTTGTAAGAGTTCTTCATATATTTTAGACACAAGTTCCTCATCAGATATCTGATGTGCAAACATTCCTGCCCCCCCCCTTTTTGTACTTTAGAATTTACTAAGTGTTTTTATAAATCCATTTTCTCATGATCATAACTGTCACATTGGGAAAATTGTGTTTTTAATAAGAAAATCATAATAAAGGTATTGGTAACTATTTCAGACAAACCTCAAACTGATAGCAAACCTACGTATAGTCGGGGAAGATCTTCCACTGCATATGATTCATCTCAGATGTCTGCGGAAAGACAGCTTGAATTGAGGCTGAGAGATTTTCTTTTGGATATTGAAGACAGAATCTACCAAGGAACATTAGGAGCAATCAAGGTTAGTACCTGGTCCCATTTTTAGTTTGCCTAGTTACCAAAGTTTTCGTCATTTTTGTTAACTTACTTGATACAGGCAAGGCATGTGTGTTTTGAATAAATACATGGGAGTGATAATATTTTTTATGAAAACTAAGTTAGTTCCCCTCTATCAAAATACTAATATATGAATAGAAATCTTTCTTAAATGTACTATATGGCTATCTGCTTTCGTAAACAGAATTTAATGAACATAATTGACCTTTTTAATAGTAATTTTTATTATGTTTAAAATAACTGTTTTGCGGTATTTTCATCTGAGATGTTAAAATGTGTAAGGATATTTTCTTCTTCCTTGACTAGCTCCTGCCTGCTCTGCTGAGTCTGGTTTGTTTATTGGTTTCTTTGTTACCTTTTTAAAATCTGTAAGTAATTCATGCTTGATATGTGTGTTCTGTTCATTCCTTTGCTATCATCTGTCACTTTTTTGCTACTATCAGGTGACCAATCTCAGAATTGTTTATGATTTCCCTATATAAAAAGTGAGGTACTAAAGCTTCCATCTATAAATGATATGAATTCCATTTTGGCCACTTAGTAACCTTATTTTTAGATCCCTTTTTGATTTACAATCTTTTCTAGAATATTCATGAATTTTTCATATGTACATTGAATCTCATACTTCTTAGGAACAATATATGCCATTTTCCCATGTTGGTAAACCTGGGTTTTGTTACAGGTTACAGATCGACATATCTGGAGATCGGCATTAGAGAGTGGACGATATGAGCTGTTAAGTGAGGAAAACAAGGAAAATGGGATCATTAAAACTGTGAATGAAGGTATAGAAGAGATGGAAATTGATGAGCAAGCAAAGGTCATAGTAAAAGACAGGTACAAAAATGATTTTTCTAAAGTAACTCACTTTTTCTTGCCACTCTATATGGTTCTTTTTAGTAAATGTTTTTTTCTTCAAAAAATTGTTTTAAAATCTTACCATGAGGACTTTTAATACTTGTAACCACTGAAATAATTTTCCTCAACCACAAACTCTCTTTTACTCCACTTTGTGCTAGTGCAGACAAAAGGCAGCTTGTTAGGATAATGATAATTGCTCAAGTTTAAAATAAAAAGTCTTTGAGCCTAGGGTTTTATTAACTTCAGAAAGTGATTTTATATTGTCCGTTTTTCTATAGGATATCTTAGTAAATTGTGTTGGGCTTAAATATTATTTGAATTATTAAACAGAATCTATATCTGTAGATCTGTAGATAGATGCTTTGACTTTCTCAGAGTTCTTTTTGGATCACTCTCCTTAAGGAGTTTATTTAGAAGGAAATGGAAAAGAGACATTAAGCTAGCAGCTATGAAACAGGATAAGAGTTCTGGTAGAAGCAGATACCCAGTGCAAATGTAGTACATAGGAGGGCTACTTGTCTTTGTAGATCAAGGAAGACAGCACAGGAAGTGCCAGAGGAAGTGACCAAGAACCTGAGACCTAAAGGTGGGGAAGATGTACTGGGAGGGAAGATATAGTACTAAAGGCTTTGAGCGAATAGGTTTGTACGTGTAAATGATCATTTTAGCTGCGGCATGGAGATTTATTGCAAAGGGAATAAGATTGATGGCTAAGAAACTATTCAGGAGGCAGCTGTAAGTATCCCACCCGGTAAAAGTTGAAGCAAGAGAAATAGAGGGAAGCTGCCTGGTCTGCTTATCCTTAAGGCCCACCACTGGGTCATCTCCCTAAATCCTTTCCCTTAACCCATGTCTCATCCACCTTTCCTCCTCCAAATATTTGCCCTTCTGACCTTAAAGGACTTGGTATTTAGTTAAGCTCTTGATTCATGTATTTATCTCCCTTTCCTGCTAGCTTATGTGATCTCCTTTGAGATTGGGGAAACTATTTCTTACACAGGTGTGAGTAAGCATTTGAAGGAGTTAGACTCAAGTCTTACCTAACAGTGTTTTTAAGTACCATAAACTTTTCCATGTTTTCATTGTAGACTTCTGGGCATAAAAACAGAAACTCCAAGTACTGTCTCAACTAATGCAAGCACACCACAGTCAGTAAGCAATGTGGTTCATTATCTGGCAATGGCACTTTTTCAGATAGAGCAGGGCATTGAGCGGCGTTTTCTCAAAGCTCCACTTGGTAAGTATCAATTTTTACTTCAAAATATTATATATATTTTAAATGATTTTGAAATTGCCTCTTAATAGAAATTTATGGGCTGACACAATAAAATTGGCTAATTAGAAAAGCTTGAGATTATATTTTCACTTAAAAGCCTGAGATTTTTTTAAATAATGCTAAAGTACTTTTTATTGTAGATACTGATCTTTAATGACTGTCTATTTAAGTGTATCTGTTAATCCTTTCTTTTGTGTGTAAGTTTCATCAAAAGAAAGATTACCAAAACCTGTGACTAGCCAGATCCTGAATGATCAAAAGTTGTAGATAAGTATTTCTCTTGTTATTTAAAACAGAATCCCAAAGAAGCTACTTAAATCTCCACCACTGGGGGTATGGTTTAACAGTGTGGGTCACTAACCTGAGCACTGTATAAGCACTAAATCAGAAATACCAAGTGTTAAATACAAATGAGGAAATTCTCTATAATTTATGGCTAGGATGATAGAAATAATACTATCTGGATCATGTTTTAGCAGTTTATTAAATTAATAAACTTAGGGACTAAGCTAGGAATATAATCACTATGTCTTTGGGAAAATGTGTGTTTCAAGTTCCAAATCAATTTTCATGTCGTAACTGCCTCTACTTCCCTATGGTTAATGTTAAATTAATTTATAGCTCATCATATTCAAGACAGTTTGTATCTCAGTAGTGGGGTGCGAGAAGAAACAGTTTTTAAAGCCATATCTTTTTGGTCTCATATTGAAAAAGCGACTTGAATAGACTAAAATCATTTGAAAAAATTATTAATACTATTTTTGAGAGACAGAGAGAGACAGAGCATGAGTAGGGGAGGAGCAGAGGGAGAGGGAAACACAGAAACCGAAGCAGGCTCCAGGCTCCAAGCTCTCAGCACAGAGCCCAATGCAGGGCTCGAACCCGCAAACTGTAAGATGATGACCTAAGCCAAAGTCAGATGCTTAACCGACTAAGCCACCCAGACGCCCAAATCCTTTTTAAATTACGTGAATATTGTTGAATATTAAGAACAAAATTTTCATAAATATATGGTGCTATCAGAATGTGAATATATTTTTTAAATGTCTGTTTTAAAATTGAAGAGTTTATGGCCAGTATCTCATTGTTCTAATAAGCCTATTCATATTTTTTATAAATTGATAATTCCACCATGAGCTTAATAACCACTTTTCAGATTGGAAAGTAGCAGTTGTAGAAATAAATACATGTGATCAAAGCTCACAAAGATATTAGTTTGTATTTGCTATGTCACTCTTACTTCCCAGTCTTCAATATTTCTTAATATTTTCTGTGTCTAAATTGAATTACATGTACCAGAGATTTCTTACAAGCACATGTGAATCTACAATTACTTCAATTAAAATTTCAATTGACAGTTATTTGTAAACTATGTAGCTCTTAGAAATATATCACTACTACTCATTAATCCCATGATTCCAAAAGAGATAAGATGCAATTCAGCTTTTTCCATTTCTGAAATTGCCATCGATTAAAGTTGTTTATAAATTCAAGGGAAAAAAAATCAAATTGCTTAGTGTGTCCATATTTTCATCAGTACATCTTTTTAAAAACTTAGACAAAAGGGAAAAGTTAACACTGGAGAATGTTGCAACTAATATCTAGTAGGTTATATGAGAGCTGAGAGCTATAGTGTTCTTTATGCTGGTTTGTATATAGCAGTGTTGGAACATTCATTTCATCCTAACAGATAAAAAGGAGCAATTTCAATTTGAAGTCTTAAAAAATAGGTGAAACAAAAGTTTAACTTACTTTAGTGGTAAATATTGATCAAAGTTAGATGTTAATCATTTATAATATGGATATTATCATCTACCATTGCTGCCACATAAAAAATTAATAGAGGGGCACCTGGGTGGCTCAGTCGGTTGAGTGTCTGACTTCAGCTCAGGTCATGATCTCACGGTTTGTGAGTTCGAGCTCCACATCGGGCTCTGTGCTGACAGCTTAGAGCCTGGAGCCTGCTTCCAATTCTGTCTCTCCCTCTCTCTCGGTCCCTCTCCCCCTCACGCTCTGTGTCTTTCTCTCAAAAGTAAATAAACATTAAAAAAATGAATAGAATAATTGGTGTCTGTAGCTTTTTATATTATATTTAAGCTTTTGGAGGGTCTGTTTTGAATGGGACAACAAGAGATAGAGCTGTCTCTGGGCTTTTAAGATAATCTTTTTTTTTTTTTTTAATGTTTATTTATTTTTGAGAGAGACAGAGTGTGAGTGGGGGAGGGGCACAGAGAGAGGGAGACACAGAATTTGAAACAGGCTCCAGGCTCCGAGCTGCCCACACAGAGCTCACTGTGGGACTCGAACTCACAAACTGTGAGATCATGACCCGAGGTGAAGTCAGATGATTAACTGACTGAGCCACCCAGGCACCCCTAGATAATCTGGGGTTTTTTTTAATGTTTATTTATTTTTGAGAGAGAGACAGAGCATGAGTGGGGAGGGGCAGAGAGAGAGGGAGACACAGAATCCGAAGCGCGCTTCAGGCTCTGAGCTATCAGCACAGAGCCAGACCCAGGGCTCGAATTCACAAACCACGAGATCATGACCTGAGCCAAAGTCGGACGCCCAACTGACTGAGCCACCCAGGTGCCCCTAAGGTAATCTAAACATTAGATCAAGGTAATCAAGTATACCTTAATGTGGGAGAGAAATGGGGGTTCCACTTTATGAATGTTTGAGATAGCATATATATTAAAATTCTCCATGCTTGTGATTATTTTTCAACATAGTAAATTAATTGTGGTAGGAATTTTCCCAGTTTAGCTTCAAAGATTATTTCAGTTTCTTGAGGAAGCAAATAAGAAATAAAAATTCTACTCTTGTTCCACTTTCCTTAGTATGTCCCTTTTATTCTAATTAATCACATTAATAAAACTAGGCTTTTTTAACTTGAGGAAGATACTCATATTTGAATTATTTTAGGTAAGATATGTGAGAATTGTTTGTTCAGATTGGTAATTTGATCCCTTATAAAGTCATTACTTCATAAAGTCATCACCCGTAAGCTATGAAAAAAAATCCTCAAACTAACTTTATCAGTTTGAAATTAGGTAACACAGAAATTAATAAAGATCAAAAGGGAGATTAAAAAAAAAGGACAAGAAAAAGAGGAAGATCAATCTAGTGTGAGAGATGGTAGATTTTTAACTTTTTAAAGAATTTTGTCTTTTTTTTTTTTTTAATTTTTTAATTTTTTTTTCAACGTTTTTTATTTTATTTTTGGGACAGAGAGAGACAGAGCATGAACGGGGGAGGGGCAGAGAGAGAGGGAGACACAGAATCAGAAACAGGCTCCAGGCTCCGAGCCATCAGCCCAGAGCCTGACGCGGGGCTCGAACTCACGGACCGCGAGATCGTGACCTGGCTGAAGTCGGACACTTAACCGACTGCGCCACCCAGGCGCCCCAAGAATTTTGTCTTTTTAAAGAATTATGAATTTACTTTCTATGTTGCTGAGTACTGGTTTGAATATTTAGCTTTTGAAGGAAAACCGTGGGTTTAGTTTTTTTGGAAAAGAGTAGGGTTGGGGATAAGCTTATAAAACAATATCCTCTTCCTAGCATTTTCCTTTCTACATTTCATACCTCAGATAATGAAACTTAAAAACTGATATATAGGGTGGCTCAATCAGTTGAGTATCTGACTTCTGCTTAGGTCGTAATCTCACGGTTCGTGAGTTTGAGCCCTGAGTTGAGCTCTCTGCTGTCAGCCTGGAGCCCACTTCCGATCCTCTGCCCCACTCTCTCTCTGCACCTTGTGCACTATCTCTCTGTCTCTCTCTCTCAAAAAGAAAAAACATTTTTTAAAAAGTGGTATATAAAAAGTTGACATTGGTGAGTTTTAGTATACTTACTTATCAGTGAAAACGATGAACAGTAATGGAAGGTATGTTTATTTATTTTGCATATGGTATTTATTTATAGAATTTTTTTTTTTTTTCACTAGAAGGTGGGAGTTTTTTTGTGTTGTTTTATCCCCTGGAGAAACCTACATAGCTTGGTCACATGAATTACTGTATGTGGCAGTTAATAATAAAGTCTCCCAGTGTAATATTTGATCATATGACTCTACCATTATTTCATATTAGTAACATACTTTTAATTAGTAATTTCTTGAGGAACTTATGCTGGCATGATGGAAGATAAAAGAGAAACAAGATCTGTCTCCCCTTGAGAGTTTTATAATCAGGAGAAGAAGCAAGAAAATAAACCAAAAAATGGAATCAATTATATATACTTTTTATCCTTATTGATACTATATAAAAGTAGAAAAACATGGGCATCCTTTTGTATTTAGAATTTTTAAGGGGCACCTGGTGGCTCAGTCAGTAACGGGCACCTGGGTGGCTCAGTAGGTTAAGCATCCAACTCTTGATTTTGGCTCAGGTCATGATCTTCAGTTCATGGGTTCGAGCCCCCCGTTGGGCTCTGCTGGGGTTCTCTCTCTCTCTCTCTCTCTCTCTCTCTCTCTCTCTCTGCACCTCCCCCATTTGCTCTCTCTGTCTCTCTCAAAATAAATGAGAATAAACTTTTAAAAAGAAAAAATAGAATATTTAAAAGTAGATGGGATAAAAATTGGACCTTGAGCTACCTACCACTGGTTTAATTTTATTAAAGCACATCTTTGATCAAAACCCATAATGTGTCACCAACCTTTGAGTTAACAATCAAACAGACTTCCAAAATTCCAAAGTTTCTTCACAATTTGTCTTTTTCTTCCACTCTTCCACATTGGCCTATGCAAACTTATTTCTTACACTTAACAATAAGAATGTCCTCTGATTTACCCAGAAAGATTTCTTCAAGATCTTTGAACTAGCAATTTTTGTTCCCTCCTTCCTTAGAGGTTCTGCTCAGGCCAGAACTTTTCATGAAGCCTTACATCAAAAAACCAAGATAAATAGAAAACACAAAATGAGAGGGTATAAATAAAACAAAGACTGTATTATTGCATTTCCCACTTGGCTAATATTTCTCTTTAGCTTTGCCTGAAGAGCCGTTTGACCCATTCATTTTTTTCCCTCTCCCATTGAGCTGTTAATCTCTTATTATTGGAGGTTCTGATTATTTTCAAACTCCTTGGTTATATTTTCAAATGTTTATTTCTTAAAACATATTAAAATAGTTATTTTGTTATATTCTGTGTCTAATTCTGATATCTCAGGTCTTTCTTGGTCAGATTCTGCGGGCTCTTGCTTGTAACGTTTTGTTTCCACATGTGCATTATGGGTTTTGACGAAACTCTCATTCCTCAGAACTTGATCCCTGGAAATTTCTTCAGAGAGAATGTGCAAAGATTTGTACTTGTTTCTGCCATTCACCTGAGGTCACTACCAACCTGAACCCCCTTTAAAAATTTTGTTTTTTTCAGGTTTTAAACTGTTTTAAGGCATTGCTTATAGTTACATATTCTCGTGGTAGATTTATTTTCCCTTTCCACCCAACACCAAGGTCCAAATGAGCAGATTTCCTTGCTACATCTTTCTTTCTGCATGGTATTCTTTTCCACCCTTACACTTAAAGGTATAGCCTTATGGTGTCCTAGCTTTTCAGAAAGGATTCAACACATTGGGTGAGCCCTTGGTTCCATGTCCTGTCTCTCTCACCCTAACAGTCAAACAAGAGCTCAAGACTCACTAGTGTTTGGCAGGTCTGTTCCTTTATGATTTCAGCTCCTCGTGTATATCTTCACTCTCCCAGCTGTATAAAAAGTTTCCTAATTCCTAAAGGTAGGGACCATAGAACACATTTGTGTCATCTTCTAAATTGTTGCGCATAGGAGGAACAGTATAATTCAGAAATAATGATAACATTAACAGCATTTACTTATGCATGACAGGCATTTTATTTTTCTTATGTACATTATCCCACTTAATCTTCCCACCAGTTCTCAGAGGTGGATAGTATCCACATATTACTCTTGAAGAACCTAAGCACAGAGAGGTTAAGTAATTTGCCCAAGCTCACATAGGGGAGCTAGTACTCACCTCAAGGCAGACTGACTCCAGAGCTCACATTCTTAAAAAAATTTTTTTTTAATTTTTATTTATTTTTGAGAGAGAGAGAAAGAAAGAGAGCATGAGCAGGCGAGGAGCAGAGAGAGAGGGAGACACAGAATCTGAAACAGGTTCCAGGCTCTGAGCTGTCAGCACAGAGCCCGACGCGGGGCTCAAACTCACAAACTGTGAGATCATGACCTGAGCCGAAGCCGGACGCTCAACCGACTGAGCCACCCAGGCGCCCCATGCAGAGCTCACATTCTTTTAAGCATTATGTTATGGCCCAGGAGGACTTTTTTTTTTTTTTTTAAAGATAATAGTAGGAAATGTGGTACAATAGAACAAAGTATGTATGGAGTCTTATATATCTTGTAGAATTTTGACATTATGTGGTAGTCCCTTCGTAGTTAAGTATATCTTAGGAAAATTAAGGTGGTAGCAATAATTGAAGCTTATTTTTTTTAATGTTTTGTTTTGAGAGAGATCATGTGCCAGGAGAAGTGGGGGCGGGGACGGGGAGGGCAGAAGATCTGAAGCAGGCTCTGCGCTGACAGCAGCAAGCTTGTGGCAAGGCTTGAACTCACAAACCGTGAAATCATGACCTGAGCACAAACCGACTGAGCCACCCAGGTGCTCCAGCAATAATTGAAGATGGAAATCACATACCAATGTAAAATGATAGACTAACTAGATTAATGGCATCTAATGAAATGACACTTAATAAATTTTTTAGTCCAGAAGATAAAGGAATGATGTTATTGACAGAAAGTTCTAAATGTTTCTATATAAATATTGGTGCTGAAAGTTCTTTTGGGAGATGGAGTGTTAGCATTTTTTATTTACCTCATTTAAAAATTATTTTCTTAGAGGGGCGCCTAGGTGGGTCAGTTGGTTGAGTGACCAGTTTCAGCTTAGGTCATGTTCTCATGGTTCAAGCCCCGCATCAGGCTCTCAGCTGTCAATGCAAAGCCCGCTTTAGATCCTCTGTCTCCTTCTCTCTCTGCCCATTGCTCATGTTGTGTCTCACTGTCAAAAATAAATAAACATAAAAAATATGTATTTTCCTAGAGATAGAAGATAACAGTTGGCATTTGTACAGAATTGATATTTTTAATAATAGCTTTATTAAGATATAATTCACATATGTAAAATTCATCCTTTTAAAAAGTGTGTAATTCAGCAGCCATTCCCCATGATCTAATTTCAGAAAATTTTCATCAGCCCCAAAAGAAACCTCATATGATTGATACTTAGAGAGAAGTCCATCTTTTATCCGAAAAGAAGAAGTAATATTCTTGATTCAAATGAATAGTCACTGACTTGTAATCATATTTAGCCAGTCCTCTAAATTAGGTCAAGATTTGGTGACAAAGACTAGATTGAGAACACATTGCCTAAGTTATTTTTCTCTTTTAACTAGTGAAATCTTCAAGCATTTGATATACGGGTTTAAATAATTCCTTATGTCATAAACAAGATACGGCTCAGCAAATATTTTCTTTAACATGAAGTTTTCTTTTTAATATTAACATTTTTTTGTTAAGTATTAGAAAAACTTTAAAATCAAATCTGTTTAAACTACTAAGAAAATAGTTCTAGGAGATGTCTAAGGTTTGCCTAGAAACTTTAATCACTTTACCTTTTCTTTTAAGATGCCAGTGACAGTGGACGTTCTTATAAAACAGTCCTGGACCGTTGGAGAGAGTCTCTCCTTGCTTCTGCTAGTCTATCCCAAGTCTTTCTTCATCTCTCCACCTTGGATCGTAGTGTGATATGGTCTAAATCTATACTGAATGCTCGTTGCAAGATATGCCGAAAGAAGGGTGATGCTGAAAACATGGTGCTTTGTGATGGCTGTGATCGGGGTCATCATACCTACTGTGTTCGGCCAAAGCTAAAGGTATTTTTCCCTACTTCTACTTCTTAGATTAAATTGAGTGATTGAGGTTTTGAGTGATAGATGATTAATGATCATTTCTGTGATTTGTCAGACTGTGCCTGAAGGAGATTGGTTTTGTCCAGAGTGTCGGCCAAAGCAACGTTCGAGAAGACTCTCCTCTAGACAGAGACCATCCTTGGAGAGTGATGAAGAGATGGAAGACAGTATGGGAGGTGAGGATGATGAAGTTGATGATGATGATGAAGAGGGTCAAAGTGAGGAGGAAGAATATGAGGTAGAACAAGATGAAGATGACTCACAGGAAGAGGAAGAAGTCAGGTAAGTCCATGCAATAAAATGAGAGTTTGTGAGTTTTATTCACACAGTGTCTTGACCTCACAAATACAAATGGAATGGTTGGGGCCCTTGACTTTTTTAAAAACCTGTGGGTAATAAGTGGCCTGAGGTTATCCTTGCTTTAGTTTTATAAGCATTTGAAATTATTCCTGAAGAAGTATAGTAGCTATATGAACCTACCCAGATCATAAAATCAAATATGAGTTCAAGTTTGGGCAGGAATACTAATTCAGACCTCCATTAAGTTTGATTTTACTTCATTTTATGCCTGAAGCAGCAAATAAGCATTCCAGAGGATATTCATGAGATAAAGATGAATGCAGCTTCCCTGTGCCCCTATTGCTTTCTCAAGGAGTTATACTCGAACAAAGAGAGAAAGAGATATGCCAGGAAGCACATTATATTGTTATACTTCTACCACATTAGCACCCAGAAGGGGTCAACTTCTATATACTACCATACAGCCAAGTACTCTGCAACTTAGCAAGTGCCTGGCTATTCCAGCCGTGGCAGCACTAGAGCATTCTCCCTTTATTTGTCCCTTTTTAACATTTGAACCCCATTCATGTGGAATCAGGAAAGTGAATGTGAAGCAAGGGCAACTTAGAACTGACAAAGTACAAAAAGGCCAGTCTGAGGAGGGGTAAATAGAAAGAGCTGCCCCATCTATTTTAAACAAGTTGTTTTTGTTTGTTTTTTTGTTTTTAATTTTTTTTAATGTTTATTTATTTTTGAGAGAGAGAGAGAGAGTACGAGCAGGGTAGGGACAGAGAGAGACAGAGACACAGAATCCAAAGCAGGCTCTAGGCCATGAGCTGTCAGCACAGAGTCTGACGCAGGGCTCGAACCCACAAACCATGAGATCATGATCTGAGCTGAAATCAAACGCTTAACCAACTGAGCCACCCAAGAGCCCCAACAATAGCTCCAACTAGCAAGAGCTATCATCCCAGTAGATTATAAGGGCAGTATTTGTGTTAACATAAAGATGATATGGGAAATTCTTGGAAATATTTTAAGTAAACTGGAAGCCCAGGTATATGGGGAGATGGATAAAAAAGGCTTAATGGAGTTGTTTGATACTTGTCTACAGCTTAAAGGCAATTAAAAGAGTGAACCTAGAGTTGCCTGGCTGGCTCAGTCATTGAAGCATGTGACTCTTGATCTTGGGGTCATGAGTTCGTGAGTTCTAGCCCCACGTTGGGGTTAGAGTTTACTTAAAAAATAATAATAATAATAAAATGGAAGATTGAACCTAGTTTTGTATTTTACAGTAAGAAGCAGAAGATGGCAAAGAGATTCTTAACATACTATTCAGGAACCATAGGTTTAAGGCCTATTTTAGTTGCAGTCATTGGCCAAAACTGTAGGTTACCTCAGCATCAGTGGTAATGAAAAGTGATGAAAAACTGTTACTGTAAGGAGACAAAAGAAATGTATATAGAACTCATTGGCTGAAGAGTAGAACAAGGGGAATAGAAATAATCTTAATTGCATCATTTCTCTGTACAGTAATTATGTTTTCAAACAATATTTACAGCCCACCAAAACGAGGAAGACCACAAGTTAGATTGCCAATTAAAACAAGAGGGAGACTTAGCTCTTCTTTCTCCAGTCGTGGCCAACGACAAGATCCTGGAAGATACACTTCAAGGAGTCAGCAGAGTACACCCAAAACAACTGTTTCCTCTAAAACCACTGGTAGAAGCCTTAGAAAGATAAAATCTGCTCCTCCAACAGAAACTAAGTCTTTAAGAATTGCCGGTCGTTCTACTCGCCAGAGTTACGGCCCACTGCAAGCAGATGTATTTGTGGAACTACTTAGTCCTCGTAGAAAACGCAGAGGCAGGAAAAGTGCTAATAATACACCAGAAAATAGTCCCAACTTCCCTAACTTCAGAGTCATTGCCACAAAGTCAAGTGAGAAGTCAAGATCTCTAAGTGTTGCTTCAAAACTTTCTCTCCAAGATAGTGAATCCAAGAGAAGAGGAAGGAAAAGACAATCTACAGGTATGAAGAAGTCTAATTTAAACTATTCTTACCTAAGAAAATGGAATAATTTTGAAAGATTGAGTGTTGTGGGGTGCCTGGGTGGCTCAGTCGGTTGAGCGTCCGACTTCAGCTCAGGTCATGATCTTGGCTTTCGTGAGTTCGAGCCCCGCATCAGACTCTGTGCTGGCGGCTCAGAGCCTGGAGCCTGCTTTGAGTTCTATGTCTGTCTGTCTGTCTGTCTGTCTGTCTGTCTCTCTCTCTCTCTCTCTCTCTCTCTCTCAAAAATAAACATTAAAAAAAATTTTTTTTTTAAAAAAGATTGAGTGTTGAGATACTTTGAATCATTTTTTAAAAGCTGTCACTAAGATACACAGAGTTACTAGGGAACAGCCCAGCCTGAAGCATAATGTTCATTGGAGGGGCAGGTAGCCATTTGAGGAGTAAGGTAAATAATGTTGCCAGTATTTTTCTAGTAGTGTAGCAAGATAGTTGTGAAAAATTTTTAGTGTTCTGTTTCTAATGGAGAGATTTGGCCAACATTTGAACAGTCTTGGTATAACATATTCTAACATTTCATTCTCTTCCACCCTTTCTACTTTAAAACACATATATTCATCATAACCTACACAGGCTATATTGGGTTATTTGGTTAAGTTTCCTATCTGGCATACTGAATTTGCGGGCAGGGGAGAGCTGGGAGAGTAATATTGTTACTGGGGAGTAATCATCAGCTGTCTTTTTAATTCTGGTAATCATTTTTTATAGTAATCTCTATCCCATATAATCTCTTTATTTATCTCTTCAATCCTATTCTTTTCTTCCCTTAGTGTCCATAGTAATAAAATTTTGATATTTCCAAAAAAATAAAATTAAACATAAAAAGCATTACTGTTCCTTGAAGAATTATAGATAGGTTGTATTGTATTATTCAAACCTATGACAGGATTAAGGAATCCATTGGTGAAAGAACGGAAGACCCATTAGTCTGTATGTGCAGTCACCGGGTTGTTGGGTTTGGGAGGGTTCTATCAGGTAACTTGGCACCGAGATCTAATTTAGCTTTTCCCATCCCCTTATCTGTTTTGCTCTTCCCCAATTCTGAACTTCAAGCTACTTGGAAAAAATAGTACACCTGAAGCATTTGTATTCTAAAAAACTCTGCTAAGAAAAAAATTTTGTTGTTGTTAATTGATTTATGAATTTACTGCTCCAAGGACAAACAAAGGGGAAAATGTATGGATTTACATTTAAGTAGAAAATTTAAATACCTGAATTCATAATATGAACTATGCTGCCCTTTTCTACTCATTCATACGCTTTTCCTCTAGTTCATACATTCCTAATGTATTTCATTATATACACCTTAGATTTTATGAGAAAACATTTTAAGAAAGTCTCCATATAAAAAATAAGACTTATAGGAATAGTCTTTTACTTCATTGTTGAGAATTACTTTTCTTTTATGCAAGGTAATCTATAAGGAGGCCTACTTGCTAGATCTGAAGAGGTTACCTTCCTAAGGATGTATTTTCAGAAATACTGGAGAATTGCTTACTTTCATTTTATTATAGTTGAAAATGTATTTTTAATAAAACAGGCTAAAAAGTAATGTATAAACTTTATAAATGTATAAAGTTCTAGAAACTTTCTTTTATAGTACACTGTTGTTACAGTATGTTCCCAATGATGGGGCACCTGGGTGGCTCGGTCAGTTAGGCGTCTGACTTTGGCTCAGGTCATCTCACGGTTCACAAGTTCGAGCTCTGCATCGGGCTCTGTGCTGACAGCTCAGAGCCTGGAGCCTGCTTCAGATTCTGTGTCTCCCTCTCTCTCTGCCCCTCCCCTGCTTGCACTGTCTCTCTCTCAAAAATAAATAAACATTAAAAAATTGAAAAAGAAAAAACACAATATGTTCCCAGTGAATGTTCATTTGGAAATTTTATGATCAAAAAGGAAATAGTGGGGGTGCCTAGCTGGCTCAGTCAGTGGAGCATGCGACTCTTGATCTCAGGGTTGTAAGTTTGAGTCCCACATTGGGTGTAGGGATTACTTAAAAATAAAATCTTTAAAAAATAAAAAAAGGAAATAGTAATTTTTGATCCAGGTTTTCATATCTCCAACGTAAGTTAGTTTATCTCAATATATACAGAATGGCAATTTTCTCTTTGAATTTAGGTGTATTTATAATACCCTGTTTAGCTTGTAGCGATCAAATATTTTGCTTTGTCATCACCTAAAATTAATTTAATCATTTATTTAGAATCATCTCCTATGACACTGAATCGAAGGAGTTCAGGCCGACAAGGAGGAGTTCATGAATTGTCTGCTTTTGAACAACTTGTTGTGGAACTGGTACGGCATGATGACAGCTGGCCTTTTTTGAAACTCGTTTCCAAAATCCAGGTAAAATTATTAGATTTGATAAAATGTGTTCATGTATATTATCTGATTTTAGTCTTCTTGGCAACTTTGAGGTAGTCAGAACTCCCGTTAGTCACTACATATTGGAACGTTGGTTCCTGTGTTGAAAAAAATGGCATTAGGGCGCATTGTGTTCTCAGTCCTTTCTAATCCTGTGACTGATTCTCAACGAATGATGACAGTATGTTGAAATAACCTCAAAGTTTTTTTTCCGTGTAATGAATATGAATAGATTTAATTCAACTGAGTATCGTTATTGGTACCCTAAGAAAACAGAGATGGCCTAAACTAAGGGATTTGAGATGGTGCTAGAGTTCTTTATATACTTAAGGCCGTATGTGATATGCTGCAGCAGAATGTGATATGCTGCAGCAGATAGGGCAGTGTTATAGTGCTGTAATAGAAGTTATAATGGTCCTCCAGAAGTGGAGAAGAAAAGGAGATTGATTTGAGCATTTCAAAGGGAGGGAATAGCAGGAATTAGTTCTTTATAGAAGAACTACAACTGTTTGGTCTGGTCATTAAGGAAAGGTAGGATTTCAATAGTAAGAAATAGAATAAGGACATTCTAGGAAAAGGAGACCCAGAAATGAGAATATGGGAAATGATGGGTAGTTTGAATGGAACAAAGGGTGTGTTAGGCACAGTAGAGAGAAATAGAGAAAGAGAGCACACAAGCAAAATCATAAGCTTTTTCTCCTTTTTTTTTTATTTAAAAAGAAATTTTTTATGTTTATTTTTGAGAGAGGCAGAGCATGAGTGGGGGAGGGGCAGAGAAGGAGGGAGGGAAGACACAGAATCCAAAGCAGGCTCCAGGCTTCGAGCTGTCAGCACAGAGCCCGAAGCGGGGCTCGAACTCACAAACCGTGAGATCATGACCTGAGCCAAAGTCAGATGCTCAACCGACTGAGCCACTAAGGCGCCCCTCCTTTTTTTTTTTTTTAAGTTTATTTATATATTTTGAGAGAGAGGCAGCATGCATGAGGTGGGTTTAGCAGAGAGAAAGGGAGAGAGAGAGAATCCCAAGCTGATAGCACAGAGCCCGACGCCAGACTATCTGTCTCACAAATCACAAGACCATGACCAGAGCTGAAACCAGGAGTTGGATACTTAACCGACTGAGCCACCCAGGTGCCCCAAGCTTTTTTTTTTCACAACTTATCTCTGATAAATTTTCTATAGGAGATATATTTGAATTATTTTACAGGTCCCAGACTATTATGACATCATCAAAAAGCCCATTGCCTTAAATATAATTCGTGAAAAAGTGAACAAATGTGAATATAAATTAGCATGTAAGTAATTTATGTTTTTCTCTGATAATTATTTTTGTTTAAAGAGGTAAAGGCTGTTTTCTCGTGATTTAAATGATGTATATTAATGTGGTTGTATAGATGGCATCCCAAGAGGTCCCTAAAATGCTTGTCTATGTATACAGAGATAAAAGATGCATAGGGATTAAATGAGTTTTAGATATTTTATAGAATCTGATCTTGATAGAAGTTCTATGTAATTATATAACATTCCTAATTACATAAGTGCATAGTTTCAACAAATCAATTTTAAAGCATTTATAGTTCAACAATTTTAAGTTTTAGTTCTACTACCTTGTTTCAGAGGCTTCAATTTCTTTTTTGGGGAACAGGGTAGAGTCAGGTCATTTGTTTGTCTTTTACATGAAAACAATATGGAGTAGAGGCTTCAGTTTCTTCTTCCTTCCTTCCTTCCTTCCTTCCTTCCTTCCTTTTTCTTTCTTTCTTTCAAGTTTTTATTTATTTATTTTGAGATAGAACCAGCAGGGAAGGGGCAGGTGGATGGGGGGAGACAGAGGATCTGAAGCAGGCTCTGTGCTGACAGCAGAGAGCCCAATCAATGCAGGGCTCAAACTCACAAACCATGAGATCATGACCTGAGCCAAAGTCAGACGCTTAACCAACTGAGCCACCCAGGTGTCCCAGAGACTTCAATATGTAAAGAAAAAAGTGGGCTTCTGTTTTCTTAATGACATTTCCAGCTGTGATACAAACAAAATGTATATTTATAATTTATGTACTTTTATTCTAATCTCATTTGTTTTTTCTTTCTAGCGGAATTTATCGATGATATTGAGTTAATGTTTTCGAACTGCTTTGAGTACAACCCTCGTAACACAAGTGAAGCAAAAGCTGGAACTAGGCTTCAAGCATTTTTTCACATTCAGGCTCAAAAACTTGGACTCCATGTCGCGCCTGGGAATGTGGATCAAGTTAGCACACCACCAGCTGCAAAGAAGTCGCGAATCTAATTTTGTCCTTCTGAAGGATATATTTGAGAAAGACAAATTGTTCATGAAAATGGAACATTAAATCATGCTCTAAAGCAGACCTATATATTTATATATATAAAGCAATAACAACTGATTGACCACACTGAAGTGTGGCCTGCACTATATTCTCAATTTTAATATTAAGCACTCAGGAGAATGTAGGAAAGATTGCCTTTGCTACAGTTTTGTTCAGTATCTAATAAGTTTGATAGATGTATTGGTTACAGTACTGGTTTACAGAGGTTTTTGTACATTTTGAGATCATTCATGTGTCCCAATATCTCTGAAAATATTTTCTCACCTGTGATTTATTTTGTCATTGATTTTTTTTTTTTTTTTTAGAAGTGTGGTATTAAGGGAGATTTGTCCATACAGATAAATCTTCTATTATAGCACAGTCTAGGAAAAAAAAGCATATATGTCTAAGATGTTTAATAAGCACATTCTTTCAACACTACACATGAATGCATCCAGTTTTATATCCTTGAAGTGCTGTACCAATGCTGGCTGGAGATATTAAGTCTGAGTTTATTAACTAGATATTTATTTAGCATTCAAAATAATTTGTGAATTTGTTTTGTATTTATAAAATTTGTACCTGGAAAATGTTCTTTAATTTTTTAAACATTTTAATGTGTTTTTGTTTTATTTCTCTAACTTCTTTAATGAACAATCAGTAAAAGGTAACCCCTCCCTTTTCCCTGACAGTTCCTTCAGTTTTACAGAACTGTATTACAGGTTTCTATGTACAACTTTTTTTAAGTGTACAAATAAAATGATACATGTTTTTCAAGTATTCGGAATCTGGAATTTTTACAAAGCAGAATTGGACTATTGCATGTGATACATACAGACCATAGGAACTAATGTTTTATTGTACCTGAGTCTCTATGGCAGTGATTTGCATCTTTTTCTGCCCCAATCCTTGAGAGGTAAGATACCTCCCATGAGTAACAGCAGCAGTCTCTGATAGGGATTCTCAGTAAAAGGAAGGAAGAAAGTTTGGAATATGCCCACCTGGTTAAGAAACACCACTCAACATTTTATAAATTAAATAGGAGGTGCTATTTCTTAGGGATGGAAGACGTACAGAGGCCTTAGTTTCATAGGACTAGCTGTTCCTTTTTAGAATGCAAAACGCAGGTGTCCTCTCTAGGGCTTTTTGGAAGGCAGTAGAATCATCCTGTTTTCTCATCTAAAATCTTGCCATATGTTCACAACTGTAACTTTTGATGTATTTGTAATAATTTCATATACCAATAACCAAATTTCTTAGAAAATTGTACTTCAGTATTTATTCAGGAGAGAATTCTAAAATGCAAGTACACCTCAATAGTAAATTATCTTATTACTTAATATTCTTCACTTTTTAATGTTCATAACAACTAACATTTGTATGTGCTTTTCTTCTAGACAATAAACACTAAGAAGGAAAATTCTGTCCAACTAATAACTGTTAAGTCTGAAAGTCAGTCTTAAGACTTGGGAATTTATATGTTGCCTTTCTCGGACTCAGTGAAAATTAAAGACATTGCTTTTTAATCTGCCCAGCCAGATTTTCTTAGATACAGAAATCATTACTTACACCCATACATACCTGCAGTAATTGAAATTTTACACAGCAACAAGGCTAACATACATACATAACATTCATAGTAGTGGCTGGGAATGTAATGTTGACATGACCAAGAAAACAGCGTTATCCAACTCCTATTTTGAGTTTATGTTTTTCTTCAAGGAGACAGAACTACAAAATGGAATGGGTGGAATAGAAACATAATTGAAAACTCAAGTCCAAGATAGTTGAGACATTTCAGTGAGCTAGGCACCACTTACTGAGTTCAATTTCCGACCCCAGATAAACTATATATGTAAAAGCACTTAATTTGTGGGGCGCCTGAGTGACTCAGTCAGTTGAGCGTCTGACTTTGGCTCAGGTCATGATCTCACAGTCTAGAGATCGAGCCCCACGTCAGGCTCTGTGCTGACAGCTCAGAGTCTGGAGCCTGCTTCAGATTCTGTGTCTCCCTCTCTGCCCCTCCCTCTGCTTGCACTCTGTGTCTGAAAGACATAAAAATTTTTTAAAAATAAAGCACTTAATTTGTAATTGTAAGAGGGTGCTAGAAGGGAAAGAAATTAACACATCTTGTTACATGCCAAGCCTATTAATTTAGAAGTTTATATCCTTCATACCTAATAACTATGGGAAATGCTTTTTATGTTAAGCCAATTCTGTAAGGATGTTCGCTGTTATTCTCTCCATCTTTCAAATGAGATTTTGACTCAGATGAATTTTTTTGTAAGTACTTGCCCAAGATCACAGAGTAAATGACACCAGGCTGTCGAAATTCCTTATTTCCAGGGGCGCCTGGGTGGCGCAGTCGGTTAAGCGTCCGACTTCAGCCAGGTCACGATCTCGCGATCCGTGAGTTCGAGCCCCGCGTCAGGCTCTGGGCTGATGGCTGAGAGCCTGGAGCCTGGTTCCGATTCTGTGTCTCCCTCTCTCTCTGCCCCTCCCCCGTTCATGCTCTGTCTCTCTCTGTCCCAAAAATAAATAAACGTTGAAAAAAAAAAAAGTAAAAAGAAATTCCTTATTTCCAATATGCTAGGCTACCTCCAGGAAGATGAAGGATATGCAAATTTATCTCTGAACAATAAAAAAGAGTAGACAGAAAGGAAAATGGAGAATGTACATGTATTCATATCAGATAATAGTCTACGTCACATGTTTGGAGAGTTATTCATTGTAAGCATATGCTTATTTTCCTTTTTTATTTGTAGTTTCTAAGGATCACTGTCCTATTCTTCAGCCATGTGCTCAGAATATGTACTAAAGGGAGCATGAGAATAGGAAAAGCTGCTATCTTCCAAACTTTGGATTTAGTTCCCATGCATATTTGGCTACAGATCTAATTAATATTGGCTACAGGATCCTTATTAATATTTTAGCAAAATCAGAAATGTGTGAGAAGCCAAAATTTAACAGCTATGTCATGCTTTGAACATTGTTCTTCCAAATATGTTCATTCTCTCATTTGTTTGCTATTTTTTTCCAATGTTAAAATATTTAAATGTCTTGGACTTTTTCTCAAGAGAAAAGGAGGTATGCTTGGACACATGTGAGTTCATTGTTTTAATTTCAAAAAAAAAATGGACATGGTGCTTAGGTTAATTTCACTAACAACATGAGGAAGATTGTACGTAAACCACATATTCTGCATTAGCCTTTATGCTCATAGTTCAGGAGAGCTTGCTATATTAAGCAAAGGTGTCAAAGCAAACCTCTAAATTAGAAAAAACATGCAGAAACATCAGTGTGTTCGTAATTTAATGGTGTACAAATGACTGAGCAGACCTTTAATCTTTCTATTCATTCTCTTTCTAGGTAAAAGTTTGTCTTGAGAGCTAGTGACCCTTACTGTCAAAGAAATTGAGAAAATATATTCAAAGTATTGATGAACAAATCTCTAAAATGTGAGGCTGTGATTTAAGCCTTTGATTGGGTCAATATTAGACGTATATTATTTTTCCCCAGTAATATGAAAAGCTTACTTCTCCTAGTTACAAAATTAATAAATGTCCATTGTCCAAAAAATAGAAAACAATAAAATGCAAAATAGAAATAAATTTGATGTATAATTTCTCAGATTATTTTCTTCAGTAAAAATGGATCGTGGTAGGGATGCCTGGGTGGCTCAGTCGGTTAAGCGTCTGACTTCAGCTCAGGTCATGATCTCACGGTCCATGAGTTCGAGCCCCGCATCAGGCTCTGTGCTGACAGCTCAGAGCCTGGAGCCTGTTTCAGATTCTGTGTCTCCCTCTCTCTCTGCCCCTCCCCTATGCTCTGTCTCTCTCTGTCTCAAAAATAAATAAACGTTAAAAAAAAAAAACAACGCATCGTGGTATACAAATCCTATTTTAAATAGCTGTTTTCACTTTGTACCGTACATTGTGGATATCTCTGTTCTTTATGTGCTGTTCAGTGTTCTGCTGTATCTAAGGCTCACCTTGTTTGGAAACCTCTCAGATAACCCAGTCCTGCATTTACTTAACCAGGTATCTGATAGTTAATTATAAAAAATTATAATTAAAAATTATAAAAAATTATAATTTACTTGTGATGTTTTGGCTAACGACTACAATTAATTCAGTAACCATTTACATGTATGTAACAGCTGTTTCTGTTATTAGAGCCTTAAAATGAGTTAATGATCAGAAGTGACAAACTAAAAAATGGATAATGAGGCAGTGTAGCATTTCTACAGCTAATAGGCATATAATTTTTTTTTTTAATTTTAATGTTTATTTTGAGAGAGAGAAACAGCATGAGCAGGGGAGGGGCAGAGGGAAAGGGAGACAGAATCAGAAGGAGGCTCCAGGCTCTGAGCTGTCAGCAGAGAGTTATAGGCATATAATTTTAAATATTTTCCTGCCTGGGGGTGCCTAGCTGGTTGAGTGGGTGGGGCGTGTGACTCTTGATCTCACAGTCTTGAGTTCCAAGCCCCATGCTGGGTGTGGAGATTACTTGAAAAAATAAAATATTTTTCTTTCTTTCTTTCTTTCTTTCTTTCTTTCTTTCTTTCTTTCTTTCTTTCTTTCTCTCTTTCATTAATTAATTCATTCATTCATTCCTGCCCAGGCTTCTTGTGGTATTTCTTCTGCCTGATCCCATGCACTTTTCACTGTTCAGTCCCCATAATCCTCTAGGATAGGACTTAGCGAACTTTCTGTAAAGGTTTAGACAGGAAATATTTAAGGCTCTGCCAGTCATCTGTCTCTGCTATAACTATTCAACTCTGCCGATTGTAGCACAAAAGCAGCTAGAGACAATGCATAACTGATGCATGGCTGTGTTACTGTAAAACTTTATTTGCAAAAACAAGTGTGGGGCCAGATTTGGCTTTGTTTTCTGATCCCTAATCTGGACTAAATAATACATAATTTAAACAAAGAACAGTATTTAACAAACGGAAAGAACTCTTAATTTTCGTCACCAGTTCTTGCTCTGGCTACTCTTAAAAGTCAAGATTCACCTGTAATCTCATCTTTGGTTCTCTTTTATTTTAGGTCTACATACAGTCCCTGAGCAATTGCATACTGCTTCATGGTGAAACTTAGCAACTGCCCCATGCTAGATTCTACTTCCAGCCATGAAGGAGGAACAGGTACAGGATTTGATACCCTGCTGTAAACAGAAAACTGGACGAAATACATCAATCTTTTCGTATATTGCACAATAATCAGTATAGGACTGTTATCTCTGCAAGATCTCCCTATTACTGGAATTACCTTCCTAAATAACAAAACTAAGCCACTCAATTTCTTATTTATAATTTTCCTTTCCTGTTACCTCCAATGGGATTAGCTTGGCCTGTAAAAGCTGACACCATTCTGTCAACCACATGTATCACTTCCCACTACACCATCTATGTATTGGTTCCTGTCACACTAAACTCTGTTGTGTCTCAGAAATTAGGACTCTGAAGACTTCATGCCTTTTCGCTTGCTCTACCTTCCACCTGAAATGTCTCCCACTTCACCAGCCAGAAGCAGATAACCTGAAAACATCCAGAATACAGTTTCTGTTTGGAATGATGAAAAATTCTGCAAATGGATAGTTGTGGTGATTGCACGACAGTATGAATGTACTTAATGGTACATTTAAAAATGGTAAAAATGGGGCACCTGGGTGGGTCAGTTGGTTGAATGTCCAGCTCTTGATTTCAACTCAAGTCATGATTTCAACTCAAGTCATGATTTCATGGTTCCTGGGATCAATCCCTGCAGAGGGTTCTGTGCTGACAGCCTGCTTGGGATTCTCTCTCTCTCTCTCTCTCTCTCTCTCAAAAAAAAAACACAAAAACAAACAAACAAAAAACACACACAACTTTAAAAATGGTTAACCCGGAAAGTTTAGGGGCACCTGGCTGGCTAATTTGGTAGAGCATGCAATTCTTCATCTCAGGGGCATGAGTTTGAGCCCCACGTTGAGGGTAGAGCTTACTTTAAAAATAAAATGGGGGGCGCCTGGGTGGCTCAGTCGGTTAAGCAGCTGACTTCGGCTCAGGTCATGATCTCGCGGTCCGTGAGTTTGAGCCCCGCGTCGGGCTCTGTGCTGACAGCTCAGAGCCTGGAGCCTGTTTCAGATTCTGTGTCTCCCTCTCTCTGACCCTCCCCCGTTCATGCTCTGTCTCTCTCTGTCTCAAAAATAAATAAACATTAAAAAAAATTTTTTTAAATAAAAATAAAAATAAAATGGAAACTTTAGTGTGTGTGTTTTTACCATGATAAAATATATAAATTTTTTAAACACTCATAAATGTTAACTAAGACACAACGAGCATCTGTTTAAACTCATAGCTGAATGCACAAGAGAGTGGTTGAAAAACCATTCTGACAGTGACATGAGCTGAAGCTGTAGCTATCCCAGTGAGGGTAGGCAGCTGGTAAAGGAAAGTTGATGGACTTAATGTCTTAATACTACTGGGGGGGGGGGGGGGGGGGTGGAGATAAAACCTACAAATTAGACCTGAACTGAAAACCCACGTAAAGCCAAAACCGTCATAGAACTATACATTTATTAAAAATGTAGACTTGGGGAAAAAAATGCCAAAATGTGATCCAAAAACCCACAAAGAAAAAAACAATTTTAAAAATGATCCTCAGGCAGACTTCTACTTCTTTTTTTTTCTTTTTTTTTAATGTTTATCTTTATTTTTGAGACAGAGCATGAGCGGGGGAGAGGCAGAGAGAGAGAGGGAGACAGAATCCGAAGCAGGCTCCAGGCTCTGAGCCATCAGCACAGAGCCCGAACTCGTCAACTGCCAGATCATGACCTGAGCTGAAGTCGGACCCTCAACTGACTGAGCCACCCAGGCACCCTGGCAGACTTCTACTTCTTGGATAATGAAGTAAGTAAGTATCCTTTCCCCTACTCTTCCTGCTATAAAATTAAAAGCCAAAAACCCTAGATGTCATATATAAAGCCAACTTAAGACTGAAAGTTGTTGAGAAGGCAGACTGACTCGGGACCTTGGGATCTGAGGAAAGCATGATGAGTTACCTGGGTTTTCTTTTTGGCTCATATATCTAGATGAAACTGAAGAAGCTGGCAACTGGAAATTCTAAATAGCACAAAGAAAACAAAAGCCACAACAAAAGCTTTTCCAAAGAACCAGAAAAGGAGCAGCCTAGGAAGATAAAACATTTAGACAATAACCATTCCATTCCAGCCAAACACCACAGAAAAACCTGGCCTTACCCACAACCAAAAATCAACTGGGGAGCCTAGACTTCCACCAGGATAGGATAAGGATAAAATAAGGTGCCCCTACACCCCCACTGGAGTGGTATCAGTGAAGAGCAAGTAGGGAGCCTGGACTTTCATCCCCACCAGCCAGTAGTGAGGTATCTCCCGCCTCCCCTAGAGTGTCAGTGGAGACCAGGAAGTGTCTACTGACTACTGATCAGCAATAATGGGAACCCCATTCCTGGTGTCATCAAAGGCTGAGTGGGAAACTTGGACTTCTGCATTTGGCAATTACAAGGTAGTTCCCAGACTTTCCCTGTCAGTGGTGTCAGAGAAAGCTAGTAGCTAAGAAGATTTAAATAAAGTCCAGAGTCTCAGCCTACTTCAGATTCTGTGTCTCCCTCTCTCTCTCTGCCTCTCTCTTCCCCGCTCACACTCTTATCTCTCCCTCTCAAAAATAAATACACATTAAAAATAAATAAATAAGGTCCACAGTCTCATAATACAAAAATATCCAGGTTTCAGTAAAAAATTATTCATACCACAAACCAGGAAGATCTCAAACTGAATGAAAAAGAGAAAGATGTCAACACCAACGTGACATGTTAGAATTATTTGACAAAGGGGCGTCTGGGTGGCTCAGTCGGTTAAGTGTCCAACTCAATTTCAGCTCAGGTCATGATTTCACAGTTCATGAATTCAAGCCCCCATCGGGCTCTGCACTCAAAATAAGAAACTTAAAAAAAGGAATTATTTAACAAAGACTTCAAAGCAGCCATGATACAAATGCTTCAATAAGCAATTACAAACACACTTGAAACAAACAAAAGAACAGAAAGTTCAGTTTTCTATTGCTGCTGTAACAAGTTACCACAAATTTAGCAGCTTAGATGATGCAAGCTTATTGGTTGTAGGTTAGAAGTCTGACAGGAGGCTAAAATAAAGTTTCTAGAGAGCTGTTTTCCATTCTGGAGTCACTAGGGAAGAATCTATTTCCATGCTCTTTCCAGCTTCTAGAGGTCCCCACATTCCTTGATTGATGGCCCCCTTCATCTTCAAATCTACCAACATGACATTTCTCTGTGCCTTTCTTCATAATCACATCTGCCTCTGACCCTGCCAGGGAAGGTTCTCTGATTTTAAGAACCCATTTTGATTATATTACACCTGCCTAGACAACTCAGGATAATCTCCCTATTCAAGGTCCTTAAATTAATCACATTTTAGAAGTCTATTTTGCCAGATAAAGTAACATATTCACAGGGATTCCAGGGATTAGGACATGGACATCTTTGGAGAAGAAACATTAAAAAAAAAAAAAAGTAGACATAAGCCCTAACAAATCAATAATTATATGCAACTTAAATGCTCTACATACACCAATTTAAAAAGTGGAAGGAAGGAAGGAAGGAAGGAAGGAAGGAAGGAAGGAAGGAAGGAAGGAAGGGAGAAATTGGTCAGGGCTCTGAGGGAGAGAGAACTGAATGGAGCACAGGGGCCTTTTTTAGAGCAGTGAAACTATTCTGTATAATTCTATAATCATGGCTACATTTCATTATAGATTTGTTAAAACACAAAGAATGTACAACACAAAGAATGAACCTAATGTAAACTGTGGGTTTAGTCAATAATAATGTAAATATTGGTTTATCAATTATGACAAATGTACCACATGTATACAAGATGTTATTCATAGGGAAAATGGGATGGGTGTTAGGAAGTATAACAAGAAGTCTCTATACTTCCTGCTCTATTTTATGTAAATGTAAAAGTGTTCAAATAGTCTATCAATCAAAAAGAGAGATTGGCAAAATGAATTAAGACACATGACCAGATTATATGCTGTCTACAAGAAATTCATTTCAAATTTAACTATATGGGTAGCTTGAAAGTAAAACGATGGGAAAGACAGAGTGCAAACATTGATAAAAGAAAAGCATGAGTGACTATATAAATCAATATCACATAAAATGTACTTGAGAAAAATGAAGGTTAGGGGCATCTGGGTGGCTCAGTCAGTAAAACATCCAACTTCAACTCAGGTCATGATCTCATGGTGGGTTCGAGCCCCGTGTCAGGGTCTGTGCTGACAGCTCAGAGCCTGGAACCTGCTTTGGAATCTGTGTCTTCCTCTCTCTCTGCCCCTCCCCTGCTCACACTCTTTCTCTGTCTCTCAAAAAATAAACACATGTTAAAAAAAAAAAAAAAAAGAACAATGTAGGTTACCAAAGACAGAAAGGAACATTAATGATAATAAAAGGATCAATCCACCAAGAATGGTAATTCTAAATGTGTATGCATTTAGGACTGCAAAACATGTGGAACAAAAACTGATGGAACTGAAAAGAGAAATAGACAAATCTATAGTTATAGATTTGTCTCTCAAAAATTAGTAGAACAACTAGGCAGAAAATCAGCAAGTAAATAAAACTAAACACCATGAACCAAAAGGATCTAATCAACATTCATAGAACCCTCCACCCAGTAACAGTGGAATATACATTCTTTTCACATACTCAAGGAACATATACTAAGATAGACCATATCCAGGGCTAAAATTTTTCATTTCAACTCAGCTTTTTTCTCTGTAAGGTCTAAACCAACTGTGTCAGAGTCTGCAAAGTACAGTATTTGTTTAACTTACTGGGTGGCCTAACAATGCCATCTTTTAGGACAAAGATAAAGGGTCCACCAGTACCGATCATCTCTTGACAATTTCTTGGAGGGAAATGAGCAAGCTCCAAAGCAAAAGAACATGTGGAAGTCCATCCTGTATAATAGAAAGCAAGAGATCTGTAACTACACCAAGTTATAATTCATGGACTCGCTATGGCTACATCTGGTAGAATTAGAGAAAGTGTGTTGAGAGTTCACATATGTTAGAAATCCCAGCAGATCAAAGACTCTTAGACTGAACTCTTTTTTTTTTTTTTCAACGTTTATTTATTTTTGGGACAGAGAGAGACAGAGCATGAACGGGGAAGGGGCAGAGAGAGAGGGAGACACAGAATCGGAAACAGGCTCCAGGCTCTGAGCCATCAGCCCAGAGCCCGACGCGGGGCTCGAACTCCCGGACCGCGAGATCGTGACCTGGCTGAAGTCGGACGCTTAACCGACTGCGCCACCCAGGCGCCCCAGACTGAACTCTTTTCTAATAGATCTAAAAACATCTACCAGTGCCCCTATCCAAATGTGAAAGATGCTCGTCATCTCTAAAAGTCCATGTTACTTTGAAGGTAGGAATTTCCAGAGCAGAATCGTAAAGAGCTGACTTTTTGAGATGAAGGCTTTAGCAAAATTATTTTGCTTAAATAATGCAATTATCACATTTTAAAAAATATTCTGACTTATGGCCAAAAAAGGATAAATGGTGAAGAAGAGAAGGCTTAAAAATCTTTTCATAAATGTAAAATACCCCTTTGGTTACTCCTATTTTATAGAAAATAATGGGCATCATTCTTCAAATTTGGGTTGAAAAGTATGTTTCCACATAGCCAAGGCAAACTGTCCTCATTGGTTTGGAAAGGGCTTTCCTAGCATAAAAACTGTCATAAGACACAGCCAACCACACAAGCATTCCTTCTTAACCATCTTTGGATAGCTCAACAAAAGCCTGTTCTCTGGTGCTTTTCTATGGCATTCCTTCAGAGTCACACAGGTATTTGAAGCCTAAGTGCAAAGAGCAGCTTTAAAATTATTTGAAGAATATATAGGAAAAAAAATTCTTATATCAAGATTGGAAAGGATTTCACCTCTGTGTATATACCTATATATATACAAATATATATATATGCTTTTTAAAATTTATTTCTTTTATTTTTTTTATTTTGAGAGAGAGAGAGAGAGAGAGAGAGAGAGAGAGAGAGAGAGAGAGAGAGAAAATCCCAAGCAGGCACCACACTCAGCACAGAGCCCAACATGGGGCTTGATCTGACCCTGGGATCGTGACCTGAGCTGAAATCAAGAGTCAGAGTCTCAACCAATTGCACCTCTATATGCTTTTTATTATGGTCAAATTTTAACATATACAAATTAGCTAGAATAGTATAGTGAACTTCTATGTACCTATTACTCAGCTTCAATAATGACAACTAATGGCCAATCTTGCTTTATCTGTCCCCCATTCTCCATATTATTTTGAGGAAAATTCCACTCATCACACCATTTCATTTGTAAATATTTCCGAATGTATCTCTAAAAGGAAAGGCACTCTACACAAAAATGACCTGAATATCATTATTACATTAAAAAGACTTCAATACTGATTCCTTGAGCTCATCAAATATCTAGTGGGGAAGGATTTCTTAAAAGAAAGGAGAATAGGTTGGGGAGAATGGGAAGTAGGGAGGAAAAAAAAGGAGGAGGAGGGTAGGGTGAAGAAGGTGGGAGCGAAAGATCAAAGCAGGAAGAAAGAGGAAAGGAAGACAAACCATAAATATAAAGGAAAAGGTACAAACCTAAAAGAATAACTTGATACATTCTACTACATGATTTTTTTTAACTTCTTTACTTAGGAGACACTATAAACAAAATGAAAAGATCACCCAGAGAATGGGAGAAGATATTTGCAATGCATATAACCGACAAAAAGTTGGTATACTGAATATATAAAGAACAGTTACAAATAAGGAAAGGAAAAATGACCCTACAGAAAATGTTATAAAGTATGTGAACTGGCATAAAGATGTAGACAGAGTTTGTGAAGGCATAAACAATTTAAAAGTCATTGAAAGACACCTGCTTCTGCTTTGATTCTCCATCGGTCTCTAGCCTTGGGGCAAAATTGTCTGTTAGGGAGGAAAATATTGGAGTCCTTAATTAATTAGAATTTCGAAATTTAAACCGAAGACTTTGGGATAATTGAGCAAGTAATTGGCAGCAAAATCACTTGAGGCTAAATGTCTAGATTTTTTTTAACCACCATTTTACCAGAAAACATTAAAGCCTCCATGTCACTCTCCCTACTGTAAACTTTTTAATAGCTTCCTGTAACACTTGGAATAAAGTAAATTAAAATCCTTAAAGTAGAAGCTGCCAAACTTATCAGTTCAAGGTGCCCTTAGTATCTCAGTAATTTTTTTTCAAGGTGCTCTTGGGCCCAAAGAAATAGCTAACAGTTCTGTTTATTAACTAGTTAAGTTCAAGCGACTTAATATTTATGTCCCAATAGCGCCTGCTGGACACCACATAACTTCTTAAACCTTGGAATCAGATTGGAAACAGCCACCTTCATTTCCTGCTCCACACGGATGCTCTCCAGGGACTAGCTTTTTATTACACCAACATCGGAAAACTCACCCAAAGTACATGGGATTAAAGTGTAAATGAGTTTGAGTTGGTAAATTCCCACGGTGTCCGAGAGATGTCGCTGTGTTTCCCTTGAAACTTAAAGCATCCGCAGCGCCCCTGTTGAGTTTGCTGGGGCACCAGGGGAGCCTCAACGTGGGGTTTGGGATTGGTTTACAGGTCCTGCATTAGTTGGCCCCTAACCTCTTCAGCCTCATCTTGTAGGGCTTTCCTTCTTGTCGGCTACACTGTAGCTTCCCTGGCCTTTTATTTTCCTTGAAAAGCCAAGCTTCTTTTTTTCCCCCCTCTGTTCTCTCTGGAGGGCTCTTCAGCCAGAGAATCAGTCTTTAATTCTCCTAATCTATATGATCCCTGTTATTTTTGCACTAGACTATAAACTGCATGAAGGCAGGGACCATGTTTGTTTCGTTCATCTTATATCCAGTGCCAGCACAGTCCTTGGCACATAGTAGGAACTCAATACTTAAAAAACAACAAAAAATAATAAAGACCCCAAGTGTCTATCAACAGGTGAATGGATAAAGAAATGGTATATTTATACAATGGAGTATTACTCAGCAATCAAAAGGAATGAAATTTTGGCCATTTGCAGCGAGGTGGATAGAACTAGAGAGTATTATGCTAAGCAAAATTTGCCAGTCAGAGAAAGACAAATATCATGACTTCACTCATGTGAGGAATTTAAGAGACAAAACAGATGAACATAAGGGAAGGGAAACAAAAATAATATAAAAACAAGAAGGGGGACAAAACATACAAGACTCTTCAATACAGAGAACAGAGTTACTAGAGGGGTTGTTTAGGGGGATGGGCTAAATGGGTGAGGAGCATTAAGGAAGACACTTGTTGGGATGAGCACTGGGTGTTATATGTAGGAGATGAATCACTGGATTCTACTCCTGAAATCATTATTGCACTACATGCTAACTAACTTGGATGTAAATTTAAAAACTTATTTATTTATTTATTTATTTATTTATTTATTTATTTATTTAAAAAAAGGATTCTCTCTGCTCCTCTCCCCAGTCACATGCTCTCTCTTTCTAAAATAAAATTAAAAACTAAAACAGGAGTTACAAAATTCTTAGGGAAAAAATGGAAGAGAATCTTTATAAACATAGATGAGGTGATGGTTTCTTAGATATAATGACAAAAGCACAAGCAACAAAAGAACTAGATAAACTAGACTTCATCAAAATGTCAAAGTTTCCTGCTTCCAAGGACATCATTAAGAAACTGAAAAGACAACCTGCAACCCACAGAATGAGAGAAATTTTTTCATAAGTCATATATCTTATAAGGCACTTGTATTCAAAATATATATAGAACTCTCGGGGTGCCTGGGTGGCTCAGTTGGTTAGGCATCTGGCTTCAGCTCAGGTCATGATCTCACGGTCCATGAGTTCAAGCCCCACGTAGGGCTCTGTGCTGACAGCTCAGAGCCTGAAGCCTGCTTCACATTCTGTGTCTTCCTCTCTCTCTGCTCCTCTCCTGCTCATGTGCGGTCTCTCTGTCTCTCTGTCTCTCTGTCTCTCTCTCTCTCAAAAATAAATAAATAAACATTTTAAAAAATTAAAAAAAAAGAACTCTTACAACTCAATAAAAAGACAAATAACCAATTTTAAAAAACTCAAGATATTAACAGACATTTCTCCAAAGATATACAAATGACCAATAAGCACATGAAAAGATGCTCAATATGATTAGCCATAAGGGAAATGCAAATCAAAACCACAATGAGGTACCACTTCACACTCAGTAGGATGACTTAAAAAAGACAAACAGTAACAATTGTTGTTAAGGATGTAGAGAAATTGGAACATTGCGAATGAGGTTGCAAAATGTGTGGCCACTTTGGAAAAGTTTGGCAGCTCCCCAAAATTTTAAACGTGAAATTACCATATGACCCAGTAATTCCACTCTCAGGTATATACACCATAGAAATGAAAATATATGTTCACACAAAAATTTGCACATGAATGTTTATGAAAGCATTATTCACAATAGCCAAAAAGTGCAAATAGCTGAAAGGCCGCCATCAGCTAATGAATGGATAAAGGAAATGTGGTATATCTGTGCAACCAAATATTAGTTGACCATAGAAAAAGAATGAAGTACCGGGGAGCCTGGGTGGCTCAGTCGGTTAAGAATCCGACTCTTGATTTTTGGTTAAGGTAATGATCTCATGGTTCATGAGACTGAGCCCCACGTTGGGCTCTGCACTAACGGTGTGGAGCTTGCTTGGGATTCTCTCTCTCTTCCTCTCTCCCTGCCCCTCCCCTGTTCACACTCTCTTTCTCTCTCTCTCTCTCTCTCTCTCTCTCTCTCTCTCTCTCTCTCTCTCTCCCAAAAGGAATAAATAAACACTTAAAAAATCAAATTAAAAAAACATATTTGAAAAATCTTTGTTGTCTCCCTCACTGCCTGCAGAATAAAATTCTGACTGTGAGATTGAACACAAGGCTCATAAGAGCTGGTACTTCCATACCACTCCATCTTCATCCCTTACCCAGTGTAGGGGCTCCAGTATCGCAAACTACCTGGGGTTTCTTATGCTTCACTCACACTGCTGTGGCTTTGTGCATTAGGTTCCCTCTGCTTTGAATGCCCTTACCCTATCTGCATAGTGAACTCTCACTTGTCCCTTTGGACCCAACTCACTCCAGACTGAGCTGGTGGTCCACTTTTGTGCTCCCAACCCATGCAAGGCATATGGTGTGCAATTGTTCCATAGACATTGGCTTCCTTGCTATAGTCTCACAGAACTCACTCTTCAAGGCAGGAATTATGTTATTTTTATCTGTGCATTCTCAGCTTCTAGCAGACGTGCTCAATAAATGAAACAAAGAGATGGGTGACTGAGTAAGCTTTTGACATTCTTGATTTAGTTTTTGATCTCTTGCCTACTCTTATCCATGTCTGTTAACATATAGTTTTCGTATGTAATGCTTTTCATGTCTGTCTGATTTTCTATGATTAAAAAATCTACAACTTTTGTAACCAAAGGATTTCCACCTTAAATAAATTACTCACAAGTTTTTCTCAGGTGTTGTTTTTGTATGGTTGTATAATTTAGGTAACCAGCTGCTACTTATTATCATGATCCAATTAATAGTAAATCACTGGTAGGTGGATCTGATAAATGTGTCTGTGAGTTAATAAATTGAAAGTAGCATCTATAAATGTAGAGTTTGCAACTGCTTCAAACAATATTTTACTACTTCCCGCATTTCACTGCTGCTACTCTACCTCATTGCCTCTTCACGTGAGCTAATGCTAAGTTCCTTTACTGTGAGGTCATGTCCCTAAGTTAGAAAGAACAAGAAATGAGACATGTAAGACCCAAAGTGAGTTTTGTGGATGAGAGAGTGAGTCACACAGATCGGACTCTGACACACCATCTCCCACTGTGTTTATTTTCTTGTTCAAAGTTCCAACTTGAATTTAGAAAAATACATGACTTGCCTCCTTACCAGTCTTCTCACTCAGGCGTGGGTTAGGAAGGATATGTCAGAATAAAGAAGGCATGTGGGTAGAAAGGTACATTTTGAAGTGGTGACCGTCTTTATGCTTACATTTGTCTTTGTCGGGAAGTGGCTGTGGGAGACAAGTGTGATGTGTCTTGACAGTGAGTGGGGCTGCATAATCTTCCAGATTCAATGGCTTCGATAGTAATTAAAAAATTATTCTAAACATTTACATACCACAGAAACTCCGTCTAGCTTGTTTCTTGGGAGAATATGCAGTAGGGGATGTTCACTTTTCCAATTTTCTAAGGAATCTTGAATAAACATACTTAAGCGGAGCCTTATAAATTAGTACCCATGAAGCCTGGCATTGTTTCGTGACTGTTGCCTGTGAGTTGGTGTAGAGGAGGAAAATTTCCTTTCTCCCGTTCAAGATTCTTTGGCTGGCCTAATAATTAAATGGACATAAAACAAATTAACAAGAGGGGTGCCTGGGTGGCTCAGTTGCTTAAGCATCTGACTTTGGCTCAGGTCATGACTTTACAGTCCAGTTCGTGGGTTCGAGCCCCACATTAGGCTCTGTGCTAAGAGCACAGAGCCTGGAGCTGCTTCAGATTCTGTGTCTCTCTCTCTGCCCCTCCGCTGGTCATTTTCTCTCTCTCTTTCTCAAAAATAAATAAACATTTAAAAAAAAAACATGTTAACAAGAAAAAAAACATTTAATTTCTTACACACAAGAGCTCATAGAAATGTGAAGCTCAAAGCAGGCAGCTTTTATCCCTTTTAGACAAAGAAATAATAAATGTGTGAGGAATTAACAAGACAAAGAAATTTGAGCTTGGGTAGTAAGCCAGTAAGGAAGTAACAAGGGCTGTTTATACAGCTTTTTGGCCCTGAATTCCCTATCTCTGGTGATAAGGATGTCTCTTCACCTTCTCACACAGCAAGGGTACCTTTCACATGGGAAATGTATTTCCTGCTTTTGGGGCACAGAGAAGGATCGGAGTGTGCTGTTCGTACTGGATGTTCTTAAGTCACTTTAATTTAAAATAATCAACATGCCGGGGTACCTGGGTGGCTCAGTCGGTTAAGTGTCCGACTTTGGCTCAGGTCATGATCTCACTATTCATGAGTTTGAGCCCTGCATTGGGATCTGTGCTGACAGCTCAGAGCCTGGAACCTGCCTCAGGATTCTGTGTCTCCCTCTCTTTGACCCTTCCTTGCTCAGATTCTGTCTCTCTTAAAAATAAATAAACATGGGGCGCCTGGGTGGCTCAGTCGGTTAAGCGTCTGACTTCGGCTCAGGTCATGACCTCACAGTCCGTGAGTTCGAGCCCTGCGTCAGGCTCTGCTGACAGCTCAGAGCCTGGAGCCTGCTTCAGATTCTGTGTCTCCCTCTCTCTCTGACCCTCCCCTGTTCATGCTCTGTGTCTCTCTGTCTCAAAAATAAATAAACATTAAAAAAAATTTTTTAAATAATAAACACCAAAAAAATTTAAATAATCAATGTGCTAAAGTGGAGTAATTTGGGGTGGCCTACCCTGAACCCCATCTTTGGGGTTCCCCACCTGCACTCCACACTGGTGCTAACAATGGCCTTTAGGGTTCCTTTGCCTGTACTGGAAGGAGCTTTACGTACACAATCTCACCTGATCCTCACCATAATTCAGAGAGGTAACATAATCCCCATTTTACACATGAGGAAACAGCCTTAGAGAAGTTAAATAAATGGCCCAAGATTGCACCACTACCATGAGTCAGAGCTGAGATTCCATTTAGATCCATCGTCCCTGAGGTCATTCTCACTTAGTTCCTAACAGTTGTGTGTTGCTGCCATCCACGTGCCGTCCAGCAAATGGAAAATTACAGCTTAGATGTGAGTTCTAGTACTGGATTGGTTAGGATTCTTCTGTCCCACCTGTTAGTTATTTGCTTGGGCTTGAAATTGCTAAAGAGAACAGATGTGGTGTGGGAGATAGAATAATGGCCCCTGTTAAAAAATTAAATTCAATCAAGTAAGTTTGAAGATCTAACTGGCTTTATGAAATGATTCATGAACCGGGCAGCATCCCTCTAGCAAGTACAGAGATGTTCAGAGCGGTTGTACAAAGTGGGAGGTTTTTAATTGGAAGGAAAGTGGGGCAAGGGAGTCATTAGCAAAAGAAAGGTTTGTTTCAGGCCAGGTCATCTTCTTTTGGCAGGAGGGGGTGGGAAGGGCACCGCAGGGTTTGTATCATGCAGACTGCCTCACTAGTGCTGATCAGAAAATTTCTGATCAGCTTTTCAGAGATCACATTCCTGGATAGGTTGAAACTGTAAATAAATTTTAGTTTGTTGCCGTGGGAGGTGGGGGGACAAATGACTACATCTGGGACTTGCTGTTTCTTTTTCTGTAATATCCCCCCAAAAGATGTCCCCACGTGAAGTTCCAGAACCTGTGAATATGTTACCTTACATAGCAAAAGAGACTTTGTAGATGTGATTAAGTTAATGATTTTGAGCTAGAAGATTATCCTAAATTATCCTTTGGGTCCAAAATAATCACAGTGGTCCTCAGAAGTGAAAGAGGGAGGCAGGAGACAGATTCAGAGAATCAGAGATGTGAAGACTGGGGCCTGGGTGGCTCAGTTGGTTAAGCATGTGACTTGGGCTCAGGTCATGATCTCACTATTCATGAGTTTGAGTCCTGCATCAGGCTCTGTGCTGACAGCTCAGAGCCTGGAACCTGCTTCAGATTCTGTGTATCCATCTCTCTCTGCCCCTGCCCTGCTTGCACTCTTTCTCTCAAAAATAAATAAACATTAAAAAAAAGAGAGAGAGACTGAAGCTGTCTGGGGGCCATAAACCAAGGAATGTGGGTAGCCTCTTGAAGCTAGATAAGGCAAGGAAACAGATTCTCTTCTTATAGCCTTCAAAAGCAAGTAGTGCTGCCATCACCTTGATTCTAGCCCTGTAGGACTCATTTCTGACTTCTGACCTCTGGAACTGTAGGACAATAAACTTATATTTTTTTAAGCCATTAAGTTCATGCTAATTTGTTACAGCAGCCACAGGAAACTAATACACACGATGTCTGACACTCAGATCCCTCCACTACACATGGACCAAAATTCACGTAGCAATGCTTGGTAATGCCGTTCTTTTACTAAGTGGTGGTAGGTTCTGGTTATAATCAATAGGCATGAAGAGGAGTTGCTGCTGGCCCTGAGGTTCTAATGCAGTCCTCACAAGGGCCCATAGAAAGACCTCACGATCTTGAAGAGCTTCCTTTTTGTTCTCTTTCTAGCACTAAAGCACCTTAAATGTATTACTTCATTATAATCGAGCACCTACTGTATTCCAGATTCCAGAAATTCAAAGATTGAGTAGGACTCAGATCCCTAAGGAATTTATAGTCTAGCAGGGTGGCAGAACACATAAACAAACTATTACAACACAATATGTGCAAAGATGAAAATATCTTGAGGAAAAGAATCCTAGTATATAGAAAATATCAACTCTGCCAAGGGGGTGGTTGGGTGGGGGGCGGAGTTCGGAGAGGGTTTGATGTCACAGCTGGGAGTGACTAACATCTTTGGAATTCCCAGTTTTGATGGGAGACATTCTGATATCTAATCTAGATTCCTGTGTCCCCAGACCTGGTCTCTGTCAGATTGTAGCTTCTGTGGAATCTCTTGTCTTCAAATTTCAAGGCTGAGGGAGGGAGACCCTGAGAGGGAGAGTCCAGTAAGGAGAGGAGTTCGTGATACCCAGACAAAGCAAGTGTTTAGAGCACTGGGGATCCTTTCTCAGTGATTTCTGTGGAACTTCAAGAGAGAGAAAGAAAGCGAAAGATTTTGTAGGCATTCAGAAAGAGTAGCCCCAAGATGTGCCACTTTGGCATGCAGATTATTTTGAGATGAAAGTAACCAAGGCCCAAAAGACTCAAGAAAAAATTCTGAGCTTCCCCTCCAACCGCCTGAAGGAGTTTAGATAGAGAACCTACTCTAGGAAGAGAGCTATCACCACAGATAACAGCATTAAAATATGAACTAGGGATGGGAGATAGTGAGGCCTATTTGATCAAAGTCCTCTCTATGTCCCATTATTTCTGGATGGCCAGCAAAAATAATTTTACCAAATATTTACTCTTTCCTTTCTTTTTGTGAATTGTCTTCCTTTCCTTTGAAGTTCCAGAGTTCTACACCTCCTTAGTTCAGGATGACATATATACCTCATTTTGGGGCACCTGACTAGCTCAGTCCACAGGCCATGTGACTCTTGATCTCAGGGTTATGAGTTCAAGCCTCACATTGGGCATAGAGCTTACTTAAAATAAAATAAAATAAAATAAAATAAAATAAAATAAAATAAAATAAAATAAAACAAAACAAAATAACACATATACTTTATTTTGCCTGACTTACCTTTGGAATCTTGTGTTTGTTTGTTTTTAATGTTTATTTATTTATTTTGAGAGACAGAGAGAGAGAGCACACACATGCGAGCAGGGAGGGGCAGAGAGGGAAGAGAGAATCCCAAGCAGGTTCCACGCTGTCAGCACAGAGCCCATGCGGGGCTCAATCCCACGAACCATGACATTGATGAGGTTTTGGGGTGATGGTGGGGGGTCCGGAGCCGATGGCCAAGAAAGAATTCTTGAAGATGTCTTTGGTGCAAAAAGGTGATTTTATTAGAGCACAGGGACAGGACCCATGGGCAGGAAGAGCTGCACCAGGGTTGTGAAGAGTGGCTTATTTTGTACCAAGAATTTGGGGAGGCAAAGTCAAAAGGGAGGCCTCCAGAGGGACTTTGATATGCTGAAGAGGACTCCTAAGATACCTGAGACCTGGCTATTGTCAAGCTAAGGTGTTTTTTTTTTTTTCTTCCTCAAGTAAGGCATTAACATTAGGATGGTAGGGGGTTCCTGGAGAAATGTTATACTCTGTATTTGCCTCAAGTATTTGTCAATGGGCTACAGATTATAAGGAAATTTAATTTTACCTGCCCTTCCTTCCTTCCTTCCTTCCTTCCTTCCTTCCTCACTTCCTTCCTTCCTTCCTTCCTTCCTTCCTTCTTTTCTTCCTTCCTAGCTTGTGTTTTGCCCCCAGCCTAGCACCCCCTCCCACCCTGCCCAGGTGGGATCTGTGTGACATTGTGACATTCGTCAGGCACTCCTGGCTGCCCAAGAACAAAGGAAAGGACAGAAAACAAACGGCTAACTGATAGGGATCACAGTCATGCAGGACATGAGTCTCCATCAGTTTACAAATATCTTAGTAAATTACAAGACTAAGGCAATCTTATCAATAGCCTAATCTCCAGAAACCTGGAGACTCAGTTTTCCTGGAGCCTCAACATCACCCCTCCATAGTAATATGGGGAACAAAGGCAAGAAGGAAATGGCAGGTAAAGTTAAATTTCCTTATAACCTGCAGCCCATTGGCAAATACTTGAGGCAGGCAGAGTAAAACTTTCTCCAGGAACTCCCTACTGTCTTTTTTTTTTTTTTTTAATTTACATCCAAGTTAGTTAGCATATAGTACAATAATGATTTCAGAAGTAGATTCCTTAATGCCTCTTACCCATTTAGCCCACACCCCCCACAACCCCTCCAGTAACCCTCAGTTTGTTCTCCATATTTAAGAGTCTCTTATGTTTTGTCCCCTCCCTGTTTTTATTTTATTTTTGCTTCCCTTCCCTTATGTTCATCTGTTCTGTCTTAAAGTCCTCATATGAATGAAGTCATATGATATTCGTCTTTCTCCGATTAATTTCGCTTAGCATAATACCCTCTAGTTCCATCCATGTAGTTGCAAATGGCAAGATTTCATTCTTTTTGATTGCTGAGTAATACTCCATTGTGTATATATATATATATATATATATATATATATATATATATATATATATATCACATCTTTATCCATTCATTCATTGATGGAGATTTGGGCTCTTTCCATACTTTGGCTATTGTTGATAGTGCTGCCTACTGTCTTAATGTTAATGCTTTGCTAAAGGAAAAAACAACCTTAGTTTGACAATAGCTAGGCCTCCAGTAATCTGCGAATCTTTAGCATATGAAAGTCTCTTTGAAAACTTCCCTTTTCACTTTACCCTTCCCAAATCCATGGTATATAACCAGTTACCCATCACAAGGTCAATGCTGCTCTTCCTGCCGATTGGTCCTGTCCCCGTGCTTTAATAAAATCACTTTTTTTTAACGTTTATTTATTTTTTAAAGACAGAGACAAAGCAGGAGCCAGGGAGGGGCAGAGAGAGAGGGAGACACGGAATCTGAAGCGGGCTCCAGGCTCTGAGCTGTCAGCACAGAGCCCAATGAGAGGCTCTAACCCATGAATGGTGAGATCATGTCCTGAGTTTAAGTCAGATGCTTAACTGACTAAGCCACCCAGGTGCCCTAATAAAATCACCTTTTTGCACCAAAGACATCTTCAAGAATTCTTTCTTGGCTGTTGACTCTCACCCCACAAACCCCACCATCACTGCAAAACTTCATCAGTCAAGATCATGACCTAAGTTGAACCACGAGTCAGACACTTAACCAAATGAGCCACCCGGTGTCCCTGGAATCTCATGTTTATTTGGATTCCCCTTACATACAAAATGAAATTTTACTTTCCTCTGTTAATCTGTCTCTTGTCAATCTGATTTCTGACCAGCCAGAAGATCTTGAAGGGCAAAGGAAAATTTTTCTTCCCCAACAGTTTCACCAACTATAAAGTACCAGCTAAATATGAAGTGTTGTTATCCACTTGCTTGGGATTCATGCTTGGACAATGGGAAATTTCTTCTCAATTTTGTCTCTAAACTAAGTCAATCTTTCCATTAAGAAAAGAAACACAAGGGGCGCCTGGGTGGCTCAGTCGGTTAAGCGGCCGACTTCGGCTCAGGTCACGATCTCACGGTCCGTGAGTTTGAGCCCCGCGTCGGGCTTTGGGCTGACAGCTCAGAGCCTGGAGCCTGTTTCAGATTCTGTGTCTCCCTCTCTCTGACCCTCCCCCATTCTTTGTCTCTCTCTGTCTCAAAAATAAATAAATGTTAAAAAAAAAAATTAAAAAAAAAGAAAAGAAACACAAGCTGTGGACATAAAAATTAGGTCTACATTTGCTGGGCAATGCCTAGCATGCTCCACTTAAAGTATGTTAAATTTTAGACACAAGGATTTATTACACAAACTAGGGCATAATCCCCTTGTTATGATTTTCCATCCTTAAACTTACTTAATCCTGAAATACATATACACCATTTCCTGAGAAACACTGGTATACTAGGAAACTGAATTTTAAGGTGGAAAGTACTTTTTTTTTTTTTAAGTTTATTTATTTTGAGAGAGACAGAGCTAGCAAGGAATGGGCAGAGAATGAGGGAGAGAAAGAATCCCAGCCGGTTCTGTGCTGACAGCACAGAGCCCGATGAGAGGCTCAAACCCACCAACTGTGAGATCATGACCTGAGCCGGAGTCAGACGCTTAACCAACTGAGCCGTCCAGGTGCCCCAAAGCTGGAAAGGACTTTAAGGATAATTTAATGAGAGTTTGTTTGTTTTTTTTATTTAAAAAAAAAAAATTTTAATGTTTTTATTTTTGAGAGAGAGAGGGACAGAGATAGAATGAAACTGAGCACGAGCATGGGAGGGGCAGAGAGAGAGGTAGACACAGAATCCAAAGGAGGATCCAGGCTCTGAGCTGTCAGCACAGAGCCCGACATGGGGCTTGAACTCACGGACCGTGAGATCATGACCTGACCTGAAGTCGGCCACTTAACCAACGGAGCCACCCAGGCACCCCAATGAGAGTTTGTTTTACAGATGAAGTATGTGAGGTCTTCTGGGTAGAAAGCCCTTCAAGGTTACAAAGATAGGGGCAGTGCCAAGATTAATCCCCAAGTCTCCCAACTCCCAGCCCAAAGTTCTTGCCTGTGCACTGCACTTCTGGCTTAGTCTGTATCAAGGTGTATCTGGACTTACGATTTTCTTCCCAACAGTTTTAGGCAAAAATAAATGTGCTTTTTTTAGTGCAAGTCTTTTTCACAAAGTAAGTTTAACTATTGATCAGAACTTTAAATTTAGTTTACCAATTTTACAAATGAAGGGAGTTGGGAAGAAATCGTCAAACTTTAGGAGAAAAGGCAGCATACAAAATCAACCCCAAATAGTTTAACACTTTATTAAACATTCATTACAGATAAGCACATAAAGTGTTTCACTGATAATACAGTATTTTCATATAAACTCGAGAAACATTAAATTTTTATGAAAATTTTCCTCAAGTATAAAGTGACAATTTTTTCTTTGATAAATGGGACGCATGTGTAAGTAACAAAAAGGTTTAGAGAAGAGTCTTGGCTCAGTTACATGGCATTGTTAGAAGAGGTTGTGATTGCCAAGGAGGAGGAATCTCTACTCTTGGGTCGATTTATTTGATGTCAGCTGTCACAGCCGGGGCTTCATGAAGAAAAGACTACCAGCAGAGAATACATCCATATCCTATGAGTCTAACCTACAAAACGATATTACCAAGGGACGTTACTACCCGATTTCCCCCCGTTGTTATTATGTCAACCACAGACTTGGGGAAAGTGATTTTCCACTTCTGTTTATCATTTTGTTTTTGCTGAGTAATTAAGTCAACTGGGGTAACCCTCCCGCCCCCCTAGTGTTTATTCTCATTTAACTGGAGTAAGAAAATTGAAACAATTCACAGCATCTCAAGTGGGTTTTCCAAAATGCCTCAAAACACTGGACTCTAACCCCTTCGGTGGAAACCACAGGTGAATAAAAGAAAGACACCTTGGAGCACCGTTCCCCTCGCCAGCGCCCAATCCCGAGAGCAGCGCCCCTCGGGGAGCCGAGCGCCTTCCCGGGCCGGCTGACGGGTGGCGGCCCGGGCCGGAGGCGGCTCTGCCAGGCCCCCGGGCCCTAGCCACAGCCGCGCAGCCGGCCAGGCCCGCAAGGCGCGCGCGCCAGGGTCAGGTCGAGGACGCGGGCGGGGCCGGGAGGCGGAAGGGCCGGCCCGGGGCGTGTCCACGTGACTGCCCCGCCCGCCGCCCGCCGCCTGCAGCCCCCCAGCCACCGCCGCCGCCTCCGCCTCTCGGGCTGCAGCTCCCGGCGTGCCCCGCACTCGCCGCTGCCCGCCCGCCCCTCCCTCTCCTCCTACCAGTGCCACAGAGCCGGAGCCGGAGCCGCCGCCGCAGCCACAGCCGCGGACACTATGGTAAGGTGGGCGCGCCGGCCCGGGGGGCTGGGAGCGGGGACGCGTCGAGCAAAAACCCTCGCACGGCCTTGCAGGACCCTGGGAGTGAGGCCGCCATTTTAACCTGCTTTAGGCCTTAAAGGTGGGGGCTCCTGCGCTGCGTCCGGCCCCGCTGCTTTCTCTCCAGCCAGCCGGCCGGCCTACCCGCCCGTCGTCAGGCCAGGCCCTGCCGCTTTTCGGATTCCTGAGGGCGAGGTGGGCGCGCGCGTGGGTCGGGGGGTCGGGGCCTAAGTCGGACAGGCGCCTCTGGAGAGGTCGGGATACTGGGAGCGGCGGCCGGCGGCGCGGGGCTCATCCCGCGCACGCCGTGTTTGCGCGGGGCTTCCTTATTTTACTCAGCGCTCGTCTCTAAAATTGGTACGTGCCTCAAAGCCCTTGTTGAAGACTTTCGGTTTAAGGGTCTCGGTGCCCTGTAATAAAACCCCTACGAGGAGTTCAGGAGGTGAGAAAACGCTTTTAAAAATGCTTTCTCGCCGTAAAAAGCTTTTACACTAGCTCCGTTAGTTTTTAAGTGTCGGCGTTTGAGCTGTGAGGCAATTATGTTGTAGCCGTGGGCGGATTGGAGTTCACACTTGATTCTCTTTCCTTATGAGGAAACGGCACTGGCTAGGATGACTTTAAAGAAAAAAAATAGTAGAAGCTTTAACTGAAATCCAAAAGTGTTTTTTTAAGGCCTGCAGAGTTGACACAATACAGAAGGTATTTTTGCTGCTGCTCCTGAAGCTCTGACATCACCCAATGAAATAGGAAACATTTCAGGGATGGAACAGCTTGTATTTGTCCCTTTCCCTCTACCTTCCATTTACTTCAACCTCCAAACCCCTTTAAAAAGGATGAATGGGACAGGATGAGTTAGACTCCTTTGGGTGTATCTCATACACTGCTACTTAAAATGTGGCAGATCTGACTGGACTGCTTGTACTGTAGGATGCAATTTTTGGTGTCCAGATTAAAGTGAATCCTCTCTAGGCAAACAGTAATTTTGGTTAAAACCAGAATACTTGTTCTGAATTACTGTTCTTTTTTTATTTCAGGCTTCTGGAGTTACAGTGAATGATGAAGTCATCAAAGTTTTTAATGATATGAAAGTAAGAAAATCTTCTACACAAGAGGAAATCAAAAAAAGAAAGAAAGCCGTTCTCTTCTGTTTAAGCGATGACAAAAGACAAATAATTGTAGAGGAAGCAAAGCAGATCTTGGTGGGTGACATTGGTGATACTGTAGAGGACCCCTACACATCTTTTGTGAAGTTGCTACCTCTGAATGATTGCCGATATGCTTTGTACGATGCCACATACGAAACAAAAGAGTCTAAGAAAGAAGACCTAGTATTTATATTCTGGTGTGTAAAAACAAAAGAAAAAGTACTTTTAAAATGCAAGGATTGTTATTAACATAGTCAGTTTTGCCTTTGTTATTCTTTTAAGTGGGATTCAACGATTTTTTTTTTTTTCTGTAGGGCTCCTGAGAGTGCACCTTTAAAAAGCAAGATGATTTATGCTAGCTCTAAAGATGCCATTAAAAAGAAATTTACAGGTACAAACGTTAAAAATTTTGTACAAAGGAATTATTCTTTCTTAATTATAAGATTTAATGCTATCATGTTTTTCCTTTTTAGGTATTAAACATGAATGGCAAGTAAATGGCTTGGATGATATAAAGGACCGTTCAACACTTGGAGAGAAATTGGGAGGCAACGTAGTAGTTTCACTTGAAGGAAAACCCTTATAAAATGCCAGTCAAGTGCCATCTGGATCTTAAGGAGCTTCCATTTCTCCAGCTCAATCAATTGAAATAGTGTTAGGTGTTTTTTGTTTTTGTTTTTGTTTTTTTTTCTCTTCCCACTGGGTCCTTCCAATACAGTGAATGAAGGAAATACCATTCATGTAAGCAGCCTATCAGTGATTGCCATTAGACTGTTTAATACTGTTACTTTTATGTAGAACCCAAGGAATGCCTTCCCGTCATATTTTAGCCAAAACAACTGGTTATATGCCTCCCTTGCAGCAAGCACTACAATGAAAGTGATTGTCAATGTGAATAGCTTAGAATACTGCAAAGGGTAAGCTGATTGAATGCCTTGAAAGTATTATCCACTGGTCAGATGGTAAACTTTATTCAGTATTATTTATAGTTGCACTTGATTGCAGTTTTGTGAGGCTCGAGCATTCATACACCTCACCTGCCTTGGCAAGCCTATTTTTGTGACATGGCAGCACAGATATAACACTATGCATTGAAAGCACTTTTTTTGTAATGAGTTTAACTCACCCTCCCTCCCCCAAAAGGAATGCCAATTAGGTTTTGTTAACGGTGTCATCAACTTATCCTAGTACCTCAGTATTCATTCCTGTTACCTGCATATCTTAAAAGAAACAGCTGTTAATGCCTTTTTGTTTTCCATTGAGTGTACACTACTGAATAAGTGTAGGAGTTTATGTTTACCATGTAAGTTTTGCAACACTAAAAATATTTTGAATATCAGTCATGATGGCAATTTCTGTATAAAAGAGCCTTAAATGGAACATTGTTTTTGAGATCAAACTCCCTACCCTCACAAAAATGGCCACGTTGCAATAAAAATTGTGGCATATTACAGAACGTTGCCTTGTTTTCCTTGGACATTTTGCAAAATGTTATGTGAAGCAACTTTTAGAGTAAACAGCTATTACTAATCTTTGCACTGTTCATTTAAGAATTTTTTTGTACAACATTCATGCATGATATTTTCCAGTTTGTTGAGTTTAAAAAATATTCTATCCTAAAGCCAACAAATAGAAAATATTGTTACAGAGGGATACTTTTATAAACATTAGTTTATTTATTTCCTTATATGTTAATATGAAGATCAGAAGTTATTTTTTGCACTTTGACATATTCTTCAATACCAGATTTGTTTTCTGGATAAATTAGGGTAGTTATTTTTTAATTCACGTTTACGTTTCTAAGTAACTGAGTAGTAGAAGCAGGAAGCTCTTAACTGCATATTTGGTCATGATGAAAGTAATTTATAAAATGTCCTTCAAAAGTTAATAATACTTCTCGTGTTTAGGACCTTTCATTTCAGCTATTATTTCTTAATACATCTTGCAAATTGGGAAAAAAAAATGATGTAGCAATCTTAAGTATTAGTAGTGAGATTTGGCTGTGGTCCAGACTGCTCTCCTTATAGAGAATTTGATCTGCTCAGTGTGAGCAGTTTGCTGTTAGCCAGAGCTATTTATGGCAAACACATGCTTTTGTATCTTGTCATAGTTATCCACAAATGGCAAAACTGGACTTGATTCTACTGGTATGCAAAACAGGCATGCTAGTAAGCAGTCAATCGTGGCTTAGAACTTAACCCCATAGCTCTGAAGAATGCTCTTATCAGAAAACAGGAAACAAAAATTCTTCCTTTTTTTTTTTTAACATGTGTTAGTAACTTGAGTACAATTAGGTATTTTCCCATATTATCAGAAGATTTTTAAAGGTGAAAACAAAAGTAAGACTTAAATGTTTAGGCTTCCATTTAAAATATGAATGGCTTGGGATCTTTTGCACTGAGCTATCTTATTTCAGGCTTCCAGCTGTCTCTTTGAGTTATCCTGGACATTTTGATGGTTTTTTGGTAAGGCTGAACTCATAAGGAAAGTATGAGAATACTGACATATACTGAACCGTATATGTAACTGATTCTTAGAATTTTCATTATTTTCCTCATTCTTCTAGAAAAATAAGGGACTTTAAGTTACGTAGTACTGTTTGTTTTTATAGCTGACTTACCAACTTTCTTATATGCCTCATATAGTAATAATTTCAGAGATTATTGCTTTAAACTGTGGTACTTTGATTTGTTAGACTGACAGAACTGAGTTCATCTTTGAAATACATCTTTGTGCATAGAGCCAAAAATAATGATAAAATTAATGGTTCACATGTTACTTGAGACTAATTTGGCATTTGAAATGATTTTATTTTACAATCATTTACAATGAAACAATGTTCCAGTTAGCTTTAAAAGGTATACGGTGCTAATTAGTAAAATATTGAGGGCAATATTTTACTGCTAGCTTGCAAAATTATAAGTGTTTAAAAAAATAAAATGTATGAAAATATATAAAGCTGTTGAGATGTGTTTACTTATACTTCAGAACACTAAAATTTTAAAAACTGATGTTGCAGATCAAAGAGGCACCTTTATCTTTAGTCTTTTTTTAGGGTTTTAGTTGATATACTTTCTCGTTTACAGATACCAGTATTCTTTGAAAACTTAGTGTTATAGCAATTTTAACATTTTCGGACAAATGGGAACAGTTGGCATTTGTCCCAAACTGGCTGTCATCAGCTGTTGTTTTCAATCATTATCTAAAATGTGGCTTTTAGTAGATTGAAAGAAAAGCCTCTTACTATGTTTGAATTTTTCTGATATAGATCCTTTATAGCAGCTAATTTATGGAATCTAGCAAGTGAGTTTTGGGAGAAAATTAAGTGCTTCCTTATTAAGGAATAATCTCAGTAATGGTCAATCATAGAAGGGTTGAGAACACCCTTCGTTAGGTTTTCCACTCTGAGAAAATAATCTGGTTCTGCTCTTCATAGGTCCTGTTTTTGCTTGCAAATTTAATAATAGTTTGAGATCAAACAAACATGAATATTCACTTTTTGGTGAATATTAAAACAATCAGATGTGTAAGCAAGCTCCAACGAATATTGCTTTTCAGACAGTTTGAATTTGTAAATGCTCTGTCTCATCTCAGGCAATAAAGAGATCTGAGGCTTTTCTTTTGCTCTAGAATATCCAAATTGCTTTTTTCCTTTTACAGTTGGGGAGTCATCCCTCTACTTCAATTTCCTATCATAATGCAGTTGGGTAATCTTTCTGAGCCTCAGTTTCTTAATCATAACATGAGAATGACGATAATCTATCATACCTCATTGTAGAGGATCAAATATGGAAATGTTTTTGGAAAATGCTGTTTAAACATAGTAATTTGGTTAAGTAGATAACCATGTTAAAAATAAGATTTATTGTAAGTCTTTGAACCTCTTCATTTTGTAACTATTCCACTTAATCTCATAGTTTAAGGATTAATTAGCTGATATGTAGCATCTGTTTTTCAGTAGTAAAGTGTAGCCTCTGAATTGATGTTTGTTGACTGCTATTAATCTTTTTAGTGTAGTTTTCTTTTTCACATGTAACCAATCAGTTACTAATTTTTTCCCCCAAATAATTGTGAAGTAAAAAATAAGAGAGGAAGTAAAGTTAGAAATACTGGTTTGGAATACTTGTCATAAATTCATAAGCCATGTTGTTGAAAACCTGTGACTATTTATTATTAATATCGTAAATTCATGTAGTCCTTTGTATTTCCCACAGCACTTGAAATTTATCTAATCACCTTAGGTCCTCTTAACCAGGTAACCATAGTTCCCTGCTACACATGAAGAAACTGAAGTCTGGAGAGGTTAAGGGACAGCAAATCTGATTCCAGTCCAGTATACTTTTCAGTCTGCATTTATGTAACATATAGTGAGTTACTAATTTTCTTTCTGTATTTTTTTTTAAGATTTTATTTTTTTAAGTAATTTCTACCTGGAGCTTGAACCCATAGGCTTCAATCCCAACATGGGGCTTGAACCTCTAACCCGGAGATCAAGAGTCGCATGGTCTACTAACTGAGCCAACCAGGCACTCCACAAATTTTCAGGGGAAAAAAAAAGGATTATCTGATTCTTTTGAGCAGGACATAATTATTCAGTATGTTTTCAAAGTAATGTCTCAATATTTGAAAAATAAGTCTTGGAATTTTTGTTTCCTAAGGAAACCTATGCTCATAAAATAAATAATTTCACACTTCAAAGATTTTCTTAGATGTTTCAGTATCGTAAATGTATGGGATTGTGGAAACCATAAGGACTGTATGGACACATTTTCCAGAAAGTTCATACCTCTAATCTTGTTCCAAAAACTTGGATATCTCCCTCCCTTTGTTCCTCAACCCATCTTTCTAAGGAGAGCTAGTACTATGTATTAGAGTGGTTCAGTACTAGAACTTTGGTATCAGACTGCCTGGGTCATTCACATATAGGCCTTTAACACTTACTAATTGAGTGACCTTAGGAAAATCAACCTCTCAGAGCCTTAGTTCATGTATAAGAGGAGGTAATAATTGTACCCTGTCATAGGATTTGATGATAAATGAAAGCACCCTGAGTAGTTACTAGCACATAGAAAGCATTCGATAGGATGATCTTAAAATTCGTAGCCCAACCAGGACAATTTTTTGAGAGTAAAAGTGAGAGCTATTAATAATTATGCCAGGACAACAGGCTTAAGTTGGGACAGTCCCTAGCAAACCAGATGTAGTCACACTGTCAAGAAATAGGCTGATATCAAAATGTTAATACTTAAGTAGAAGAAACTATTAAAGATGAGGTGGTTAATTTGAATTTTATGAGGTACTAGTATGCTAAGTTTCTTTTGAAGTATATAATTACTCTTTTTTTTTTTTGAATGTTTATTTTTGAGAGAGACAGAGACAGAATGTGAGTGGGTTAGGAGCAGAGAGAGAGGGAGACACAGAATCCGAAGCAGGCTCCAGGCTCCGAGCTGTCAACACAGCCCGATGAGGGGCTCGAACTCACAGAGCTGTGAGATCACGACCTGAGCCGAAGTCAGACGCTCAACTGACTGAGCCACCCAGGTGCTCCAGTATAGGATTACTCTTAAGTAATTAACCCCAGAAAGGTCAACTTTGAATTTTTTTTTATGCTGCCTTTTTTTTTTTTTTTTTTTAGCTTTCCTTTTGACCGTCATACTTGTAAACTCTCAGATACTACATTTTGGTGTTAACAGTTTGCTTTACTTATAGTGTTGGTTTCCATCTCATGTAGATTTGGAAAGCCAGTGTGTTTAGAATTGTGTGTAAGAAAGTGAATAGACTCATTGTGGGCCTGAGAGCAAAAGTCCTGAGCACATGAACCTTCTAACATTCCTTCTGGCTATTTAAAGAGCTTTGATGTAGTTTCCGGGTTTTTGTTTTTTGTTTTTTTGTTTTAATGAGTGAAGTGTGTAAGATAAGATAGCTGAGCTGTAGATAAAAGAGGCATCACTGTATCCCAGTAAGGTGTCTAAAATGTCATTCATTCATTTATTTATTTATTTATTTATTTTAAATGTCATATTTTTAAGTCATGTTTCTCTTTGAAAATACTTGTATCATTAAAGGCACACAAATAAATTTGTTCCCATTCAGAGAAAAGGCTTATTCTTGAGGCGCCTAGGTGGCTCAGTCGGTTGAACGTCCTACTTCAGCTCAGGTCATGATCTCACAGTTCGTGGGTTTGAACCCCGCATTGGGTTCTGTGCTGCCAGCTCAGAGCCTGGAGCCAAGGAAAGGCTTATTCTTGACCCAATTTTTTTTAGATTATTGAAACAATGGAATATGAAAACATGCATTTGATAAAGCGAAATAATCTTTAAAAAATGTAAAATGCCAGTTGATATTTTTTTAGCTTATTAGATTTTTCTTAAATGTACCCTAGATGTGTTCACTTGGAAGTACCTTTGATTGCACTTCATAGATAATATGCTTTCATTTACTCTTGACCTCTGACAGCTAATTAATTATGCATATACAATGTTTTAGTAGTTTATTTGGCATAACATGAAAGTTTAGACATAACCTGAAAATTCACAGCAGATTTTTGTTCAAACGTATAATTTTCTCACAGCAACGAAAAAGCACTTAAGTTAATGGTATACTGTCTTCTTGCAGCACTTTTTTCCTCATTTTATATATTCTTAACGGTGGAATTTCAAATATTTCCTTTGGGAAGTTGATAGTTACTGAGAGAATCACAAAATTCCTGGGCATTTGGCCCATAGTTCCTATGTGTTCCTGTGAGCTCTCAGGACCTTTTTTCTTTTATTAGTAACAAACTAAATCACCAGATAAAAAGAAAGTTCCCAAAAAGGCATAGTTTTATCAAAGGTAAAAATGGCAGTAGAGTACTTTGTTCTAGAAATCATAAAATTTTACTATACTATACAAAGAATAATACAGGAAAGAGATGTAGGGGCGTTTGGGTGGCTCAGTTGGTTAAGCGTCCAACTTCGGCTCAGGTCATGATCTTACAGTTTGTGGGATCGAGCCCCACATGGGGCTCTCTGCTTAGTGCAGAGCCCGCTGGGATCCTCTCCCTCTGCCTCTCTCCCCAACTCTCAAAAATAAACATTGTTTTTAAAATTCTGTAATGTTTATTTTTGAGAGAGAGACAGAGCATGAGTGGGGGAGGGGCAGAAAGAGGAAGACAGAGAATCTGAAGCAGGCTCCAGGCTCTAAGCTGTCGGCACAGAGCCCGACATGGGGCTTAAACCCAGACTGCAAGATCATGACCTGAGCCCAAGTCAAACACTTAACCAACTGAGCCACTCAGGCACCCCAAAAATAAACATTTAAAAAGAGATAATGGGGGCGCCTGGGTGGCTCAGTCGGTTAAGCATCCAACTTCGGCTCAGGTCATGATCTCATGGTCCGTGGGTTCGAGCCCCGCGTCGGGCTCTGTGCTGACAGGTCAGAGCCTGGAGCCTGTTTCGGATTCTGTGTCTCCCTCTCTCTCTGACCCTCCTCTGTCTCAAAAATAAAGAAACATTAAAAAAAAATTAAAAAAAGATAATGAAAGAGATGTAGACTTCATGAAATAAGTGTAAAAGAATTTTATGTGAGGATTAATGTGTAAGCTTTTTGTGTATAAAATAGCTATGGATCAGGGATGCCTGCCTGGCTCAGTTGGTGGAGTATGCAGTCTTGATCTCGGGATTGTGGGTTTGAGCCCCACGTTGGGTGTAGAGATGACTTAAAATTCTTAAAAAAAAAATTTTTTTTAATGTTTATTTTTGAGAGAGACAGAGCTCAGGCAGGGGAGGAGCAGAGAGAGAAGGTGACACAGAATCTGAAGCAGGCTCCAGGCTCCAAACTGTCAGCTCAGAGCCTGACGTGCAGGATCTGAACTCATGAACTGTAAGATCATGATCGAGCTGAAATTGGATGCTTAACCAACTGAGCCAGCCACCCAGGTGCCCCTAAGTAAAATCTTAAAAAAAAAAAAAAAAAAAAGCTATGGATCAAAGATCGAGAGAAAGAGTGGCAATCCTTTTATTCATTACTGCTTATTGATAATTGTGTTATGAAGAGTTGTATAGATACATAGTTTTCATTTCAAAAGTCTTTTATATGAGGGGGAAGAGGATGAAGCACTAACAAAACTGGTGTCAACCATTTTCCTAATTTGCAGTCTATTTACATTTTAGAATGTATCTGGGTTTTTTAGGCTTAACTGATTTTTTTTCAAGATTTAAAAAATTTTTGAAGTAATCTGTCCCCAACATGGGGCTCAAAGTCAACCCCAAGATGAAGAGTTGCATGGTGTACCAACTGTGCCAGCCAGGCATGCACTAATTTTTAAAAGTAAAGTTGCTGATTTACAATTTGTATTACTGTTGCATATTGAGTAATGTGTACACTTTGAATAATTGCTGCATTAGAATTAAATTTGTTATGAAGTTGATTTAGCAGTACTTCTCTCCTTATTTTGGCTTTGTTTTTATCTACTGGCTAAAGAAAAGTGCCTTATAGTTATCCCTGAATACCAATGTTTAAGAAACATTGACTGAATTAGATCATCTTGTGTCTTAGCTATAGAAAAAAGTTTTGGGATTAAAGTGTCATTGCCACTGCAACAGTAAAGTTTTCTTCTCTGAGCTGGGATATTTTATTTCATTCAAATTTTCTCTTGGCAATATGTAAAATAAATGAATAGAATTCTAAAAAATGAACCTTAGGTAAAACAGAAACTAATGACATTCTCATAGGAAAACCCTAAAAACGGGGTAGTCTCACATGATTGATATTTTTCTGAGTTAACTTTTTAAAATGATTATATTTTTTATTTCAAAAATAATGTGTGTAGTATGGAGTCTACAAAATACAGTTAAGAGCAAATAAGAAAGTTAAATCATGAGCTGATTTTAAAAATTATTGGTGTATTTGAATTTATGAGTAATATGGATATATCTGTAGTTAAAACTAATTTTTAAGTTAGGGCGCCTGGGTGGCTCAGTTGGTTAAGCATCTGACTTTGGCTCAGGTTGTGATCTCACAGTTTGTGGGTTTGAGCCTCGTCATGCTCTGTAGTGACAGCTCAGAGCCTAGAGCCTGCTTCAGATTCTGTGTCTTCCTCTGTGCCCACCTCCTCCACCTGTGCTCTTGCTCTCTCTCAAAAATAAATAGACTTAAAAAAATAGTTTTAAGTCATTTGTGCATGCTGGTAAGAGGGTAGACTTTATCCTTAATTATTGTTTCTGCAATTTCTTAGTATTTTTTATCCCAGAAAAAGAACTTTGTTGTGGCTGTAGTCACAGAGGAGCAGATTCGGATCTTGAAAATTATGCGTTGCACCTGCCTATATGCTTGCTGTGACTTGGTTCTGTCTACCTAAATAATTGAAGCCACAAAATTTCCCTGTATCTCTTATGCCACCTACTTTGGTTTCATAATAGGCACCCCTTACATAACTTTTAGTGTTCCCCAAAGGAATTATTCTACAAAATAGTTTCCAATGTATCAGGACTCTACTTTTCTCCTGGTATGCATATGATCAAATTGAATAAGTCCTAATTCCTAGTGCACAGTATAAATAATCCATCCTTTAAGGTACTTTGTACTCTGCTAAAATTAAGATTAAAACATAATGTATATATTTTGCACTAAACCAGAAGCAATCTATATTTAAGGATTTGTGTTTTGTGCGCTGTTCCAAGAGGGTCTGATAATCCCTGTGATTAGAGAAACGTAAGATTTATGTTTGCTGTGGAGAAACATGATCATCTTGGTTACTATGAATCATTCTGGAAACATCCCATCTCTGTTTCCCAATTACTCAGATCATTAGATCAAATTTAGTTCAGTTCAACAAACATGAAGCACCTTTTAATGTCTCAAAAAGTCTACAATGATACAGGGAACACAAGCATATAAACAATTACAATGCAATGTGGTAAGTACAGTGATAGAAGATTTGAAGAGGGAATGATTACCTTTGGAGTTGGATGGGCTTCAAGAAGGCCTTATAGAAGAAGTAGTGTTTGAGCTGGGTCGTGAAGGATGATAGAGTTAACCAGAACTCTATGAGAGGATGGCCCTGGAGAAAGAAAAACTGTGCAAAGGCCCTGCAAATAGTTCATTACCGCCGATTAGTGTGAGGCACTGTGATGAGAGAAGTGCAGGACAGGGAAGTATGAGCCAGATCATTGAGGGTCATGGGATACTGTGCTAATGAACATGAAACCTGTGCCTGATGAGGAGCCAGTGCAGGGTTTTAAGCAGAGGAGTGTCATGATCTTTCTGAAACACAAGTCTGATCATTTTATGAACATGCTGAGAATGTATGGGAAGGTGAGGAAATTGGAGGCAGCTAGGAGGGCTGAATTAAGGCATTGGCAAGTGCACTTGGGGTGGGTGTATTTAAGAGGCATGTGGGAAAATTAACAGAACTTGATTGATTTCAGAATTAAATGGAAGGGTACAAGGCATTAACCATTATTTGGAAAATGTTAGCTATATTTTTTAGTATTGTTGACATTTCAAATCATTTAAACATCAGATTGGTTCAGAAGAGACTTAATAGGAAATTTGTAAATGTGGAAAGAAAAAATATTCACCTTTTTAATGAAAGTAGCATTTTGAAATAAATCATTGGCTAAAAAGTCATAGGTCTGCTACTTGAATTTAGATGTACAAGCCTGATTTGCAGTAATTTTCATATAACAATGGTCTCAGTAGATAAGAAAAAATTAAAAACTACTATAACATCTTTGAAATGGAATATATCCTATAGTTTTTAGAAATCATGGTTATATTTTCATGGTTTTATGGAATGGAATATATCCTATAGTTTTAGAAATCATGGTTGTATTCTATGCTTGAACTTTCATTGTAAAACTCTTATTTGATCACATATAAGCCATGGCTGAATTCCGGAGTTAAAAATTTTAGAATTTAGTAATATTCATATCTGCTCATTAGAGAAAGCCTGTCCCACTCTGCTGGTGATAGAAAATGGAATTTTCAGATCATTTGCAAGATCACTTTCCATTAAGGAAGATTTTTAATCCTTACTCGTAAGTAAAAGCTATTTATAAACTTATGTCTTAACTCCTTTCACAAAATACTTTCCAGAGTCAAAGATTCCTCTTTTTTAGCACCTTATAATAAACGTTATTTAACCATATTGATTTTTAATACTGCTTTTATGGTAAATAAGTTCACTTTTGTGAAAGACCTTATATTCATCAGGAAACATGTATTGAGTGTCTATTTGTAGAACACTATTCTGGCCATCCTGAGAAATAAGCTTCTCAAGGGCACTTTTATAATCCAGTTGGCGAGACAAAATAGGCTTGTGAACTAGTAAGTATTCAGTGATAAGCAATTGAATAAGCATCGAGGGAATGCAGGAAAAAAGAATCTAAAGAAAAAAGGTTTTGTAGAAGTGAGTGTTAAATAGCATTTGGAGAAAAATGTTTTTTAAAAAGCCATTTTCCTTTCAAATACAGGATTATTATTTGAAATGAGGTTCCAACAGGCTCTTTCTTCACTGAATATCTCTTTAAAATTAAGAACAAAAGGGCCTGTTTGTCACCACTTCCATTAAATCCTTTTAAAGAAGGACTAAGGCCAAAGTAGAGACTTTACTTGTGAGCTCTGTGTTCCATGTGGGTAATTGCCATGGAACCTTAAGTTTCTTTTAAAAATTTTTTTTTTCAACGTTTATTTATTTTTGGGACAGAGAGAGACAGAGCATGAGCGGGGGAGGGGCAGAGAGAGAGGGAGACACAGAATCGGAAACAGGCTCCAGGCTCTGAGCCATCAGCCCAGAGCCCGACACGGGACTCGAACTCCCGGACCGCGAGATCGTGACCTGGCTGAAGTCGGACACTTAACCAACTGCGCCACCCAGGCGCCCCTGGAACCTTAAGTTTCTATAGGGGTTCTTAACCTCTTCTTGTACCATCGATCCCTTTCTATGAATCCCTTCGTAGAATAATGTTTTAAAATTTATATTGTATGGAAACCAATTTGACAAATTTCATACTAAAAAAAAACACTGAATAAATGTGTAAAAATAAATAAAAAATAAAATTTATATGTGTATATATATATATATATATATATATATATATATATATATAGGGTGCCTGGTGGCTCAGTTGGTTAAGCATCTGACTTCGGCTCAGGTCGTGATCTCAAAGATCGTGAGTTTGAGCCCGGCGTCAAGCTCTGTGCTGACAGCTCAGAGCCTGGAGCCTACTTTGAGTTCTGTGTCTCCCTCTCTCTCTGCCATTCCCCCGCTCATGCTCTGTATCTCTCTCTCTCTCTCAAAAATAAATGTTAAAAAATTTATATATATGTATTTTTAAAATATATATAAAATATATCAATCAAAAATGATACCTTAATGTATATGCTTCTTTATTAACACATTATGTAACAGTGTCTAGTGGCAGTATAATAACTACCATAATATGTAGTGATGAATGTAAATGATTATTTGAGATCTGTAATAACATAACATGACTTGAATGTGTGATTTCTATTGGTGATGAACCCATAAGTACTACTGATAGTATAGTGGTTTATGTTCTATATTCATAATTTTTTTGGTCTAAATTCATAATTTAAGGAGGTATAATAGATTTCAAGTAGTGGTTGGTTAAAATAAAGATGTAATTTTTCATGGGCCCTGAATTCTTTCCATGGATTTCTTGGGCATCCAAAGACCCCAGGTTAAGAAACCTTATGATAAGGGCATGGCTGGCTCAGTTGGTAGAGCATGTACCTCTTGATCTCAGGGTTGTGAATTCAAGTCCCATGTTGGGTATGAAATCTACTTAAAAAAAAAAAAAAAAGAAGAAGAAGAAGAAGAAGAAGAAAAGAAACCCCATGGTTCAGCAATTACCTGAGAGCCCCAGAAAGTAAAAGACTAAATGGATAGGGCTCACAGCCATTTGAAAGAAACTGTTTTTATTTTGTTTCATATATTAGAATTCATATAAGATTTTATTTGGAATAAAAATGGTTTCTGGGGGTAAATAATATTTAATTTTTGAAAAAAAAGTATAAATGAAAAATTGGTTCTCTGTTTATCTTGCTTTTTAAACTTAAACTGATTGCTTTTCTAAATCTTCTAAGCACATTAGTGTACCATCAAGTTTATAACCCTGGAAACAGAGATTTAGAAGTCAACAGTATATAGTCGAAACCATGGAACATCAGTAAGATTGTCCTGCAATAATCTGTGTGAATGTAACATGATAAGAGAAATAGGCCAAGGAGTAGGCAAAAGACAAGCCTGGAAAGACAGAAGGTGTTGTCAGCGAGGTGAGATAACACAACTTTGTAATGTTACAGAAGCAAAGGGTGGAAAGTGCTGGAGATGTCATTTATCATATCATGAAGACAAAAAAGAATCCACCACACTTGGCCATAAGGTCAGTGACATTTCCTGTGGCATTTTTAGCAGCATGGGGAGGGCTGATGGCAGTTTGAAATGGCTTGAAGACCGAATGAAGTGATAAAGTGGAAACAGTGTGATATAGACCAGTGCTTTTCAAATGTCTCTGGTGAAGCACAGTATCTGTAATTTCCACTCTGTATGGACTGACTGCAGTCTTGCTATGTGTGACTATGTCACTTGCACCAGGTACAAGGTACCCTGAGAGTTGGATGACACAAACTGATTTATACTCTTCAACAAGACAAGTTTACTGATGACAGGCTTGGATGTCATGGCCATGTCAAATTGCCACAAAAGTTCTAAAAGTTTGTTCTTAATTCTGTACGTTAACAGAGGAATAGATTTTTCTTTCAAGAAACTTATCTGTCAAGGAAGAGAGAGACTAGTTAGTATTCTGTGGGGCGTTACAGGGTTGGTAGAAGGTTTCTGCCAATATTATTTCTTCCAACTTTCTCCTCTGAATATTTCCTGATATTCTCCATGCTTCACATTCTTTTCAAGCCCTAATTTGGATCTCCAGTACCTAAAATAGTTCCTGGTATATAGAAGCATTTAAATTAAAGGGTTGTTGGGCACCTCAGTGGCTCAGTAGGTTAAGAATCTGACTTCGGCTCAGGTCATGATCTCACAGTTTGTGAGTTTGAGCCCCGCATCGGGCTCTGTGCTGACAGCTCAGAGCCTGGAGCCTGCTTCGGATTCTGTGTCTCTCTCTGCCCCTCCCCTGCTTGCACTCTGTCTCTCTGTCTCTGTCTCTCATCTCTCAAAAATAAACATTTAAGAAAAGTTTTTTTAATAAATAAAAGGTTGTTGAACAAATGAATGACCTTTCATTTGAACTCTGGAGGATCTAAGCTGTCCTAGGCTTCCACATTTTATAGTAGTATATCCTGCCTCATTTAATCTCTGAATATTTATTTTGCCTGTAGTCAGGGAATTATCAGGGAGGCTCAGAATCTTCACAGTCTTTGCATTAAAGCCTTACCTTGTTATGAAAAATGACATCACTGACGTTTACTTAGTAGGACCCATGTTTTGAGAGATTTTTTTTCCCCTTCAAAATTGGTTTTGGATTTCCTTTTTGCTTTGCCTTCCCTTCCCTCTTTAAGGGCATACATTAATAGAAGATGACAGGTTTGGGACCATACCATGGCCACAGAATAAAGAGAATTAAATTGACCTGCACAGAGGTCAAAACTTAAGATAATATTTTATGTAAAAGAACTGTAATCTTTTATGAATCTCTTCACTTTCCTCTTTCTCTAACTGGACTGATTTTCAAATATTCCTCCTCTATTTTTTCATCTAAAATGTCACCTCTAGTCCCCACAGTGGAACTCAAGTCTGTGCCTGGAAAAACGAGATCTCTACTACAAAACGTGGGCAATATGAATGGAGCCAAAGAAAAGCAGACAATTTCAGTCACTCATGCAGCAGACATTTACTAAATGCTTAGTATGTGCTAAACACAGCACTGAGTGCCAGGTATGGTGCCATCCAGGAAGGTGGAAACTCAGGTCCCATTAGGTGTAGCAGGCTAGTCTTCTTTTATTTATTTACTTATTTAGGTATTTATTTATTTATTTTGACTTCTTTTAAATATTCAGCCAGACTGGTTACCTACAGTAGCTGGAAGGCTTTTCACACTTGTATTGTACCACTTAAATGCAGCTCTGGTACATTCTACACTAGATTGTTAACCTTCATCGGGCATTGTTTTACAAATTTAAGGAAGAAGCAGGACAGTCCCAGCTGGGTACATGTGTATGGTTTGGAGAATGGGGTAAAGAGAGAAGTGATTAAATGGGAACTTTCAGTACTTTTTGGAAATACATGGTACCTGAATTTATAGCTTAATCAATAAGGGTTATTAGGACTTTTTGCCCAATTCCGGGATGAGGAGTACCTTAACTCTTTAGTTGTAAATCTTATTCTCCCCATCTGGACCTTAGCATGAAGTACACAATCTATAAGATAATATATTGCCAGTATTAGAGCCAGTGACTGTTGAAGTGTGTGACTTACATGTATTTGTTCATCCTTCCCTTCATTTGCTCACTCATTCAAAAACAATTTAGCAAATCCATTCTATGTTTAGCATCCTTAAATGCCCTAAAGGAGCTGGGCTGACAAGAGAAGAAAAATACCCCTAACACAAGGTGGGAAGTGTTCAATGCTGGACTTAGATAATACATGATTAATTCCATTAACCTGGCTGTGAAAATAGCCTAGGGCCATTCAGATATACCACATGAATAGATGGAAAGTCAGTTTGTTTTGCTAACAGTGACAAATTGTCATCTTATTGATCCACTTCATGTCAGATGATTAAGCTAGAGCAGTTTGGGGAACATTAAATAAATAATATCATTTTGGCATAAAAGGCTGTGTCAAAATTAGACATGTGGTTTTATTTAGCACATTAATTTCTCACATGCAGATACATAATTCTTTTTTTACATGATTGATTGATTTAGAGAGAGTGTGAGCAGGGTGTGGGCAGAGAAAGGGAGAGAGAGAATCCCAAGCAGGCTCCATGCTCAGCTCAGAGCCCAACGCAGGTTTGATCTCAAGACTGTGAAATCAACCTGAGTCAAAATCGAGTCAGACGCATAGCCCACTGAGCCACCCAGGCACCCCTGCAATTACATAATTCTTAAAGCACCTTCTATAAATGCATATTGTACCACAAAAAATACATCTACTCTGGCAAGCAAAATGACATGGTGGAAGAGCCTGGCTTTTATAGTCATATATTATCAAAATGCCTTCTCCTATTTTCTGTTAGGTGCATGACCTTGGGGCAAAGTATTAACTTTTATGGGCCTCAGAGTCCTCATCTGAAAAATGGGAATAATACCAAACTCTAGAGTTATTGGATAATCCATCATCATCATAATAGCTAACATTTATTGAGAATTTACTAGGGGCACTTCACATAGATTATCTCATAGATTATTCCTCCAAACAAAGCTAGTAGTGGTGTTATTACTCCTCTATTTGCAGCTTAGAAGTGGTAGCCTAGGGGCACCTGGGTGGCTCAGTTTGTTAAGCATCCGACTTTGGCTCAGGTCATGATCTCACGGTCCGTGAGTTCGAGCCCCACGTCAGGCTCTGTGCTGACAGCTCAGAACCTGGAGCCTGCTTCAGATTCTGTGTCTCCCTCTCCCTGACCTTTGCCTGTTCATGCTCTGTCTCTGTCTCAAAAATAAATAAACATTAAAAAAAAAAAATTAAAAAAAAAAAAAAAGAAGTGGTAGCCTGGAGGTTAAATAACTTGCCCAAATTTACATGACAAAGAAGGTGGTAAAGAAAGTGGTAGAGACAGGATCCAAACCCAGGTAGTCTGGATTTGTCATTCTTGTTTTTAAACAGCTTTAATTGAGATATAATCCATATGCCATACATTAAAGTGTACAGTTCAGTGGGTTTTTAAATTTTTTTTAATGTTTATTTATCTTCGAGAGATAGAGTACAAGTGGGAGAGAGGTAGAGAGAGAGGGGGACACAGAATACGAAGCAGGCTCCAGGCTCTGAGCTGTCAGCACAGAGCCCAATGCAGGGTTCAAACTCACGAACCGTGAGATCATGACCTGAGCTGAATTCTACACTTAATGGACTGAGCCACCCAGGTGTCAGTGGTTTTTAGTATATCCACAGTTATGTAACTATCACCACAATCTAATTTTAGAACATTCTTATCCCCCAGCCCCTACCAAAGAAACCCCATACCCATTAATAATCACTTCACCTCAACTTCCTATTCACAGCCCTAGGCAGCCACTAATCTACTCTCTGTTTCTACTGATTTGCCTATTCTGACATTTGATATAATAGAATCATAAAATATGTGTTTTTTTCTGTGATTGGTTTCTTTTACTTGGCATGGTTCTTTCAAAGTTTATCTGTGTCATTGCATATATCAGAACTCCATTCCTTTTTACTGACAAATAAAATAATACATTGTATGGATAGATGACTTTTGTTTATCTCTCCATCAGTTGATGGGCTTTGGGGTTTCCACTTTTTGGCTATCATGAATAATGAATAGGGCTATGAACATTTGTCTACAAGTTTTCTTGTGTACAGATGTAAATTTTCACTTTTTCTTGATTATATATCTAGTAGTTATATGCTAGGTCATATGATAACTACATTAACTATTTGAGGAATTTTTCTTTAATTGCAAAAAAATTACAAAGTTGATATTCATACAGACTACCTGTATACCCTCCATTTGGATTCCGTAATTGTTAACATTTTGCCAGTTTTATATCCCCGCTTCCCCCCCAACACAAACACACATACATCTATCTCTCTCTTTCTCTCCCTCTCTCTCTCTCTCTCTTTCTGATTTCAGTTTTTAGAGCCAGACCTCTTAACTACTACTTTATATTATCCCCAATTAAATGATTGAACATAGGTGAAATAGTTTAATGCCTGGCCAATAATAGCTACTCAGTAAATATAAATTCCCTCCTTTCCTCTTTTCCCCAATACTTAGAAATGTTATGTAGGATCTGGGCTGAAAGCTCTACATTGAGATAAGAGAAGTGAGATCTAGGGGCACCTGGGTGGCTCAGTCAATTAAGCCTTGGACTTCAGCTCAGGTCATGATCTTACAGCTCATGAGTTCAAGCCCCGCATAGGGCTCTGTGCTGACAGCTCAGAACCTGGAGTCTGCTTTAGATTCTGTGTCTCCCTCTCTCTCTGACCCTCCCCCACTTGTGCTCTGTCTCTGTCTCTATGTCTGTCTCTCTCAAAAATAAACATTAAAAAAATTTTTTAAAGAAAAGATATTCTCTCTCTCTCCCTCTGCCCTTCTCCCCCACTCATGCTCTCTTGTTCTCTAAAAATAATAAATCTTTCAAAAAAGAGAGAGAAGTGAGATCTAAAAGACTCCTGGACCTTACTTTCTACAGTATTCCTGGACCAAGGTCATGGAAATAGGTAGGTAGTCACCCAAACTGTGGCAATCTAGCTGTCCAATTTCTGGTTGATTTTATTAGGATGATAATAAGAAAGAGCAAGATAATTCTACAAATAGTTACATTAATTTTCATATCTCCACATTTCCTGTGTGGACATGAGGAAGGAGCTGTGAAAGAAAGCTGACTGAAGCTGAAGTTTTACCAAGAATGCTAACAGAAAGGGTCTGTTTCTTCCTGGACATTGACATAGAACAGGTGAAAAGTAGGGCAGCACATGACCTACTTATTGATTTGTTTAGAAGAATCAATCATAACATTGGATCCTTGGGGGTTCCAGAACAATCCTCACTCCAGTGATATCCACCAGCTTTCTAAGAAACTATTGGGCTTACCGGAATTTTTATGAATTCCAGGCCTGCCATTTATAACTTTTAGACATCAGACCCTTAGCAGCCACTTCTTATCCAGCTATATTCTTGGAGCAGAGGTTTTCTCCTCACTGCTGAGATAAATCCAGAGATATTATGACTACTCTTGGTCTTGCAGGCACCTAAGTCTGCTTCTTGAGTCCTACTGGGCCTGGACCTGACTATGTATCAAAAAGAGACCATTATTGGGGCACCTGGGAGGCTCAGTCAGTTAAGCATCTGACTTCGTCTCAGGTCATGATCTTGCAGTTCATGGGTTTGAACCCCACATCGGGCTCTTTCCTGACAGCTCAGAGCTTCGAATTCTGTGTCTCCCTCTCTCTCTGCCCCTCCCCTGCTCATGTTCTCTCTCTTTCTCTCTTAAATAAACATTTTAAAAAATGAAAAAAAGAGAGACTATTATCACACCTAACGAATTAATTGTTTCTTAATATAATCTAATACCTGATATATAGTTGAATTTTCCCAACTATCACCAAAATGTCTTTTTATTTTATTTCTTTTACATTTTATTTATTTTTGAGAGAGAAGACAGAGCACAAGTGGGGGAGGGGCAGAGAGAGGGAGACACAGAATCCAAAGCAGGCTCCAGGCTCCGAGCTGTCAGCACAGAGACTGACGTGGGGCTTGAACCCACAAACCATGAGATCATGACCTGAGCTGAAGTCAGTTGCTTAACCAACTGAGCCACCCAGGCGCCCCTCCAAAATGTCTTTTTTTTTTTTTTAAGGTTTTAATTTATTGTGTGTGAGAGGGAGAGAGTATGAGCAGGGGAGGGGCAGAGAGAGAAACAGTCCCAAACAGGTTCCAAGTTCATCACAGAGGCTGACATGGAGCTCGATCTCACAAACCATGGGATCATGACTTGAGCTGAAATACTTGGGTGCTTAACTGACTAAGCCACCCAGGAGCCCCTAAAATGTCTTTTTATAGCTTATGTATTTGAACCACTATCCAACAAAGTCCATGTTACATTTGGCTTTTATTCTTCTTAAGCTTCTTATAATCGCGAACAGTCTCCAAGAAACCTTTTTTTTTTAATGCCACTGACTTTTTTTTTTTCTTTGTCAGAGAGTTTATTTATTTATTTATTTTTCAATATATGAAGTTTATTGTCAAATTGGTTTCCATACAACACCCAGTGCTCATCCCAAAAGGTGCCCTCCTCAATACCCATCACCCACCCTCCCCTCCCTCCCACCCACCCCCCATCAACCCTCAGTTTGTTCTCAGGTTTTTTTTTTTTCAACGTTTTTTATTTATTTTTGGGACAGAGAGAGACAGAGCATGAACGGGGGAGGGGCAGAGAGAGAGGGAGACACAGAATCGGAAACAGGCTCCAGCCTTGGAGCCATCAGCCCAGAGCCTGACGCGGGGCTCAAACTCACGGACCGCGAGATCGTGACCTGGCTGAAGTCGGACGCTTAACCGACTGCGCCACCCAGGCGCCCCTGTTCTCAGTTTTTAAGAGTCTGTTATGCTTTGGCTCTCTTCCACTCTAACCTCTTTTTTTTTTTTCTTCCCCTCCCCCATGGTCTTCTGTTAAGTTTCTCAGGATCCACATAAGAGTGAAACCATATGGTATCTGTCTTTCTCTGTATGGCTTATTTCACTTAGCATCATACTCTCCAGTTCCATCCACGTTGCTACAAAGGGCCATATTTCGTTCTTTCTCATTGCCATGTAGTACTCCATTGTGTATATAAACCACAATTTCTTTATCCATTCATCAATTGATGGACATTTAGGCTCTTTCCATAATTTGGCTATTGTTGAGAGTGCTGCTATGAACATTGGGGTACAAGTGCCCCTATGCATCAGTACTCCTGTATCCCTTGGGTAAATTCCTAGCAGTGCTATTGCTGGGTCATAGGGTAGGTCTATTTTTAATTTTTTGAAGAACCTCCACACTGTTTTCCAGATGCCACTGACTTCTTGATGAAACTCAGTATGTACTGTAGAACGTCCCACCTTCTGGATTAGTCTGATGGTTTCCTTGTAATGTCATTTCCTTTGTTCCTCTATTCCATGCATTTCCTGTAAGCTGACAGATCTAAAAGGTTGGTTAGGGACACCTGGCTGGCTCAGTTGGTTAAGCATCTGACTTTTAATTTTGGCTCAGATCATGATCTCATGGTTTGTGGGTACCAGCCCCATGTCTGGCTCTGCACTGCCAGTATGGGGCCTGCTTGAGATTCTCTCTCTCTCTCTCTCTCTCTCTCTGCACCTCCCCCAATTGTGCATGTACAAATGTTCTGTCTCTCTCTCTCTCTCTCTCTCTTTCTCTCTCTCAAAATAAATAAATAAACTTAAACCAAAAGTTTGGTTAGGTTCAGACTAAACATTTTTGGTAGGATACTTCCTAGGTGATTCTGTGTCCTTCATACTGTATCACATCAGGTGCACACAATATCTGGTTTTCCCACTGATAGTGAAGCCATGATTGATCAGTCTGATCCTTTACAAAGTTGTGTTTTCCCCTATGACCAGTAAACTAATCTGTAGGATGATACTTTGGTTCTTCTATTAACTGCCACCATGTGACATGCTGAGTCCTGGAAGATTAAAGGGTAAACAAAATAAAAATTGTCTTTGCCTTTCTGGTTTGAATCAGTGGGTTGAAACAAAATATGTTCCCTGATCACAATGGAGTGAAATTAGAAATTAATAATGGCAAGTAATTTAGGAAATGCCTAAATATATGGAAATTAAACTCCTAAATTTAAAATTTTCCATTAAACCAAGATTATAAAAATTATTTCTCTTAATGTTTATTTATTTTAGATACAGAGAGACAGAGCATAAGCTGGGGAGAGGCAAAGAGGGAGGGAGACACAGAATCTGAAGCAGGCTCCAGGCTCTGAGCTGCCAGCACAGAGCCCGATGTGGGACTTGAACTCATGAGCTATGAGATCATGACCTGAGCCGAGGTCAGACATTTAACTGACTGAGTCACCCAGGTGCCCCAAAATTGGTTCTTTACAAAAGAAGAAAAAGATTTCCTAACCCAGCTTCATGATTGTATGACCTCCCACAAACTTGCTTTTTTGCCAGTATTCCTGATTGAGGGAGTGTGCCTCTGGTTCTGCAAGTCAGAAACCAGGGAGCAGTCCTACACCTCCTTCTCCCTCACACTTCCTTAACCAGTCCATCACCAGTTCTCTAAATCTTATCTTCTAAAAGATCTGGAGGATTTGTTTACCTCTTCCTGTGTCCCTGGCCGAGGCTGCTATCATCTCTCAGCAAGATGACAGTTAAGATTCCTCACGGTCTTGCCCCATCTCCTGCATGTCCTCCATGCAAGCAGAGGGACCTTTCTCAACTCAGAGTTCATCCTGTTGACAACCCTTCATTCTCTTCACATTTTAGGATAAAGCTCAAGATCTTCAATGAGGCCTGCAGGGACTAACCCTCACCCCTTTTGCTATCTTCCCCACCTCTCTAACTCCTATACCCTCTTGCTTTCCGGGCTACATCTACTCCAACTATGCTGACTGTTCCTCAAGTGCCCTGTGCTGCTTCCTGTTACAGGACCTTTGCATTTACTGTTCCACTGCCTAGAATGCTATTGTCCAGCATCCTTGCTCAGCTAACTCCTACTTTTCATTCAGATCTCAAGCCCATTATTACTTCATTGGACAGATTTTCTGTAATCCCCTAGACTAGGGCAGATCTCTCTTTTGGTACATTCTCTCAGCAACATGTGCCTTTCCTTTTTATTACAGTATGTATTTATAATTTTTTGTGTGTTCGGTGGATTAATGTGGATAAGACTCTTTCACTAGATTGCTAACTCCCTGAAGGATGAGATCATGGCTCTTTTCCTCACCATTGTCTCTCTTATACCTAGCATGGTAGGTAGCACATACTAGGAGTTCAATACATATTTGATCATTCATAAGAATAGAACAAAAATGTGGGGCACCTGGGTGGCTCAGTCGGTTGAGCGTCTGACTTCGGATCAGATCATGATCTCGCAGTTTGTGAGTTCAAGCCCCGTGTCGGGCTCTGTGCTGACACCTCAGATCCTGGAGCCTTCTTCGGATTCTGTGTCTCCTCCTCTCTCTGTCTCTCCCTCCCATGCTCATGCACTCTCTCTGTCTCTCAATAATAAATAAACGTTAAAAAAAATTAAAAAAGAATAAAGAAAAGAACAAAAACATATGTAGATATTCACCACACTTTTATTTATGATAGAAGGAAAGGTATCAACATAAAGACTAAATGATAGGAAATTTACATAATGAAATATGGCCATTAAAAATTGTTTCTGAGTAATATTTAATGATATTAGAAAATACTCATTACATCATGTTAGATTAAAAAACATGATGAATGTGGAGTAAGAGTCCTATATATTGATTTTTTTTAGAAGGAAATATTCAGCGTAGTTTTGTTTCCTGCTTTTTTTTTTTTACTGTTTATTTCTTTTTGATAGAGAGAGTGAGCGGGGGGGAGGGGTGCAGACAGAGGGGGAGAGAGAGTATCTCAAGCAGGCTCTGAGCTGTTAGAACAGAACTTGATAAGCAGCTGGAACCCACAAACCGCAAAATCATGACTTGAGCTGAAATCAAGAGTCAGATACTGAACCAACTGAGCCACCCAGGCGCCCCTTCCTGCTTTGCTTTGGTTTTTTTTTTTTTTTTTTCCTGCTTTTCATTTAGCATTGTATGAAAATATATACATTGTGTGTATGCTAAAGATATATATGCAGAGAGAAAGGTTGAAGACAATGTTACTGGTGATTTATTTCGGTAGATGGGATCTCAAGGGAATTTATTTCTTCTTCAGACTTTCTGTATTATCCAAATAGTTTTACAATAAACACATATGTTTTTATAGTTTAGAGGCAGCTGTAATTAGGAATGTGGACTCTGGGACACCTGGGTGGCTCAGTGGGTTGAGCATCCAACTCTTGATTTCAGCTCAGATCATGATCTCAGGGTGATGGGATCAAGCCCCATGTCAGGATCTGCACTGAGTGTGGAGCCTGATTAAGATTCTCTCTCTCTCTCTCTCTCTCTCTCTCTCTCTCTCTCTCTCTCCCTCTCCCCCTCTCTCCCTCCAATCCCCTCCCTCTCCCTCTTTCTTTCTTTCTTTCTTTCTTTCTTTCTTTCTTTCTTTCTTTCTTTCTCCCCTCTGCTCCTCTCCCCTGCTTGTGCTCTCTCTCATAAAAAAAGAGAAGAAGAAGAAGAAGAAGAAGAATATGGACTCTGCTGTTAGCTAGATCTGAATTCCAGCCCCAGCCCCACCTTTGCCACCTAGTAGTTGAGAGGCCTGGGCAAGTTACTTCGTTTCCCCTCAGAAGAATACCTACCCATGAGGTTGTTGCAGGAAGCAAATGGTATAATACTTATAAATCACTTAGTACAATTTCTGCCATATCAATAAATAGCAGCTCTTGTTATAAATTTTGATCTGATAAAAATGTTACTTAAAAAAATAAAACCTTTCATTGGGAAAGAAAAAATGATAACAAAACCCACATCTAGTTTCAAATAGTTAAAAAAAAATTTTTTTTTAATGTTTATTTCTTTTTGAGACAGAGAGAGACAGAGCATGAACAGGGGAGGGTCAGAGAGAGGGAGACACAGAATCTGAAACAGGCTCCAGGCTCTGAGTTGTCAGCACAGAGCCCAATGCAGGGCTCGAACTCACGAACTCACGGACCGTGAGATCATGACCTGAGCCAAAGTCTGCCGCTTAACCGACTGAGCCACCCAGGCGCCCCTAGTTTCAAATAGTTTTAAAAAGAAAGGAATGAACATTGCAAAAGTGAAAGTCTACTGGACCTGGAGGAACAGCAGTAGGAAGCAAGATCATTCAAATTCAGGAAATTATTTCCTGAGTCACTTTCTGAAAAGCAAAACCAAAAACCCTGATGTTACCAGCTTAAAGAGAGGTGAGACAGCAATCTTGGAATGGATTCCTCTACTGAACTGCGGCTGCTACAGCCGAGCCCCTCAGAGCTGTTAATACTGTGCTCTCAAGCCGGAAAGAATTTAGACAAACTGTTTGACTTCACTTGTGTCAACAACATCGTGGCCAGCTCTGGAAGCTGGATAAGCCTCTACTCAATGGGTACAGAATTACACAACCTCCAGCTTCTCTGTAGCAAATGAAAATTTGGCTCTACAACCAGGTTGATAATATGTAAACTATCCAGGATTGTGCATCCTGCTCCAGTCAGGGCAGCGTGGAGTCAGGGAAACAAGTTTTGTAACAATTCTTAGGTTTCCTGTGTGGAAAGACCTGCTTTGAATCTCAGCTGCCACACTTAACCCAGTTTTATGACTTGGGGCTAAAACTTAGTCAGTCATGAGCTTTGTTTTCTCATTTGTGGCTGGGAATGATCATTCCTACCTCCCAGGAGGCTGAGCAGAGGAAGGGAGGTGATGTATGTGAAAGCTTAGAACAGAGTTTGACAACTGGCAGGAGCAATGTGTCACTTCCCACCTCTGGTGGAGACCCAGTCTCTCAGAGAACCCAGTGCGCCATGCCTATATCTGAACATAGCTACTGGCAGTAATACCAGTAATACGTGCAGCCCAATTTCTTCACGGAGCATGTGTCCAGCCCACAGGGTTTTCTGCCAAGTGGTGGAGGCCTTTGGAGAGAGGATTAACGCAACCCCTGCCTTCAGGAAGCAACATTCCTGAACGGCCTTCCACCCATTAGAACAGTTCAAACTGTTATTAGTTTTAAATAGACAGTGATCACATCTGCTTTCTTGAATGATCATACCTCCCAAATTTCTAAATATAAATTTAAACCATGATCACCCTACACACATACACAGAGTCCTTGAATCAGAAGAGTGATTTTCTCTACCAGTCACAGCTTTTCCCCAACTTTTTATTTTGAAAATTTTCAAACATAGAGAAGAGTTAGAAGTAGTGCCACGAACACCATATGCTGTTTACTTAGATTTATGAGTAGAATTTCACTGCGTTTGTTATCTTTCGTTCTGCTTTTTAATTCTTAACTTTTTGCTGAACCATTTAAGAGTTAATTATAGACACTGTGACACTTCATCCCCAAATACTCCCGTGTGTATTTATTTCCTAAGAAGAAGGACATGCCTCCCACATAACCATAGAATTAAGTATCTCACTCAGGAAATTTAACATAAATGCACTAGTATTATCTGATATACAGTCCATATTCAAATAGTCCCAATTATCCCAATAGTATCCTCCTTAGGGTTAAAAATCTAGACTTCAAAAAGGAAAAAAAATCATACGTTGCATTTAATTGTCATGTCTCATCCAGTCATTCTGAAATTTAGCCCTTCCCCCTTTGGTGCTAAAGCTGTTGTTTTCCTCTTAATTTTTATTTCCATAATGAGCCTCAAAAGTAAATGCGAGCCCCAGTAATTTTTCATCTTCATTTTTGGTCCCGGTACTTTTTGGAAAAGATGGCCTGAGGGCATCTCAGTGGCTCAGTTGGTTAAGCATCTGACTCAGGTCATGATCTCACAGTTCATGAGTTTGGGTTTGAGCCCCACGTGGGGCTCTGCACTCAAAGCACAGGGCCTGCTTGGGATTTTCTCTCCATCTCTCTCTGCCCCTCCCCTGCTCACTCTCTCTCTCTCAAAATAAATAAATAAACATTTAAAAAATACATAAATAAAAGGTGGCTTGTACTGAAAATAATCCCACTATTTTTCAGTTCTTAGCTTTTTCAGTTCTTAGCATATTTAAACAGAATAATAAATGTTAGCATCTACAGAATGACAGGTGTGAAGAGGGAAGGTATGGGGCATTCAGGTTGGGGCATGTTCAAGTTAAAGTAATGACAGAACATTCAGGTGACAAGCCCAATAGGTTATGATTGGAGATGGGAACCTGATTCTCTTCCTTTTTTTTTTTTTTATGTTTGTTTATTTTTGAGAGAGAGAGAGACAGAACACAAGTGGGGGAGGGGCAGAGAGAGGGGGAGACCCAGAATCCGAAGCAGGCTTCAGGTTCTGAGCTGTCAGCACAGAGCCTGACACAGGGCTCGAGCTCACGAACCATGAGATCATGACCTGAGCTGAAGTTGGATGCTTAACCCACTGAGCCACCCAGGCACCCCTGATTCTCTTCCTACATAAGGTAAAGAAAGTCACTTACAGAGAAGTGAAGGGGAAGCCACAGAATGGGTGACTTTCACAGGTGGGGGGGACTATTCTGGGGGAGGCTGGTCTGAAACTTGGGGAGATTTCTAGGCCAGAGGAGAAGCAGCAGGGTCTGCTGGACACCCAGAGAACCCGGGGAATGGTGTGCAGAGGGAATGAGGAAGAAGCAATGAATCCCACCCCTGAGCTGCTTATGGTTTTTATTTTATCTTATTTTTTATTTATTTAGTTTATTTTTTTTTTAGGGAGAGAGGGAAAGCACAAGAGGGGGAGAGGGCAGAGGAAGAGCGAGAAAGAGAGAGAGAGAGAGAGAGAGAGAGAGAATCCCAGGCAGGATCCACACTTAGTGCAGAGCCTGATTTGGGGCTTGATTCCACAAACCGTGAGATCATGACCTAAGGCAAAGTCAATAGTCAGACCCTCAACAGACTGAGCCACTCAGGCGCCCCTACTTATGGTTTTTAATTCAAGGTGCAAATTAATTCTCAACACTAGGCTAGGAGAGGGGCCCTGGGACACAGAGCTATGCCAGCTGGAGTCAGATCAGGTACCCTTCTGGAGAAATGGGAGAGGTTAGCCTAGACCTGCAAAGCCTCAGATCTCCTGAGGCAAAACTCCTGTAGGTAAGGAAACCAGAAAAAGAAACAAGAATAATCAGGAAGAGAAGTTAAAGAGGAGACTGGGAAGGGACAGGCTGGGGGACAAAAGCCAATTCAGTTGGGATGGCCAGAGAACAAATGGAAAGAATCTGTGTCCTTGACAACATTGAGCCACCAAATTAACCAACTCCAGAACTGCCCCACCTCTGGACTTCTCGTTATATAAAATAATACATTTCTGTACTGTTAAAAAACAAGAGGTAACCAAAATTGATGGATTAAGAAACTCTGCAAAGAGCATTTTTACCGTGAGGTCTTAAGAACCAGGAGAATGAAGTAAAAATATCAAATAGGGGAACATAAAATGGTCACAACGACTGCAGCAAATCCACTCAGCTTATGAACCAGATTTTATACATATGATTACATTTAAAAGTTTATGAAGAATAAGCCTACGAGGCAGTAATTCAGTGGTTTTTATTTTTTATTTCTTATTTTTAAAGATTTTTATTTTTAAGTAATCTTTACACCCAACATGGGGCTCAAACACACACCCCAAGGTCAAGAGTCACATGCCCCAGCAACTGAGCCAGCCAGGTGCCCCTCAGTGATTTTTAAAGGATCTCGAGGGGCGCCTGGGCTGGCCCAGTCAGTTAAGCATCTGACTCTTGGTTTTGGCTCAGGTCATGATCTCGTGGTTCATGGGTTCGAACCCTTCATCAGGCTCTTTGCTGACAGTGCAGAGCCTGCTGGGGATACTCTCTCTCTCTCCCTCTCTCTGCCCTTCCCCCTCTTGCTCAGGTGCGCATGCACTCGTGCTCTCTCTCTCTCTCAAAGTAAATAAACTTAAAAAAATAAAATATCAGAAAAGGCAGGCAAAAGGAAAATCTGCTGTATAGGCCCTCAGTTTCTTAAGACAAAATACATGAATATATGTATACACATATGTATATGTACATATACATGTGTGTATTGTATATAAACCTACATATGTGTGTGCACACATACACGTGTGTAATATAATATATATGTATGTATGCACAAAATTTGCCCTGCACAGGAGGCACTGAAGAAAACATAAGCAGTTCTGATTTTTGAGGTGAAAGTGAAATCAGGGTACTGACTGCTGAAGGTTGAAAAAAAGCTGAAGGTGCCCTTGCCACCTACCAAGGGGATTTTTGCCAGAATAACTGGAATAAATAGAGCTTTCACAATGCACCAATTTTAATAAAGTTTCAAAGCAGTGTGAGTAATGGAGGGGGAAGTGTCGTGACACTGTTCCCATTGTCGTGCTTCTCTGCGGTAAACTCTTCTCAGCTGATACTGAATCATCAGGGGAGGTTATTAAACCCTTTTCATGTCTAACAGTTAACCCCAGAGTACTTCAATTTACTGGTACAAGTTTGACTTTAGAGTTGTTTACAGGACCACGAATGAATTTAACAGGCTCTAGTTTACACATCTAACCCTAAAATTTTTAAACTTATTTCCTTCAACTTATGAAGATAGTCTGTGCTGGAGTTATGGAGAAGAAAGGGGGAGGCATATTTTCACCCCTTTCACCCTCAAATTAGTGGTACAGCTGTTTAAATGAAGCATCCACAGTTCCTTTAGAGACTAGTAGCAGTGACTAGTTCTTTCTTGTCCCTCAGACCCTCTAACCTCCAGGCGTGGTGCTCCTCGGGATTCGAACAGCTGCACATTTCCAACATAGTATTCCCTACATGGTGTCAAATGACTGGGAATGAAGTTTTGGTGACTGGATGATTTATTCACTTAGTCATCGTTGTTCCATCAGGGGAAACAATAAGAGGCTTTTGTTTGTGTTTCTGTGTGTAGGGTGTGAGGGATGAAGAGAAGAAAATAGCCATATAATGAAATCTTGGTCCTCTTTTTTCCTCTCTCAAAAGAGGTCTTTATCTTCAAATTACTATAAATGTATCATAAATATATCATAAAAAAGTACTGCACTGTGTCTCTTCCTATAGTATGTTTTCATATTTTCCTGGAAAGATTCTTTTTTCCTTTTCTGTTAAAAAAGTAATGCATGAAGATGTTCTAATCATAAAACATTCAAACATAACAAAAGTATACAGAATGAAAAACAAAGGTCTCCCTTCATTGCCTCTGCCCAACCCCCCTCTCCTACCATTCTGCCCCTACAAAAAAGTTCTTTTTTTTTTTTTTTTTTTTTAATTCTATTACCCCAGTTTGGGGCACTTTCAGAACAAATGGCATATTGCAAGCAACAGGCAAATTCCAAAATACAAGCAATCAGAAATCACTGAAAATGAACCTCACTGTGGAACACATTCCCAAAAAGTGCCAGGAAAAGTCATGGCAGAGTGACTGAGTACAGATCAGGGAGCTCTCCGGAAAAACAGGCACACAGAGCCAGAAACATCTGGGTTTGCTTCTATCCTGCCACTAGTTAGCTGGATGTCCTTGAGCAACTTCTGTTTCCCCAGGTAGGCATGTCAGCAGAAGCGTGAAATGAGATTGCGTATAAAACACCTAACCAGTGCCTGACGAGTGCTAAGTCTTTGGCAAATATTAGTTTTCCTCCCACTTCCAGAGGATCTTTGCTGCATCTAAAACGCACATTGGTTTATTTCTGCTGAGGTTCTAGTTATGTCTGCACGTTTACAGGGAAAGTTATAATCCTATTTTGTATGCTGCTTATAAAAAGATGAAAAAGAGCACGCTTTGCTCTCCTGCCAAGTTGCTCAAAGCACATTACAAGTTCTTTAAAGGCTGATGTAGAAATAGATCTGCATTGCATTTGGGTTCAGGCAATGTATGTGGATTCAGGCAAGAGCATTCAGGATTAAGAAATCCTGACAATCATGCGTGTGTTATTTCCTGAAATCCTGTGTCATTAAGTGACTGATTCAAAGAAGTTGACTAGTAGGGCAACACTAATACAAGAACTTTGGGTTATTTTTTAATTATTCATGTAATATTAACATGACTGTTTGGGAGTTCAGAAGTTTTGGGTTTGTCACCAAGAAAACTACTCTGCAATCATCCAAGAGGCAAGCTTATAATAAGGTGAAAATATCTTTCAGGAAGAAGAAGATTAAGGCTTCTGGATTGATCCACAAGCATTTTTTGCAGTCTATGAAGCCTGGAGTGCCCTCTACTGGTTACCTTCCAGAGAGCCAGGCAGCTAATGGTTCATGAGAGGACTCAAATTTTTGAAACACTTTAAATATAACCCTTTCTCTCTGTAACTTTTCTAGTGAGTGACATTTTTCTGAAGGCTTATCCTCTGAAAAAGAGAGCAATAACTTTTTTTTTGGAACCAACTTGATTCCTTAATCAGAAGTGTGTCTGAGATATCATTTACATGTGATCAATTGTCTGTTAACATCCTAATTTCTAAAGTAATCAACATGTCAGAAGAATAACTAAATGGAATAAAGTGACCCCAAAATATTTAACTGGATTTTATATTTAAAAAAAATATATTTTTGTAAGGTACACAGTTTCTAATGTACACTAGTCTGTCCATACTTGTTTTTCAACTTCTTGCAAGTCTATAATTATTTCAAGATAAGAAGTTGAAAAAAAATCTAGTGACTACTTTGCAGCTTTAAATCATTTAAATTTTTTTCTGAACTTATTGAACCATAAGAGAAAGAGAATGTCAATGACAGAGATAGAAAAATATGCATCATTTGAAATTTGTATTCTCTACTATTTTTCTTTCCCTGCTTCACTCCCTTTGCCAGTAGCCAATAACCCTTCCTGATGCCTTGAAGGGCTTGCAAGGGTCCAGTAAGAACAGGTATGCCCACACTCACTGGCCATCAGAGCTAACTGGACTTCTAATGTGAACTGGCTCACGGCTTTCCATTCATGTGTTGAAAAGCAGAATCCTTGGAGTGCCTGGGTGGCTCAGTCGGTTAAGCGTCCGACTCCAGCTCAGGTCATGATCTCACACTCTGAGTTCGAGCCCCATGTCGGGCCCTGTGCTGACAGCTCAGAGCCTGGAGCCTGCTTTCAGATTCTGTGTCTCCCTCTCTTTCTACCCCTTCCCTGCTCATGCTCTGTCTCTCTCTGTCTCAAAAAAACCCCAAAAACCCAAAAACACACACATTAGAAAAGCAGAATCCTTATCTTCTGGTGCAGTGTAACCTAGAATTCATCCGCTTTTCATTTATCCATGCATTCATTTATTCCCCAGTTATTAAGCACCTATTCTGTGCCATATACTGTCTATATGTCATGAGTATATGTCACTTCTACAAGATGAGGGTCCCAAATGTGATCACATTCCTTTTAATGTTAAAACTAAATAAGTCTACTGCATGCACACACATATGCATACCAATCCCAGGAATGTGTCTTTTTTTTTTCCTTCGCCAGAATTCCTCTCTGTAATAAATCCACGAACTCCAGAAGGCAGACTCAGCCCTGGGACCCAGTCCTTCTCTTACTTGGCTACTGCTCTCTGTTGGGAGTGTGGGGACTCAGATTTGGACTAGTTTATATTGCCCCCCAGCATTGCCCTGGATTGTTCCCCACTCCAGATATTTTCAATGAGTCCTAGAAGAGGGAAGGACAATGTCCCTCCCACCCAGTTTAATGCACACAAAGGGCAGATATTCCGAACTGCTCTTTACACACACACACGCGTGCGCGCGCACACACACACACCCCCCAAAGCCACCTTTCCTTAGAGAACTGTCAGCTGGAACACCCCATCTTGCATCCATGACTTCAGAAGTCTCTAAAACAAAGTAGCCTATCTTTGAGTCCTTGATCTGGCATCCTCAGTCACATTCTTGGTTATTTTGTTCAATATAAAGCAGACAACAGAGCTGTCCCGGTTGAAGTAGGGATGGGGCTCTGTCTCTTTCCTTCTGTCCTTTCTCTGTATCTTTCCCCTCCCAGGTTGGTGGACATTGAGGTGCCGCTGTGGAACTGTGGCATTTTGTGAAATACAGATTGAAAGCCACTCATCTATTTTAAAATTCTTATTTTACAGATGAAAAAAATGAGGCCCAAAGTGCAGTAAACTGCTGGTCTGGAATTCAAGCTGAGATCTCCTGGTTTCACACCCTTTGCTTTTTTGGTGGTGTTATGTTGTTTCTCTTTTATCTATGTGAAGATTTATTTGTTTTGTGTCTCATTCCCTCCAAGCCCAAACTTAGGTAATTATACCTTGAAAAGCAATCTCATAAGCTAATTTATAATTGGATGTTTATGGCCAATAATAGCTTGGCAAATTGCTTCTCTCAAGTGTATCTGTCTAAGTCCCAGGAGGAAACAGATGGCACACTCAAATTAGGATAATCAAATGGGTTTAATAAAGGTCCCATTTACACAAGTGTGTGCAGTGTGTAGGGAGACCACCAAGGAAAACAGTATCAGAGCTAATCCTGTCCGTTGGCCTGGAAGGACGAAGGGAGGGAGCACACTCTTCAGAGAGACGTGGAGCCTGCCAGAGAGAGGAATGTGACATTTGGTCAAGGGACTAGGCAGCCCCAGGTGGCCTTTCGGGGATGAGGTTGGGCAATTATAACATCACCTTCTCTGTCTTCTCTTTCTCTAATCTCTGCTAGAGATCTTCTTGGTTGAACCCAACTGGAAGTCAAAAACATTGAACATATGGGTTAGTCACTTACAGAGCAGGGTGAAGAAGAGTGAAGAGTAGATCTGGAGGCCAAATGGAAAATATCCTTTTTACAAAGCTATACAATTTCACAAGTTATCAGAGCTGGGGACCAAGATTCTAGAAGGAAAAAACAAACAAACAAAAACACAGAAATCATTTTAGTCTCTACCTTTCCGGCCACAGCCAATCAGTCACTTAATGGAGGCAGTCCTGGGGCACCTGGTTGGCTCAGTCAGTAGAGCATGTTACTCTAGATCTCAGGCCTATGAGTTAGAGCCCCATGTTGGGCTTGGAGTCTACTTAAATTAAAAAAAAAAATTTTAATGAAAATATAATGGAGGAAGTTCTCTCTTTTTTTTTTATTTTTATTAAAAAAATTTTTTTAACGTTTATTTACTTTTGAGACAGAGAGAGACAGAGCATGAACAGGGGAGGGCAGAGAGAGAGAGGGAGACACAGAATCTGAAACAGGCTCCAGGCTCTGAGCTGTCAGCACAGAGCCTGATGCGGGGCTCGAGCCCACGGACTGTGAGATCATGACCTGAGCCAAAGTCAGACGCTTAACCAACCAAGCCACCCAGGTGCCCCTGAAGTTCTCTCTTTTATAAACACTTCTTGATCCATTTCTCTAACATCCAGCTTGATTACTACTCATTTAGTTTTGGTCCCTACCACATCATAGCTGGATAGGGCGATAGCTTCCTAACTAGTATCCTGCCTTTAATTCCCCAACTTCCACACCACAGGTGGGATTATTATTATTTTCTAATGTTTATTTGTTTTTGAGAGAGAGAGAGAGAGGGACAGAGAGACAGAGTGCAAGCAGGGGAGGACAGAGAGAGAGAGAGAGGGAGACACAGAATCCAAAGCAGGCTCCAGGTTCTGAGCTACCTGCACAGAGCCCGACATGGGGCTCAAACTCACTAATGGTGAAATCATGACCTGAGTTGAAGTCAGACGCTTAACCGACAGAGCCACCCAGGTGCCACAGGTTTTTTAAATATTTTTAAGATGCAAGTCTGACCATGTAGTTTTCTGCTTAATACCCTTCAATGACTTAACATCACCTCAGTACATTTGATATCAGTAATAATTTATCCTAAAATGTAGGGGCTTAAAACAACAATAATCATGTATTCTCTCTCATTGTTTGTATGCATCAGGAATTTGGAAAGGGCTTGGCCGGGAAGTTCTTTCTTGGAGCCTTTCATGAGGACACAATCAGGTTTTGTCTGGGGCTGCGGTTATCAGAGGCAAGGATCCCTGGGGCCATCTTGGAGACTGGCTATTTACACATACCTAGGATAATGTCTAATTCTAAAGTGTCCTATAGGGCCATTTTACCCTTGTCATCAGGAATAAGGACCTGCCGTGGCCATGTTCTACTACATCTCAAGTTTGCTATTTTAGAAGTAAGAGGTATTTCTTTTATTTTTTTTATTTTTATTTTTTGAAGTTTATTCATTTTTGAGAGAGAGAGAGAGACAGACTCCGAAACCAGCTCCAGGTACTGAGCTATCAGCACAGAGCCTGACTCGGGGCTGGTACCCACAAACTGCGAGATCATGACTTGAGCCCGAGTCAGATGCTTAACTGACTGAGCCACCTAGGGGCCCTGGAAGTATGAGGTATTTCTTAACTGATTCACCTACTTCTAAGGCCCAGGATTAGAGGTAAGGGCTCTGTTTAACTCATTTATTTTAATTTTCTTGGGGAAACTGGGTTAGTGCCGCTTAAAAATAAAGCATTCTTGGAGTACCTGGCTGGCTCTGTCAATGGAGCATGCGACTCTTGATCTCAGGGCTGTGAGTTCAAGCCTCACACTGGGAGTGGCAATTACTTTACAAAAATTAATTTTAAAAATAAAGCATTCTTGGGGCGCCTGGGTGGCGCAGTCGGTTAAGCGTCCGACTTCAGCCAGGTCACGATCTCGCTATCCGGGAGTTCGAGCCCCGCGTCAGGCTCTGGGCTGATGGCTCAGAGCCTGGAGCCTGTTTCCGATTCTGTGTCTCCCTCTCTCTCTGCCCCTCCCCCGTTCATGCTCTGTCTCTCTCTGTCCCAAAAATAAATAAACGTTGAAAAAAAAAATTTAAAAAAAAAAAAATAAAGCATTCTTTGGTAAGCATTATTGACAAATACAAAATTATCTCTAAGTCATGTATATAAAACAGAATACATTAAACTAAACAGGTATATTCAGAGCAACATAATATACTTAACATATTTAATTAGTTTAATTTATTTAATATATTGGATAATTTAAATATACTCAATACTTAAACCCAAAATTCTGTTAATAAAATTAAACTTACCAAATATTTCTCATCTGCTGTCTTTTCCTAAGACAAGAAAATCATAACACTTTTCTTTATCTCCTTCTATAGCAGTTCCCAGCCCAATTCTTGGTATAAAGTAGATGGTCATTAAATATTTGTTGAATTAAATTGAGTAATACCAAGAATAAATAATGATAATCCCCAGCCTTTTCTTTAAAGTTCCTTCTGAATTTCTGCAGAGTAGTAGACAGTACTGTGTTCTAAGCACTCTGCTAAGCACTTTATATGCATTATCTCATTAATCTTCACACCAATCTTATGAGGGTGGTACTTTATTTTACCCATTTTACAGAGGAGAAAACTGAGGTTTAAAAAAGTTGGCCTCGGGGAGCCTGGGTGGCTTAGTCGGTTGAGCTTCCGACTTCAGCTCAGGGCATGGTCTCGCAGTTTGTGAGTTTGAGCCCTGCGTCAGACTCTGTGCTGACAGCTCAGAGCCTGGAGCCTGCTTCAGATTCTGTATCTCTCTCTCTCTCCCCCTCCCCTGCTCATGCTCTGCCTCTTTCTGTCTCTCAAAAATAAATAAATATTTTAAAATATTAAAAAAAAAAAGTTGGCCTCTACTGTTCATATCCTCTCTAATTCTTCATATTCCGTAGTTTGAGTCCAGAAAAAGATATTCAGTTAACTTTATGCCCTGTTATGAATATACTGATTTTATGGTTTCTATTTGAAAGACTACTGGGCATGTATTTAGCAACAATATTATTGAAATAGCTTTCTCTTCTGGATGTAGAGTATGCTGTATAAGACCAAAACAGAAAGTACAATATTCTTTGCTTCTAATATACAGTTTTATTTTTCTATTTAAAGTTTTGAAATCAATTAATGTAATCCCTATCAAAATACCAACAACATTTTTCACAGAACTAGGACAAATAATTTTAAAATTTGTATGGAACCACAAAAGATCCCAAATAGCCAAAGCAATCTTGAGAAAGAACAAAACTAGAAGTATCACAATCCCAGATATCAAGATATACTTACAAAGCTATAATAATCAAAACAGTATGGTAATGGCATAAAAATAGACACAGAGGGGTGCCTAGGTGGCTCAGTCTGTTGAGCGTCCAACTTTTGATTTCATCTCAGGTCATGATCTCAGAGTTAGTGAGTTCAAGCCCCATTCTCTCTCTCTCCCTCTCTCTCTGCCCCTCCCCTGCTCTCTCTCTCTCTCTCTCTCTCTCTCTCAAAATCAATAAATAAACTTAAAAAAATAGACACATAAATCAATGGAACAGAACAGAGAGCCTAGAAATAAAGCCACATTTACATGGCCAATTAATCTGCCACAAAGGAGGAAAGAATATTCAATGGGAAAAAGATGCTGTCTTCAACAAACGATGCTGGAAAAACTGGACAGCTACATGCAAAACAATGAAGCTGGACCACTTTCTTACACCATACACAGAAATAAACTCAAAATAAATTAAAGACCTAAATGTGAGACCTGAAACCTGAGACATAAAAATCCTGAAAGAGAAGGCAGGCAGTAACTTCTCTGACATAGGCCATAGAACATTTTTCTATATATATATCCTGAGGCAAGGGAAATAAGAGCAAAAATAAGCTGTTGGGATCACATCAAAATAAAAAGCTTCTGCACTGTGCAGGAAACAATCAACAAAACTAGAAGACATCTTACTGAAAGGGGGAAGATATTTGCAAATGACATATCCAGTAGAGGGTTATTGTCCAAAATATATAAAGAACTTACAAGGGCCACCTGGGTGGCTCAGTTGGTTAAGCATCCAACTCTTGGTTTGGCCCAGGTCATGATCTCGAGGTTGTGAGATCAAGCCCCATATCATGCTCTGTGCTGAGCGAGGAGCCTGCTTTGGATTCTCTCTCCCCCCACTCTCTGCACCCTACTCAATAAATAAAAATAAACTTCAAGTAAAAAAGAACTTACACAGCTCAACACCAGAAAACCAAATAATCTAATTAAAAAAGACATGAACAGACATTTTTCCAAAGAGGACATCCAGATGGCCAACAGACATATGCAAAAATACTCAACAACACTCATCATTAGGGAAATACAAATCAAAATTAAATATCACCTCACACCTGTCAGAATGGCCAAAATCAAAAACACAAGAAACAACAAATGGTGGTGAGGATGTGGAGAAAAAGGAACACTTGTGCACTATTGGAGGGAATGCAAACTGGGATGGCCACTGTGGAAAACAGTATGGAGTTTCCTCAAAAAACTGAAAATAGAACTACCATATGATCCAGTAATCCCACTACTAGTTATTTACCCAAAGAATAAGAAAACACTAATTAGGTTTTTTTTTTTTTTTTTAGAAAACACTAATTTGAAAAGATACATGCACACCTAATGTTTATTGCAGCATTATTTACAATAGCCAAACCACAGAAGCAACCCAAGTGCCCATTAATAGATGAATGGATAAAAAGGAATGAAATCTTGTCATTTGCAACAACATGGATAGAGCCAGAATGTGTTATACTAAGTGAAATAAGTCAGTCAGAGAAAGGCAAATACTGTATGATTTCACTCACATGTAGATTTAAGAAACAAAAGAAAAGAACAAAGAAAAAAAGAGACAGACCAAAAAGCAAACTTTTTTTAAAAAAGTTTATTTTTCAGAGAGAGAGAGAGAGAGAGAGAGAGAGAGAGAATGCCCAGGGGAGGGGCAGAGAGAGCACGCAAGCAGGGGAGGGGCAGAGAGAGAATCCCAAGCAAGCTCCACGATGTCAGTGCAGAGCCCCACATGGGGCTCAATCCCACAGAATTGTGAGATCGTGACCTGAGCCCAAACCAAGACTTGGACACTTAACTGACTCAGCCACCCAGGCACCCCCAAAAAACAAACTCTTAACTATAGAGAACAAACTGATGGTTGCCAGAAGGGAGGTCAGTGGGGAGATGGGTGGAATAGGTGAAGGAGATTAAGAGTACACTTCTTATAATGAGCATTGAGTAATGTATAGAATTGTTGAATCACTATATTGTACACTTGAACCTAAGATAACATGGTGTGTTAACTATACTGGAATTGAAAAAATTTTTAAACAAGTTTATTTATTTATTTTGAGAGATAGAGCAAGCAGGAGAGGGGCAGAGAGAGAGGGAAAGAGAATCTCAAACAGGCTCCACGCTGTCAGCACAAAGCCCAATGTGGGGCTCTAACTCACGAACCATGAGATCATGACCTGAGTCAAAACCAAGAGTGAGACATAACCAACTGAGCCACCCAGGTACCCCTAAAAAAAATTTTTTTTTAAATTAAAACCAAGCCATCAAAGCGGTGTAGCATGTGAAAATAAATAAATAAACTTTTAAAAAAAATAAAGTTTTTAGCGGTGTCTGGGTGGTTCAGTAAGTTAAGCATCTGACTCTTAATTTTGGCTCAGGTCATGATTTCACGATTTGTGGGATCAAGCCCTGCTCTGGACTCTGCACTGACAGCATGGAGCCTGCTTGAGATTCTCCCTCTCCTTCTCCTTCTGCCTCTCTCTCTCTCTCTCTCTCTTTCTCTCTCTCTCTGAAAACAATAAATAAACTTTAAAAAAAGAATATAAAAAATAAAGTTTTGAGATCAGGATATAGTTTATTGTTGGTGTCAAAATTTAATACATTGCCTTGTCTCCCCAAAATGCTATCGGTATATCTTGGAATTGCAGAAATACATTATGTCAAAGATGTCTCTTGCTTCTGTGTGGTCTGTTAAAGAATGTGATGACTGTGACAATACATACGCTTCATAAACAGGCTGACATCCTGTTGTCTTCCAGGAACTTCCTGGCTTTCTGCCATGCATATACATTTGCAAAATGCATCTGCAGAGTTAAGCATTTTTCAAGTTGAAAGCTTAAAGCACTTTAGAGACTCTGGTTTCTATTCTGTGGTAAACAGGGGTATAATATGCGATCTCTTACATGTTAAAGAAAGGACCTGGAAAAGCATTTTTTCACTTCATATAATGATTTAAGTATATTCACTTCAGGGTTATTGTCATTATGCTCATCATCATCATCACCAACACCATCGTTACCATGTACGTATAGTGAGGGGGAAAAATTTCAGTACACAAATGTTCTTTCTAGAGTTAAAACAGCTATAGTTTAGGAGCACATTTTTGCTTTTTTTCTTCTTCCCCCCCCCCCAAGTTTTTACTTCAATTCCAGTTAGTTAACATACAGTGCAGTATTAGTTTTAGGTTTAGAAATTAGTGATTCGTCACTTACATACAACACCCAATGCTCATCACAAGTTTCCTCCTTACTATCCATCACTCATTTAGTCCATCCCCTGACCACCTCCCCTCTAGCAACCCTCAGTTTGTTCTCTATAGTTAAGGGCCTGTTGTATGGTTCTTCCCTCTTTCTTTTCCCCATATATTCATCTGTTTTGTTTCTTAAATCCCACTTTTGAGTGAAATCATAAGGTATTTGTTTTTCTCTGACTGACTTATTTTGCTTGGCATAATACTCTCTAACTCCACCCACATCATTGCAAATGGAAAGATTACATTCTTTTTGATCTCTGAGTAATATTCCACTGTGTATATGCACTACATCTTCTTTATCCATTCATGACTCAAGGGACATTTGGGCTCTTTCCATAATTCCGCTATTGTTGATAATGCGGCTATAAACATCAGGGGGCATGTATCCCTTCGAATCAGTATTTTTGTATCCTAGGTAAATACCTAGTAGTGCAGTTGCTAGGTGGTAGGGTAGTTCTGTTTGCAACTTTTTGAGGAACCTAGGAACACATTTTTAAATTAATTATGAAGATAAGACTCTGGGGAATAACTTGGATGGCCTAGAGTTAGTAAGAGAAAGAGAGCTAAACTGCTCTATAAGAAATGAACAAGGATTTGGGGGATTAAGGACAAATAAGTTAGGGAAGAATGAAGGCTAAAAGCAAGATGAGGGGGCATTGGCATTGAAATCTGGCCCACTTTCTGTGTCAAGCTGTGAATTGCTAGGCCTGCTGCAGAAAGGCTGCTTTTTTTCTCAATGTGCATATAGATGCCATATGGGCCAGCAGTGACCCCAAGAGGGACCCAGCGTAATGCCAAGAGACTACAACCTGTAAGAAAGAGATACAGAGTGATTTCTCCATAAGAAAGAATGGAACAGGGATTTTTAAGTTCAGAAAGGTTAAAATCCAATTTAAGTCATTCTGCCCTAGAATATCATCTCCTCCATGACTCTCTTCCTTTGATAATATCTGTTCACGTACATTGTAGATGAGTGGTGCTTCAGAGAGAAGAGATTGGGGCAGTTTCTAGTGAGGGGGCGAGGTGAGGAAAAGACAGAAGAAACACTGAGGGGCTATAGTGTTGCTGGAAGCAAGACTTCAACCAGAGGACACCAAGGGGAGACTAGGCTCCAGAGAATCTTCAGAGACATTGGGGATGACTATTTGAACTAAATGCAATTTGAATTTCAAAGAGCTTCAGGGCATCCATGCAGCTGGCCCTTATATATACATAAATATCACTTAAGATCATTTGAGTTTTCAACAAATGGTGCTGGAACAACTAGACATCTTCATGCAAAAAGATTAATCTTTACACACTTCACAAAAATAACTCAAAATGGATCATAGACCTACATGTAATATATAAAACTATAACATAGGAGAAAACCCAAATGACCTTGAATCTGCTAATGACTTTTTAGATACAACACCAACGGCACGATCCGTGAAAGAAAAAATTGGTAAGTTGGACTTCATTGAAGTTAAATTTTTCTGCTCTATGAAAGGTACTGTCAAGACAGTGAAAAGACAAGCCCCAGACTAAGGGAAACTATTTGTAGAAGACCTATCTCTAAAAAAAGCCTGTTATCCAAAATATGCAAAGAACACTTAAAACTCAACAATAAGAGAACAAACAACCTGATCAAAACTGAGCCAAAGACTTTAACAGATACCTCACTGAAGAAGATCTATAGATGGCATATGATCTGCATGCTCCACATCATATGTCATCGGGGGAATGCAAAATTAAAAACAACAATGAGGGGCACCTGGGTGGCGCAGTCGGCTAAGTGTCCAACTCTTGATCTCAGCTTACGTACTGATCTAAGGGTCATGAGTTGAAGCCCTGTGTTGGGCTCCAGGCTGGGCATGAAGACTACTTAAAAAACTGAAACAAAAACAACAATGAGATATCACTACAGATCTATTAGAATGGCCCAAATCCAGGACATTTACAACACCAAATAGTGGCAAGGATATGGAACAAAAGGAACTCCCATTCATTGCTGGTTGGATGGAATGCCACTTTAGAAGACAGTCTGGCAGTTTCTCACAACGCTAAACATACTCTTGCCATACGATTCAGCAACCGTGCTCCTTGGTATTTAGCCAAAGGAAGTGAAAACTATGCACACACAAAAATCTACACACAGATATTTATAGTAGCTTGTTCATAATTGCCAAAACCTGGAAGTGACCAAGACACCCTGCAGTGGGTAAATGGATAAACCGTGAAACATCTAGGCACTGGAGTAGCAAGCTGTGAAAAGACATGGAGGAACTCTTAAGTGTGTCTTACTAGATGAAAGGAGCCAATCTGAAATGGCACATGCTGTATGATTCCATCTACATGACATTCTTGGAAAGGCAATACTATAGAGACAGGAAAAAGATCAGTGGTTGCCAGGGGTTGGGGGCAGTGAGGAGGTAGATAGGTGGAGCACAGACATTTAGGGCAGTGAAACTACTCTGTATGATACCATAATGGGGATACTTGTCATTATATATTTGTTCAAACCCATAGCATGTACAACACAAAAAATAAACCCTACCGTACACTATGGACCCTGTGTGGTAATAATGTGGCAATGCAGGTTCATCAGCTGTACCAAATGTACCACTCTGGTTTGGGATGTTGCTAATGTGGGAGACTATGTGGGGGCAGGGAGTATATGGAGAATCTCTGTACCTTCACTCAACTTTGTTATAAACCTAAGACTGCTCTAAAAAGTAGTCTCTTTAAAAAAAAAAAATCACTTGAGGAAGTGAGGTCTGAGAGGTTAATGAATTTGTTCAGGGAAAAATAGCCCATCTGTGACTGAAATATGGTTGCTAGGACTTCTGCTTTCTGCCATGATGAAGTAAGAGGAACCAAATTTGCTGACTGCCTTAAACATTTTTTAAACTGGGCAAAATATTTGAAACAACAGTTTCAGACATTCGACAATAGGCAGCAGAGAAAAGCCATCTCTGAAGGGAAATGAAAAAGATGAGGTCTATGGTCATCCTAGCTCACTGCCTGGAACCAGGCAGTGAGCTAGGATGACCATAGACCTCATCTTTTCCAGGCAGTGGCACAGAAAGGGGGAAACTAGGTGGAGCCCTGCAGTCTTCCTGAGTTAAGGAGACAGAGTTGAGAATTTGAGAACACTGGGGTGGCTAGAATTTTCAAGGCAGAGGCCCCAGAGAGATTGGCTGCAGAGAAAGAGGAGAGCTCCAAAGATCTGACGATAGTTACCATCAAATCTTCAGCTGAGTACTGATAAGTGCCTGTGAGGAAATTATTATTATCTTACAATTTGGGAGGTCAGAGGTGAAAAGAATTCTCATGGCACTAAAATCAAGGTGTCAGCAGGGCGGTAGTCCTTCTGGAGGCTCTAGGGAAGAATCTGTTTCCTTGCCTTTTCCAGCTGCTAAAGGCTGGCTACATTCCTTGGCTCATGGCCCACTTATATCTTCAGAGCCAGCAATATTGGGCCGAGTCTTTCTCACACTGCCACCTCTCTGGTTCTCCTCTTCTGCTTCTTTCACCTACAAGAACTCTTGTGATTATCCTGGGCCCACCTAATATAATTCAGGATAATCTCCAGCGTCTCGAGGCCAGCTGATTAACAAACTTAATTCCATCTGCAAATGAAATTCCCCTTTGCCTTGTAAGGTGATGCATTCACAAGTTCTAGGGATTAGGACACAGATCTCTTTGGAGGCTGTCACTCCGCCTATGACACCATGTAGACTACTTGGAATTGTGCCACTGCAGTGCCATCTGCAAGGAGGACAGGAAGCTGTAGTCTGTTGTAGAGGGCAGCTTTTGTAACTTTGCTGGAAAACGAACTTAATATCCTCAGGATGTCTTTAGAGCTGCAGGAAGAAGTAAGTTATGAACACTTCCAGATCCTCTTTCTTAAACATTTTTAAAAGTTTTTTTCTTTAATGCTTATTTATTTTGAGAGAGAGAGACACGATGTGAGTGGGGGAGGGGCAGAGAGAGAGAGGGAGAGAGAGAGAGAATCCCAAGCAGGCTCCACGCTATCAGCACAAAATCCGACTCGGGGCTTGATCTCACAAGCCATGAGATCATGGCCTGAGCGGAAATCAAGAGTCAGACACTTAACCGACTGAGGCACCCAGGCACCCCACTTCCCGATCCTTTTTAGGAGCACTCAAACATCAAGCCTGTTATTGTATTGTTAGCAAACTTAATTTCTACAAAGGACATATAAAACACTCTCGTGCTATTTCTTGCCCTTTTATTTGTTAATATTTGTTTTTGAATTATAGTTGACATACATTATGTCTTGTCCTGAAATCTATGAAAAAATGAACCAATTGATAAAAAAGCAGTTATCAAATAAATGTGCCAGTGGGAGATACTTCTGCATTTGCCCTTAATTCAGGCCTTGTGGATGTACCCAGCCAGTGCCATAGTTCTTTGGTTCACTCAGCAGAAGCCTCAGTATAATCTCACAACATTTGTGCTTAATGAAGCCTTCCCATCCCCACTGCCATTCTTCTTCTTCTGGGGAGACTAAGTCAGACAACTGAGATCAAACACAGCTTATCTTTCCAAGCAAAGATCTCACCTCTCAACTACTCCATCCTTCCGTTGTTTCCATATAACGGGAGTTTGGAGGAGGTCTCCCACTCCTAGTACAATTCATAGGGTCCTTCTAGAATTTCTGAATTTTCTTCTTGCCAAAGTTCCCTGATTTTAGCTTTCCAGTCTCAAGACCAGCCCCCCTTATTCAGTGATGGCTCGGGCACTTGGCTTGTAGTCAGTCTTCCATTCCAACTCAAGTTCTGTCATTATCTTTGATCTGCTCATCTCCAGTGACAACGCCTCCATTTAGTTTTAGCCATTCCCTGCCATGGTTATACCCTGATCTTGCTGTCACTGGGAACTGCTACTTCACTGGAATAATAAACTCCACCCCCACCCCCACCCCCACTCTCTGGCTACAGCATTCTATTCTTCCATCTCAGTCTTCCCCTGCTCAGTCTTCCCCTGCTTTAGTCTAACTGCCTGTAATAAGCAAATTAAAAGCTCAATAGTTATATTTGTTAACCTTTGCTATCTAGTAGGCCATCCTAAAATTTATTGGTATAAAACAACAACCATTCCATTATGAAGCACTAAACTGGGCTCATGGCAATGGCAGAGACAAATGAATGTAAGTGGACATACAAGTGATCTTTAAAACCTGGGCACACTGTCAGTCACATGCCATTGGCCAAAGTAAGTCATATTGTCAAGCCTAAAGTCAAAGGGCTAGGGAGTACACTCCGCCCATAATGAGGCCATTGCAAAGGTGTGGGCACAAGGAGGGTTAAAGCGTTGCGGCCAATAATTCAATCAATCACAATGGCTCACCACAATAAAAGATTTTTCTCTCTCATTTCACAGTCCAGTGTGGTCAGCACAGGAACTGTGTTCTACCCAGTCATTCAGCAACCTGGCCTTCTACTGTAGGACTTTCCCACCTCTTTCAGCTTTATCGTTGTCCACAGGGCTGGAAAGAAAGAGTGTTCAGGATCACTGCAGTAGACTAAGTAAGGATCCCCAAAGATGTTCACAACCCAATCTCCAGAACCTGTGAAAGTTATCTTATATTGTAGATATCGTTAAATTAAATATCTTGAGATGAGGAAATTATCCTGGTTTATCTGGGTGGGCCCTGCATGTAATCACTAGAGTCTTCATAAGAGGGAGGCAAGAAGGTCAAAGGAGGAAGGGAGAGATGTGAGGATCAAAGACGTTGGAAAGGGGCTGTGAACCAGGGCATGCAGGCAGCCTCTAGAAGCTAAAAAGAAAAAAAAAAAAAGGCAAGGAAATGGACTCCCCACTAGATCCTCTAGGAGGAACCAGCTCAGCTAACATATAGTCATAACACCCTGACTTTAGCCCAGGGAAATTGATTTCAGACTAATGGCCACTAGCAGTAAGAGAATAAAATTGTTGTTTTAAGTAACTAAGTTTGTGGTAACTTGTTAGAGAAGCAGTAGGAAAACTAATAGGTTCATATAAGAGAGTTTTCACAGGCAGCCATGTGCACGTCTTTTTCACTCACATCCCATTTAACTTAGTCACACAGGTACTCCTATCTCTGTGGGGGTCTGACTAATGTAGTCTCTTTGAGGGGCCGGGGTGGGGGGGAGAAAAGAGGATTTGGTGAATATCTCCTCCACATGGAAGCTGCTAGACCATAAAGCCACCAGCCAGACTGAACATCTTTCACCTCCTCGAGAGCACCACACTCTTGCCCCAGACCAGACCTTTACAATTACTTCAGTCTCTGTCTTTTGGTGAATCCTGTAGCAGGTGAATTTCTGAGACCCTTCCATAGCGAGTTTATACAAGATACGAGTTTGATTAAATACAAGAGGGGAGAGAATTACTTCTAATAAGTTAGAATTTAATGTATTCTGCCAATATGCCTTTAAAATGAGGATATACATGTTCTGACTTCCCTTTTTAGAAACTGCAAGGCAAAGGAAATTGTTTAAATAGCAAGGTCAGAGAAGTGACTAAAAAAATGTGGTTGTAGAATATAAAAGAGTGAATAATTCAGTACATTTGCTGAGTCAAAAAGCAGAGAGAAACCTCAAGAGGTCGTTGGCCCAACTTTCTGCTTCTGGGAAGGCTGAGACCAAAATCATCCCAGTTGGGGCAAGTGTGGGATTTGGGGCAGGGAGGGATGGAGACAGGAAGGAGGCCGGGGGTAGGATCTCTTCTGTTCTAAGATCTCTAGGCATGGAGAAGGCATTGTATAGACATTTCAAAGTTTTGTCTGAGTCCTTAGAACATCTTTACAGTCGCTAACATACTTGGTATCTGCCAGGTGCCTTACACATGAAGACTGCGGGCACCTGACTTAGCTGTCTTCTGACTTTGAGGGAGGGCTGAGCATTGGGGAAACTTGTGGGTCTCAACCATAGCCCAGGGAAAACTAAACCTCAAGACTTCTTTCTGCTTGATAGGGCTGAACTGCCAGGTTAGCATCGGGGCAGCCGTCCAGACAATTCATCTCAAGAGGGTCTTAAAGTGATCAAGAACAAGAGTAGCTCCCTATTATCAGCATGTCCTTCAGTGTGTCTGATGTCCCCATTCCCTCTAGACCTAAAGTCTGAAGAGAGGAAATCAAGACTTGTGCATCTGCCCATGCCCATGTTTTCTTGTCCCCCCATCAGGGCTAAAAAGTGCTAGAGCTACCATGTCCCTCTCCACTCCAGCCTCCTGCCAAGGTCTCAGGAGCAGGCAGAAATCTCTTGTTTACACGGTCAGGGGAGCTCTATGTCCTAATTACACCACCAGCCAACTGTCCTGCAATAAAGGGCAAGTGACTGCTCTCTCTTCCTCTTGGGCAATAAGCCTCAAGGCTCAGGCCAGACATGGACAGGTAGGGAATAAGATTTAGGGATGTATTTATATTCAATATTTTAATATTTCACAGAAGCACGTCCTCTTTTATTAAGAAGTGGCAAAGCTAGGGTGGCTCAGTTGGTTGAGCATCCAACTCTTGATTTCGGCTCAGGTGATAATCTTATGCTTTGTGGGATTGAGCCCCACATAGGGTTCTGTGCTGAGCCTGCCTGCGATACTCTCTCTCTCCCTCTCTCTCTCTCTCTCTCTCTGCCCCTCCCCTGCTCACATGCACTCTCTCTCTCTCTTTCTCAAAATAAATTTTAAAAAACATTCAAAAATTTTAAAAAATTAAAAAGAGAAGTGGCAAAGCTAGAACTCTAAGGCAGGTCTGTCTGATCCAAATCTTTGTACTTAAAGTTATTCTTTAACTTTTCTGCTCAAGGTCAGCCTTGCTTTATAATATATTTCCCAGATTTTTCATACCATTTGATTGCAATTTAATTTAAACTATTTGTTGAGGATCCATTAAGGACTCCTTACTATGTTACTGCAATGGTGGACTTCTTCCTGCCCTCAAGATTTCAATCCTTTGGGGCTTCTACTAGCCTGGGTTTTGCTGGCCCTGGTCCTGTGTAATTGCCACCCTCAAGTTTGAACTTTTTCCCTCTGTAAGTGAACCTTTCTCGAATCTCTTAATTTGAGTGTGACATCTGTTTCCTATTAGAATCCTGACTGATGGACAGAAGCACATAACTCCACTGCCAGAACTCACGTGGTGGGTAGATGGCTAACTGAGTTGTGTGCCCTTTCCATAGTGCAGAGTTGCTGACCAGTTCAGGAGTGACTGTCATTTCCCAGACCTTCTTGTATCAGGACAGACCATGTGACTGCAGGCAGGCAGAAGAGATGGTCCTACCAGCAGGCCTGGCTCACAAAAGCTTCCCACTTGATCCTGCTGCTCTCTCTTCCCTTGTTCAATAGCATCTGAGGCTCTAGGGCAGGCATGAGTCATTTTGTGCCATGGATGCCTGATTCCCTTCTCAGAATCACGCTTCTTTTTAAAGAAACTTTTTTATTTTGGAATAATTTTAGATTTACAGAGAAGTTGCAAAGATAAGGTCTCAGTCCATTTGGGCCACTATAACAAAATATCATAAACTGAATGGCTTATAAACAAACAGAACTTTATTTTGCACTATTCTGGAGGCTGAGAAGTCCAAGACGAAGGCACTGGCAGATTCGGTGACTAATAGGGACTTGCTTCCTCATAGATAGCTGTTTTCTGTCTTCTTACTGTATCTTCACTTGGCAGAAGGGATGAGGGGTCTCCCTGGGACCTCTTCTATAACGGCACTAATCCCATTCATGGGAGGCAGTAATCACCTTTCAAAGGACCCACCTCCTAATACCATCACATCAAACATTAAGATCTCAACATATGGATTGGGTCGTGGGGGCAAGAGGACATAAATACATAAACTTCCAGTCCATTGCAATAGATAGTAGAGAGAATTTTCTTATACTTCTCATTCAGTTTCAATTTCCTCTAATGTTATCTTCTTACATTACTGAGGTACATTTGCCAAAACTAAGAAACCAATATTAGCATATTATCATTAAGTAAACTCCAGACTTCATTCAGATTGAGCTCATTTTCCCATTAATGTCCTTTTTCTGTTCCAGGATTTAATCCAAGATACCATGTTGTACTTAGTCATTGAGTTTTCTCAGTGCTGTTGGTCTGTGACAGTGTCTGTATTTCCTTTGTTTAGTTTTTTTTCTTTTTCCTCAGTAATCTCTACACCCAACCTGGGGATCGAACCCACAACACTGAGATCAAGAGTTGCACACTCTTCTGAGCCAGGCAGGAGCCTCTGTCTTTCCTTTTTTTCATGACCTTTAACAGGTACTTTTGGGGAGTATCAGTCAAGTATTTTCTAGAATTCCAGAATAATGTTTTAAATACATCAGCTAGATGTATCAGTGCACTTAACCAAACCCCATTGCTATTTACTTTCAGAGATATATGTGTGCAAAGGGACAATTTCAATTTATTCTAACATTTCTCCTTAAAAAACACATCAGTTAAGATCTGGCAGAGCACTGGGGGAGCCTAGGTGGGGCAGTCAGTTCAGCTCTGGTCATGATCTCCCAGTTCATGAGTTCAAGCCCCACATCAGGCTCACTGCTGTCAGTGCAGAGCCCGCTTCTGATCATCTGCCCCCTCTCTCTGTCCCTGCCCCACTTGCTCTCTATCAATAATAAGTAAACATCTAAATGACAATAACAATCATCAGAGGTATTTCCAAAGATTTAACTACTAGGATATGTTTTATACTTTTTTTCCTTTTTTAAGTTTATTTATTTACTTTTGAGAGAGAGAGAGAGACAGACAGACAGACAGACAGAATCCGAAGCAGGCTCCAGGATCCAAATTGTCAGTACAGAGCCCTATGCGGGGCTGGAACTCACCAACTGTGAACTCATGACCTCAGCCAAAGTCAGATGCTTAACCGACAGAGCCATCCAGGTGCCCTATATTTTGTTTTCAAGTAACAAACCAAAATATAAACAATATAAATTTCAAACAATGGGGATTAGTTAAGTACACTGATACATCTAGCTGATAGAATGTGTTTCTTAAATTTTTTAAAATGTCTTTTTACCTATTTTTGAAAGAGGGAGAAAGAGACAGAGTGTGAGCGGAGAGGGGCAGAGAGAGACAGAGATACAGAATCTGAAGCAGTCTCCAGGCTCTGAGCTGTCAGCACAAAGCCCGATGGGCGTGGGGGGTGTAGGGGGGTGACTAGAACCCTCCAATGGTAAGATCATGACCAGAGCCAAAGTTGGCCACTTAACCAACTGAGCCACCTAGGCATCCCTAACTGATAAAATATCATACAGTTATTAAAATTCATGTCAAAGAATAGAAATTTACCTAATAATAATATGACATATTATGAAACATGATATTGATTATGTCAATAAAAATATTGGATGAGGCATATGCATGGGGAAAACATTTAAAGGTATATTTACTAAAATATGGAGAGTGATTATCTCCAAGTACTGGATTACAAGTGATTCATTTTGTCAGAGCTACCATTGCTGGACATAGCTCATAGTCTGCCATCCAATCACAAGGGTAAACAACTGATACACTTACAACCATTCTGTACCCATGCAACCATTCTGTTCTTCATTTTTAGTACAGAATTCAATGAAGTACATGAGATATTCAACATTTATTGTACAATAGGCTTTGTGTTAGATGATTTTGCCCAACTGTAGGCTAATGTAAGTGTTCTGAGCATGTTAAGGTGGGCTAGGCTAAGCTATGATGTTCAGTAGATTAGGTGTATTAAATGCATTTTCTTTTTTTTTTTTTAATTTTTTTTTCAACGTTTATTTATTTTTGGGACAGAGAGAGACAGAGCATGAATGGGGGAGGGGCAGAGAGAGAGGGAGACACAGAATCGGAAACAGGCTCCAGGCTCTGAGCCATCAGCCCAGAGTCTGACGCAGGGCTCGAACCCACAGATCGCAAGATCGTGACCTGGCTGAAGTCGGACGCTCAACCGACTGCGCCACCCAGGTGCCCCTATTAAATGCATTTTCAACTTAAATGATGTGTTCAACTTACAATGGGTTTATCAGGATGTAACCCCATTGTAAATTGAAGAAGATCTATACTATGCCCAGAGGCTCCTTATTTCTTGATTTTTTTTGTTTGGAGATAATAAATTTCTATTCTGCTCAGTTTATTTGAATTAGTATTTTCTGCTACTTCCAAGTAAATGCGTCCTAATTGGTGTAATTGGAAAAGACAGAGTTCAGCAACCTTCCTGTAGATAATTTTGTTGTAGCACAACTACCAGGGAGGAGGGAAGAATCAGGACCTAAAGGCCACCCAAAACAAAAAATGATCTAAAAGTTGAGGAAGTGAGGAGTTGGCAAAAATACATTTTGGTGAAACCTTCTTTGATCAGAACGTGATAAAAGGAATTAAGCAGTTTTCTTTTACATCTAATTAAATAATCGCCATTTCATATTTTTCAAGTTTTTCTTCTAGAAAAAAACTTGAGTTTTGCTTGACAAAAATGTTCAAAACAATACAATTTTTGGTTTTCAAAATTTTAAAGTGACTCATGTATTAGTCTCTAAATTTTACTCTTCTCTAAAGTCTTCCAGTACATTTTTTTTTAATATTTTTATTTATTTTTGAGACAGAGCATGAGCGGGGAAGAGGCAGAGAGAGGGAGACACAGAATCTGAAGCAGGCTCTAGGCCCCGAGCTGTCAGCACATAGCCCAACACAGGGCTCGAACTCACAGACTGTGAGATCGTGACCTGAGCTAAAGTCGGACGCTTAACCAACTGAGCCACCCAGGCGCCCCTGTTTTTGAAGCACACTATTGGGAAACTACTCCCGATTGTAAGATTTTATTTTCATGTACCTAAATCTATGAAAGGATCAGATTGTGGTTCAACATAATTTGCTCATGGAACTTATATAAAAGTAGGCAATTTCATAAAAACCTATTAAAACAAGATGAAAAATTATTTGGTTAAGAGTACTAGAAAAGTAATTCAGCTTTAATGTCTTCTTGATTTATCTAATAAGGAACAGAAAAATCTATTGTATGAGCTTCTCTTAATTTCTTTTCCTTTGATGTTTCTTAAGTTCTGTAACTGCCTTGTTGATAGTTGTTAGCGTCAGTTACTAATAATTCCTTCTTATCATTTATAAAATATAGTTTGCGACCTTTACCCAGAAAGGTCGGCTCAGGTATTAATAAATAACTTTATTATTTCAAGGTTGGGTTCTCTATTCATGTGAGTTTTCAGTTATTGATTTTGACTCTAGTAATTACTATATTTTTTGGTTGATGATTTTATTTGGTTACTCATATTTTTTTTAAATGTTTATTTAGAGAGAGAGAGTGAGAGAGAGTGTGTGTGCATGCACACACACACACACACACACACACACACACACGAGTTGGGGAGGGGCAGAGAGAGGGAGGGAGAGAGAGAGAATTCCAAGTAGGCTCCACACTCAGCATAGAGCCCGATCGAGTGGGGCTCAATCCCATGACCCTGGGATCATGACCTGAGCTGAAATCAAGAGTTGGACACTCAAATGAGCCACCCAGTCACCCCTATTTGGCTATTCATATTTTAAATCTTGTTTTTAACTAGCGATTTCTAAGTTTTGACACTTGATAATCTGAGTGTTTCTGTACAATGTGTCTGGACTTGGCTTAAGTACTGAAACCTTTGGTTAATGATCAGAGACATTTAGGTGGTCCTAGGTGGTACTTCTCAACCTTTGTCCACAGGACACACTTGACCCTCCTATCAGTTGTATGCAAATACCATTCATTAATTGTAGCTCCATTCGTCTTTTCATCTGGGAAGCAGAGCTTTACAGGCATTACCTTCAAACCAAAAACAAATCATTAGAAAATATTGGCACTTTCCATCAGCAACAAATTACCAGAACATCCCTCCTGACACTTCATCACACTACACTGATGCCGCATGATGCCTCATGACTCCCAGTGAAAAACACTACTCCAGTAGTTATTACAATACACTGGGAAACAAGAAACAAAAGACAAAAAATAAAGCCCCCCCCCTGCCCCCCACATTGGAGAATAACCCTTGTTCGGGCAGTAACTTACTTCTCTGGGCCTCAGTTCTCCTTGCATACAAAATGAAAGCTACAAGAAATTCTCATGAAAATATTAATTGTTTAACATTATTGTTTTGAGAGTTTCAATTCAACAAAATAGGGAGGGAATCGAGTGTAGAAGGCCTTAAATGCTTGGCTGAGGAGTTGGACTTTAATGTAACAAAGATGTGTAAAGATTATTAAACAGGGTAGCAGCATTATCATCATCAATGTCTGTGTGTTAGGAGGAAAACTAGCAGCAGTATGTAGAATGGAGGAAAGAGATGGAAATAAGAAAAGTTAGGAGAGTATTGAAAAGGTCAAACAGATACTGAGCGTAATTGCTGTGGAAGGGAGGAGGGGGGGAGTGGGAGATTTAAGAGATAACACAGAAAATCAATTATAAATGTAACAATTTGTTACTAAATGTTGTGATGAGTGAGGGAGAAGAAGGAAGGATTTGTATAGGACTTTGAGGCTTCCGGTCCGAAAATTTAAAGATGCTGATGCCATTAAGTGGCTGGAAGCACAAGGATAGCTTGGGTGTTTGAGTGTGTGCTTGTGTGTAAAGGTGACATGAGGCAAAGGTTTAGGAATAATTTGTCTCATCTTTTGGATTGGACACCCACATGGTGCCATCCGGCTGGACAGTTAGAGTGGATTTGGAGGCACTTGTTCATACAAATGAAAGGAATACTCTTGTAACGCAAGCAACTCATTTTTATAGTGCTCAACCATTAGTGCCCCAAACCCTGAGGTTATTACCTCATCAACAGTAAAAGCTTGATTACAGCTGACTGTGTGAAGGCCCTTAGTTCTCACAGTTTCTATGGGCAAAATATTAATTGCGATTAATTATCGTGTGGCATAATACAAAGACAAGATGACTTATTGTGGCTTCTGGAGAGCGCTTGCTTGGTTTTTTCACTGCAGCCCTCGGGGAAAGGGAACTGGACAGCTCCCCGGGTGGCATTGGGCTCCTTCCGGGTCAGAGCCGGCCAGCTGAGACCTGCCAGCAGCCATGTGGGTCTGGGCCTTTGGGGCCTTTCCGACTAGGTGCTTCGACCTTGGGCGGAGGGCCCTGCCTTCCTTTTTCCTACCGCTCATGGCCCCCGGCCCTCGGCTCCAGGGCGGGGCGGAGCGGGCTGCTCCGAGGCCCCGCCCCCGCCTGCCGCCACCAGCCCCGCCCCTCCCGCTGCTGCCGGCTCTCTCCGGCCCCGCGGTGCGGTGCGCGCCTGCGCTGGCCCTCGACTCGGAGCAGCCATGATGGTGGGTGTTCTCAGCGGCGCCGAGCCCCGGGCGCGCGGTGGGGGCGGCGGGCGCGGGGCGGGCGCGGGGGCCGCGCCGGCCTGGCACTAATGTCTCCCTTTGTGTCTCCCCAACTCCATCTTCTCCCCCGGTGCGCCGGGCCCGGCAACCCCGCAGGAAGGCCTGGACGACGGCCCCGACTTCCTCTCGGAGGAGGACCGCGGAGTAAGTTCTGCCTCCTTCTAGCTGACGGGACCCTCCCGCCCCCGCCTTGGCCCCCGGTGTGGTACCCGGAAGGGTCCCGGGTCCCACGGCCCCTTTCCCCCGCCGTCCTCCTTTCGGTTTCCTCGCTGCACCGCGCCCCGCCCTCCTGCAGCCCTTCCTCCCTCGGGGCCGCTCCGTTCTGATTTCCCGAGGACCCAGGACCGCTTGCTTGCCCCTGACTCAGACCCTCCGTTGGACCTCCTCCACCGCTTGGGTCGGGGCAGGTGGGGAAGTGAGGTGGAGGCCGGAGCTGGATCCCTCCGTCCCCTCACCCTCGACACTTTCGGGGCTGTGAAAACCCATTCTCAGATCTTCTGGCGGCACCTTCTTGTGGACCTCCAACCCGCTGCCGCCCACCCTTCTCTCCTAAAACAGACATAGTACAAGCTTTTTCTAAATTACCCATTTGCAAGGAATTTCACTGTCGCGGAACCTTAACTCTTCTCCAGTATCCTGCCAGATTTTGCAAAGTGCTGGAAGCTCACGGTATCTTTACGTTTCTTACTGTCCCAAAAATACATCTTTTGCGGAGTTCCCTTGGTGGTAGTTTGAGGCCAATTGCATGCCACTTAAGAAAGGGCCTCCAGGCCTCCGATTCCTCCCTCCCACTCTCTCCAACCCCCCCCCCCCCATTTGCCTTGGCTCAAGGGTGTAATCTGTATAGTGCCTTGTACAAGTGAGCACTTGAAAAATATTGATGTATGATGATTGCAGCTCAGCAAGGTTCCTTGGTTCCATTACATTTAACAGACTGCACTTCAGTTTTCCATTTGCCTTTACTTATTCATGTTAGATGATGTGCGGGACCCATCAGTTAGTTGATTTTTGGCAGGTGATAAAATATTCTTGAAGGATATTATTATTGTTTTTTAAATACAAGCTGAGGTAGTATTAACTGATGAGCTTTATAAAGCTTTCAAATGATTAAAAGGATGCAGAGGGAGCTGCATACTTTTATAATTGATGTTTTAATAAATTTCTCAGTTTACACAAAAGCATCATTTAGAATTTCTAGTTAGTGTGAAAGCATCATACGTATGGATTTCTGGTTGTTTTAAATGTTTATTTATTGATTGATTTTGAGAGTGAGGGGCAGAGAGAGAGAGAGAGAGAATTGTAAGCAGGCTTCACACTCAGCATGGAGCCCAAAGCCTGGCTTCATCCCACCACCCTGGGATTATGACCTAAGCCAAAATCAGGAGTCGGATGCCCACCCAACTGAGCCACCCAGGCGCCTGTAGATTTCTGGTTATTTCTAAAAAAAAAATTAGTTTCTAATGAATTTTTAAAAAACTCTGTGTGTATAGCATCTTCTGGGATAAGACAGTGGAGTTAGATAGATGGTCACTTATAGATTACATTTAGGATTTTAAAATAGGGGAAACCACTAGAGTTGTGTAACGAAAGGAGATGAATTGATTATAGTCCAATTAAACTGATTTTTCTTTTTTTTTTTTAATTTTTTTTTTCAACGTTTATTTATTTTTGGGACAGAGAGAGACAGAGCATGAACGGGGGAGGGTCAGAGAGAGAGGGAGACACAGAATTGGAAACAGGCTCCAGGCTCTGAGCCATCAGCCCAGAGCCTGACGCGGGGCTCGAACTCCCGGACGGCGAGATCGTGACCTGGCTGAAGTCGGACGCTTAACCGACTGCACCACCCAGGCGCCCCTAAACTGATTTTTCTAAATATAAAGCAGTTGGCATTCTTTATTTAGATAACTTTGTGTCTAATTTTTGTGGTCTACCAGAAAAAGCAAACAGGATTTGCTTTCCTATAAAATCTGACTAATGTTGAGTAAAAATATTAATTTTTTTGAGTATTTATGTTGATATGAAAAGTATTTTCTGGTTAATATTCATGTTCACTGCCTTATGCCTTTGGAACGATTTGTTTATGAAATTGGAAGCACTTACGTAATGTGGCCAAAAACTTTTTTCATGTATTCCAAAATTAAAGGAAAAGGGAGACAAAGAGCATGCCTGACCAGGAGATTTTTGTAGAATTTTAGAGATGAAAATTTTAATATGAAAATGGAAAAAACATTACCATGAATTACAAAGCATTTAGAATGTCATGGTGAATATGTATATATGTCTGGTTCTTCCTTATTTTTGTCCTGTGGAACTGGATAAATCATAGTAATAATTATAGGTGTGCACTGTGTTAAGTACTGTATAAGCATTGTTTCATTATATCCTCTCATCATCTTTGTGAAACTTAGTATTCGCCTTTTACACATGAAAAATCTGAACCTTGGAGAAACTAAGTGGTCTGAGGTCACACAACCAATGAGTGGGAGAGGTGGACTTTAAACCATGTTTCTGATGCCAGAACCAGTACAAGTATTTCTCAGAGTGCCCTTGAAACACTTGCTTCAGAATCACCTGAGGTGTTTGGAAAACAAAACAAAAGTTTCTGGGTTCTGCCCTCCTGAAGCAGGGAGGACAGATAACTACTTTTTTTTATATCTCGTTTCTTTTTCTTCTTTTTTTAATCCGAGTGTAATTGACATACACTACTTTTTCTTTCTTTTTTTTTTTTTAAATTTAAATCCAAGTTAGTTAACATATGGTGTAATAATGATTTCAGGAATAGAATTTAGTGATTCATCACTTACATATAACACCCCGTGCTCATCACACCAAGTGCCCTCCTTAATACCCCTCGCCCATTTAGCCCATCCCCCCACCCACAATCCCTCCAGCAACCCTCAGTTTGTCCTCTGTATTTGAGTCTCTTGTGGTTTGTCTCCCTTTCTTTTTATATTATTCTTGCTTCCCTTCCCTTATGTTCATCTGTTTTGTATTTTAAATTTCACATGAGTGAAATCATATGATATTTGTCTTTCTCTGACTGACTCATTTCATTTAGCATAATACCCTCCACTTCCATCCACGTTGTTGCAAATGGCAAGATTTCATTCCTTTTGATCGCTGAGTAATATTCCATTGTGTGTGTATGTGTGTGTGTGTGTATATACACACACCACATCTTTATCCATTTAACTGTCAGTGGACATTTGGGCTCTTTCCATACTTTGGCTGTTGTCGATAGTGCTGCTATAAACATTGGATGCATGTGCCCTTTTGAATCAACATTTTTGTATCCGTTGGATAAGTACCTAGTAGTGCAATTGCTGGGTTGTAGGGTAGTTCTATTTTTAATTTTTTGAAGAACCTTCCTACTGTTTTCCAGAGTGGCTGCACCAGTTTGTATTCCTGCTAGCAGTGCAAAAGTTTCCTCTTTCTCTGCATCCTCACCAACATCTGCTGTTGCCTGAGTTGTTAATCTTAGCCATTCTTACAGGTGTGAGATGGTTTCTCATTATGGTTTTGATTTGTAGTTCCTTGCTGATTGAGGTTGAGTATTTTTTTCACATGTCTGTTGGCCATCTGGATGTCTTCTTTGGAGAAGTGTCTATTCATGTCATTTGCTCATTTCTTCACTGGATTATTTGTTTTTTGGGGTGTTGATTTTGATAAGTTTGTTACAGATTTTGGGTACTAACCCTTTATTTGATATGTCATTTGCAAATATCATCTTCCATTCGTCGGTTGCCTTTTAGTTTTGTTGATTGTTTCCTTTACTGTGCAGAGGCTTTTTATCTTGATAAGGTCCCAATAGTTCATTTTTGCTTTTGTTTCCCTTGTATCTGGAAACCTGTCTAGTAAGAAGTTGCTGTGGGTGAGGTCAAAGAAGTTGTTGGCTGTTTTCTCCTCTAGGATTCTGGTGGCTTCCTGTCTTACGTTTAGGTCTTTCATCCATTTTGAGTTTATTTTTGTGTATGGTGTAAGAAAGTGGTCTAGGTTCATTCTTCTGCATGTCCCTGTCCAGTTTTCCCAATGCTGTTTGCTGAAGACTGTCTTTTCCATTGGGTATTCTTTCCCACTTTGTCAAAGATTAGTTGGCCATATGTTTGTGGGTCCATTTCTGGATTTTCTGCTCTGTTCCATTGATCTGTGTGTGTGTGTTTGTGCCAGTACCGTGCTGTCTTGATGATTACAGCTTTGTAATAGAGCTTGAAGTCCAGAATTGTGATGCCTAAGCAGCTTTGGTTTTCTTTTTCAGGATTGCTTTGGCTATTCAGGCTCTTTGCTGGTTCCATACAGATTTTAGGATTGTTTGTTCTAGCTCTGGACATATACTACTTTTTCAGCAAGCATCCAAGAAGTTTCTGTTGGGCACTGAACTTTGATTATAGCTTCAGTTATCCTGCTATTTCCTCATTTCAAGAACAGAAATATCTGACCTGTTTAAATTTCCTTATATTGTGTTTGTCCTGATAGAAATAGGTTGTCATTAGAATTTTAAGCATTGTAATTTTAGTTTAGGTTATCTTGTTCAGCCTTTTAAGAATGAGAGTCTTGGGGTGCCTGGGTGGCTCAGTCGGTTGAGTGTCCGACTTCGGCTCAGGTCATGATCTCACGATCCGTGAGTTCAAGCCCCGCGTCGGGCTCTGTGCTGACAGCTCAGAGCCTGGAGCCCGTTTCAGATTCTGTGTCTCCCTCTCTCTCTGCCCTTCCCCTGTTCATGCTCTGTCTCTCTCTGTCTCAAAAATAAAAAACGTTAAAAAAAAAAGAATGAGAGTCTTGATAGAGAAAAAGCATGAAGTGCATATATTGATAGGAATTTTGATATAAATCACAGATTCAAAAATAATGCAAGCATTTCATACAGAGCAGCAAGTAAGCAAAGTTAAAGTCAGTATTTTAAAATACATTTTTAGGGGTGCATAGGTTGCTCAGTCAGTTAAGTGTCCAACTCTTGATTTCAGCTTGGGTCATGATCTCACGGTTCGTGGGTTCAAGCCCTGCTATTGAGTTTCGTGCAGAAAATGGCAGAGCCTACTTGGGATTCTTTCTCCCACTCTCTCTTCCCCTTCCCCACTCATGTGCTCACTCTCTCTCTCTTTCAAAATAAGTAAACTTAAGAAAAATAAGTAATAAAACACATTTTTAAGCAGCCTTAAATTTTCATGATGATATTTGGAACAGAAGAGAATCTTACAGCCTTAAGAAAATACTGTTTTATGAGTAACTTAAAAAGCAGGCTTTAAAAAATACACAGTATTGAAAATACTGGCCATCCTGTAGCCATACCTCTACATAATAGGCTATTTTTTACCCAAAATGAAAGACAGTAACATATTATTTAGTAAACAAATGAGCCCTTTGAACTGGACACATTTTGCTCTGATGTGCTTGTGCTTGTTAAATAAGAGCAGTGGGTGCCAGTGTGATGGCATAATTCTTAGCATTTGATTTTAGTTCTAAATAAAATGTTTATTGTTTTCAGCATTACTCCAGGTGGAGTAACTACAGCTCTCCTAGACTCCTAGTCTTACTCCTCCCCCTCTATTCCTTATCTTTGTTAATGTTATCATTTTCCATCGTGCAGGCAAGGAACCTGAATCATCCTTCATTTCCATATTAGTATAATCACTGAGTCCAGTTAATTTCATCTCAAAAATATTGTTTATCCCATCTTTCATTTGTATGGCCCCTATTAATGTCCTTGCTGTTTCTTGCCTGGATTGTAGCAATTCCTGTCATTGGTCTGTGTCTCTTGTCTGTCTGCCTTCCAATCCAGCCTTGTTAGATATTTCAAGTTACCTAACTAAAATGACTAAATCATATAATGCCACTAGTTAAAAGTACTTACTTGGACCCAGTTCTTTTGCAGTAAGGTTCAAACTCCTTACACAAGCATTAAACACCATTCATGACACTTTTAGTCTGGCTTATTTCTCAGTATGTCCTTCCCACACATACACACTCTAGACATACTCTAGTCCATTTGTCATTGCCCAGGCACCTCTGCACTTTAATGTCTGCTTTACGCATGCTTTTTTTTTTTTTTTTTAATTTTTTTTTTTTCAACGTTTATTTATTTTTGGGACAGAGAGAGACAGAGCATGAACGGGGGAGGGGCAGAGAGAGAGGGAGACACAGAATCGGAAACAGGCTCCAGGCTCTGAGCCATCAGCCCAGAGCCTGACGCGGGGCTCGAACTCACGGACCGCGAGATCGTGACCTGGCTGAAGTCGGACGCCTAACCGACTGCGCCACCCAGGCGCCCCTACGCATGCTTTTTAATGTTGTAGAGTGGCTTTTTTTTTCTTCACATTTTTTTTTCCACTTGAAATTTGACTTGTTTTTGAAGACTTGGCCAGATGTTTGCATTTTCTTTTGTACCTACATAACAGTTTGAATACATTCCACATTTATTGATAGTTGTTTTAGATAAAAATGTGACATCGATTATATTGGCAGAGGATAAGAAGATGAATGTTGGCAGAAGAAAAAGAAAGTTCCCGCCCTAAGATCATCACACTGTAGTGACAGACTTATGATAAAGTGCCATGGGAGTACAAAGGAGAGAGTGTTTAACCTTTGAGAGAAGGGGAAGTAGTGAGGACATAATGATAGCTGCATGCCAATGTACCATTTACTCTGTGCCGGCTACTTTCCATATATTAACTCAATTCTCAAACCCCTGTTAAGTAGTTGCTACTATTCTTTGGAAAGGAGAACTGAAGTTCAGAGACATTAAATAGCTTGTCCAAGGTTTTAACAGAGCTGGATTCAGACTCAGCCAGTCAAGCTGCAGGTCTGGCACTCTTAGCCACTATGCTATTACCTAAATGAACTAAGCCTTAAATGTTGAGCAGGAATTTTGTAGGCTCTCAGGAAGAGGAAGGCTTGCCAGCAGACTGAATAACATGAGTAAATAATTTGGTTCTACCTGGAGTACTTGTTCTTACAGGAAGCAGGGGCAGATATGGGACAAGGGCAGATATGTACAGATTAAGTGTAAGGTGCATAATAATTAAAATTCCAGTCAGTGTGAAGTCCTGAGGGATTTTAAGCTGGGAAAGGCCTATGCCTAGATGAAAATAGCATTGTAGATAACTGATGTGGAGGGTGGATTGATCCTTCCTTTCATAAAGCAGAGAAATCAGTTAACAGGCCGTTGCAACAGTCCAGATGAAAAATGATGAAGGTATAATTAAGGCAGTGAAATAGGGGATGAAGGAAGGGACATAGCAAAGAGATGTTTAGGAGATAGATTTAACAGGGCATAGTGACTGAATAAGTACATGGGCTGGGCAAAGGAAAAAGAGAAAATGAGGAATGCAGGAGAGAGAAACAGAAGGTTAGATAATATGTTTGGTTTCATATATGTTGGATTTGAAGTGCCTATAAGGCATTTAATCCCTTTCCTGCCAAACTAGAATGTAAGATCTGTAAGGATGAGGATTGTGTCTTCACTGCTCTATCCCTAGCACCTAGGACAGTGGTTTGTACATTGAAGTCATTTATTTGTTAATAAGTGAATACATCCAGGTGGGTATGTCTAGTTGGTAGGGTGAAAGTATAATTGGGAACTTAGAATAAGAGGTCTGAGTTGATGATACAAATTTAGGAGTTATAGTCAAGGACGACTGAGATTGCCCAGCTAGATAGCACTGTAGAAACCAACATTTAAGGGTTATAGAGAAGAAATGGATCGATTGACAGGGCTGAGAGAGGTAGGAAGAGTATGAGAGAAGTCCCCAGAAGGTGAGAGAGTTTAAAGGAAGTGGACAGAATGATCACCAAGGCAAAATACTCCAGAGAAGTCAAGAACACTAAAAAGTATTGGATTTGGAAATTAGGTGCTCAGTGTGTGAAGGGTTTGTGGGACCGAGGCTAACTTGACTAGAAGAGCAGTATATGAACAGGTTGTGGAGCAGACAGGATGATTAAATGCTCAGGTGGGCAGACAATTCTGCCCTCTACAGGATACCACTTATGAGAAAGTGGAGAAGATGATGAGGCTAGAAGAGTTTATTGATGGGTCTAAGGAAAAAACAGCTGCTAGTGTTTATTTCTTTGGGATGTGGGAAACAAAGTCACTCGTTGAGAGTGGGCGTGGAAATATAGATGGTTGAGGTAGTAAAAGTTTGGTGTAGTTGCTGAAAGGAATCAGAAGGGGAGCTGAACAGATCTTTCCAGGAGTGTTGAGTGGTTTTAAGAGCCTAATGCAATTTGAAGACCATTAATTTGTATTAGACCAGTTGTGACTTCTCTAGCCACACTCAGCAGCTCAGAAAGCAAAGATGATTGTTGAATTGATCCTGAGTGTGGGAATTTGCAAGCCAAGTATGGCAGAAAGAGCAATGAGAATTGTTAGGACCAATAAGAAAAGTATTGGAGTGATACACCATGCAGTGGGGTGGAAGAGGAGGGAAGCAGAGAGAGGGGTAACAGGCTGGAGATACATGGAAAGGTCACGGGACAGGAGGTATTGATAAGGTTAAATTGTACACATAGTAAAAACTGGTAAGGAAAAGAGAATAGGAAACACTTAATTTTTGTGTTTTATTACATAAAGTTGATTTGTGTTCCTCACTACAGATTTCTTGAAGGCAAGGCTTTTTGTTCACCTTATATATTCCATAATACCTAGGACTGTTGTTTGAATCTACTTTTAAGTTTGTTAAAAAGTTTATTAAATAAATGTGTATTAGTATATTGTGTAAAGTGTTGTATTTGTACACTTGTACATTTATATTAACTTTGACTTAGAGGGAATGCAGAGGTGAACACCATTAGTACTTCCCTCCCTAGTAATACCCTAGTAATATTTTATTGTGTCTGATATGGTATGTGAGAGGAAGTCTGCTTGCAAATGCCAGCTGTAACTTTAGCCACATACAGCAAGCAGTTCAAAGTGTAAACGCAGAGAGTTGATGGTTGAATTGATACTAATTATGGGAATTTGCAAACCAGGTATAGTATATGAGAGAAAATCTGGCTGCAAATGCCAGTTTCCAGAAAATGTATATATAATCAAGCATTGATTTGACTGCTCAGTATAAGATGTACAGTAATAATAAAAATTATGTATTAACAGGACTTCCAAAATCATATTTATACTAGGAGTTAAATAAATTTAAAATTTGGCCTGAATTCGTGAGCCTAATGAAATTTACTTCTGTCTGTCTCAGGGGTTTTCTGTTGATTATACTCTTAATTACAGTTTCTTAGCCCAGTTATGGTTACCACCTTTCTTTCTACTCTTCTCTACATTCAATAAATATTTATTGAGGTCCACCACTGGGCATATAGCAATGAACAAAATAAAAATCTGTGTCCTTACAGAGCTGACATTATAGTTATGGAGGACTGTTAAAAAAATAAAATATAGTAGATGGTAAACAAGTACTAGGAAAAAAATGAGGTGTGGGGTGCATGAGTAGCTCAGTCAAGTAAGCATCAAACTCTGGATTTTGGCTCAGGTCATGATCTCAGGGTGTTGTGGGATTGAGCCCTGAGTCAGGCTCTGCACTGACAGCACCTAGCCTGCATGGGATTCTCTCTCTCCCTCTTCTCCTTTCCCCTGCTTGTGCACATGCTCGCTCTCTCTCTCTCAACATAAATAAATATTGGGGTGCCTGGGTGGCTCATTCGATTAAGTATCTGACTTCAGCTCAGGCCATGATCTTGAGGTTTGTGAGTTTGAGCCTCATGTCGTGCTCTCTGTTGGCTTTCTGCTGGCTCTCCACTGTCAGTACAGAGCCTACTTCAGATCCTCTGTCCCCCTCTCTCTCTCTGTCCCTCCCCTGCTCTCTCTCAAATAAATAAACAATAAGTTAAATAAACAAATATTTTTAAAGGGGGGATAGGGATTTGTTTGGGGGTGGAGGGGAGTTGAGTTGTAGTCTTAGGGTTGCCAGGAAAGGCTTTCTTGAAAAGGCGACATTTTGGTAAATAACTTGAAGGAAATGAAGGAGTGAGTCATGCAGATAGATACCTGGGGGCAGAATGTTCCAGGTAGAGGGATCAGTGAATACAGTGACTCCTGAGGTGGCAGCATGCTTCTGTATTTAAGGGGCAACAAAGAGGCCATATGGCAGGGCTGCAGTCAGCCAGAGGAATAATAGATTAGCCTGAGAGATGATGCCCGAAGCAGACTTTGTAGGGCCTGGTGGACTTTGGCTTTTCTTCAAGTAGGGACCCCTAGGTTTTGAGCTGAGGAATGATTTTTAGTTTAATAGGATTATAAGGGATAGATTAAAGATGGAAAAGGACAGAAGCAAGACACCATTTGGGAGGCTATACAGTAGTCAGTTATTTTCCTTTTCTTCCTTCCTCCATCCATCCATCTCTATACATTTGCTTTTCTGGCAAAAGATGAACAACTAATTTTTTAGAAATGTTCTAAAGTAGATACTTTATAGTAAATGAGTCAGTATAGTAAACTAGTAGTGAATGTTTTCTTTACTAAAAATTACATGTGGAAAATTAATCAGCAATAGGACAGTGTCTTCCAAATTATCTTTTTAATGGTACTGTATTTATGTTGCTTAATCCATTTGCTCTGTCTTGTCTTTTTCTTGACCATGACACTAATGTTTAACCTAGCCAGTCTTTGACAAAAGACTGCAACGTTTGTCAGCCCAGATGAGGATGAAAATGGTGAATGTAGTCTAATGAGGATTTCTTCACTTACCTCACTAATTTCAAAAAGTTAATTAAATGTTGATGAATCATAAGTTGTTTGCTTTCACTCTTTCCCTTAATAAAAACTAACATTAACTTTTCTCTAAAAAAAGAATACATGCCTGAAAAATCTTGTGTATATTTTATGAAATTAATATTAAATTTACAATAAAAATATATCAAATCTAAGGCACAATTGACTGGAAGGTATACTTTATATGCTACTAAGAAAGAAAAAAGATTGCCAATTAAACTGGAATTTGTCATCAGTTATAAGGCATTCCTATTTCAGATGTTAAAATGTGCAAACTATGCATCTAGAATTGATGAAATAATAGCAGATTAGCTTTCATTGGAAATTTTGTATTTGTGTAGGGGATGATTTCATTTATTGGCTGGCTTTTCCATTACACATCTTAGTAGAAACAGGGCTTAAAACAAAACAAAACAAAACACCCTGATGTGTGTGAAGCAAATCTATTGTCAAACAAAATATTCCTTTTTGTTTCCTTTTCTCTGTAAGCTCGGAAATGGAAAAAAAAATTGAGATGTGAAACTGATATTTTGAACCTATTATGAAATATAAATTAAAGGAGTCACAATCTCAGCATCAGCAGTTTGCTGTGACCCTATTTATGTGTGATTCATGCGCTTTTCCTGAGATCAGTTCTAGAACATACTTGCTAAAAGAATGAAAAAGACAAATGATAGATTGGATTAATAGCTGTAAGATCATATGTGAAGGGCTACAAGCTTTCATAAGGCATACAAAAGAATTTATAGAAGAGTTAGAAAAAAAAGTAGAAACGTAAAAGTAATGGGAATTTCTAGGGATGATTGTGGCCATGATTACAGGCATGTAACCTGTGTATTTGTCAAGACTCTTCAAATTACATACTTAAAACCTGTGTTTCGTTGTATGTAAGGTATACCTGAAAAGAGAGAATCCAAGAACAAAAACAGTAAATACATAACATAAGAATATTTGTTATCAAAAAAAGTTACAATTTAAAAAAGCCAAGCGTTGTGCTATCAGAAAAAAGGAGGCAAGTATATTTGATATACAGAGATAAGGAAATGGAAGAAAGAAATAATTGGGAATAACTTTGAATTGGAAGCATAAATAACAGCTATTCAGATGTAGAAATCCTGAAAATTGATAATACAACAGTTAAAATCTGAAAATTAAAATGTACATACGGATATAACACCTGGGAACAATGTTTTATATAATCATTAAAAACAAAATATTAGCAGTTGAGTTGAAGTTTTCAAAGATTGTAAAGGCAAAGACAACCCTGTAAGTCTAGGCTAGGGTTTCCAAACACAGTTTTTAAGGCTTTTCCTTGATGATTGTTTTGATAAACCTGTGATCAGGCCTGGGGTTCTGTATTTTTAACAAGTACCCAGGTTGATGCCTATCAGTTGTATTTGGGAAATGCTTGACAAGGCAGAGAAAACATAAGAAAAGCCAAGATTATTATTCCAAAAATCGTAATGATAAATTTATTAATTTCCTGTGGCTGCTCTAACAAATTACTACAATCTGATCACTGAATACAGCAGAAATGTATTCTCTTCACAGTTCTGTAGGCCAGAAGTCCGAAAACAGGATCACTGAACTGAAATCAAGGTGTCAGCAGGGCCATGCTCCCTGGGATTCTAGGGAAGAATTTGTTGCTTGTCCCTTCTGGTTTCTGGTGGCTGCCAGCAAACCTTAGCTTGTGGCTGGATCACTCTAATCTCTGCATCCATAGTCCTGTTGCCCTCCCCTTTGTCTGTGTCTAATCTCTTTGCACCTCTTATAAGGATATCTGTAACTGCATTTAAGGCCCATTTGGGAAATCCAGGATAATCTCCCCAGGTTCCAGATATTTGGATGTGCATGTTTTGGGGGGAGCCATTATTCACTCTACCACAATAAGCATCTTAAAAGTGTCCTGATTGTGAGTAAAGAGAAAAAAGGAAACACTTCTTTTTTTTTTCCTTTTAATGTTTGTTTATTTATTTGTTTGTTTATTTGAGAGAGAAACCCCAAGCAGGCTCCACACTGTCAGCCCAGAGCCAAATGTGGGGCTCAATACCACTCAATAAACCATGAAATCATGACCTGAGCTGAAATCAAGAGTCAGATGCTTAACTGACTAAGCCACCCAGGTGCCCCTCAAGGCAACTCTTAATTTCATTTCTTTTATCAGACAATGGCTTACATATAGCATTGAGTACAATAACAAATTTTTAAATAATTTATGTAAGTTTATAGTATAAACTTTAAAAAAGATGATTACTGATGAAATTTAACTTAATATAAACTTAAGTTACCTATAAAGTTTTTACTAAAGGCCATCAGAGATAGTACTCAAGCAGGTTCTGAGCTTTCAGCACAATCTCCCAAACCATGAGATCATGACCTGAGCTGAAATCAAGAGTAGGGCACTTAACCAACAGAGCCATTCAGGCACCCCAGTACCATGTAATTTATTTTTTTCTTAAAAATGTTTTTGATGTTTATTTTTGAAAGATCACGAGCAGGGGAGGGGCAGAGTGAGAGAGAGAGAGAGAGAGAGAGAGAGAGAATCCAAAGCAGGCTCAACATGGGGTTTGAACTCATGAACCACGAGATCATGACCTAAACTAAAGTTGGACGCTCAACCGACTGAGCCACCAAGGCACCCCTGTAATGGTCTTTATCTTTTAAAAACAGGTCTACTCAATCTAGAACCAATAGTACAGAAGTGAAATGTTACTTTTGTTCATTACTAATGGAAGTTAAACAACTATTTAATGAAAAAATTCCTAAAATTAATATTTTAATAGATCATGGGATTTCCATTTTAAGGGGGCTCCCCACCATTTGTAAAAGTAATGCATGCATATTGTGGACAATTGGGACAATGAAGGAATATATAAAGAAAATCCACTGATGGTCCCATTTTGTTATATTTCCTATAAGCCTTTTATGTATGCATTTTTTTTAAGTTTATTTATTTTGAGAGAGAAAGAGAAAAATGCGAGCGAGGGAGGGGCAGAGAGAGAGGGACAGAAAGAATCCCAAGCAGGCTCCATGCTGTCAGCATAGAGCCCGATGCAGGGCTCGATCTCACAAACCGTGAAACCATGACCTGAGCTGAAATCAAGAGTCGGACACCGACTGAGCTACCTAGGTGCCCCTGCACTTTTAAATATATGACTGAGGTCATAAACAATTCTGTTTCCAGCATTTTTTTCCTTTTACATTGTAATTAAAATTTGAAATGCTAATGATTAGGTGAGATTCCCAAAGTAAGACCTGGGTTTTACAATTGGAGTATTTGAAGCAGGCTGGGTAGTTAATTAGACTTTAAATATTTCATATTTTTGCAGCTGGCTAAGACTTTATTTTCATCTTTTAGTGTGTTTGATTTTTTTTATAGGTTTCCAAATTAGTCAAACATTTTAGAATGCATATTTGTTTAAAGGGGAAGAATATAGATGAAATTTAAGAATTATAAACATGGTAAGAATTAGAGGGGTGCCTGGCTGGCTCAGTCAGAGCATGTGACTCTTGATCTTGGGATTGTGAGTTGGAGCCCCACGTTGGTGATAGAGTTTACTTTATTTTTTTTTATTTTTATTTTTTTTTATTAAAAAAAATTTTTTTTCAACATTTATTTATTTTTGGGACAGAGAGAGACAGAGCATGAACGGCGGAGGGGCAGAGAGAGAGGGAGACACAGAATCGGAAACAGGCTCCAGGCTCTGAGCCATCAGCCCAGAGCCCGACGCGGGGCTCGAACTCACAGACTGTGAGATCGTGACCTGGCTGAAGTCGGACGCTTAACCGACTGCGCCACCCAGGCGCCCCTGATAGAGTTTACTTTAAAGAAAAAAGGTGGGGGGGGGGGGGGCTGCCTGGATGGCTCAGTTGGTTAAGATTTTAGTTCAGGTCATGATCTCACAGTTCATGAGTTTGAGCCACGTGTCAGGCTCCTCCCCCGCTCAAGTGTACACGAGGTCTCTCTCTCAAAATAAATAAACTTCAAAAAAAGAATTATAGAGAAGTCTTCTCATAGACAAGTAAATGGAAGCACTACATAGAGAACGTATTCAATCATTTAAATATATTAAAGCTTGTAGAGTAAAATGTGAGATTTAATTCCTACACAGGAGGTAGTTATTGAGTATTATGTTGCCGTTTTTAGCACTATAAATATGTTATATGTAATATATTTAATAGTTTCATTATAAATTCCTGAACTAAAATAAGCAGTAGAGTTAAAATTATTAGCCTTTTCATTATTTTTCTTGTTCTAAAAGGTAGATACTTTCCTTAATTTTAGGATACTTGAATGTTAATGAACCATCTTCTTGGAAAATAGTTTATTTTATGTATTTATTTCTTTCAAACAAAAGGTCCTGCATATTTATTACTGAATCACCTTACTGGTGCAGAAGCATAGTAACAGAGAAGAATCATTTTTCTAGTAAAACATGTTTATTGTTGAGGTGGTAGTGATGTTTACAGAGTGATAGAATACAAGTATGTAACCTTCATGCAGCATAAATATATATGCCATCTCATGTGCTATCCATTCTAGACCAGCTTGGTTCTTCTCCAGTGCCTCCTCTTGGAGTTGTACCTGATTTTATTACCAGTTTTCATCCGAATTCACTGGGGAATGGGATGATTCTGCTTTTGTTTCTTGGCCACGTTTTTTGTTTGTTTGTTTGTTTTAATCTTTATTTATTTTTGAGAGAAAGGGAGACAGAATGTGAATGGGGGAGGGGCAGAGAGAGAGGGAGACAACAGAATCCGAAGCAGGCTCCAGGCTCCAAGCTGTCAGCACAGAGCCCGACGTGGGGCTCGAACTCACAAAACGTGAGATCATGACCTGAGACGAAGTCGGACACTTAACCGACTAAGCCACCCAGGCGCCCCTGTTTCTTGGCCACATTTTAAGCGTGATTCTGCAAGTCTTGTGAGAAGACCCAAATCAGAGTATATTAATGTGCAGAGATGGGATTCAAACCCAGGTCATCCAAGCTCCTAGGCTAGGGTACCTTCCAGACTTCCCTGCTGCTACCCATGGTAAGAAGCAGTTAACTTCACACACCACAATGGCAGAGAAGAGGAGAGAGAAAAAATAGTTTACTTTTTGAGTGAAATTATAATGAATAATGGTTATCCCATTGACTCATACAAAGCGTAGTTGAATACTATAGAATGAAAAATTAAGGTAATAACATACCCAAATAACCTGCCCTTCAAAATATGTATGTAGTTCTAATGAACTTGAGTACTTTTTTAGATTTAAGATTATTTTGTTTTGTTTTTGCATTGTGTTAATGTCTGAGAAAAGAATGAGATTCTATAAATGCCCATAGGATTTTTATTAAGGTGTTATCTTTTTCTAGCTTAAAGCAATAAATGTAGATCTTCAAAGTGATGCTGCTCTGCAAGTGGACATTTCCGATGCTCTGAGTGAGAGAGATAAAGTAAAATTCACTGTTCACACAAAGGTAAATGTGATTTTGTACTTGTACTATTTTAGCTATTTATTGTGCAGATGTTATATATGTGATAATATATTGACTGGAACTTTGGTTTTGAACATAATTAGAAGTAAACTATATTTTAGTTTATAAGCTACTGCTTTTATTGTAACAGTTTTAAGGAAATGTACTTGTTAAATTTTTTTTTAATTTTTTAAGTTTATTTATTTATTTAGAGAGTATCCGTGAGGGAGGGAGGGAGGGGCAGAGAAAGAGGGAAAGAGAGGGAATCCCAAGCAGGCTTCGGGCATGCAGGGCTCCATCCCACAAATTGTGAGATCATGACCTGAGCCAAAGTCAGGAGTTAGACCCGTAACCAACTGAGCTATCCAGGTGCCCCAGGGAAATGTACTTTTTTTAAAAAATGCACTTTTTAAAGACTAACATTTAAGAATTACTCACAAAACCTAGGTGTAATGCAGATTTAATTTTCTCTAGACTTCTATTAATATCTTTCATCATTCTTGTTTTCAATTTTGTTTTGTTCTTTCAGTTAATTAAATTACTGTCTTACAAATTATTTTCTTCTTGGATTTCAGTTTTTAGGCATATTTTCAGACTGTAGATCTATTTTTCTTTGAATAGTTGAGTTTGATATATATTAGTAAGACAACTTTTAAATGGTGGTAGCAGTATAGTATAATAAGTCTGTCAAATTATTTTCTTAAACATCTCAGGATAATTTTGTCTGATGTCTCCGAGTTTTCATAATAGAGTTTAAAAGTGCTGATAATCTTTCGCATGAGACTAATCTACAAAAATAAGATAAAAAATATTTACTAAAAGCCTTTTAGTGCAATTTTGATTTTTATTCAAGAGAATCTCTGTCTTTGCAGAGTTCGTTGCCAAATTTTAAACAAAATGAGTTTTCTGTTGTTCGACAACATGAGGAATTTATCTGGCTTCATGATTCCTTCGTTGAAAATGAAGACTATGCAGGTTATATTGTGAGTATTGGGGTTCCATTTTAATCCCATTTTCTAGGAGCTTTTTAGGTACTTTATTATGTGTTAAATTTTTAGTGAACTGGTGTAATTTTTTTAAATTGCCAATTAGAAAACACAATGTACGATCACCTTTTATCCTAAATTGCCTAGTTTGAAAGTGTGGAGACATGGCTATGTTATGCTCCTTCATTTAAATTTAAATTCTTATTGTTTACTGGAAGTGAAATGGGTTTTTCCTAGGGATTAATTAAGGGGATGTTACAAACCATACTGGTTTTGAACACTTAGGTAGACAAATACTTAGAGTTGGAGGTACCTTAAGAAGTCATCTAATCTAAGTATGTACCAGATGTTGTGCCTTAGCCATTGTCCACACTCAGATTCCTGAAATTTAGTTTCATTTGATATCCTTGAAATTATCCTGACTTGATTCTTTCTCCATCCTTGTGGCTACTCCTCAGTCATTTGCTTTTTCTTTGTGTAACTCAAAATTTGGTTGACCACTGGCCGTACATTTTTTTCTTTTTTTCTTTAAAAAAAATTACCAGTTTATATAAAGGATACAACCAGACAGCCCAAAGGAAGAGATGCATAGGACAAGGTACAGGGATCGGGGTTGGGGCATAACTTTCATGCCCTCTCCAGGTATACCACCTTCCACCTCCATAGCATGTCAGTGTGTTCACCAAACTGGAAAGTCCTTCTCTTCCCATCTTATTTCCACCTTTTCTTCCTCATCTTGTCTAATGGCATTTTCTTACTACAATTTCCTTCTATAGACTAAACACTCCTCAAAGATCAAGACCATCTTTGCTTGTTTTTTTTAAGATTTTTTTTATTATTACACTATATGTTAACTAACTTGGATGTAAATCTTAAAAAATAATAAAGATAAGTAAAAAAAATACTTAATCACATATAAAAAAAGTTTGTTGGTTTTTTTTTTTTTTCAAATTATTTTAGCTAGCAGGAACAGGGAAGAGGGGCAGAGAGAGAGAGAGAATCTTAAGCAGAGTCTATGCTCAGCACAGAGCCTGACACAGCGCTTGACCCCATCACACTGAGATCATGACCTGAGCCAAAATCAAGAGCCAGATGCTCAACCAATTCAGCCACCCAGGACCCAGGCACCCTAAGGTAGATAGATAGATAGATAGATAGATAGATAGATAGATAGATAGATAGATAGATAATTACTTATTTTGGAGAGAATGCAGGTGGGGGAGGAGCAGGGAGAGGGGGACAGAGGATCTGAAGGGAGCTCTGTGCTGACAGGCTGACAGGAGCAAGTCTGACATGGGGCTCAAACTCACGAACCTTGAGATCATGACCTGAGCCAAAGTCGGATGCTCAACCAACTGAGCCACCCAGGTGCCCCTATTTATTTATTTTTAGTGTTTATTTATTTTGAGAGAGAGAACATACATATGAGAAAGGGAGGGGCAGAGAGAGAGGTAGAGAGAATCTTAAGCCGGCTCCATGCTCAGGAGCCCAGCAAGGGGCTCAGTCTCACAGCTGCAAGATCACAATCTGAGCCAATATCAAGAGTCAGACGTTTGACTGAGCCACCCAGGCCCCTGCTCCAAGATTTTATTTTTAAGTGATCTCTACACCCAGCATGGGGCTTGAACTCACAACCCTAAGATTAGGAGTCGCATACTCTACCAACTGTGTCAGCCAGGCACCCAAGACCATGTCTTGTTTATCTTTATATGCACATTGTTCAGTATCATGCCTGGTGCATAGTAGATGTGAATATGTGCTTAGCTGTACTTGATGCTTCCTTCCCTATTGCTTTCCTCAAGCATAACTCTTTTCTTGTATTCATTCTTTAACTTTTCCTCTACTTATCTTTTCTTCTTGCTTTCTTTGCTTCCCATCATTTTCCCTTAACAATTCTTATTTGTAAGCCCTTCCTTTTAAGGTAAACTTTTTTCTTCTATCCTTCCCTTGAAAGATATGTCTCTTCTAGATACTATATTTTTACTTAAGATAAGTATTTACTCACCCCCTTACTGTGAGTGAATGGAATGAGGTTAGTCATTAATCTCTGTTTTGTTGTCTTGGTTTTAAGTCCGTGCTCTATGCTTCTGGTGCACTCCTCCAGTTAAGGAACCCTTTTTAACATCCCTTGCTGGATTGTACTGTTGGCATCCATGAATTTAAGAAACATAGAATAGCATAAAGCTACTATGAATTCATTAATTTAAAAATATATGTTTGTATTTGATCAAACTATTTACATATTCTGAAAATTGGTATGCATATTCATTTAGTGTATAGTCAGAGCTTAATGTGTTTATACATTTGAAGACTCTAGGTTGCCACATAGGAATCTGCAGATTAAAGTTTGGGAACTACTGTTCTAATACTAGAAAATAGTGCTCTGCCATATTTCTTCCTTGTGCAAAGGACCTAATCAAATTTTCTAACCTGAATTGAGATATTCCTGGTGCCATGTTCATTCAAGATGTCTTTAGCTCTCCCAGACACAGTCTTTTATGGTAGCAGTAGTACAGTTGCTGTGAAAACTAAAAGTCTTTAAAATTAGTGATTTGATTTTCTTACAGATCCCACCAGCACCACCAAGACCTGACTTTGATGCTTCAAGGGAAAAACTACAGAAGCTTGGAGAAGGAGAAGGGTCCATGACAAAGGAAGAATTCACAAAGATGAAACAGGAACTGGAAGCGTATGTGATTTTTGTTGTTGGTTTTGTTAATTGTGCTTATTTTAATGCCTTTTTTCTGTGCTCTCTGATATCCCATCCTTTTAATCATTTCACCACAGTGACCCTTTCTGAAAGATGCAGGTTTAAGCCAAACAACCAGTTTTAATGATCATGATCAGAGCCTACAGGAAAATTATAGAATAATTGCCTACATTGTAAAATTCTTTAAATTAATGTTTTAAATAGACTCTGAAAATTGAAAATGGGGGGTCCAAAACTTTATTTAAAAATAGTAGAAAGGGAAATAGGACTTTTTGAAGCAGAATATAAGTTGTTTTGGTTTTTATCTACAAGGCCTTAGTCATTGCCAACCTGGTTTTCTTTTTTCGATGTGTGCATACTACCCAAACTTCTGTTTTCTGTTTCTCATAGAAATATGCACCAAGCAACTCTGCACATACTCTGTTTTCTTTTTTAAAAAGTGTGTGTGTGTGTGTGTGTGTGTGTGTACGCATGTGTGTGCACGTGTGCACCTGTCTAAATGGCTGTGTCTGTGTTTAATTTTTGCCCTCTTTCTTTCTGCCTATGGCTTCTGGCTAAGGGGAAAAGAATAGGAGCAAAGTAAAAGGAGAATAGTTTTAAAATGTTTTTTATTAAATGATTATTAGTTTCACATATCCTAGAAATGCATTAAATCTTTGAAAAAACTGGAGATAACTTCTGTTTTGCGTTTAGCATATTTGCTGAAAATGCAGAATCTTTCCCTTCTTATTAGACATTTGAAGTAATTTTAGATTTACAGGATATTGTTTTCTGTATTTTGAGAGCAGTACAAGTAAACACTTTCCCTTGTATCATCATCACCTCCATCACTCTTTTTCTGATCATTTCTCCTCTTCATTCATTTCCTTTTCTCCTCTTCCACTTAGTTTCAGTTTTTAAGCATATATGCACCTGGCTACTAGACTCCTCTTCGGAATGCTAAACTCGTTTGACAAGATAAATTAGCAAAGTAGATCTTTTTTGTCAAAGTGTAAGGTGACATATTTTAAGATTTTTGTCCATGCTGGGTGCAAGCAATAGTCTGAGAGACAGAGATACATACTTTTATAGTTATAAGACTGAAAACTGGAAATTAGCAGAGCACATTAATATTAAAGAATCTGTGGTTTTCCAGTGGCCCTGATCATGATTCTTTTGTGGTCTGGTTAGGGGTTGGATAACAGAGAACCTTGGGTTTATTCTACTGCTACCTCCATCCTCTGCATCCTTCTTTTTTGTCTTCACTGAATGACTACCCTCACAGAGATCAAACTTCTCCCAACATTGGTCCTGCTGGTTTGCTGGTATGTAAAATTTATCCTCCTTGCACGTAGTTGAAGCAAGAATATTGGGCCTTTTCCTTGAGTGTTTCTTTTTTCAAACTGACGTATATTACTATATGATCACTGTGATTCACTGATGAAATTAAAATATTTTAAACATAATTTTCCAATGTAATGACAAAAGTTAGTCTCTGTGGTGTGCTTTTTTTCTTGTGTGTTTGGGTCATTAGATGAAAATAATTATTAATGTTGAAAATATTCTTACTGAGGTTTGAGTTTAGATTTTTTTTTTGTACACAGGTATTTAAAAGCAGTAATTATCGAGAAATTGATCCATAAAGATTGTATCAAATAATTTGTAGTGTACTTTCTCTGGAGCTGAAAACAAACACCCCTATAGTTATCTTTAACATCAACTTGCATAGGAAGAAAAGTTCATAAAACCTAAAAATATTAACATTTAAATATAATAAATACTATTAACTAGCATGAAGTCTTTTCAGAGCTGGATTTTATACATTTTATTAACAGTTCAACTAAAACCTTTGTTTACATGGATTATATATTTGTATCTTTAATGTTGCATTTAGAATAATTTGGAGTATTTGTTGAAAACTGTTACGGACTATTTTCTAGTTGATGCAGTGTTTTACCTTTAATTATGTGTATTGTTTCTAGTGAATATTTGGCAATATTCAAGAAGACTGTTGCAATGCATGAAGTGTTCCTATGTCGTGTGGCAGCACATCCTATTTTGAGAAAAGACTTAAATTTCCATGTCTTCTTGGAATATAATCAAGATGTGAGTATTGATTAAAGCAGTAATAAAGGTTTATTTTTAGAGTCACTGTAAAAGGCAGGGAGTAGTTAGAAAAAACCCTTTTTTTGTAATGTTCTTATTTTTCAAGGTAGTGTAAAATGACATTTTTTTTAGTGGTAATAGAGTATTTCAATACAACTAGAGAAGAAATGAAGAAATTGGAGAAATGAGGCTAAATCATGTTACTGCATGGGACATTGATTTTCATCCTGAATTGTGAACCTCTTAAGAAATAGGATTATCATGGGGCGCCTGGGCGTCAGTTAAGCGTCTGACTTCAGCCAGGTCACGATCTCGCGGTCCGTGAGTTCGAGCCCCGCGTCAGGCTCTGGGCTGAGGGCTCGGAGCCTGGAGCCTGTTTCTGATTCTGTGTCTCCCTCTCTCTCCGCCCCTCCCCCGTTCATGCTCTGTCTCTCTCTGTCCCAAAAATAAATAAAAAAAAAAACGTTGAAAAAAAAAATTAAAAAAAAAAAAAAAGAAATAGGATTATCAACTTGATTGTTTCCTAAATTTGAGTTTGAAGTTTTCTGAAATTCCAGGGAGGTGCTTGACCTAAAGAATTCTAGATTACTTTAGGGTTAATCATTGCCTTTTGATCTGTTTAACTGACCTTTTTCAGTGCCAATTGCTCCTAATCTTCCTCCTTCCCTGCCTGAAAACTCTGTTACAGTGCAAATAGAAAAATTGATGTGGTTGAGCTTTAAAGATTTCTTCATTCATAGTACTAGCAAAAATTTTTTTTAATGGATAGGTGATACAGATCTTGGCATTTATATTTGAATGACAAGATTAACTCATAATTTTAGCAGAAAACAAATGTAGCATAGTGCTTATTTGCTTATAAGTTGACATCAAGATCAAAGAATTTTATGTATATAAATTTGCCCTTCTGGTTTGGTTTTAGTAGACATGACAATAAAATATCCTAAGTCTAGCAATAGAGAGAACACATTTTTTTGAAAGGGTATGAAGTAACTCAGGATCACAGAAACAGCATTTTAAGCCTGGATACTTTCACAAGTGTAAATATGGTATGTGATACTGGCATGTGGTCATTTACAACTAGGAACTGTAAAAAATTCTGGCTATGTCATGAATTATAAGAAGCTGAAAATAACTTGTGACTGGGTTGCCAAAGAACACATGATAGAATGCTGTCATCACTTTTTTTACTTTTATGTGTTTGTTTTTGCTTAACCTTATTCATGGCCTTGGCCAAAACCTTAATAATAATTGGTAGAGCAGCTTAGGCATACAGTGAGTATTATCAGTGCAAGGCCACTTGAGCTAGAGGAGCCTCATGCTCTGTGTACTCTGTCCCATTGCCAAATCCCTTAGTACTATCTGAAATTATATGTCTGTATTTTAAATTTTTATGTATTTATTATCTGTCCTCTCTACTAAAATGTAAGCTCTCTGAAAGCAAGGCTTGAATTTTACACCATTGTATCCTCACTGCTTTAGAATAATGGCTGACAATTAAGATGTAAAATAAGTATTTGTTAAAATGATAAGTGAAAGATTATTGATTGTTTTCCAGTTGTGGTGGTGGTTTTTTAACTTTTTTTTTTTTAATTTAAATTTTATAGTTAACATACAGTGCAATATTGGTTTCAGGAGTAGAATTCAGTGATTTATCACTTAACGTACAACACCCAGTGCTCATCCCAACAAGTGCCCTCCTTAGTACCTATCACTCATCTAGCCCATCTCCTACCCACGTCCCTCTGTCAACCCAGTTTGTTCTCTGTCATTAAGAGTCTCTTGTGGTTTGTTTCCCTCACTTTTCTTTCCCCCCTCTTCCCATATGTTCATCTGTTTTGTTTCTTATATTTCACATAGAAGCGAAATCATATGGGATTTGTCATTCTCTGGTTTACTTATTTCACTTAACATAATATATGCTAGCTCCGTCCACATCATTGCAAATGGCCAGATTTCATTCTTTTTGATGGCTGAGTAATATTCCATTGTATATATGTACCACATCTTCTTTATCCATTCATAAATTGATGGACATTTGGGCTCTCTCCATAGTTTGGCTATTGTTGATAATGCTATAAACATTGGGGTGCATGTACCCCTTCGAATCTGTATTTTTGTATCCTTTGGGTAAATACCTAATAGTGCAATTGCTGGATCATAGGGTAGTTCTATTTTTAGTTTCTTGAGGGACCTCCATACTATTCTCCAGAGTGACTGCACCAGTTTGCATTCCCACCAACAGTGCAAGAGAGTTTCCCCCTTTCTCTGCATGCTTGCCAACACTTGCTGTTTCTTATGTTGTTAATTTTAGCCATTCTGACAGGTGTAAAGTGGTATTTCATCATGGTTTTGATTTGTATTTCCCTGATGATAAGTGATGGTGATCATCTTTTATATGTCTGTTAGCCATCTGGATGTCTTCTTTGGAAAAGTGTCTGTTCATGTCTTCTGCCCATTTCCTCACTAGATTATTTGTTTTTTGGGTGTTGAATTTGGTAAGTTCTTTATGGATTTTGGATACTAAGCCTTTATCTGATATGTCATTTGCAGATATCTTCTCCCATTCTGTAGGCTATCTTTTAGGTTTGTTGGTTGTTTCCTTTGCTGTGCAGGAGCCTTTTAAGTTTATTTTTGAAAGAGAGAGAAAACATCAGCAGGGGAGGGGCAGAAAGAGAAGGGGAGATTGAATCCCAAGCAGGCTCCACACTCAGCATAGAGCCCCATGCAGGGCTCGATCCAACCATCAGATCAGGACCTGAGCTGAAATCAAGGGTCTGACACTTAACCGACTGAGCCACCTAGGTGCCCCAGAAGCTTTTTATTTAAGGAAGTCCCAATAGTTCATGTTTGCTTTTGTTTTCCTTAACTTTGGCAATGTGTCTAGTAAGAAGTTGCTCTGGCCAAGGTCAGAGAAGTTGCTGCCTGTGTTTTATTCTAGGAATTTGATGGTTTCCTATCGCACATTTAGGTCTTTCATCCATTTTGAATTTATTTTTGTGTATGGTGTAATAAAGTGGTCCAGGTTCATTCTTCTGCATGTTGCTGTCCACTTTTCCCAACACCATTTGTTGAAGAAACTGTCTTTTTTTCATTGGATTTCTTTCCTGCTTTGTTGAAGATTAGTTGACCATATAGTTGTGGGTCCATTTCTGGGTTTTCTATTCTGTTCCACTGATCTATGTTTCTGTGCCAGTACCATACTGTCTCGATGACTACAGTTTTGTAATATAGTTTGAAATCTGGAATCATGATGCCTCCAGTTTTGTTTTTCTTTTTTGGATTGCTTTGGCTATTCAGGGTCTTTTGTGGTCCCATACAGATTTTAGGATTGTTTGTTCTAGCTCTGAGAAAAATGCTGGTGGTATTTTGATAGGGATTGCATTAAATGTGTGGATTGCTTTGGGTAGTATTGACATTTTAACGTTTGTTCTTCCAATCCATGAGCATGGAATGCTCTTCCATTTGTTAGTGTCCTCTTCAATTTCTGTCATAAGTGTTTTATAGTTTTCAGAGTACAGATCTTTTACCTCTTTAGTTAGGTTTATTTTCCTAGGTATATTTTTGGTGCAGTTCCAAATGGAATCAATTCCTTGATTTTCTGCTTCGTTATCAATGTATAAAAATGCAACAGATTTCTGCATGTTGATTTTATGTCTTGTGACTTTGCTGAATTCATGTATTAGTTCTAGCAATTTTTTGGTGGAGTCTTTCGGATTTTCTACATAGAGTATCATGTGAAAGTTTGACTTCCTCCTTGCTGATTTGGGTGCCTTTTCTTTTTGTTGTCTGCGGAGATTAAGACTTCCAATAATGTGTTAAATAGTAATGATGAGAATGGGTATCCTTGTCTTGTTCCTGACTATAAAGGAAAGGCTTTCAGCTTTTCCCCATTGAGGAGGATATTAACTATGGGTCTTTCATATATGGTTATGATATTGAGATATATTCCATCTATCCCTACATTGTTGAGGGTTTTTATTAAGAATGGATGCTGTATTTTGTCAAATGGATTATTGATTGTTTAGATCAGATTTATAAATAGCTTTGGAAAAAAAATAAGGTTTCATAAATTTTCTCCCTTCAATATAGATTTCTTTTTCTTCCTCCCACTAATATATGCTTAATAGAGATAATGATGTCATGCATTATAATAACCCTTTTAATACCAGCACATGGTATTTTGGAGAAACTCTAAAAAGACAGGAAAGTGGTTTGCAAATATTTTTTAATCATTAATTAATAGCAAGTATATTAACAGGTTATAGAAGATTATAGGCCCCAGGGCACCTGGGTGGCTCAGTCAGTTAAGTAAGATCAGGTCATGATCTCACAGTTTATGAGTTTGAGCCCAGGATTGGGTTCTCTATCAGTGCAGATCCTGCTTCAGATCCTCTGTCCCCATCTCTGCCCCTCCTCCGCTTGTGCTTCCTCCCTCTCTCAAAAATAAACAAACATTAAAAAAAAAGAAAGGACACCTGAGTGACTCAGTCGGTTGGGTGTGTGACTTCAGCTCAGGTCATGATCTCACGGTCCGTGAGTTTGAGCCCCGTGTCGGGCTCTGTGCTGACAGCTCAGAGCCTGAAGCCTGCTTCAGATTCTGTGTCTCCTTCTCTCTCTGCTCCTTCCCCACTCACACACTATCTTTCTCTGTCTCTTAAAAATAAATAAATGTTAAAAATTAAAAAAAAGAAGAAGAAGAAGAAAAGGCATATGCCTGGGTGGCTCAGTTGGTTAAGCATTTGACTCAGTTTCAGCTCAGGTCATGATCTCATGGTTGGTGGGTTCTAGCCACGCATGAGGCTCTGTGCTGACAGCGTGGAGCCTGTTTGTGATTCTCTCTCCCTCTCTCTGTGCCCCTCCCCTGCTCTCTCATTCCGTCTCTCTCAAAATATAAACTAATACAAAAAAAGTTTTTTAAAAAGAAGGAGATTATAGGCCCAAAACTAAGAGGTTTTTCTCTATGTTGTTCTAATGCTGTTTCACGGATCTTTACATACTTCAGTGGGGCAGGAAAAGCAATCTGCATGTGCTGTTTTGTTTTCTAAGTTTCAGAGAGCCATGGGACTGATAAGTTGCTGAAGTAGAGCTAGGGTGTCTTAAAGTCTAAAGAGGCCATCAGGCAGCTGGGAGGCCTAGAAAAGCTTATTCTAGCATTGAGTTGTTTGAGAAATAGTTGCTGTTGTAAGGAATGATTGCCTTTAATGTTCACTGCCTTACTTAAGTAGTTGTATACCTTCTCTGTTTCTACTAGTATAGTCTGAGTCTACTTAAGAGTAGAGTAAATATATAACCTCTTCAACACCCTAATGTCCATTCAGTTCTTGCTGCCTTATCAGTGGACATAACCCAGGACCCTGCCTCATATCTGAGTTCTTAAGCCCTAGTATTAATAGACTCCAAACATAGACAGCTCTGTTTTTCCCTATTCATATTTTGATTGTTCTTTGATTCTGGTACATCTAGACACTTGATCTCTTCTGCATTTTGACCCTGTTAGCAGCCCTTTTGTCTTTACTTTGTTCTCATGTAGCCTAGATTGCCTGCTCCATCATTTATAACAAGGTTATATATGACTTCAAACAGCTCTCTCCCATTTTCCATAAAAGCTAATTTCAACTTGCAGCAGTTCCTCCTTGATGTAAAATGACCTTGTTCACTAGGAAATACAAGCAAATCAGAGATCAAATCCCACAACTCCACGTGTCTCCCACAACCCTCATCTGCCTCGGCAGCCACATGCATATATTAGCTTTTTTTTTTTTTCTTTTTTTTCTTCCTTTCCAATCTGGACAACTTTTAATTTCTTTTGCTTGCCTAACTTCCCTGGCTAGAATCTCCAGTACAATGTAAAATAGAAATGACAAGAGCAGACATCCTTGTTTTGTCTATGATCTTGGGAGGAAAGCATTCACTATTTGACTATTAAGTATGATGTTAACTGTGGGGTTTTCATTGATGCTCTTGATCAAGTTGAAGAAGTTCCCTTCTATTCCTAGTTTGTTGAGTGTTTTTCTTATGAAAAAGTATAGCTATTGAGATGATAATGTGGTTTTGTCCTTTATTCTACTAATATAGTATATTACATTGTGCCTTTCCACTTTGACAAAGGTATCTTTCTAGCTATCCTGGATCCCATGTACTTCTGGATCTTTGGGATCTGTTCTGAGTTTCCTTCTTAACTCTGTGGCTCCTTCTTAGTGTCCTTTGTGAGCTTTTTCCTCCATATATCCATTCATTTAAATAGGATCCTTCCAAGGTTCCTCACTGATTTCTCCAGAAATTTAGAAGTTCCTTTAGACTTCTAACTCTAAATTCTCCTGAAGTGATCTCATTTACTCCTGTGGCTGCAGGTACTTTTATATCTATTAACTTATAAATCTGTATCACTTGTTTGAGCTCTTCTTTATTTTTTTTTTTTTTTAATTTTTTTTCAACGTTTATTTATTTTTGGGACAGAGAGAGACAGAGCATGAACGGGGAAGGGGCAGAGAGAGAGGGAGACACATAATCGGAAACAGGCTCCAGGCTCTGAGCCATCAGCCCAGAGCCTGATGCGGGGCTCAAACTCATGGACCGCGAGATCGTGACCTGGCTGAAGTCGGATGCTTAACCGACTGCGTCACCCAGGCGCCCTGAGCTCTTCTTTAAATGCAGGTCTTCTTTTATGTTTTCTGTCTCAAAGAAGATACCAGCACCTTCCAATTTCTTAAGACCTAAAAATTACTCTTGACTTTACTCCCTATTCCTTTTTTTTTTTTTAAGTAGGCTCCATGCTGAGGCCTGAACTCAGACCCCGAGATCAAGACCTGAGCTGAGATCAAGAGTTGGACAGTTAACTCACTGAGCCACTCAGGCATCCCCCTGCTCCCTATTCCTATTAGGAAACACCAAATCCTGTCTGTTCTACTCTCTTACTATATTAGGAATGTGTCTACTTCCTTCTATCACCAGACCTAAAGATTAGTTCTGACCTTTATAACCCTTGATTGGGTTATTGAAACAGCCTCTGACTGGTCTTTCAACCTCCAGTCTTACCTTTCTCATTTTCTAAGTCTGTATTAAGTTCCCTTGGTGTTCTCGAAGTGCCGTATGGATTCCTCTAACATTGTACTGCTCACCCTATGTTTAATCATATGTTTCTCTAGATTCTCCTCTGCACCATAAATTACTCTTATAGAATATGGACCACCTCTTAATCATCCTTATTTTCTGAACACCTAGCACAGTGCGTGATTGTAATATACATTTGTCAATAGTTTTTTAAATAAGTGAATTAGTTAATATAAGAACACAGTTTTGAAAAACACCCAGAGTGCATTCAGAAGCCTAAAGATACAGCAGTTTAGAAAGGTTTCATGAAGAGAATGTGTTTTAATTTCGATGTTTAATGAAGTCTGAATAGAATTTTTGGTGGGAAGAGAGATATTATTTCAGGTACAGGGGAACCTAAGCATTTAGAGCTTCTTTTGAGAACTATTTGGAACATAAGGTTCTGTGGGGGTTTGGTGGTGAATACAAAGGTAAATTGAACCAGATTGTTGAAAGTCTTGAATACCATGCCTAGGGGATTGGCTTTTATTCTCTGAACATTGTGAAACTCTATAAAGTTATTGAGTAGGGAGGAGATGCTCAAAATTTAATTTTGGAAGTCCTCATCAGAATGGATTGGATTGGGGCGCCTGGGTGGCGCAGTCGGTTGAGCGTCCAACTTCAGCCAGGTCACGATCTCGCGGTCCGTGAGTTCGAGCCCCGCGTCAGGCTCTGGGCTGATGGCTCAGAGCCTGGAGCCTGTTTCCGATTCTGTGTCTCCCTCTCTCTCTGCCCCTCCCGCGTTCATGCTCTGTCTCTCTCTGTCCCAAAAATAAATAAACGTTGAAAAAAAAAATTTAAAAAAAAAAAAAAAAAACCAGAATGGATTGGATTGAAGAAATGAGAGATGTTAACTAGTAGTCCAATGTGGTAGTTAAGCAAGAAATAATGAGGATTTTTACTAGGACAGTGAGAAAGGAAAGGGACAAATTTCAGACATTTGATGGTAGAATTTGAGCTTTGAGAGACAAAAAGAAGTTGTAGATTATTTCAAGATTTTTAATGAGTGGTATGGGGTTTTAGGGAACATGTGGGAATCTGAGAGATTGGTTGGATGGAGGGACCATGAAGGAGGGACCATGAATAGGGAGAACCAAGAAAAGGAAAGTTTTGGAGATTAGATTATAATGAATACTGCTTTAGTCTAATGTGAGGTTAGCAGAATTTCCATTTATAAGGATATGATCTAGGCAAATGGAAATAGAATCTAAGATTCAGGAAAGAGCTTAGTGGTAGTGATCATGATTTGTGAATCATTTATATAATGGTGAGCATTGAAACCATGGTAGTAGATAAGGAAATTAGATGGGCTATTCCTTTATGGGACACCCTGGTGCAGCAAGTGGTAAATAATAATGAAAGAGGCATTACTTTCCATATGTAATCTAAAAAAGAAAAAAATTGCCAACTTAAGTTTACCTTTCTTTCAGCTGAGTGTGAGAGGAAAAAATAAAAAAGAGAAACTTGAAGATTTCTTTAAAAACATGGTTAAATCAGCAGATGGAGTAATTGTTTCAGGAGTAAAGGTAAGATTTTATTTGATTAACAGAGGTATTGGTTTAAGAATCCACTTATTTTAAGAAGATAGAGATTTCAGATGTGCAGGTGACCATTGGAGTAAAAGAGAAGTTTGAGGGGCGCCTGGGTGGCGCAGTCGGTTAAGCGTCCAACTTCAGCCAGGTCACGATCTCACGGTCCGTGAGTTCGAGCCCCGCGTCAGGCTCTGGGCTGATGGCTCAGAGCCTGGAGCCTGTTTCCGATTCTGTGTCTCCTTCTCTCACTGCCCCTCCCCCGTTCATGCTCTGTCTCTCTCTGTCCCAAAAATAAATAAACGTTGAAAAAAAAAAATTTTTAAAAAAAAAAAAAAAAAGAGAAGTTTGAATAGTAGAATGCTTAGGCCTGAGAAACTGGGCCCCCTGCCCTGGAATCCACTCTTTAGAGCCCTTCCTTCTCCCAACGGGCAAGAGTTCTGCAGTCCAAGGGAATTTGCCCACCAGGAGCACATACCCCTTCCTTCCAAACTAGACCATGCTTGAAATATCTGGAACCCGGTATTTCTTTGCCCAAATCTGAAGCCAAGTCTTCCTTTTCTGTGGGTAATCAAGGGTGACCATGGGTCAGCTGGGGAAAGGGAAGGCACAGGGAAGGTCAGTGTGCAGAATAGAGTGTCCTGTTACATACATCTGAGGTTTCTTTAGGTGCCTTACAGAGCTGCAGGGTGGGGCACAAAGCGGGGCTCCATTTGTACATTTGCCCTTGGTCTTACAAATGTTAGGGGCAGACTTGGGTTCAGATCTGGAGTTAGAAGAGCTTCTTTGAGGTTTTAGTCTTGTCTTGGGGTGCCTGGCTCAGGTAGAGCATGAGGCTCTTGATCTCAGGGTCATGAATTCAAGCTCCACATTGGGCATAGAGCTTACTTAAATAAATAAATAAAAATAAAATTTAGGGGCACCTGGGTGGCTCAGTTGATTAAACATCCGACTTCGGCTCAGGTCACGATCTCACGGTTTGTGAGTTCAAGCCTGACATCGGGCTCTGCTGACAGCTTGGAGCCTGGAGCCTGCTTCAGATTCTGTATCTCCCTCTGTCTCTACCCTTTCCCCGTTAGTGCTCTCTTTCTCTCAAAAATAAAATAAAATACATTTAAAAAAATAAAAAAGATTAAAAAATTTTTAAATATATAAATAAATAACACCTAAGTATTACATTATGAAACAAACACTAAGAAAGAGATAAATGATGCAGCTTTGTCATCATTACCTGTTTTTATAGATACGTCTACAGTAAAACTTAGGTGGAAAGTACTATTCATTTGATTTATACTTTGGTTTTCAGAGATGGGTCACTTGGTATGTTGACATTGCATATGCCGTGGCTACTTTCTAATAAGAACCCTGCTTTCTTCCATTTAATGCTCTGTATTGAGTATGATTAGTAGTAACTAATATTTTTTGAACATTTACAGTGTGGTATTTGGTAGCACATACTTTATTTAATCTTCAGTCCTACAAGTTGGATGGTTTATCCCATTTTAACAGTCAAGGAAAGTGGTACATATGTATTACAAATTTTAAAGGACATTTTGTCAGCACTGATTCTTCCTTGTGTTCTGTTGTTGTGGGTCTTACATCATTTCAACTGCTGCTTTTTCAAAAACTGATTGCTATTTTAGAAAGGAGGAAAGTATTTTTATTTTTTATTTTTTAATTTTTTTAAGTTTATTTATTTATTTTGAGAGAGAGAGAATGAGCAAAGGAGGGACAGAGGGAGGTGGGGACTGAGGATCCAAAGCAGGCTCCAAGCTGACAGAAGAGAGCCTGATGTGGGGCTCTGAAGTTACTGATGAAATCAGTAGAACATCTGATTATTAGAGGATAGCTGTGCTGTTTTAATGGTTTTTTGTATTATAATGGTAAAGCGATTTATGTATTACACTAAAGCAAATAAGTGAAAAAATTACATTTTCTTTTGATCCCATAGGACGTAGATGATTTCTTTGAGCATGAACGAACATTTCTTTTAGAATATCATAACCGAGTTAAGGATGCATCTGCTAAATCTGATAGGATGACAAGATCCCACAAAAGTAAGGTTTTTTTCTCTGTGGCTAAAGCTTACCTTTTTTTAATGGAATAATTATAAAGTTGTTATTTTATTTACAGTTTGTAAAAGTCTTGATATAGAACAGTGGTTCTCAAACTTTGGTCTGTGAAGCCTTGACCCTAGGGCTCTTTTTATTTTTAGCAAGTCTGTGAGGTAAAAACTATCTTCATAATAATCCATGATGCTTTTTGTATTTTTCACCATGTTGATATTTACACTGATAATGCAAAAGCCATGGTGGATAAAATTACTGATGCCTTAGCACAGACCAGGGCAGTAGCACCAAATTATGTTAATAGTCACTGTATTCTTTCTACGGTGCATTTGCAGTTAGAACAGATTTTTCAATTAAGGATGAAGCAGTAAATTCCTTGATGAAGCAGTAAAAATTATTAATTAATAAATCGCTTCCCTTGGGTTCACATTTTTTAATATCTGAATGATGGGAGGTATGTGTAAAGCACTTTGATTACATATGATGGTTCTCTCTAGAAAAGCATTTTAGTGATTGAGTTGCAACTAAACTAGTTGCTTTTTTCATAAAACCCCATTTTTACTTGAGAGAACAGTGGACAAATGATGATTATTCGTAGTTGAGTATTTGGTAGACATTTTCTTAAAAATTAAGTGACCCTGTCACTTTAAGGAAAACAACTGACAGTATTTGTTGACAATGATAAAAGTCAAGCTTTCCAGCAATAAGTAGAATTTTGGAAAACTTGTATCCATCCCCATGAGCTTGGTTCCCAATAATTAAAGACTGGTCTGAGGGAGGAGATTGATGGGAATATGTGAATTTTTGATACTGTTTATGTATACTGAAGTGCATCAACATTTGGAAGGTCTGCATCATTCATTGAACCGATATTTTCTAAATGATCAAATACATGTTGTTACAAAATCACATATGTAAAAGATTCATTCAAAGTTCAAGATAGGCTAATGGGGTTTTTTAACATCTTTATTGAGGTAAAAATTGATATCAGTAAGCTGTAGTATTCAGAGTATACAATTTGATAAGTTTTGACATATGTGTAAAATCATCACTACAGCCAAGATAATTAATATATCTATCACCTCCACAAGTTTCCTTATAGCCCTCTGTAATCCCTCCTTCTCACCCTGTCCCCAGGAAACCACCGATCTGCTTTTTGTCTCTGTAGATTAGTTTGCATTTTCTAGAATTTTATATAAATGGAATCATATTATATGTACTCTTTATTATTTGGCTTTGAAATTCAACAAAATTATTTTGAGATTCATTCATGTTGTGTGTATCGAGAGGTTATTCCTTTTTATTGCTGAGTATTATTCTATTGTATGGATATATCACAGTTGTTCATCCATTCAGCTGTTGGTGGACATTTGGGTTGTTGTTAGCTTTTGGCTGTTATAAATAAAGCTGATGTGAACCATCTATATGTAAGTCTTTGTATGGACATGTGCTTCCGTTGCTCTTGGGTAATACCTGAAAGAGTGACCAGGTCATGCGGTAAGTGTATAATTAACTTTTTAAAAACTTTGGAAAAAACTGCCACTTTTTTCCCAAAATGATTGTACCATTTTATATTCCTACCAGCTGTACATGAGCGTTCCAGTTGCTCCACATCTTTTCCAACAAGGATACTCATTCTTTTTCATTTCAGCCATTCTCATAAGTCAGTAATGTCTCTGTGTAGTTTTAATTTTTAATTTGCATTTCCCTAATGACTAATGATGTTGAACATCCCTTCTTACATAAATCTTCTAGCTTTTTTCTTCTTTACCAAAGTTGTTTTTGGCCCCTCTAGGTTCTTTACATTTTCATATGGATTTTATTTTTTTATTTAAATTTTACTTAGTTAATGTACAGTGCAACATTGGTTTCAGGAGTAGAATTTAGTGATTCATTACTTACAATACTCCGTGTTTGTCACAAGTGCCCTTCTTAATTTCCATCACCCATCTAGCCCATGTCTTACCCACCTCCCTCTGTCTACTCTCTATCGTTTGTTCTCTATTGTTAAGAGTCTCTTGTGGTTTGTTTCCCTCTCTTCTTTTCCCCTTCCTTTCCCATATGTTCATCTGTTTTGTTTCTTAAATTCCACATATGAGTGAAATCGTGTGGGATTTGTCTTCTTCTGATTGACATATTTCAATTCATATCGATTTTAGAATTAGCTTGTCACTTTGTACACAAATGCTGTCTGGGATTTTGGGGTTGTGTAGAATCTGTAGGTCAGTTTGGGGAAGATTGACATCTTAACCATATTGACTCTTCTGATACGTAAATATAGTATCTCTCTCCATTTAGTTTGGTCTTCCTTATAATTCTCTCAGCAATGTTTTTTAACTTATATTGTACAGGTCTTATACACCGTTTTTTTTTTTAATTTAATTTTTTATTTTTTTTAATTTACATCCAAGTTAGTTAGCATATAGTGCAACAACGATTTCAGGAGTAGATTCCTTAAGTCCCTTACCCATTTAGCCCATCCCCCCTCCCTTCAAGTTACCTTCTGTTTGTTCTCCATATTTGAAGTCTCTCATGTTTTGTCCCCCTTCCTGTTTTTATTGTATTTTTGCTTCCCTTCCCTTGTGTTCATCGGTTCTGTCTTAAAGTCCTCATATGAGTAAAGTCATATGATATTTGTCTTTCTCTGACTAATTTCGCTTTAATACCATCTAGTTCCATCCACATAGTTGCAAATGGCAAGATTTCATTCTTTTTGATTGCCAAGTAATACTCCATTGTGTATATATACCACATCTTCTTCATTCATCCATTGATGGACATTTGGGCTCTTTCCATACTTTGGCATATTGTTGATAGTGCTGCTATAAACATTGGGGTGCATGTGCCTCTTTGAAGCAGCATACCTGTATCCCTTGGATAAATACTTAGTAGTGCAATTGCTGGGTCATAGGATAGTTCTATTTTTAATTTTCTGAGGAACCTCCATGCTGTTTTCCAGAGTGGCTGCACCAGTTTGCATTCCCACCAGCAGTGCAAAAGAGATCCTCTTTCTCCGCGTCCTGGCCAACATCTGTTGTTGCCTGAGTTGTTCATCTTAGCCATTCTTGACTGGTGTGAGGTGGTATCTCATTGTGGTTTTAATTTGTATTTCCCTGATGATGAGTGATGTTGAACATTTTTTCATGTGTCGGTTGGCTATCTGGATGTCTTCTTTGGAGAAGTGTCTATTCATGTCTTTTACCCATTTCTTCACTGGATTATTTGTTTTCTGGGTGTTGAGTTTGATAAGTTCTTTGTAGATTTTGGATACTAACCCTTTATCTGATATGTCGTTTGCAAATATCTTCTCCCATTCTGTCGGTTGCCTTTTAGTTTTGCTGATTGTTTCCTTTGCTGTGCAGAAGCTTTTTATTTTGTTGAGGTCCCAATAGTTCATTTTTGCTTTTGTTTCCCTTGCCCCTGGAGATGCGTTGAGTAAGAGGTTGCTGCAAAAGTGGTCCAGGTTCATTTTTCTGCATGTTACTGTCCAGTTTTCCCAGCATCACTTGCTGAAGAGACTGTCTTTATTCCATCAGATATACTTTCCTGCTTTGTCAAAGATTAGTTGGCCATATGTTTGTGGGTCCATTCTGGGTTCTCTGTTCTGTTCCATTGATCTGAGTGTCTGTTTTTGTGCCAATACCATACTATCTTGATGATTACAGCTTTGTAATACAGCTTGAAGTCCGAGGATCTTATACACCTTTAGTTGAATTGATCCCTAATTATTTTTTGATGCTATCATAAATGATGTGTTTTTTACATTTCAGTTTCTAATTCTTTGCTAATATATAGAAATACAGTGTGTTTTCTGTATTGATCTTGTATCTTGCAATATTACTAAATAAACTCACTTATTAGTTCCAGTAACTATTTTGTAGATTCCTTATGATTTTCTACATAGATGATCATCTGCCAATAAAAACAATTACACTTGTTTCCAATTTAGATTCCATTTATTTCTTGTCTTTGCCCTGTTGTACTGAAGCTATACCTATAGCTCCAGTGCAGTGTGGATGGAAGTGGTGAGAATAGGCATCTTTGCCTTGTTCCTTAGCTTATGGGGAAGGCATTCATTCTTAAACCATTAATTATGGTGTTTGGTGTAGGTTTTTCCTAGATGCTTTTTATCAGGGTGAAAAAATTGTCTTATAAATTTATCTGAGAGGTTGTTTTTTTTTTAAATCAGGAATGAGCGTTGGATTCTTTTCATATGCTCTTTTTGCAGCTGCAGTGTTCAGATAATCCCGTTTTTTCCTTTTAGTCTATTATGTATTGATTGATTTTCAAATGTTAAACCAACTTTATGATCTTGGGATTAATATCACTTATTTATACCAATGGAGTTTAATGTAATAGAGCTTAGAAAGTTTATTGATATGATTTTAGATTCCCCACTGCAACTATTTTTTTTAATATGAAATTTATTGTCAAATTGGTTTCCATACAACACCCAGTGCTCATCCCAACAGGTGCCCTCCTCAATGCCCATCACCCTCTTTCCCCTCCCTCCCACCCCCCCATCAACCTCAGTTTATTCTCAGTTTTTAAGAGTCTCTCATGGTTTGCCTCCTTCCCTCTCTGTAACTTTTTTTTTCCTCTTCCTCTCCCCCATGGCCTTCTGTTAGGTTTCTCAGGATCCACATAAGAGTGAAAATGTATGGTATCGTCTTTCTCTGTATGACTTATTTCACTTAGCATATCACTCTCCAGTTCCATCCATGTCATTACAACTAACTCTTAAAGAAACTACTATTGGTTGAGTTTTGGGGTGGTATCAAAGAAGAATATCCACGGGGCGCCTGGATGGCTCAGTCGGTTGAGTGTCCAACTTCGGCTCAGGTCATGATCTCGCAGTTGACGAGTTTGAGCCCCGCGTCGGGCTCTGTGCTGACAGCTCAGAGCCTGGAGCCTGCTTTGGATTCTGTGTCTCCCTCTCTCTCTGTACCTCCGCTGCTATACTCTGTCTGTCTCTCTCTCAAAAATAAATATAACCATTAAAAAATATTTTTTTTAAAAAGAATATCCACAATTATCTGAAAATAAAGCTACATATCTGTTTGAGACTGCATTTTCTCCACATATTTGAACAAAAGCAGTGTATTATAATATTACGATTGAATGCAGAAGCAGGTAAGAGAATGCAGCTGTCTTCTATTAAGATAAAGACACAAAAAATTGGCAAAAATGTAATAGTGTCACTCTGCTCACTAATTTAAAAATACATATAGTTATTTTTCATTTGAAATATTACTTATGTTAACTATGATTTTAATACTTTTAATCATTTTGCTTTACTTAAAAAACATACAGTACATATTGATAGACATAACCCCCATAAACACAATTATTTAGGATCCTCAATAATTTCTAAGAGTGTAAAGGAGTCCTTAGACCAAAAAATTTGAGAACCTCTGTTATAGAGACAGTTCAGCTGGTACCTAGAAATAAGAACCTCTGTTTTGGAGTACTGTTACATGCTGTAACAGAAAGGAAATAAAGTCTCTGGCTTGATACCTTCTATTCTTGTGTCATTCTTTGGAGAAGGCTAAGAGTTATTTTTATATTTTATTCTATTTTTGTAACTTATAGATTTCTTCTAAGGAAGTAGTTATTTATATTTGCTTGTTCAGTACTTAAGAACTATAAAGTGTGGGAAGCTTGAATTCCTTCCTAGATTTATTACCAATTTGCTCTAGAGCATTGGGCAAGTCACATAATTAATTGGTATTATACTGGTTCCCTTGTTTATAAAATGACATTAAGATGAGTTATCTCACATGTTTTACTCCTCTGTTAAGAGAAACTTTGTCCTAGTCTGTCCTCTCCCTGTCCCTCCATCAAGACCTGCACTTACTCCCTCTACACACCCAGAGTCACATAGTGCACCCTGTGGGGCTCCAGCAGTACCCTGTTTGCTTTCCTGGGGACCCCCATACTCCACCAACTGGACCAGGCTGGAGCCCACAGGCCTCGCCTGTACCCCCTCAAGAAAGAAAAACTTCGTAAATATGAAATGGTATATATACTAGTGTTAGTTGTAATAATTAGGAGTATCCTTAAGTTTATTTTTGATTATTTAAAATGGAATCCTATTAGGGGTGCCTGGCTGGCTCAGTCAGTAGAATATGCGACTCTTGATCTCAGGGTTGTAGGTTTGAGCCCCATATTGAATGAAGAGATTACTTAAAAATAAAATCCTTTAAAAAATTAAAATAAAATAGAATCCTACTATACTTTAAAAATTGTTTTAAAGTTATTTAGCTCAGGGGCACCTTGCTGGCTGTCAGTAGAGCATACGACTCTTTTTTTGTTGTTTTTTTAATAGAGAGAGAGAACACCAGAGGGGGAGAGTGGCAGAGAGAGAGAGAGAGAGAGAGAGAGAGAGAATATGAATGAATTCTAAACAGACTTCATGCTTGACCTGAGCCGAAATCAAGAGTGTAATACTCAGTTGACTGAGCCACCCAGGCACCCCTGAGTCTATGACTCTTAATCTCAGGGTAATGAGTTCAAGCCCCATGTTGGGCGTGGACCTGCATAGGATAGGATAGGATAGGATAGGATAGGATAGGATAGGATAGGATAGGATAGGATAGGATAAATAAAATTAAGTAAAAAATAAAATAGTTTGTAAACATTGGCCTATTTGCCAACCATAATGTTAGGCATTGGTAATTTCAAGATGAAGAAAATATACTCTTTGCCCTTCAGGAATTAATAATTTTGCAGAAATTTTGCAGAAATCTGAAAAGCAGAAAATTACAGTGTATTGTAGTTAGTCCTTTAATAGAGGTATATATTTGTGTTATGGAAACATAAAGAACTATAAAGGTAGAGAGTCATCTGTTAAGATAACATAATTCTTATTTATTCTATTTGGCCAAATGGAACAGTATTTGTAGAAGAGATGATGGCGAATCTATTTTACAAAATTATAATTATTACATAATTATAAAATTATAAAGTAAAAACTTTTTTCACAACGCATGAACTTAACTAGCCTGGACTATGAAAAACTAAGCTTTTCAGCCTCACTGTGATGTATATAAAATCAAGGCAGTTTGCTTATTTTCTGTGATCATATAATGATGTAATAGCCGAAAAGGGTAGTGTTCTCAGAGCCAGATACTAGGAGACAGGAATTTCTTGCTCTAAAAAATAATCTCAGGGGGCGCCTGGGTGGCTCAGTTGGTTAAGTGTCTGACTTAGGCTCAGAACATGATCTCATGGTTTGTGAGTTCGAGCCCCGCGTGTGGGCTCTGTGCTGTCAGTTCAGAGCCTGGAGCCTGCTTCGGAGTCTGTGTCTCCTTCTCTCTATGCCCCTCCCCACTTGTGCTCTGTCTCTCTCTGTCTCTCAAAAATAAATAAATGTAAAAAAAAAAAAGAAAAAAAGAAAAGAAGTCTCAGGGGCACCTCGGTGGCTCAGTCGGTTAAGCCTCCAACTTTGGCTCAGGTCATGATCTCACGGTTCGAGACCCGTGTCAGGCTCTGTGCTAACAGCTCAGAGCCTGGAGCCTGCTTTGGATTCTGTGTCTCCCTCTCACTCTGCCCCTCCTCTGCTCGTTCTCTCTCTCTCAAAATTAAATATTAAAAATAATAAATAATTTCAGGGTCATTTTAAGTATAAAATATTACTGTATGTGATATTGGACACAAATCATTTTTGATACCTGCCTTGATAAACCAACCTTTATGTGATTTTTTAACTTAAAATTTTAGGTTAATAGTGAAAAGTCTCACATATAGAAGTTCCTATTCAGAGTCCAAAATTTGTATTCTAAGTATCTTTATGAAAGATACCAGAATAGATCTGTTTCTGAATAACACTAAGTAAATAGTCACCAAATTTCAGCCTTATCTGTTAAATATTACTTTGTACAACATATAAAGTATAATGTAAGGATTATTGTTTTGTTAAAGAATAAACACACTAAAACCTTATAAACATACTACTGAGGATAAGTGGAAATTTCCATACAAAGTACACCATCTTGGATTTCATTAATAATAGCAAACATTTATATAGTACTATATTCACTGTGTGCCAGATATATAGTAACATTGATTAACTCACTTAATCCAAGTAATTTTATAAGACTGGTACCATTATTATCCCCATTTCCAGATGAAGAAAGCAAGGCATTCACAAGTTAAGTGATAAACTCAAGGTCATATAGCTGGTAAATTGGGTCCCAGGACCATGAGCTTAACCATTGCACTGTACTATCCTTTTTCTGAAACAAGTAATCTTTTTTCAACAAGTCGTCCTGGGGGTGAGTGCTAGGAATAGGAAGAGTATTGTGCTAAAGTTGAATACTTTGCTTCCTAGCACCTAAGGGTAATGGTGCTACCACCATTCATGTAGCTTCCCAAGCTCCATAATTTTTCTTCCTACCTCAGGTCTCCTGTTTGTAATCCTACCTATTAGGATTTCCTAATTGTAAATCCTACCTATTAGGTTTCCTAAATATCTTCCAGCCTTGTTGTTCCTCTCTGCTGTCAGTATTTTCGCTACTTTGATCCTAACAATCAGTATTGGACCCAAAAATTTCATAGTTGGTTGCTCTGCCTTCTGTGTCTCTCCACTTCTAGTCTTTATTCCAGGCAGTGGTTGATTTTACCACTACTGTTATTTTTAAATGTTTAATAACACCCATTCTTATAAGATCAAATCCAAACTTTATCATGGCATCCAAAAACCCATTTTCCCTCCAAGATACCTCTAATTTATTTTTCCATCTTCAACTCCTTCCACTCCCCTCTGTATCCTTGTAGTGCCTTCTTTCTAGAAGGCTGTCTGAATATACTGTGTTCTTTTATGTCTTACTAGCCTGTATCCATGCTCTGCCCTTCATCCAGAATGCTCTCCCCTCTTTTGTCTGGTAAAGATTTTTCTTATCCTGCAAGTTCTGACTCACTCGGTAGTGTCTATAAATCCTTCCCTAACTTACTCAGGTTTCCCCTGCTCCCAAAGTAGTTTTTACCTACTTCTGATAGAATATTCTGATATAATATTCCATCAAATTATATTATAGTTATTGTCATTTCCTTCACCAGACTTGGAATATCTCATACTGTATACACATTTGTTTAGTAGGTGAATGCTCAATAAGTATTTTTGAATCAATGAACAAATATATGAAATTCTAACAATCTTTTCCATAGGTGCTGCAGATGATTACAATAGGATTGGTTCTTCGCTATATGCTTTAGGAACTCAGGATTCTACAGATATATGCAAGTAAGGATTCTGATTTAAAACATTAAATAAAACACAGGGCGCCTGGGTGGCTCAGTTGGTTAAGCGTCTGACTTTGGCTCAGGTCATGATCTCATGGTTTGTGAGTTCGAGCCCTGCATTGGGCTCTGTGCTGACAGCTCAGAGTCTGGAGCCTGCTTTGGATTCTATGTCTCCCTCTCTCTCTGCTCCTCCCCTGCTCACACTCTGTCTCTCTCTCAAAAATAAACATTAAAAAAAAAAAAAAAGTTTTAAAACATTAAATAAAACAAAAATTTTGCTAGCAGCCTGGGCATGTAGAATGCCTGACCCAGCAGGCATTTAGAATATCTTCATCAAAACACATCAGTAATAAGGAACTTTTTTATAAACTTGGATCAATGTTATTTTTTCCTCTACTCTTTCTCTCTTATTTCTTAAATCTGAAAAATAGAGGCGCCTAGGGAACTCAGTTTAAATGTCCGACTTCTGCTCAGGTCATGATCTCACGGTTCGTGGGTTCAAGCTCCACATCAGACTCTCTACTATCAGCACATAGCCTGCTTCGGATCCTCTGTCTCCCTCTCTCGCTGTCCCTCCCCAGTTCACATGCTCTCTCTCTCAAAAATAAACATTTAAAAAGAAAATCTGAAAAATAAAAATTGACTTTAATGTATATTTTAACATTTACAAAGTGTTATTTGATGAAAATTGGCTGACGTGTGTGTATGTGTAAGGAAGAGACACAGAACTTATGTCAAAATGTTCTTAGGTTTTGATGAAGTTTATTATAAATAAACGTTCTGAAATTAGAATATACAGTATATATATGTATGTATGTATTTCTTTGGAGGCCAAATTGACTTTTAAAGTAAAATATGATGGTATTAGTTTATACTTTTTAGAGAGGCTAGTTTTAGTTTTTAAGTTTAGTGAATCTCAGGGTAGTCCTAGGGTGACCAGAGGGTAGCTGTTGTATGTGTTAGTATGGAAATACTCTCTGAATGTTTGCTTACACAGCTGTCCCTTACTTAATTTATGTTAGCTTTCCACATTAATCTAACCATGGTTAATTTTAGTTTTTCCTATAATATTGTTTAAACACAACTGTTTATTGAAAAATAATCCAAACTTTTTTTTTCAAACTTAAGTGGCAAAACTATTTTCCTAGTTTATGCCTTTTTCTAAGCCACATCCTTGAATCTTTTTTCTAGTGTATCTTGTCTTAGTAGACCTGTAAGATCCAAAGATCCAAGTTTTTCAGCAAAGCAAGGTACTATACATATATATATATGGCTTACATTAATTAACATGCTACCTTTCCTAAGAATTCATAAGTCTTGGAGTGCCTGGGTGGCTCAGTCGGTTAAGCATCTGACTTCAGTTCATGATCTCATAATTCGTGGGTTCTAGCCCCACATCAGGCTCTGTGCTGACAGCCCAGAGCCTGGAGCCTGCTTTGGATTCTATGTCTCCCTCTCTGTCTGCCCCTCCCCTGCTCATACTCTGTCTGCCCGTCCCCTGCTCACACTCTGTCTCTCTCTGTCTCTCAAAAATGAATAAACATAATTTTTAAAAAAAGGATTTGTAAGTCTTTGATAAGAAGAAAAAGTCAACCTTGCCATGTGTAACTGGGCATAAACCTGTCAAGCAAGTTCTTTTTAGTAAAACAAAGTTCATAAAATAGTGTTTTAGCTTTCAATAGCACTTGCCTTCATCCAGTTATAACGTCACCAGTAATTACATATTTTACAGAATACTCTTTTAAAAAGCTGTGCATTGGGATATTTTTTAGTTGGTATCACCATTGAGAGATAGGCAATTTAGTTAAAAGTGAGCATGAATTTTGAGATACAAATTGCTTACTCATTTCTGTTATTTTCTAAAACAAAGCAGCTCTATTTGAAGGTGTTTAAAACATAACTATCAAATAACTTCAAGAGCTGTTCCAGCCTTAGTGTTTTCCTTTTAAATCAGCCTTTTGTCTCTTTGGATCTGATTGTTCTGTACTTCTATAAGAATTTTGAAATCATGGGCTTTATTTAGTATTATGTGGCATATTAATGAATGTAAGGAAAAATTTTTTTTTGTTTAAATGTATGTATGGCTTAGGGGTGCCTGCTGGCTCAGTCGGTGGAGCATGTGCCTTTTGATCCGGGGGTTGTGAGTTCAAGCCCCACATTGGGTATAGAGATTAGGGAAAAAATTGAATTTTAAAAAGTTAGAAATTAATAAATATATGGCTTAGATTGTTACTTTGAAAGGGTAAGATTTTCTGTAACAACAGTTTCCAAGTTATCTGTTACATGGGTGGAAGTACAGAGATGTTGAACTAAATGAAGTCTGCATTGAACGAGACCATCAAATATTACTGTAGTGAGATAACAGTGTTCGTTATTAATACAGTTTGGGGGCATATTCTCTCAACATTTGACTTGGAAAATCATTTCAGAGCTGGCTTCTGATGAAATATTTTTCCCTTCCAGGTTTTTTCTCAAAGTTTCAGAACTATTTGATAAAACCAGAGTAAGTACTATCAGTTAACCTTTGGGAGTCTAAATCGTTGCATACAGTACTGTTTAACCTGTTATGATTGTGTTTAACTTTGTTGAGAAAGATGAGTTCTACTTCAGAAGGATGAAGAAACAGACTTAGATTTGAAAATTGTAAGTTGTTTTTCAGGAAACTCATTTTTTTTGTTGCTGTTGTTATGGCCTTTTGGTATTTGTAAAAGTTCATATTCTTGATCAGAGAACATGTTCATTACAGAGACTAGGTTTACTTTTATGAAGAATGGTCTTTTTCTGGGGCTTTGTATGCTAGAAGAAAGTTTTAGATTTATTACGGTTTTACCAAGATTGCATTGCTTTTGATCCCCCTTGACACACTGGTTTAAAAGCAAGTTATATCTGTGTCCTTGGGTGACTCAACTGAGCGTCCAACTTCAGCTTAGGTCATGATCTTAGGTTCATGAGTTTGAGCCCCACAATGGGCTGGCTTCTTTCAGCACAGAGCCCGCTTAGGATCCTCTGTCCCCATCTCCCTCTGCCCCTCCCCTGCTCACGCTCTCTCTCTCTTAAAAATAAACATTTAAAAAAAAAAGTGAGTTTAACAATATGAGGCAAATACACAGCTGCAAAAAAGGTTAAATAGCAGTAATGCTTTAATATTGATGTAGTCTTGGGGCGCCTGGGTGGCGCAGTCGGTTGAGCGTCCGACTTCAACCAGGTCACGATCTCGCGGTCCGTGAGCTCGAGCCCCGCGTCGGGCTCTGGGCTGATGGCTCAGAGCCTGGAGCCTGTTTCCCATTCTGTGTCTCCCTCTCTCTCTGCTCCTCCCCCGTTCATGCTCTGTCTCTCTCTGTCCCAAAAATAAATAAATGTTGAAAAAAAAAATTAAAAAAAAAAAAAATATTGATGTAGTCTTGATTTTCAGGGATTAGTCTTAGATACAATAATATTAAAACACTTTGATGAAGTTCAGAGAAGAGTGAAATGTTTATTATGTGTTTAATGGCACTTACCTGAGATTGGAAGTGGCTAGTCCATTGTAGAAATCTGATTTCAACGTGACTTTGTCAATTGAGTAATAGATAGTGAAGATAAGTAAAAGAAAAGGAGTTATTTTCTTACAAAGGAAACCATCATTAAATACATAAATGTTGTTGTAGTGAAGGGTCCCGAAAGCCCATTATTTCACTTTTGGTATTTGTACAAATGAGCATTTTCCAGGAAGATACAGTTGTTTCCTGTGTGTCTACATCAAAAGAATAGGGAACTATCACAGAATAGCTTTATGAGTTAGTATTTTTGCAGAAGTAAATGTCAAGATGAGATTAAACACTTTGCAAGAGATTCATTGGGAAGAACAGAGGGAGGAGCAGGATAGACATGAAGAGACTTCAGACCATAGTGCAGGTCTACACCTGGGAAAGGAGAGGGACTTGGTAGGAGGAGTTTCAGACTATAGCGCAGTCTTAAGAAAGTTTTGTCCTGGGGCGCCTGGGTGGCACAGTCGGTTAAGCGTCCGACTTCAGCCAGGTCACGATCTCGCGGTCCGTGAGTTCGAGCCCCGTGTCGGGCTCTGGGCTGATGGCTCAGAGCCTGGAGCCTGTTTCCGATTCTGTGTCTCCCTCTCTCTCTGCCCCTCCCCCGTTCATGCTCTGTCTCTCTCTATCCCAAAAATAAATAAACGTTGAAAAAAAAAAAAATTTTTAAAAAAAAGAAAGTTTTGTCCAGATCAAAAGGGAGTCCTCAGCCAAAGTTGCTCATTAGAGGCAGTACGGCATCAGCAAGACTGGGCTAGTGCTACGGCCCCTGTGCTCTGTCATTGGGTGCAGCTGAGGCAAGGAGGGAAGGATGTATCATAACCTTGAGATGAATATTGTTCTGATCTAGAGAGATTGCAGCTGGGACTCTGAACAAACTATGCTCCTTGCAGCAAGCAATTTCTCATGAAGGAGATCTAGATGGCACGTTGCCATAGGCACCACAGTCTTCATTTCTTTTGGTGTCTTGGTGTTGTTCTGGTTATTATTGCTGTGGCACAAACCATCCTAAAATCAATAGCTTAAAACGACAGCCATTTTATTATGCTAATGAATTCTTTGGGTCAAGAATTCACAAAAGGCAGAACAGAGGTGGCTTGCCTTTACTCCATGATGTCTGGGGCCTCAACAGGGAACATATGAAGGCTGTGGGCTAGAATCCTCTGAAGGCTCTTTAACTCAGGTGTCTGGGAGTGATACTGGCTACCAACCGAGACTTTAGCCGGGGCTATTGGCTGTAACATTTGCGTGTTGCTTTTCCATGGAGCTGCTTAGGCTTCCTCACAGTATGGTGGCTTGAAAGCAAGCATCCTGAAAAATGGGAAGTGAAAATTGCTAGTTTCATTAAGGCCTTGAAACTGGCACAGCATCACTTTTGTATTGATCAAGCAATGTTAGGGCCCAGAGTCAAGGGAAGGGAATACATACATACATACCCCTACTCCTTCCTAGTGTAAGGAGAGAGGAGCCATATTTAAAAGCACCCAACTTCCATCTAACATGTTACCTAGATTTATCTAAATCAGTTTATCTAAATTTATCTAAATCAATTTTGAATATATTTTATGTCTGTGCATTTATTGTTAGGTTCATAAGTTTATTTCTCTGTAAGGGAATGTATCTTAAGCTTCAAGGTTTTTGCTAACTTTTTACTGAAATATATTTTACATATAGGAAAGAGCATATATGAGAAGTATACAGCTCAGTGAAATTTAACAAATTTAACACACCCATATAATGAACAACCACATCAAGAAATAGAACATTTAGGGGCACCTGGGTGGCTCAGTCGGTTAAGCATCCAACTCTTGATTTTGGTTCAGGTCATGATCTCACGGTTCATGAGTTTGAGCCCCACATCGGGCTCCACGATGACATTGCTAAGCCTGCTTGGGATTCTCTCTACCCCCTCTATTTTGCCGCTCCCCCCTTCTGTACATGCGCACTCGCTGACTCTCTCTCTCTCAAAATAAGTAAACTTAAAAAACAAAAAAAGCATGCCCTGCCCCCCTTCAGCTGCTTTCTGAGTCACCACCTCCTGCAAGGAAAACCACTATCTTAGCTTCTAACAGCAGAGATTAATCTTATTTTCATATTTTATGTAAATGCTTCATGCAGTATGTATTCTTTTATGTCTGGTTCCATTTACTCAGCATTACATACATAAGATTCATCTGTGTTGTTTTTTGTTTTTTTTTTTTTCCTTTTTCAGAAGAGGGAGAAGTACTTTTCCTTTTTTTTTTTTTTCTTTTCTTTTCAGTTTATTTACTTTGAAAGAGAGAGCTAGGGAGGAACAGAGAGAGGGAGAGAGAGAATCCCAAGTAGGCTCCACACTACAGCTTGGAGCCCCATGCAGAGCTCAAACTCATGAACCATGAGAAACCTGAGCCAAAATCCAGAGTCGGATGCTTAACTGACTGAGCCACGAAGGCGCCCCTGCGTTTTTTGTTTTTGTTTTTTGGTTTGGTTTTAAGTTTATTTACTGAGAGAGAGACAGAGAGAGTACGCGCGAACGAGTGCACAAGTGGGGGGAGGGGCAGAGAGCGAGGAAGAGAGAAAGAATCCCAAGCAGGCTCCATGCTACCAGCACAGTGCCCGGCTGGGGGCTCAGTCTCACAAACCATGAGATCATGATCTGAGCCAAAATGAAGAATCAAACACTTAGCTGACTGAACCACCCAGGAGCCCCAATTCATCCATGTTGTTGCATGTAGGTATAGTTCCTTCATTCCTTCATTCGTTGCTATATACCTTTCCTTGGCAAGAATATACCTAAATTTATTCATTTGTCCTACTGTTGGTAGGCATTTGGATCGTTTCTAGTTTGTGGCTCTTTACAAATAGTACTTCTAAGACCATTCTTAGATAGTTTCAGCTGAAAACAAGTAGATACTTGTTCAGTATATATAACCAGGAGGGGAATTAGGGGTCTTAGGGTATCCATGTGAAAAGCTTTCATAGATCGTGCCCAACCGTTTCCCAAAGTGATTGTACCAATTTACATTCCCATCAGAATAAATGTGAGCATTGGGGTTGCTACACAGCTTGCAGTACTTGCTGTTGTCTTTTTTTAGTTATTCTGTTGGATGTGTAGGGTTTTTATTTTTAATTTTTTTAATGTTTTTTATTTTTGAAGGAGAGAGAGAGACAGAGGATGAGCGGGAGAGGAGCAGAGAGAGGGAGACACAGAATTCAAAGTAGGCTCCATACTGAGCTGTCAGCACAGAGCCAGACGTGGGGCTTGAACTCACAAACTGAGATCATGACCTGAGCCAAAGTTGGATGCTTAACTGACTGAGCACCCAGGTGCCCTGGATGTGTAGGGTTTTTAAATTTTAACTTTATTTCAACAGGAATTTCAGACCCACAGAAACATTGTGAGAATAGTACAAGGAATTCCTATACATGGGTCACCCAGATTTCCTAAATGTTAACATTTTCTACATTGCTTAAAGTGCTTTTTCCCCAAAATGTCCATTTCATTCTGTTTCTGCCCTTTGTGCACATCTGTCTTTTTTTTAAAGATAAGAATTAGGGGCACCTGGGTGGCTCAGTCAGTAAAACCTCCAACTCCTGATTTCAGCACAGGTCATGATCTCATGGTTCGTGGGATCGAGTCCTTTGTTGGGCTCTGCGCTGAGTGCAGAGTCTGCTTCAGGTTCCCTCCCTCTCTCTCATTCTCAAAATAAATAAATAAACATTTTTTTAAAAAGATAAGAATTTTAATATAGTCAATACAATTATCAATGATTTCCCTTGATGTCACCAAATTCTTGCTATATACATGTTCCCAGTTGCCTCAAATGGCTTTTTACAGTGGAGTTCATCTGACTTAGATTCCAACAAGGTCCCTATATTATATTTGGTTGACATAATACATCTTTATCCACTGTCTCTCCAGACTGAAGAGTTGCATCTTTTTAGTCTGACATGGCTGTTTCCTGTTTTATCCCAACTCAAACGAACCACATCTGTTTATTAGTCTGTGGTGTCTTCAGGCACATTTTGGTAATGTTTTGACTGTATTTTCTGGTTGTTCTCAGTAGGAAGATTGGTTTGTTACCTAGTCTACCATTGTCAGCCTTTAACACTTTAAAATCATGTGTACATATCATTGAAAGGAAGTAACAAGAGAAAATGTAAGTGCTGAAAGATGGTACTGAAACACAGTCTAGCTGGGAACTTGAATCAGATATTGAGTCCTTCCAAAAACTCACTAATTTCATTTGATCTCCTTTTTTCTGTTTATTTCTTGTCATAATCATGAAGAAAAGTAATAGGCTAGTAGAAAGGAGAGGGTGGGAAACTTAGGTTAAATAGGAGTGGATACTATAGATATTTATAACTTTAATTTTTTTACAGTAATTGAGAAAGAAAATGTGGGGTGTAGACTATGTGCTAATTAAATGCCTGTTTTTTTCCCCTTTTTCAGAAAATAGAAGCACGAGTGTCTGCTGATGAGGACCTCAAACTTTCTGACCTTTTAAAATATTACTTAAGGGAATCTCAAGCTGCTAAGGTAACTTACTGTTCACTGTTTTTTAAAAAGGACTGTTTTGTCACGATCTCGCGGTCCGTGAGTTCGAGCACCGTGTCAGGCTCTGGGCTGATGGCTCGGAGCCTGGAGCCTGTTTCCGATGCTGTGTCTCCCTCTCTCTCTGCCTCTCCCCCGTTCAAGCTCTGTCTCTCTCTGTCCCAAAAATAAATAAACATTGAAAAAAAATAAAAATAAAAATAAAAAGGACTGTTTTATTAAAAGCCATCTCTTTAGAAGTTAGATTTAAGGTTATTAAAAATTATTAATCTGTTGATTTTAAATTATATTCTCAAGTGTGAATTTTTTTCTCCTTTTACAAATTGTAGGTCAGGGAACCCCACATAAATGTTTCCTCTATTGGGGTGCCTGACTGGCTCAGTTGGTAGAGCATGCAACTCTAAATGTTGGGGTCATGACTTCATGCCCCGTGTTGGGCCTAGTGCTTATTTAAAAGAATAAAAACTTGGGGCACTTGGGTGGCTCAGTCAGTTATGCATCCGGCTTTGGCTCAGGTCATGATCTTGTGGTTCATGAGTTCGAGCCCCACATTAGGCTCTGCGCTGACAGCTTGGAGCCTGGAACCTGCCTCGAATTCTGTGTCTCCCTTTCTCTCTGTCCTTCCCCAGCTTGTGCACGCATGTGCTCTCTCACTCTGTCTCTCAAAAAGTAAACATTTTTTAAAAAATTATTAAAAATAATAATAAAATTAAAAAATAACTAAAAATAATGTTTCCTCTATAAGCTTCTGATACAGTATAGATTAGAATTTTTTTTTTTTAAATGAATTTGGCATAGTCATTCAGGTAAAATGCCTACAAAACAAAAAGTAAACCCCGTAGCTAAAGGAGTCCTAATTTGGTCTATATATATCTTTTGGGGGTAAATGAGCTCTAAAATCAGAATGTGTTTTATTTTAAGGCGACTCAAATTTCCTTTTTTTTTGAGAGTGAAGAGGGGGAGTAGGGGCAGAGAGAGAGGAAGACTGAGAATCCCAGCAGGCTCTGCACTGTCAGTGCAGAGACCAACCTGGGGCTCAAACCCACCAACCGCAAGATCATGACCTCAGCCAAAATCAAGAGTCGATCACTCAACCAACTGAGCCACCCAGGGAACCCAAATTTCCTTTGGAAGTCTATGTATGTGCAAGACTAAAACTCTTACTGTCCAAAAAATGTTTAACAGAAACAACTGAAAAAAGCACTGAAAACTTAGTGGCTCAGATATTCCAAATTTTGTGTTAATTTATGAATCGGTATGTATTGTACAGAAAATTCCCATGTGTTCAGTGGTGATTTGAACACCACATTTTCATTCCTTATCAAATTATAAATAGGCCTTGGGGCACCTGGCTGGCTTAGTTTATAGCACATGTGACTCTTGATCTCAGGGTCTCGAGTTCAAGCCCCACATTGGGTGTAGAGATTACTTAAAACATAAAATCATTAGTGGTGCCTGGGTGGCTCAGTTGAATAAGTGTCTGACTCTTGTATTTGGCTCAGGTCATGAACCCACTGTTCATGAGCTCAAGCCCCACATCAGTCTCCACGATGATAGTATGGAGCCTACTTGGGATTTTCTCTCTCCTCCTCTGTATCTGCCCCACCCACTCTTGTTCTCTCTCCCAAAACAAATAAACTTTAAAAAAAAAAATTAATAAGTAAGGGGCACCTGGGTGGCTTATTCGGTTAGGTGTCCAACTTTGGCTCAGGTTATGGTCTCATGGTTTGTGGATTCGAGCCCCGCATCGGGCTCTGAGCTGACGGCTCAGAGCATGGAGCCTACTTCAGATTCTGTCTCCCTTTCTCTCTGCCCTCCCCCGCTTCTGCTCTGTCTCTGTCTCTCTCAAAAGTGAATAAACCTTTTTTAAAAATTGTTTTCAATAATTAATTAATTAAATCTTTGTAAAATAAAACCACAGCGTGATACCACTTCACACCACCAGGTGGCTTTAATCAAAAAGATAAGCGTTGCCAAGGATGTGGAGAAATTGGGACACTCATACAGCGTCTGCAGAAATGTAAAATGACGCAGCCGCTTTGGAAAACAGTCTGGCAGTTTCTCAAAAGGTTGAACGTAGAATTACCGAGTGACCCAGCAATTCCACCCCTAAGTAATGAGATAGAAAGAGAAAGGAAGACATGTTCACACACAGACTTATACACGAATGTTCATAACAGCATCATTCATAATAGGCAGAGTGTGGAAACAAACAAATGTCTCTCCACTGGTGAACGGACACATCCATGTGGTGTGTCTGTCCTTACGGCGAAACATTATGTAGCAGTCAAGAGGAATGAAGTACTGATTCAGTTATAACATGAATGAACTCGAAACTTTACGCTGTGTGAAGAAAGCCAGACAGAAAAGGCCGCATATGCCGTGATTCCATTTTTTTTTTCATGGCACGCCCAGAATAGGCAAATCTCTAGAGACAGAAAGCAGATCAACGGTTGTCTAGGGTTGGGGGGTGGCAAGGAGGAAATGAAGAATGACTGCTGATGGATGTGGGGTTTCTTTTTGATCGACAAAAATGCTCCAAAATTGATGGTGGCGATGGTTATACAACTCTGCCAGCACACTAAAAACCCGTGAATTGTGCACTTGGAACGAGGTGTCTGTGTGTGAATTACATCTCCATAAAGCTGTTATAAAGACCATTTGGAGGGTGACTGGCATGTGATCTTCATGGCGTAAGCATTAGCTCTGATGATGATGGGGGCAGTGGGGTGGTGGTGGTTGCCCGTAACTGTTGGAAACACGCAGCGTGTCTTACTGTGAAGCATTCTGTTGTATAGGATCTCCTCTATCGAAGATCTAGGTCACTAGTGGATTATGAAAATGCTAACAAAGCACTGGATAAAGCAAGAGCGAAAAATAAAGATGTTCTTCAGGCTGAGACATCCCAACAATTATGTTGTCAGAAATTTGAAAAAATATCTGAATCTGCAAAACAAGGTACTGTTATATTAACCTTTAATTATACGGTATACCTTCAACTATTATGTGAATTAAAGAGTTAATCCTAATTTCTTTTGTTCACAGAACTTATAGATTTTAAGACGAGAAGAGTTGCCGCATTCAGAAAAAATTTAGTGGAACTGGCAGAGTTAGAACTGAAGCATGCAAAGGTTAGTGTCATAGTCAAGGTTTAATAGTTTACGTGACTTATAATTTAGAAATGAGTCAGTCTTGGGGCACCTGGGTCCTCACGATTGGTGAGTTTCAAGTCCCACGTTAGGCTGTGTGTGGGGGGGGGGGCCTTCAGATCCTCTGTCCCCGGTCTGTGCCCTTCCCCCGCCAAAAGTAAAAAATAAACGTTAAAAAGAAAAGGGAGGGAGGGAGGGAGGGAGGGAGAGAAAGATAGAAAGAAAGAAAGAAAAGAAAGAAATGAATGAATGAATGAACGAATGAATGAATTATGGGGTGCCTGGCCGGCTCATTCGGTGGAGCATGTGACCCTTGATCTCCTGGATGTGAGTTTGAGCCCCACGTTGGGTGTTGGGTGTAGAGATTACTTAAAAAAAAAAGAAAGAGAGGAAGGCAGGGAGGAAGGAAGGAGTCAGTTATGGAATTGATAATAATCCTTTAATGACAGTTTCTTTCTGGAGGGATATTGGAAGAACCATTCCTGGATTAGAATGAATTATAATTGGAATGCTAATTTTTGAAGATCATTTTAGTACTTCAAAATAATTGAATGTTAGTAAATAAATATCCTTCGCCCAGCGTTTTTTATAGTGTTTGTTTCCTCCAGATTCAGCCCTTTCTTGTAGTTAAGATATAGCTTGGCCCAAGCCTTCTAATAAGGTTAGAACTAGAGAATCTTAGAATTGCGAGCGAACTTAAAGATCATCTAATTCAAGCAAGAATAATACGTACAGTTTCTCTAAGCGGTCAGCTCTGCAAGGCCCTAGTACCTAATATGGAAACCAGTATCATTTGTGACTGCTTAAAAAAGATAAATCTATCTTTAATAAAAACTTCTTTAAAAATTTAATATTTGCTGGCTTCAATCAGAAGGACTGAAAGTAAAAATATATTCAAAATTCCCCAAATTAGAAGTATTAAAGAAATTTAAATAAACTTGTTAGTGTTGTTTTTTTTTTTTAAATATATTTATAGTATTTACGCTTTGAAAGTCATTAAAAAGCTTGAAACTCCACTAAGACGTCCGGGACACTCCATAACGCACAGAAATCTGCTTCTGTGTCACTCTGACAAATTGGTCAGAGTTTCGTCACGTGAAATAAGAAAGATAAATTTGACGGATGCCTGGGTGGCTCTGTCGTTTGAGGGTCCGACTCTTGGTTTCGGTCAGGTCATGGTCTCACAGTTTGTCAGCTGGAGGAGCCCTGCGTCCAACTCTGCGTGGAGTCTGCTTGGGGTTCTCTCTCTCCCTGCCCCTCCCCGCTCGTGCGCTCGCTCTCTCTCTCTCTCAAACTCTCAAAATAAATGGGTTGGCTTTAAAAAAAGAAAGAAAAATGAATTTAATTTCTCCCACAGAAACATTTGGATATATTACCCTCAAATATTTGAATATATTCTCTCCTACAAGCTAGACATCTTTGAGCTAAATATATTTTATCCCATACATTTCAATAAGCTTTTTATATTATTACACTAGGTCATTGCTGTTTTCAAATATTGCATGCCGGGGCCCCTTGGTGGCTCAGTTGGGTAGGCCTCTGTCTTTGGCTCAGGTCACGAGCTCACGAGCTCACGATCTCACAGTCGGTGAGTTCGAGCCCGACGTCGGGCTCTGTGCTGACAGCTCAGAGCCTGGAATTGCTTCGGATTCTGTGTCTCCCTCTTTTCTCTCTCTGCCCCTCCCCTGCTCATGCTCTGTCTCTCTCCGTCTCTATGTCTGTCTCTCTCTTTCTCAAAACAAATAAATAAGTACATAAACATTAAAATTTTTTTTCAATATTGCACCCAGAAATGGAAACACCTTTCCCACACGTGGACTTATTATTGTACACGTTTCTCCTCGCGGCAGTTTTTTTTTTTTTTAATTGTTTTTTTCAACGTTTATTTATTTTTGGGACAGAGAGAGACAGAGCATGAACGGGGGAGGGGCAGAGAGAGAGGGAGACACAGAATCGGAAACAGGCTCCAGGCTCTGAGCCATCAGCCCAGAGCCTGACGCGGGGCTCAAACTCATGGACCGCGAGCTCGTGACCTGGCTGAAGTCGGACGCTTAACCGACTGCGCCACCCAGGCGCCCCTCACGGCAGTTTTAGAGGCATAAGGGTTTTTTGTGTTTTTTTCTTTTTTTTTCTTTTTCTTTTTGCTTTTCGTATAAGGGTTTGGTTTTTTTGTTCTTTGGTTCTTTTGTGTTTTGTCTTGTTTTGTTTAGCGCCATCTTACACCAGCTTGATTTGGCTCATAATCACACATCTTCTCCCCGTTCTCCTCCTCCTTCTTGGTCTGTTTTCGAGCCTCCAACCTATAGTTGTGTGTTTAATTCTTTGTAGGAATCGTTTTCATTTTTGTGGTAAAAAACGCATAAATGTACCGTCTTACCCACTCTTAAAGTGTACGGTTCAGCCTTGTTAAGTAGATTCACATTGTCGTGCAACAGGTCTCTAGAACTTTTTCATGTACTGAGCGTTTAATTTTTAAAATGAAGTTGCAGGCCACAGTTATGTCTGTCAAATTGTAGCTTGCTAGTTTTGAGCCCAGCGTGAGATCTTTTGGAAACTTCGATTTGATCATATAGTAGTTGACTAGGAGAGTGGTGATTACTCCCAAGTGATGGACATTTGTAGTTTGTATGACCTTCCCTTTTATGTCGTCATCTAAGTTTTACTTTAAAAGATTGATCGGGACCAAAGGAGTCAACATTGGTTCATCTAACCGGATAAGTGCACGGTACCCAAGAAGGCTGAATTTTTAGTTCCCTCCCTTTCTTTCTATACTAATTGATATTAAGTTATTAATGAGTATTCTTTGGTGATGGCTATTTGGGTAGCTAGGAATTCACCTATTTATACTATCATCAACCGTTTCCATTTTATCTGTGATGGATACAAGATGTATCCAATTCCTCATTACAATGAAGCTATATGTTGCGGATTTCCTGGTCTAATCACCCTCTCAAAAGAAAATATTTCGATAAGGTTGGCACGATTTATTGTTACTGCACCCGTGTTGGTTTCTAATGTTCACTATGTTTCTTCTTTGTAAGGAGGTTACAAAATCTCTTCAGGATTTTGTTAACAGGTTTAAGGAAGGATTAGCAGATTACAGCCTGTCTGTTTTTGTGTAGCCTGTGAGCCAAGAATGGCGTTGGTTTTTTGAGAGGGAGAGAGAGATAGAGCACGAGCAGGGAAGGGGCAGAGAGAGAGAGGGAGAGAGAGAGGTAGAGAGAGAGAGAGAGAGAGAGAGAGAGAAAGAACACCATGCAGGCTCCTCACTGTCCGAGTGAAGCCCGATGCAGGGCTTGAACTCCCTAACCGCCAGACCATGACCTGAGCCGAAACCCAAGAGTCAGACACCTACCCGAAAGAGCCACCCAGGTGTCCCGGGGAGAGAGTATGTTAAGCAGGCTCCACGCCCAGTGCAGAATCCCAGGCGGGGCTGATCTCACGACCAACCGTGAGATCATGACCTGAGCCGAAATCGAGAGTCGGACGACGCTTGACCGACTGAGCCACCCAGGTGCCCCTCAGTGGTTCTTTGAAAAAAGGCCAAAGAATAGTATTTCGTGACACGTGATAATTACGTGACATTTAGATTTCATCTGTAAGTGAAGTTTTACTGGAATACAGCCAAGCTCGTTCCTTTGTGCTCCGTCTGTGGTTGCTTTCATGCTACTACAGCAAAACAGAGACCACATGTCTCTCAAAGTCTAAAACGTTGACTACGTGTTTAAGCCCTTTACAGAAAGTTTGCTGACCCTTACTATGTAGATGGTTGTCAGCCTCTGGTTTCCAGATTTCTGTGCTTTTCAGGTCCTTTCTGAAATGTGTTCTCTGATGGGTCTTCTGCTCCAGTGGCTCTCTCAACTAGAGGCAGTTTTGCCTCCCGGGAGACATTTAGCAATTTCTGGAGACATGTCTGGTAGTCACAACGGAGGATGGGTGGGTTTACGACCGGTATGTAGGGCGCAGAGGGCAGGAATGCTGCTAAACTTTTGACAGGGCACAGGAGAGTCCCCATTATTAGAAAGGATTCGACAGCCCCAAATACGTCAAGTGTGCCGAGACTGAGGGACACTGAGACTGGATGGCTCAGTCGGTGGAGCGTGCAACTGGTGTTCTCAGGGTTGTAGGTCCGAGCCCCACGTCGGGTGTAGAGATGACTTGAAAAATAAAATCGTTCAGGGGCGCCTGGGTGGCTCAGTCAGTCAAGCATCCGCCTCTTGACCTACCTAAGAAAATGATAATAAATTTTAAAAATAATGATAAAATAAAATCTTCTTTTAAATGGGGGGTAGGGTGGGTGGTGCCTGGCTGGCTCGGTCGGAAGAGCGTGTGACTCTCGATCTCGGAGTCGCCAGTTCAAGCCCCACGTTGGGGGTAGAGAGATTACTTTAATAAACAAAACTTGGGGCGCCTGGGTGGCTCAGTCAGTGAAGCGTCTGACTCTTGGTTTCCGTTCGTGTCATGATCTCACGGGTTTGTGAGTTCGAGCCCCGTGTCCAGCTCTGCACTGATAACCGTGGAGCGTGCTTGGGATTCTCTCCCCCCGCCCCCCTCTCTGTCTCTCTCTCAAAAATAAAATAAAATAAACATTTAAAAAAAATAATAAATAAAGCTTAAAAAAAAGAAAAAAACGCCGAGGTTGAGAAACCCTGCCCTCTCGTCTGAGGTTTCTTGATGATTTTGCAAATCTGAACAAAGTCCCATTTGGGTCCCAGAATCCATATAAGTCATTCCAAAGAGATTAGACATTGGTTAAATTTACATCCAGATGGTTTAAAACTACTTTGGATTTCACTCGTTATAACCGGGATATGTCTTGCCATGTATTGGAACCTGGTTATAACAGAAAATTAGGTCATTTGGTCACTTTTGTGTCCTTGAAGATAGTCTCAGATACTTTATTAATGAAGCATAGAATGTATGATAAAGGCAGTGAAAAAAAAAAAAAAAAAGGTGATGCTACTGCTGCCTATGAGGGCGTGGAGTCCTCGTGCCTGGTGGGTAAGTGTGGACCAGGGCACACCCTTCCGGAGGGCGTTGGCAGTGTGTCAAGTGCAGGATGTGTATCCTTGGACTTCGTCCCACTGGAGGGATATACCTTTAAGAAGATCATGTCGGAAATACAGACAGGCTCAGAATCCATCGTTCTACTGGCACAACATGGACAGTTACTGGGGCACTTGAAATTCTTAAATGTTTATGTGCCCCCAATTTCAGGCGCTCAGTAAAGTTGCAAGAAAAGTACAAAGAATCCCTGGATAGTTGTCACTAGAGTCCTCAAATGTGCATATTGCCATGTTCGCTCTGTCCTCCCCTCCCCCTCCTCCTCCCTCCCTCTTTACTTTTCCTCTTTACACAGTACACACACACCCCACACCCCTACCCTTATACATACCTGTTTTTGTCTTAAACCATTTAGGTTGCAGCTAGGAAGCCTCTTGGCTCTTAAACACTTCAGTGTCGATTTCCTAACACCAAATAATTCTCTTGAGTACTTGGAGCAATTACAAAGATCAGGAAATTACTATGGATACAGTACCATTATCTAATCCACAGACTTTTATGCCACCAGTTGTCTAATAATGAATAATGTCTTTAGTGGCAAAAGGATCCTCAAGATAATACATGACATTTGGCGCACAGGTCTTTTTATTTATTTTTTAAGTTTATGTATTTATTTTGAGAGAGCGCGAGCGCACACGTGGGAGAAGGGGAGAGGCAGAGCGAGCGAGAGAGCGAGAGAGCGAGAGAGCGAGAGAGAGAGAGAGAGAGAAAGAGGGAGAATCCCAAGGCAGGCTCCAGCGCTGTCAACGCAGAGCCCCGGGCGCAGGGTGGGGTGGGGGAGGGCTCCAACTCACGAAACCGAGACCGTGAGATTGTGACCTGAGCAGAAACCGAGAGTCGGACACTTAACCGACAGAGCCACCCGGGCGTGACTTTTCGTTTTTCTTGGGATGAGCTCTACCCCCGCTGTAGGGCTTGAATTCACGACCCCCAGGATCTAGAGAGTCGAGAGTCGCGCGCTCTACCAACTGGGCCAGCCAGGTGCCCTCCCCGCCCCGCACCCCCCCGCACGTGTCGTTTTAGACTTCCTGAACCCGGAAAGTTCCTGAGTCTTTGTATTTCATAACATTGGACACTGAAAAGCACAGGTCTATAAAATGTCCCTCGCTTTGGGTTCGTCTAGTTATTGAGTTTAGATTCCCCACCTGTGGCGGGAATCGCCCAGAAGTGGTGCTCGGACCTTCTCGTTGTTGCATCCTTTCAGGAGGTACGTGCCGTCGATGAGTTGCCTCGCTGGCAGTGTCTGACTTTGATCATTTGGCTCAAGTGATGATGTCTGCAGGTTTCTCAGTGGCCAAGTTACTATTTTACACTTTGAAATGAAGAAGTATTCTGCGGGGAGATCCTTGGGACTGTGTAAATACCCCATCGCTTACCCAGCACTGTCCCACAGAATTTTGTGTGATGATGGAAGTGTCCTGTCATCAGCACTGTCTGGTACGGTAGCCACTAAGTAGCCACACGTGGCCGTCAGACGCCTACACTTGAAATGTGGGTGGTGCAACTGAGAAACTGAGTTTTTATTTAACTACTATTAACAGAAATTTAAATTTTCCATCGCCGCGCGTACCTAATGGCTACGGTATTGGCATTTCAGCCTTATGCTCAAAGCCACCGTTCATGACTTTTGCCTCCGTCGATTATTGCGGTGGCTGCCAGACGGTCACTTTTCTAATCCCATCGTTTTAGTTGGCTTTCTACTTACTGGAAGGAAGAGGTTTTCCTTTACCCCGTGTATTTATCGGTGTCATCCACATATGCTTACATTTGTCCGGACACGTGTCTAAATTTGGATGCCAGCGCCCATGTTTTACAAATGGGTACGTAGGCCTGTCTGAATGTTACAGAATGCCGTTGTACGGGAACTTACGGCTATGTGTATAAAAACTGGTATCACTCACTACTTTAGTCCTGAAAGCGTACGTTATAATTTAATATGCCTCTACCCTGATACACAGATTTTAACGGCTAGAGGAAAGGGATAAGAACCGGCCTTGCAAAACGTCCGGTAGTTTGACTTGGACACACAGGGCATGTTTCATCCCTCATTAGAATCATGCCGAGTGATTCAACACCATAATACTGATCTAGACGGAAATGCCCTGAAGAAACCTGGTGTGTGGAAAACCTTGTACGTGAAACAAAGGATACGGTTTTATGTCTTTAAAGCCGTACGTGTGTGGATAGTGAGTAGCTGTTTCCGGAGTTCTGTTGTCTTAATAAAGGTGGCGTTAGTTACGGGATTCCCAGCGCTGTTATATTTTCACTGCAACTCTTCCAGGCTGTCTGCACTTCATGATTTATTTTCCCTTCCTTTTTAGGGTAACCTACAGTTGCTGCAGAACTGCTTGGCAGTGTTAAATGGAGACACATAAGCCACACTCCGCCTTTGGTTAAAAAGGGCTGCCTTCCTTCAGATTTTATTTTTGTTTTCTTAATGAGATTAGGCATTTACTGCTCACTGGAAACAAAAGAAACAGCTGACCAAGTGCATCTACTCTCCTTTTTTTCTGAGAAGCGATGGAGCGGTGCCGTCCACGGGTTTTGCGGGTCCGTCCGTCCGTCTGTGTGGTGGAACGCTGCCCTCCTGCAGCTCCCCGTGTGCTCCCTGGGACGGTTGTCCATCACCGTGCGCTCCTCCTCTTCCGAAGCCCAGCGTTCAGTCCTTTTTTAAGTAGCCTCTGTAACTGTCTTTATTTTCTGAATAGCGTTCCTTATGGCTGCCAATCTTATTTCCCTTTAAGTAATTTCTGATGTTTAACCCTTTCAAAGATGCATTGTTCAGACAAGATAAAGGTTGCCATTACCTTGTGTTTTCTTTTGGTGTTTTTGTTACGTTTTGTTTTGTTTTTTTAAAAACATTGTATGCCACCTTAGTTCATCCATGTATCCTGGTAAAAGCATCTTAATCAGACTTATTTTTAATTAATGAACATTTCTTAGAAGTTTTGGGACAGACTTTATGTAATCTTTATAAGTATGATTTCTGATGAAAAGCGACTGCATTAGTATGTTTGCCTTAAACTTGTAGACTAAACCGACTATTGTCAAATAAACCGTGGTAACAGTGATAGTTTTTAACTCTGTGGTCATTGTATCACGCTAAAATTTGGAGTAGCTATAATCAATCTACTCCTTCGTTATGCTTTACAGTGCAGGGCTTCTGTCTTTTTTCTCTGAAAATGGCATGTTGAACCAGGTTCACCAATCCCCTTACGAAAGAATGAACTGCTTCTCTGTGTGCTCTCAGCCTTTCCTAGAAGATGGAATTGGGCAGAGGCAGGTTCGAAACAGCTGTTTCTAAAATACAGGAGGCAGACAGAATGGTCCGTCTGTGATGGTTTCCTGAATTCCATCCCTAGCCGGGCCAGTTAACCCTGCGACACGCCATCGAGCCACTTGATAGTTCTACTAGTGTACGGATTGGTATGGAGAGAGAAAGAGTGCTGTTAACGAACAGCCCTCGTGGGGGGGGGGGGGGGGGGGGGGGGGGGGGGGGGGGGGGGGGGGGGGGGGGGGGGGGGGGGGGGGGGGGGGGGGGGGGAGATTGGAATATTTGGAATGGAAGGCTCCAAAAAGGGTACTAGTTACAATACAAATACGATTGGCCTTTTTAATGTGAATTATCGCCACGTCATTTCTAATTTAAAATTCGATTGTGTGGTTTGGTTTTTTTCACTGTCTAACTTTTCTTCCAGTTGGAAACCACAGGTCTTTGGGTTGGTCACCTTGTAGGTGGGTTCCTCGTTTACATTTTCCCCACCCCTGGTCTAGGTCTTCTGCGTAGTCACCATGATCCCAGCCTTGCTCTCCGGCATGTTCTCTTGCCTTACTGGTGTGCTGGTTCACGTTTCTCTCTTTCACTGGCGTTGTTCCCTGGTTATTCCCTGATGTCGTTTGTACTAACCCCCGCCCCCCCCACGTTTGCTTGAGAAATCTGTGTCTTTGGTCCTCCTGTCTGTCCCCTTCGCTGGTGAGAAGACGCCCACGCGATGCTCACCAGTGGATGAACGGGACAGAGAGCCCTGGCTTCGGGACTCGGGTGCAGTCCCTTCGCCGGCTGCCCTTGTGGCCTAGGCAGGTTTGGTTCGCTTGACCTCTGTCTGCCTCAGTTTCTCTACTACAAAGGACATACTGACCTACCTACCTCACAGGGGTGTTGTGAGGATTAATAAACATTGGTACAGTGCTTTGAAAACGTGACGGTGCTGTGTAAATGCTAAGAAACAGCAAGTACGGGGCAAAAGGCAGTAATACAGTGTCGCACCTATCCATCCGCTAATCTGCTTGTTTGTACCAAGGGGGCCTTATTCCGGGCAAGGGTAGGAGAGTGGTAGGTACATCCCTTGGTCCCTGGTTTACATGTTTACGGTGTCTGTTGGGGTGGGGGTAGAGTGGAAGCAGCAAGTTACATATTAGTGTGGGGCAGGGTGCTTAACAAAAACACACATAAATGAGTTGACCGCACTATCCAAGGAAGGGCCTTGTCACAAAACACACAACGAAGGTGAAGAATGTAGGTTACTCCCTCAAGGGCATACTTTAGGAAAGATGCTACTTTGTACCTCCAGAACAATGGAAGTATTCCGCAGCTCAGCTGCTGGTTCGCCGTAAAACCAAACCAAACCAAAAACTGGTTTCAATACTCTCGTGGTGTGGCATTTACGAAACATTCAGGGACCATCTTGTGCCTGGGGGACACAAAGGAGAAAGAGGAAGACGCCCAGTAACAGAGACAAAGCCCTGCACTGGGTAGTAGTACAGGGTTTCTCCCACAGAGTGTCTTTACTGCACGTTCTGAGGGGAAGAGAGTGACGCGAGCAGTAGGAATGAACGACCCAGGAGGAATGAAGGTGGCGGGGTCGGTGGCAGTGAAGGTGGAGGATGGTAAAGAAAGGAAATTGCGAAAGAAAGTGGGGGTCCCCGGGCCGCTAAGGCCCGTGAGGCTTAAAGACTGGGCGAGTTTCTCCTCTGCCCCTAGTTTGGGAAAGCGCCTACAACACAGATTCCGTGGTGAACTGCTACAGAAGTTGAGCTCAAACAGACCTTTTTGAAGTGAGGCACTACGCACAAGTTAACAGAGCAGGGTGGTGGATTTCAAGGAGACACTGCTGGGGGGGGGGGGGGGGCGGGGGACGAGGTGTGGCAGGACTTACAAAGAAAAGAAAACGACCACGAAGCGAAGACGTACTTCTGCGCCGTCTCCTGGCCCCCCGCAAGCCCTGACGTGCTCGCCTATCACCACGTTCTCAGGCGACCGGAAAAATGTTCTCCGTGCTGCCGCAGTACGCGGGCTACAATTGGCGGAAAACGAGGCAAAGAAAAGCAAAACAAAGCCAAGCAAAAGCGGAGAAGCGCGCTTCTACTTTCCTGCAGGCTTCTTTGGGGCGTCCCGGGACGCGTTACTACGAGAAATAACGCCACAGCAACAGCGCGGCCGTATCGTGGGTGCGAAGCTCAGACACACAACCCCACCCCGCCGCGTAGCTAAGCCCAAGCTCTTTCATTCGGACTATGAAAAATCAGGGGAAAGCGCGAACGCAGTCCCCCACTACCACAAATTATGCAGTCGAGTTTCCCACATTTGGGGAAATCGCAGGGGTCAGCACATCCGGAGTGCAATGGATAAGCCTCGCCCTGGGAAAACCACCTTCGTGATCATGGTATCTCCCCTGCCAGGTAAGTATGAGTTGCTCGCCCCGCCTCGACCCACACCCTCGCGCTCGCCACGCTTCTTACACACGGTCACTTGCCCCACGCGGCTTCCGCGCCCCGGATGCCCGCAGCCCCCCTCAGCTCCAACCTCTCCCGTCCGCAAAACAACCTCGGGCGCCTTTGCCTAGCCCCCACGCGGGACGTGCGCGCCCAGGCGGTCCGGGACCGGCAGCCTCTGCGCGCTTGTTCATCTACATACGCCACGCCTTGTCGCGCGCTTCCCCGCGTCGCGGCTCCAGCTCTGGGACAACGGATGTGCTAGTGTCCCGGCAGACCGCCGGTGCCTGGAGCGAAGGATGGGGGGAGGGCGGCGAGGAGTCGGGACCGGAGGGGAGACCCGAGAAGACGGGGTCCCGCGGCGTCCAGAAGCTGCAGGCCCCACCCAGGCGGTGGGTTAAGTCTCCCCTTCCTTGCAACGAAAATTACATGCAATGCGCAACAGAGAATCAACTCAACCTTAAATACTAAGAGTTTTGTCACCAATTTAACACGAAATTGTCTTAATCCTCAGTATGACCTTTCGGATTACGTAGTAACCTAATCTTGCGACAACGAAAGGAAAATTTGAACAGAGGGCGTCAGTCAGGACAAGGCGTCCATTCTCAAGAGTAGATGTGTGGGCTGGGGAGGGGCGTCCAATGGTCTCCGAAAATCAAATGAACGGAAATATCACGTTTTCATCCTGTGGGCTTCGGCTGCCTCTTTCAGCCTGCCCGGATTTGTCTTTTCCTCTTCTGTACAAGAAGATTCTTTCCGGAGATCGAGTGGAGGTAAAGGTAAATATCCTCTTCAGATAGGAGCAAAATGATTGAAGTGTTGTGTGTTCCTGGGTGATCGGGTCCCTGGAGCAAAGCAAGGCAAGAGACAGGACTAGAGATTATTGGGTCAGCAAAGACTTCTCTGAGGTTCTAGCAGCATCAAGATCCGAGTTAACGTGTTGTACGTCCTTTTACTTTACTTTTCTTTTCTTTTGTTTTTTAATTTATTTTGAGAGAGAGCGGGAGGACGGGGCGAGAGCAGGGGAGAGGGAGAATCCCAAGCAGGCTCCGTGCTGTCAGCGGGGAGCCCCACGCGCACCGAGCCCCCTCTCCGCCCCCTCCCCGCCCCCAACCGTGAGATCATGACCAAGGCTCGTTCCCTTAAGGGACTGAGCACCCAGGTGGCCCACGTTTTGGATTGTTAGTTGTTTCAGGAAGTTTCCTTTCTTAGGGTGTACTACTCCTCAAAACAAACAAATGGTTCTCTTCCCTAACCCCAGGAGAATTATCAAAACCAAGAAATGAACATTGATACAATCTTACTACTCTACCGACGTTATTCCCTTTTCCATCAATTGTCCCAATAATGTCCTTTAGAGCAAAGGAAAATTCAAAATCATGTGTTGCATTCAGTTGTCATGTCTCTTTATCTGAAATAGTTCCCAGGTAGTTCTTTGCATTTCATGATGCAGGCCTTTTTGAACGCTACGGGCCAGTCATTTTGGAGACCGTCCTTCAGTTTTTGAGTTGTCCTGGCTTCCCTCGCAAGTACATTTTTGTACTTGCATTTTTGACACGAAGGCTACGTAAATGATACCGTGTCTGTTATGGGTTGGTTTGTGTCCCTCCAAAAAAATATGTTGAAGTCCTAAGTCCTGGTACCTAGGACTGTGACCTTCTTTGGAAATCTGATCTTTGCAGATACAGTCGGGTGAAGGTGAGGTCACTCGAGCGGGCCCTGATCCAATGTGACTGTTTTCCTTACGCGAGGAAGACGGCAACGTGAAGAGACTCGCTGACAGAACACCATGCGATGGCAGAAGCAGAGAGTGTAGTGATGTAGCCGCAAGCGAGCCAAGGCTTGGCTTGTCACCACCGGGAGCTGGGGAGTAACGGGGGACGATTCCACTCAGAGCCTCAGAGAGAGTACGGCCCTGCTGGCACCTTGCTTTTGGACCTCTAGCTTCCAGAACTGTGAGAGAAGACACTTCTGTTTTTTTAAGCCACCCAGTTGGTGGTATTTTATTATGACAGACCTAGCAGATGTATACAGGCCTCCTCTGGGCACCACGTTTGGAGGCACGTGAAGGCAGTTTGTTCTATTACCGGTGGGGTTAACATCGACTACTTAGTGAAGGAGGTGTATCGGTTACCCGTCTCTGTGTAACAGATTGCCGTAAAACTTAGCGATTGGAAATAATGACCGTTTCACTTGCTCACAATTCTGTGGATCAGCGATTCTGGCTGGGTTCCACCGGGCAGTTCTGCCGGTCTCAAGCGGGATCGCTGGAGCCGCGGCGGCCAGCCTGCAGGTCACCTGGGGCCTAGTCGGTCTAGGGGACTTCGGCAGACAGGGTTCACGTTCACTCCGGCGATGTCATCCTCCAACGGGCTAACCCAGGCTTCTTCTCATGGTGGCCTCAGGACAGGCAAGTGAGGGCCAGTCTTAGTGAGCAAGTGATTTTCAACCTTCTGCTTGCATCCCATTTACTAATGTCCCATTAGCCAAAGCAAGTCACATAGCGAAGGCCAAAGTCAGTAGGCTGGGGTGTTGCAGAAGCACCTGGGTACTGGGGCCAGCACTGCAACTGTCGGCCACTGGAGGTGTTCATCAAGTTTTCCCTTTGTAATTATTAAGTGATTTGTATGGAGATAAGTTGAGGATATGTGAATATCCTGTTTAACACAACAGTTTTTAGCATCCACTGATGGCTCTTGCGTTATGATTGCCAAATGTCCATTTTCTAATGCCATCATTCATTCTTCAGTTATCAGCTGGCATCGTAAGGTAGGACTTTCCCTCCTTCCCTGTGTGCTAACGATACGAACTCATGGTTGTTATTTTGTTCAGTTGTTTGTAACCCAAAACTGTTTTGAAATTTATTTTGATGTTCTAATGTTCTCAGATCGGGCCTATAAAAACCCCTTCAGGGTGCCTACGGTGTCCTTCGGACATGTCCATAGCATTTTTGGAGCATTTCCGTGTCTTCTGGCACCAGATGTTCCAGGGCCATTATGTATCTGTCTTGGCTCGTGAAAATTATCTATTTCTCCAAAGAGGCCTGGTTCTTTTTAGTGGGGAGTGGTTTTAGAAAACAAGATCAAGGGGCGCCTGCGTGGCGCAGTCGGTTGGGCGGCCGACTTTGGCTCAGGTCGTGATCTCACGGGTTCGGTTGGTGAGTTCGGCCCGCTTTGGATCCTCAGCCCCCCTCTCTCTGCCCCTCCCCCGCTCACACATTGTCTCAAAAACAAATAAACGTTAAACAAATAAACATTAAGAGGAGGAGGAGGAGGAGGAGGAGGAGGAGGAGGAGACAGAAAGAAAAGAAAAAAAGAAAAAAGAAAAAGAAAGGAAGCAAGATCAAGGCGGTAGGTATGTCTAATGCTACTGTCTTTGCCTCTAGGCCCCTTCAGTGGATAGAGGTAGAGAATATGTGTATTTCCTAACACCTGTCTACAGATGTAGATTAAAAACAATGAGCCCAGGGACAGCTACGTGGGTGGTTCAGTTGGTTAAGCATCCGTCTCTTGATTTTGGCTCAGGTCATAACCTTGGGGTCATGATATTGAGCCCTGCCTCCGGCTCCCTGCTAGGTGTGGAACCTGCTTAAGATTCTCTCTACCTCTGTCTCTGCCCCTCTCCCCCCTCTCAAAATAAATTAATAAACGTAAAGAAAATTCTCTCTCCCTCTCTCTATGCCCTCTCCCCCACTCGCTCCTTCTCTCTCTTTAAAAAAAAAAAAAAAAAATTAAAAAAATAAATAATGAGCCCACACCAGTACCTTAAATTCCAACTCTCAATTTTATGCAAGTGGGTCCTCCTTGCCCTCCACCATTCCATATTTGTTTGTTTGCTTGCTTTAATTTTTTTAACGTTTATTTATTTTTGAGAGAGAGAGAGAGAGAGAGAGAGAGACCGATCACAAGCAGGGGAGGGACAGAGAGAGAGAGAGGGAGACACAGAATAAACAGGCTCCAGGCTCCGAGCTGTCAGCACAGAGCCTGATGAGGGGCTCGAACTCACAAACCGTGAGATCATGACCTGAGCTGAAGTTGAACGCTTAACCAACTAACCGACTAAGCCACCCAGGCACCCCGTGTTTTTGGTTTTGTTTTTAATGTTTATTTATTTATTTTTTAAATGTTTATTTTTGTGAGAGAGAGAGCGAGAGAGCGAGAGAGCATGAGCAGGGGAGGGGCAGAGAGAAAGGGAGACACAGAATCAATTCAAAGCAGGCTCCAGGCTCCGAGCCGTCAGCGCAGAGCCCGATGTGGGGCTTGAACCCATGAACCGCGAGATCGTGACCTGAGCGAAAGTCAGGCGCTTAACCGACTGAGCCACCCAGGTGCCCCAAATGTTTATTTATTTTTGAGAGCAAGAGAGACAGAGCATGAGCAGGGGCAGAGAGAGAGAGACAGACAGACAGACAGACAGACAGACAGATGGACAGAATCTGAAGCAGGCTCCAGGCTCTGAGCCATCAGCACAGAGCCCGACGGAGGGCCCAAACTCATGAACCGTGAGATCATGACCTGAGCTGAAATCAAGAGTCGGATATCCGCTCAACAGACTGAGCCACCCAGGCGGACCATCATTCCATATTTGTTTGTATCTCCTTTCTCCAACAGTAAGAACCTTGACTCCCAACATCCATTTAGTCATTAGCTCAATCCTACAATATACACAACGTTGTTACAGAACTGTTACGACCATACAGCTATGAAATACAAACCTACTATGGGACAGTTCAGTATGTGTTTGCAGTTCTTGTCTTTGGACTTGAAGATGTTTATAGTCGATGTACTGCGCCCAAAAGTCATTTCAGTTGGTTATTTTTTTTTCTTCCAGTGTGGCTACACTATTCATCTCAGATCGCTAGGTTCGGTTATGCTTATGTTCAACGTTAGGGATGTTCCCCCTGTGATTTAAAAATATATGTAAAATATTAATAGAATTCCAAAAGTCAAAATTACAGAGAAAGGTGTACTCAGAAAAGCATCACTCTCTCCTTCCACTCCCCCCCCCCCCCCCCCCGCCAGGCAATTTCATCATTTATCTATTTAGAGAGTGCTAGTCGGGGAGAAGGGGAGAGGGGCAGAGGGGGAGAGAGAGAATCTTAAGCAAGCTCCACACTCAGTGCCCAGCCCACGACCCTGGGATCCTGACCTGACCTGACCTGAAGTCAAGAGTCAGACACCCAGGTGTCCCTAGTCTTCTGTTTCTTTTGGCAAGACTGTATAATTTTCTTGTTTTCACACTTTTCCTACACAAACGGTAGCATACTACATATATTTGGGGGCCTTCCCCACCCCCCCCCCCCACTTAACACAGTCGATGTGTCATACCTAAAGCGAACCCACAAGTCAAGCAACCCTGTCCTAACCTCCTGGAGGCCACAAGGTCAGCCAAAGAAACAAGTAAACAAACTAGAAAACCCAAACGAGGGCTCACCAGCCTTTGCAAAGACTGTGATTTCTCAGTGGGGAAAATGTTAGAAAAAAACGGTGACAAAATCAAACCCCTCAATCCAACTGCAAACTGCAAACTGCTGTGCAGTGCCTGGCTGGCTCAGTTGGTAGACCATGGGGCTCTGAGTGAAGAGTTCTAGCCCTACATGGGTGTACAGATGGATGAGGGAAACAAAGGCAAGAGAAACGTAGCTTAAACTAGATCTCCTTACAGCTTGCAGCCCACTGATAGAGAGCTGAAACATGCAGAGCGTGACCTTCCTCAAGGAGCTCACGGCTGCCGTAGTGCCTTAATGTTTATATTTCGTTAAAAACTAAAAGCAACCTTACCATGACAGCAGCTAGCCCCTCAGGGTCCTGAAAGCCTTGCTTCAAAATTCCTTGGAAACTTACTTTATCTCTATCCCCCCCTCCCTCCACAAATTTAAAAATATATCATCAAGTCACTCCTCACAAGCCCAGTGCAGCTCTTTCTGCCTGCCCACCGGGTGCTGTGCTGGTGCTACGTATAATAACAACACCTTTTTGCACTGAAACGTCTGGAGAAACCTTTCTTAGCCATCTGCTCATGAATCCACGTCATAATTAAAAAAACAAATAAATAAAATAAATAAGAGAACTACAAACTAATGTTCATTTTAACTGGAAGAATCACAGCCAGGCTCCCCCGGTTCTTCTACTTTCGTCCCCCAAGGGTGTGAAGTTCCTCCGCCCACTCCGGCGACAGGGCGTGGCGTATGTAGATGAGCATGCGCGCATTGGCTGCCGGTCCCGGACAGCCTGGGCGCGCACGTCCCGCGTGGGGGCTAGGCAAAGGCGCCCGAGGTTGTTTTGCGGACGGGAGAGGTTGGAGCTGAGGGGGGCTGCGGGCATCCGGGGCGCGGAAGCCGCGTGGGGCAAGTGACCGTGTGTAAGAAGCGTGGCGAGCGCGAGGGTGTGGGTCGAGGCGGGGCGAGCAACTCATACTTACCTGGCAGGGGAGATACCATGATCACGAAGGTGGTTTTCCCAGGGCGAGGCTTATCCATTGCACTCCGGATGTGCTGACCCCTGCGATTTCCCCAAATGTGGGAAACTCGACTGCATAATTTGTGGTAGTGGGGGACTGCGTTCGCGCTTTCCCCTGGTTGTCTGGGTTTGCGAAGAGCAGAAACGGCTTTTCTTGCCCGCGTTGGCGCAAAAGCGATTTTCTGGACGTTCAGTTCTCCACAGTTACGCCTATGGCGTCGGGACAGCAGTCTCGGCAGTGTCTTGGGGTTTCCTGTTTTGTTTTGGTTTTTTTCTTTTTTCTCTCGCGTTGTTTCCTCAAGGCGCTTTCAACGCGTGCTCCTGGGCCCACAGTTTCAGCATCGCCTAGTCCCGCGGGGGCTGGCTGGTTACGACCGCGAAACGCAGCAACGTTTTGTAGAGACCTTACTTTCACGGAATCCGCCAAACTCTAGATAGCAGCCCCTTCTGTAGTACAGGATTCCCAGTTGATCCCAGAGACGCTTGGAGAACCGATCTAACATCTTATTAGCTTTGTCTTTTTTCCGAAAAATTTTTAGCGTTTGGTTTTCGAGACAGCAAGCGTGAGCGGGGAAGGAGCAGAGAAAGAGGGAGCCCCAGAATCTGAAGCAGGCTCCAGGCTCTGAACTGTCAGCACAGAGCCAGATCCGTGGCTCGAACTCACCAACCGTGAGTTCAGGACCTGAGCCCAAACCCCACGCTTTAGCGGACTGAGCTACCCAGGACCCCTGCATTTTAGTTTTCTAACTATACCCCCTGAGAGGTAAGTTCCACGAGGCCAGAGATTCTTGTCTATTTTGTTGATTGCTCCATTCCATACGTGGCTACAACAGTGCATGGCGGCATAATAGGCTTTTAGTATATGCTTCATTAATTAACTTCTAGATCGCGGGGTTAAAAAAAAAAAAAAAGTTTCTGGGGCGCCTGGGTGGCTCAGTCCAGTCAAGCATCCTGACTCTTGATTTCCGCTCAGGTCACGATCTCACAGTTTGTGAGGATCCACCCACCAGTCTACCCCATCGGCCTCCAACCTAGCCTGGTTCAGCCCCTTCTCACTTTAGAAGAATGGGATCATTTTACAAACCATCAGAAAAAGGTAAGTCAGGGGTATGCACCTTAGTTTTCTCCCATGCCTTCCTCTTCTGTTCTTCCATCATGCTTCACTCTGGTTCAAGGTGTAGGGGAGACAGAACTTTACTTTTACCCTGTTAGGGTCTCCAGCAGGGCCTGAGAATTAAATTGGACGTAAAACAGAATATCAGAAGGAAAGCATACAGATTTTTTCCATGTACGTGGGAGACCCCATAGTAACATGAAAACCCAAAGAAGTGGCTAGGTGGGTCTCCAAGGAGCCCTGGTTCCTTTTTTTTTTTTTTTTTTTTTTTCCATTTTGTGTATCTGGAGGCCAAGATCCGGTGGTGCTTAGCGTTCACGGATACTGATGTGTGATTGCATTTAGGCCCTGCACCTGTTTTACTCCACGGATTATGATCCATTATTTTTTTGTTTTATTTAAAAAAAAATTTTTTTTAACGTTTATTTATTTTTGAGACAGAGAGAGACAGAGCATGAACAGGGGAGGGACAGAGAGAGAGGGAGACACGGAATCTGAAACAGGCTCCAGGCTCTGAGCTGTCAGCACAGAGCCTGACATGGGGCTTGAACTCGCGGACCGTGAGATCATAACCTGAGCCGAAGTCAGACGCTTAACCAACTGAGCCACCCAGGCGCCCCTATGATCGATTATTATCATGATCTCGATTTGGCCAGTGGGAACCCTTTCAAAATGGCTCTTGTGTGCTTGACATGTCCACATCAGTGGCACATTGCTTTACTTTTTGGCACAGCTCCATGTTTCAGGGCATGATGAGGCCGACTGATACCCAGCCGTGTCGGCCAGTCTGGTGGCCTGGCTCCTTTGACCCTCCTGTGCGCACCGACCTGGATTCCTTTGAGGGAGGTGGTTACTTCCTGAAATAGGTCAAGGTGCTTTGGACTTCCTGGAGAGGCACTGGAGTCAAAGGCCGGGGAGAAGAGAACACCAGTGCCGGGGTTGGACTCCTTGCCCTGGCTCCATGTATTTTAACATCCCCTCGGGTGTGTGCCCACCCACCCAGTGAAAGTCCCACAGAGGCACAACAGGTCACATCTACGTGGCCTTCCCTTGACTGTGTCGCCACTGCCTGACTGGGTGGCAGGCACTGCTGTGTCTGCAAGGATGTGGGGCCGTACCTTGGAAGCACCCGGCCACTCCCCATGACACCCCGGACAGGAAGCGTCCGCCATGCTAGGGCCCACTCTTGCATTTGCTGGATGCCAAAACCCACCTCCCCCCTCCACCCCTCACCCTGCTAGTCCCCCAAAGCGCCAAAGCTAGGTCCCCAGGGATTCCACACCTCCACATCTCATCAGGCACATCCAGTGAAGGTGGTTGAGGTTTTATCTTTGGTGCCTGTCTGCTGGTCTCTGCCTGTAGATGGTGACATTAGAGGCTGGGGTCTCTCTGTGGCTTCCCGAAGGTCAACTGTTGGACTTCAAAGGCAGGGCCTCCTGAACCCGTGGAGGCAGTGGGACAGTAGCACTGAGACCGGGCTGGGGAGCGAACCAAGAGGAAGGGCGGGGGGCCGGGGAAAACGCAGTCTCCAGTTTGGGAGGCAGAACTAAAACCGAAAAGGCGCTTGTGGTCTCAGAGGTCAGGGATGGCAGTAGCCGGGTCCCTGAGGCCTCAGAGAGCCACACTCCCGGTGCGGTTCCGCTGCCAGCCCCCTCTGTGATGCGCTCCAACTGTACTTTGAGTCTCTGGAGTTTCCTTCCCACAGGAGGGAAGAGAACAAGGACCTTTCCCTGGCGTTCTTCTCTGCACCCACCCGCAGCCCCAACAACCTGGCTCTGTCCCCAGGATGAAGCCCGTTTTCTCCTGGATGGGTGCTCTCTGACAGGCCCTCAGTGTCTCCCTCTTCAGGCCCTGCCAATTTAGCCTTAAGGGCCCAGCGCTAAGTCAGCCAGCTGGTCAGAACCCACAGGCCAGCTGCCTGTGTAAGTAAGGACGTGAATTTGTGCGCCCGACCGACTGTGACGACAGCTGCCCCCGTCTCACTCCACCCCTACTCCCACTCTTCTGCGCCCCGACTCTGACTCTTAAGTCTGCGTTTTGCCGCCACACCCCACCCCACCCCCACCCCCGCTCGCCCCCTCCCCTTTCTGCATACAGGTGGAGACCCCAGCGGTCCGGTCGTTCCGTGGCCAGAAAGCGGGTAAGATAGAAATATTTCATCCATCTCCCTCTCCCTCCGTCCGATGTAGCGGGAGAATCGGTACGGGTGGATTTACCACCCGTGCACAGAGTGTGAGTAATCACTGCTCTCTCAGCGGGAGCGCCCCCAGCCCCGCCATCCGTGGCTACAAGAACAGGTGCGAAGGCACGGGAAAACGGAAGTGTACCCGGACCACCGCCCTGTCCTCAGACTGACAAGAAACCTGAAGGGGCCGCTGAAGTTCTCGTCGCGACTGGCAAGGCCCATGAGGGGGGCCCTGCTGCATTTCGTTTCTGCCAGTGTCAGCTTCGATGCAAGCGCACAATTGGCGATGGCTTGGAAAACCTCAGAGTGACAGTTCTGTCCCACGAGTAGATTAAGCTGGTCGAGGAAGAGGGTTTTCTGTCTCCGTAGAGCTGTGTATTTATAGACCCTATGAGAAACAGGGAAGGAGGAGACAGAGAGACTGCAACTGGGAGCGACCGACGCAGCGACCGTCCTCGGAGGCAAGGCAGGAGATCGAGGAGGGGGAGTTTTCATGAAGGACGCCATGGTTGTTCCCGACCCGTGTGACGACCTGTACGCTTGTCAGCCTCGAGGGCTTGCCGAGGGCAGAACCTCTTTGCCCACGCGTTTGTCTGGAGCGGGAGCAGTGGGCGAGTAAAAGTGGGGAAGGGCGCGGGACGGCGTGGGGCTGAGACAAGGCAGGAGCGGCGGGGACGTGGAGCGTCCACGGGCACGTGCAGGTAAACTGCGGGAAGAAGGCGCAGGTGTGTTCCCTGGCGGCGGCACACGAGCAGACGTAGGCAGGTGTTCCCTATAGGTTTTACTTACTGACTTTGGCCTGTGGGAGAGGGGCTGCCGCGAGGCTGCAGGTGCCCGGGGCGGGGCAGAGTTGGGGCGGGGCGCTGGGGGGCGGTGCCCCCCGCCCCGTGGCGCAAAAGCGACAGGCACTTCCTTCGAGCCGGAATCGAACCAGCGACCTAAGGATGCCCACACGTATCCAGCCTACAGTCCTCCGCTCTACCAGCTGAGCTATCGAAGGGTGCACGCTGACAGGCCCGGGTCATTGCTTCTTCTTGAAATGACGGAGGCCACCACACTGGCAAGCCGGAGGTCCGGCATGCCTTGGCGTGGTTGGAAGGCCCTTTAGAAAAAAGAGCAGGGCCGACGCTGCCCCAGCGCCCCTTTCCGGGCAGAGGGAGCATATCCCCTGCGTTTGGCGGTTGCCCGGCCGGTGGCCCCAGCCTCCCGGGTCGCGATTGTCAAGATGCCTGGGCCGGGGCTCTCGCCCGTTGCATTTCCCCTCCCGGCGCTCCTTTCTACAGGTGGGGACTACAGCGGTCTGTGGCGGCAGTGGCGAGGAGGGGCGTCGGTGAAGCTCGCGTGTTGGTTGTGCGGCGGTGGCCTCGCGGAGGAGCGGAGGAGAACCCACTGGGATGGGCACTAGGTAGGCGGCTGCAAACCGCCTAACCACCTGCTGGTTTTTAAATGCCTTTAGTTCAAAATAATCCTTAGGCCAAAATGACATTTTTTTGGTGTGGCAGATTATGCCACCATACGAAGGCAATATCGTCTTGCCTGGATTATGCAAGCCTCCTGAACTAACTGACTGATTTCCCTGCTTTTGTCTTTAACAGCCTGATTTCTTATTTTTTATTAACAACGATAATAATAATTATAATGGTAATTATTATTTTGGGTGCCAAGCGGAGTGGGAGGCGGAGGACTCAGATGAAGGCACTCCCCTGCTCAAAACCTCCCAGCTCGGGGTTGCCTGGCTGGCTCAGTCAGTAGAGCATTTGACTCTTGATCTTGAGGTTGTGAGTTCGGGCCCCCGAATTGGATGCCGTGTGTGTGTGTGTGTGTGTGTGTGTGTGTGTGTGTGTGTTCCTTCTTCCTAAGATTTTATTTATTTTTTTTTTATTTTTTTTTCAACATTTATTTATTTTTGGGACAGAGAGAGACAGAGCATGAACGGGGGTGGGGCAGAGAGAGAGGGAGACACAGAATCGGAAACAGGCTCCAGGCTCTGAGCCATCAGCCCAGAGCCTGACGCGGGGCTCGAACTCACAGACCGCGAGATCGTGACCTGGCTGAAGTCGGAAGCTCAACCGACTGCGCCACCCAGGCGCCCCCTAAGATTTTATTTTTAAGTAACCTCTACACCCATCTTGGGTCTCCAACTCACGACCCCAAGATCAGGAGTCGCATGCCACACCCACTGAACCAGCCGGGACCCCGATGTAGACCTTACTTCAAACACTAAACAAAACAAAAACTTTTGGTTCACTCACATTTAGAGTGTTACAATGATCTGCGCAGAGCGGAGTGGTCTCTGGAGATGCCTGATGGTCTGTTCTGAGGAGCAGCCAGCAGCATGATGGACCCGGCCAGGGACCACTTACACCTGAGACGGACTAGAGAAAAACACTCCCAGAGATGGAAGTCCAAGTCAAGAGCGTCACCTGTACCCAAGGAGACGGTGGCGGCAGCAGCGAGTACCTGTGGTCGATTTCCAGGCGGAACTGAGACAGGTATTCTCAGCCGAGATGCCAAGAGGTGGTTAAAGTGGTACTGGAACATCTAGGTAGCTGATTTCCAAGTGAAGTAAAAATATTATCCATGGGGGGCGGGGGTGGTGATGGTGTGGGACCTCTTACAATGATCTACAAGACCCTCATGATCTTATCACCAACCTAGTCACCTCTCTGACTTAATTTTGTACAACTCTTCAGTTTTGCGCTGGACGCAGGGCCTCCTTGCTATTCTCCACACACAGTCCTACCTGGGCCTTTGCGCTAGCCGACCTTTGTGCCGGGGATGCTTCCTCCCCCGCCCCCTCCGTGATTGACTCCCTCACCTCCTTCAAGTCTTTGCTTGAAGCATAGCACCTTCTCGTGTAACCTCTTCTGAGCACCCACTAACAGCTAACACACTAATTAATTTACCTATTGTGTCCATTGTTGATTTTCTCCCACTCCCTCTGCCCCTTCTACAAAAAAAACATGAACGCCAAGAGGCCTTTTTGTTACCAGTTCCTCAAAGTGTCTGGCACAACAACAAACAGTTGTTGAATGGGCAAACAATGTCATCAAAGAGAACAGAATATAAAAGGAGGGTCCAGGAGCCAGGGTTCAGCCAGGGGGAAGTGCCGGGTTATCTTGTTTCATCACCAGAGACTTTCTTAGGCTGAGAGCTGCAGAACTCTGAACACATAAGGACTGTTCCTGCACTGAGACTGTTTCCTGCACTGAGACTTGACCAGACTCTAGCATAGCTTCTAGCAGCACAAGGTTCTGTCCCTAAGTTTGACTTCCAGCCTGAGGAAGTTAAACACCTGACACAGGCCCCCAACCTGTGTTGTAAATAGGGCATTTATTAAAAAGGGCTTGCGACTGCGAATGTGGATCTCTTACAACTCTGAAGGGTCCCTCCCATCTCAAGGACTTTGAAATGTGATGGGGAAGGAAGTAGGGCCTATCTCCCAGTCTGTGGGAGGAGAGCATCCTCAGTTCAGTAACTGCCAGCTAACAAACACAACCGCCTAACAGCAGTTACACCGAACTACCCTTTGTAACCTTTCACTTCTCTGACTGGACTGAGCCCGCTTCCTCTCATTCTTCCAGGAAAACGCCCAAATCACCTCCGCACAAATCGGATTGGAGCTCAGCTCTTTCCCCTACTGTCAGTAGTCACTGAATGACATCTTTTTTCACCACTTTACTTACTGTCTGCTGCGTTTACCTTTGACGGAGTCCAAGTCAGAAAGGACCAGAGGGCACTTGGTGGGGCCACCCTGTGTGCGTGGTGGGGTGGTAGAGGGGGAAAGGGCTGAAGGGCACCTGACCCTGGCTGCCCGGGGTCTCGGGCGACACGACTGGTTGCGGTTGAAGGGCACTGTTTAGCGTTTTACTTAGTTTTTCGTTCTTCAACACTTAGAATCCTGGTTTTTCTTCTAGCGTTACTAGGTCAGGCTACTGCAGGTTACTGAAGCCCTTTTATTCAGAAAGTCGCCATGGCTAAACATTGCCACGACTTCTTACTAGGGCAGCTGAGCACTTAACGTCAAGCGGCAGAAAGACCTTTCCTGAGTTTTCGATTATATTTGAAAATGAGTTTCGAACAAGCGAGGACAAAAATGGGCCGAAAGTTTCTTTTTGTTGAAAGGCAGGTTGACACCACATCCGAGCCCTGACTCGCCACCACTCCCGCTGGGCGCCGGGCGACCCCCGCCTTCTCGAGTCTCGCTGCTAGGTCCCGGACCCCTCGCCTCCTGCCCACCTGCGCCCCCCCCCCCCCCCCCCCCCCCCGCCAGGCATCGGCGGGTCTGCCCGGCCGGCCACTAGCACATCCGTTGTCCCAGAGCCGGAGACCGGATGCGGGGGACGTCATGGCAAGGCGTGGCGTATGTAGATGAGCATGCGCGCATTGGCTGCCGGTCCCGGACAGCCTGGGCGCGCACGTCCCGCGTGGGGGCACGGCAAAGGCGCCCGCGGTTGTTTTGCCGACGAGCGAGGTTGAGGCGGGGGGCGTGCAGGGAGCGCGGGGTGCGGAGGCGGCGTGGGGGAAGTGACCGTGTGTGTGAAGCGCGGCGAGCGCGAGGGTGCGGGTCGAGGCGGGGCGAGCAACTCATACTTACCTGGCAGGGGAGATACCATGATCACGAAGGTGGTTTTCCCAGGGCGAGGCTTATCCATTGCACTCCGGATGTGCTGACCCCTGCGATTTCCCCAAATGTGGGAAACTCGACTGCATAATTTGTGGTAGTGGGGGACTGCGTTCGCGCTTTCCCCTGGCTTAGTGCGTTTCGAAGAACAGACCGGCCGTATGCTCACTGTGTCCCGGCCTCTTCTTTCTTTCGGGGGTTGGCGCTCAGAGCCGCCTGGGACGCCAGCAGTTACGGCGCTGGGTAGTCTCGCTGCGGTGTGTTTGCGCTGGGGCAGTGGTGGGTTGCTGCAGGTGCTCTCGGGCTTCCAGCCTGAACTGCACTGGGGGGTCACGAGAGTTTTAGCGCTGGACGGTGCCTAGGGCCCTTTCGACGCTTGCTCTAGTTCTTCAGGTAGGGTTAGTTCCTCGTTACGTTGCGGTGCTAGAAAGCTCCAGCTGGCCCGGTCAGGAACTCTCAACTGCCTTCTTTGCACCTGCTGGGGGTGTGATTTTACCATGACTATTTCTGGAGCTGGAAGTAGTTGCATTGGCTGGTGGAGGTGAAAGAAACACTCACCAATGGGGTTTACTTACTTCTACGGTTTTGTATAGTTTTAAGAAAGATTCCTTCCGGTCCCCATCAGTCAATCCGGTTAAAACATTTTTGTGTCAAATTTAGGGCTGGGGTAGCTCTCTGGATACATACTGTATTAGTTTTACTTTGGTATTATTAGCCAAAGAAAGATTACTAACGGAGATGGCCCGGCCTTAGCTCTGCCAATAATCACCAATAATTGAATTGTTGTTGGACCTCTGGTAACTGTACGAATCATTTATACCTTGTCAGTTGCGTTCAGTACCAAAGTCAGTTATTCTAGAAAGCTTCAGTGTCAAGTCCTTGTGAAAACCATAGTCCAGTTCTGAACCTGAAGTGCTGCTGGTTTCACTTGGAAAGCGTGAATCCAACTGGTTTTTTCTTTCACTTTTCTTTTCTTTCACTTTGATAGCTACATAAGTGACCCCAGTGAGCCTTTTCAGAAAGGGTAGCAGCTGCTTGCCACAGCGTAGAGGCACACCGGGGCAGGCACTCCCCCAGGGCACTGGCATCCGGAACTGAGAAATATGCTATTGGTTTAGAGTCTAATCCCCAAATTGGAGTTAAGCCTCCACTAGGACCAACCTTTAGTTTCATGACAAAATAAGTGGAAAAGGTTTTCAAAATTTGGGAAAAGTTGAGGGGATGACTCTTAATAGCTGGTTTCATTTCTTCACAGTACTTTTTCTAGGAACCAAACCATCCACAGGATCTCGGGAATTACCGTGCAATGTTTTGTCACTGGTTTCGCCTGTTCTGTAAAAGCTGAAACCTACTACTGTCTACGATACCCTACCTAGTCCACCAAATTTAAATTTTCTTTTTTTGGTAGCAGACTGGTTTACTGCAAAATTTTGAGACTTTGAGATTGTAACACGTTGCAGCCCTCTCCAGCTGATAACACATCCTAAATATTTTACTTCAGTTTCACAATACTGCAACGTGTCTAGTGAGGAGGCCTTATGTCCCTTTGAGGGAAGGGATTGTAACAAAGCCAAAGTGTCCATTCCAAGAACGTTATTGCCCTTTAATTTGGGAGGCTACCAGCAAATCATCTACATATTGAATAATTAATTGTAGATCCCGCTAGTGGGACTGTAAATGTCCTGATTTCCTTCAGAAATCTTTTCCATAAATATGGGATCCCATAAATAAAAGCAAAAAGAATTTAGACTTGTCCACTAGAGGGACAGAAAAACAAGCAGAACATAGATCAGCTACAGAAATAAGCTTTGCAGATGACAGTGCTTAACGTCAAGATCATTGCAGAGTTAGAAACTATAGGAGTTAATGGTAATGGAGTAACAAATTTATTTTTCTAAGATCTTATACAAATCTATATATTGGTCAACCATTTCATCTCATAGATAAATGTCTCCTAGACTCTTTATAGACAGTGCTCTTTTAAAATGATTAAAATATCTCGTTTTTCTAATTCTTTTATCACTGGTTTTATTCCTTCTAATTGAGTTCTTAACAAAGGGTATTGTTTTACACCTGAGTATGGCTTATCTTTTTGTTATTTTTATTGGTTCTATGTCTCTAAATGAGTACCATTATTCCCTAAGGCCCAACTCCATACATCTGTTTCTTTCGGCTCTGTCTTCTCCAAGTGCAGTGAGAGACTGTCACTCTCCGCCATACACCCCTTTTCTTTCAGAAGGCACATACTTAGCAAATAACTGGGGACCTTTTCCTCCAGGGAGCTTCACCAGTATTCCATCTATAATACAGAGTATGCTAGCCTTTACTTTGCACAGCAAGTCTTCCCCAACATGCTAACAGGAGAATCAGGACAAAGTGAAAACATTATGTTCCTCAGTCAGAGGACCTAGCTGTATAGGAACTGCTGTATAGGAATAGGATCAAGTAGAAAGGTGACCTGAAAAACCAACAACCTATATTGTTCTCTCACCAGCTGGAACAGAAGACATTTCCAGGAAATTGCAGAATAAGCAGCAACAGTATCTAGCAGGAAAAGTAAGGCTATATTAGGCCAAGGAAAGTCTTTGACACACAAAGTTGGTTCACCAGTTCCCACCTCTGAGATTCTCTTAATCACCCAAATTTGAACCATTTACTGGTCCTTCCTTCCTTCCTTCCTTCCTTCCTTCCTTTCTTTCTCCCTCCCTCCCTCCCTCCTTCCCTCTTTTCTTCCTTCCTCCCTCCCTCCCTCCCTTTCTCCCTTCCTTCCTCCCTCCCTCCCTCCCTCCCTTCCTTCCTTCTCAAAGTTAGCTAACATATCGTGCAATAATGGCTTGAGGATTAGAATTTAGTGATTCATCACTTACATATAACACCCAGTGCACATCCCAACAAGTGCCCTCCTTAATGCCCATCACCCATTTAGCCCACCAACACCCCCAACACCCTCCAGCAACCTTCAGTTTGTTCTCTGTACTTAAGAGTGTCTCCTGGTTTGCCTCTCTGTTTTTATCTTATTTTTCCTTCCCTCCCCCTATGTTCATCTATTTTGTTTCTTAACATTCCACGTGAGTGAAATCATATGATGTTTATCTTCCTCTGACTTATTTTGCTTAGCATAATACAGTCTAGTTCCATCCACGTAGTTGCAAATGGCAAGATTTCATTCTTTTTGATTGCTGAGTAACACTCCATTGTGTGTGTGTGTGTGTGTGTGTGTGTGTATACCACATCTTCTCCATCCATTCATCCATCGATGGACATTTTGGCTCTTTCCATACTTTGGCTATTGTTGATAGTGCTGCTGTCAACATTGGGGTGCTTGTGTCCCTTCAAAACGGCACACCTGTATCCCTTGGATAAATCCCTAGTAGTGCAATTGCTGGGTCGTAGGGTAGTTCTATTTTTAGCTTTTTGAGGAACCTCCATACTGTTTTCCACAGTGGCTGCACCAGCTTGCATTCCCACCAACAGTGCAAAAGGGTTCCCCCTGCTGACATCTTCCTGAGTTAAAGAACCATCCAGAGGCATGTTGATGCCTGTCCTGCTATAGGTAAGCCTGGAGTCCATACTAATTATAGTGGTGTTCCCAGGAAACCTCAGTTTCCCTACTGATTTCCATCAGGAGTTTGCTGTTCGAAATTTCTCACAATGTACCAGCATGGATCCAGGTGCAAATCATAATTGCTCTCAGTCTAACCACCTTTCTCCTAGCTCTCTTACTATCCAAACTCAAGGGAAAGGTAGGAGGATTGGCAAGGTCACACAATTGTCCACATCTCCTCAGCATTGTTTGGGACAATGTAAAGGAGGAGTAAGAGGGGTGCCTGGGTGGCGCAGTCGGTTAAGCGTCTGACTTCAGCCAGGTCATGATCTCGCGGTCCGTGGGTTCGAGCCCCGCGTCAGGCTCTGGGCTGATGGCTCAGAGCCTAGAGCCTGTTTCCGATTCTGTGTCTCCCTCTCTCTCTGCCCCTCCCCCGTTCATGCTCTGTCTCTCTCTGTCCCAAAAATAAATAAACGTTGAAAAAAAATTTTAATAAAAAAAAAAGAGGAGTAAGAAATGAAGGAATTTAAAACTGCTGTTGTTAGCTGCTTAGAACTATTCACTAAAGGGTATAGTCCCTACTGTGGAAAACCTATGAAGGGAGCAAAAGAAGAAGGGAAAGCTATATGTATGTCATTAGTGGAACAAGCCAAGATATAGGAAGAGGGATTGTAGAAAGAGACCACAGAGAACGAAGAGGTTTCAGGAACAAAGGAATCAGGACAGAACCCTCCACTAAGAAATAATTAGTATGGACTCCTGGCTTACCTATAGCAGGACAGGCATCAACATGCCTCTGGATGGTTCTTTAACTCAGGAAGATGTCAGCAGGGGGAACCCTTTTGCACTGTTGGTGGGAATGCAAGCTGGTGCAGCCACTGTGGAAAACAGTATGGAGGTTCCTCAAAAAGCTAAAAATAGAACTACCCTACGACCCAGCAATTGCACTACTAGGGATTTATCCAAGGGATACAGGTGTGCCGTTTTGAAGGGACACAAGCACCCCAATGTTGACAGCAGCACTATCAACAATAGCCAAAGTATGGAAAGAGCCAAAATGTCCATCGATGGATGAATGGATGGAGAAGATGTGGTATACACACACACACACACACACACACACACACAATGGAGTGTTACTCAGCAATCAAAAAGAATGAAATCTTGCCATTTGCAACTACGTGGATGGAACTAGACTGTATTATGCTAAGCAAAATAAGTCAGAGGAAGATAAACATCATATGATTTCACTCACGTGGAATGTTAAGAAACAAAATAGATGAACATAGGGGGAGGGAAGGAAAAATAAGATAAAAACAGAGAGGCAAACCAGGAGACACTCTTAAGTACAGAGAACAAACTGAAGGTTGCTGGAGGGTGTTGGGGGTGTTGGTGGGCTAAATGGGTGATGGGCATTAAGGAGGGCACTTGTTGGGATGTGCACTGGGTGTTATATGTAAGTGATGAATCACTAAATTCTAATCCTCAAGCCATTATTGCACGATATGTTAGCTAACTTTGAGAAGGAAGGAAGGGAGGGAGGGAGGGAGGGAGGAAGGAAGGGAGAAAGGGAGGGAGGGAGGGAGGAAGGAAGAAAAGAGGGAAGGAGGGAGGGAGGGAGGGAGAAAGGAAGGAAGGAAGGAAGGAAGGAAGGAAGGACCAGTAAATGGTTCAAATTTGGGTGATTAAGAGAATCTCAGAGGTGGGAACTGGTGAACCAACTTTGTGTGTCAAAGACTTTCCTTGGCCTAATATAGCCTTACTTTTCCTGCTAGATACTGTTGCTGCTTATTCTGCAATTTCCTGGAAATGTCTTCTGTTCCAGCTGGTGAGAGAACAATATAGGTTGTTGGTTTTTCAGGTCACCTTTCTACTTGATCCTATTCCTATACAGCAGTTCCTATACAGCTAGGTCCTCTGACTGAGGAACATAATGTTTTCACTTTGTCCTGATTCTCCTGTTAGCATGTTGGGGAAGACTTGCTGTGCAAAGTAAAGGCTAGCATACTCTGTATTATAGATGGAATACTGGTGAAGCTCCCTGGAGGAAAAGGTCCCCAGTTATTTGCTAAGTATGTGCCTTCTGAAAGAAAAGGGGTGTATGGCGGAGAGTGACAGTCTCTCACTGCACTTGGAGAAGACAGAGCCGAAAGAAACAGATGTATGGAGTTGGGCCTTAGGGAATAATGGTACTCATTTAGAGACATAGAACCAATAAAAATAACAAAAAGATAAGCCATACTCAGGTGTAAAACAATACCCTTTGTTAAGAACTCAATTAGAAGGAATAAAACCAGTGATAAAAGAATTAGAAAAACGAGATATTTTAATCATTTTAAAAGAGCACTGTCTATAAAGAGTCTAGGAGACATTTATCTATGAGATGAAATGGTTGACCAATATATAGATTTGTATAAGATCTTAGAAAAATAAATTTGTTACTCCATTACCATTAACTCCTATAGTTTCTAACTCTGCAATGATCTTGACGTTAAGCACTGTCATCTGCAAAGCTTATTTCTGTAGCTGATCTATGTTCTGCTTGTTTTTCTGTCCCTCTAGTGGACAAGTCTAAATTCTTTTTGCTTTTATTTATGGGATCCCATATTTATGGAAAAGATTTCTGAAGGAAATCAGGACATTTACAGTCCCACTAGCGGGATCTACAATTAATTATTCAATATGTAGATGATTTGCTGGTAGCCTCCCAAATTAAAGGGCAATAACGTTCTTGGAATGGACACTTTGGCTTTGTTACAATCCCTTCCCTCAAAGGGACATAAGGCCTCCTCACTAGACACGTTGCAGTATTGTGAAACTGAAGTAAAATATTTAGGATGTGTTATCAGCTGGAGAGGGCTGCAACGTGTTACAATCTCAAAGTCTCAAAATTTTGCAGTAAACCAGTCTGCTACCAAAAAAAGAAAATTTAAATTTGGTGGACTAGGTAGGGTATCGTAGACAGTAGTAGGTTTCAGCTTTTACAGAACAGGCGAAACCAGTGACAAAACATTGCACGGTAATTCCCGAGATCCTGTGGATGGTTTGGTTCCTAGAAAAAGTACTGTGAAGAAATGAAACCAGCTATTAAGAGTCATCCCCTCAACTTTTCCCAAATTTTGAAAACCTTTTCCACTTATTTTGTCATGAAACTAAAGGTTGGTCCTAGTGGAGGCTTAACTCCAATTTGGGGATTAGACTCTAAACCAATAGCATATTTCTCAGTTCCGGATGCCAGTGCCCTGGGGGAGTGCCTGCCCCGGTGTGCCTCTACGCTGTGGCAAGCAGCTGCTACCCTTTCTGAAAAGGCTCACTGGGGTCACTTATGTAGCTATCAAAGTGAAAGAAAAGAAAAGTGAAAGAAAAAACCAGTTGGATTCACGCTTTCCAAGTGAAACCAGCAGCACTTCAGGTTCAGAACTGGACTATGGTTTTCACAAGGACTTGACACTGAAGCTTTCTAGAATAACTGACTTTGGTACTGAACGCAACTGACAAGGTATAAATGATTCGTACAGTTACCAGAGGTCCAACAACAATTCAATTATTGGTGATTATTGGCAGAGCTAAGGCCGGGCCATCTCCGTTAGTAATCTTTCTTTGGCTAATAATACCAAAGTAAAACTAATACAGTATGTATCCAGAGAGCTACCCCAGCCCTAAATTTGACACAAAAATGTTTTAACCGGATTGACTGATGGGGACCGGAAGGAATCTTTCTTAAAACTATACAAAACCGTAGAAGTAAGTAAACCCCATTGGTGAGTGTTTCTTTCACCTCCACCAGCCAATGCAACTACTTCCAGCTCCAGAAATAGTCATGGTAAAATCACACCCCCAGCAGGTGCAAAGAAGGCAGTTGAGAGTTCCTGACCGGGCCAGCTGGAGCTTTCTAGCACCGCAACGTAACGAGGAACTAACCCTACCTGAAGAACTAGAGCAAGCGTCGAAAGGGCCCTAGGCACCGTCCAGCGCTAAAACTCTCGTGACCCCCCAGTGCAGTTCAGGCTGGAAGCCCGAGAGCACCTGCAGCAACCCACCACTGCCCCAGCGCAAACACACCGCAGCGAGACTACCCAGCGCCGTAACTGCTGGCGTCCCAGGCGGCTCTGAGCGCCAACCCCCGAAAGAAAGAAGAGGCCGGGACACAGTGAGCATACGGCCGGTCTGTTCTTCGAAACGCACTAAGCCAGGGGAAAGCGCGAACGCAGTCCCCCACTACCACAAATTATGCAGTCGAGTTTCCCACATTTGGGGAAATCGCAGGGGTCAGCACATCCGGAGTGCAATGGATAAGCCTCGCCCTGGGAAAACCACCTTCGTGATCATGGTATCTCCCCTGCCAGGTAAGTATGAGTTGCTCGCCCCGCCTCGACCCGCACCCTCGCGCTCGCCGCGCTTCACACACACGGTCACTTCCCCCACGCCGCCTCCGCACCCCGCGCTCCCTGCACGCCCCCCGCCTCAACCTCGCTCGTCGGCAAAACAACCGCGGGCGCCTTTGCCGTGCCCCCACGCGGGACGTGCGCGCCCAGGCTGTCCGGGACCGGCAGCCAATGCGCGCATGCTCATCTACATACGCCACGCCTTGCCATGACGTCCCCCGCATCCGGTCTCCGGCTCTGGGACAACGGATGTGCTAGTGGCCGGCCGGGCAGACCCGCCGATGCCTGGCGGGGGGGGGGGGGGGGGGGGGGGGCGCAGGTGGGCAGGAGGCGAGGGGTCCGGGACCTAGCAGCGAGACTCGAGAAGGCGGGGGTCGCCCGGCGCCCAGCGGGAGTGGTGGCGAGTCAGGGCTCGGATGTGGTGTCAACCTGCCTTTCAACAAAAAGAAACTTTCGGCCCATTTTTGTCCTCGCTTGTTCGAAACTCATTTTCAAATATAATCGAAAACTCAGGAAAGGTCTTTCTGCCGCTTGACGTTAAGTGCTCAGCTGCCCTAGTAAGAAGTCGTGGCAATGTTTAGCCATGGCGACTTTCTGAATAAAAGGGCTTCAGTAACCTGCAGTAGCCTGACCTAGTAACGCTAGAAGAAAAACCAGGATTCTAAGTGTTGAAGAACGAAAAACTAAGTAAAACGCTAAACAGTGCCCTTCAACCGCAACCAGTCGTGTCGCCCGAGACCCCGGGCAGCCAGGGTCAGGTGCCCTTCAGCCCTTTCCCCCTCTACCACCCCACCACGCACACAGGGTGGCCCCACCAAGTGCCCTCTGGTCCTTTCTGACTTGGACTCCGTCAAAGGTAAACGCAGCAGACAGTAAGTAAAGTGGTGAAAAAAGATGTCATTCAGTGACTACTGACAGTAGGGGAAAGAGCTGAGCTCCAATCCGATTTGTGCGGAGGTGATTTGGGCGTTTTCCTGGAAGAATGAGAGGAAGCGGGCTCAGTCCAGTCAGAGAAGTGAAAGGTTACAAAGGGTAGTTCGGTGTAACTGCTGTTAGGCGGTTGTGTTTGTTAGCTGGCAGTTACTGAACTGAGGATGCTCTCCTCCCACAGACTGGGAGATAGGCCCTACTTCCTTCCCCATCACATTTCAAAGTCCTTGAGATGGGAGGGACCCTTCAGAGTTGTAAGAGATCCACATTCGCAGTCGCAAGCCCTTTTTAATAAATGCCCTATTTACAACACAGGTTGGGGGCCTGTGTCAGGTGTTTAACTTCCTCAGGCTGGAAGTCAAACTTAGGGACAGAACCTTGTGCTGCTAGAAGCTATGCTAGAGTCTGGTCAAGTCTCAGTGCAGGAAACAGTCTCAGTGCAGGAACAGTCCTTATGTGTTCAGAGTTCTGCAGCTCTCAGCCTAAGAAAGTCTCTGGTGATGAAACAAGATAACCCGGCACTTCCCCCTGGCTGAACCCTGGCTCCTGGACCCTCCTTTTATATTCTGTTCTCTTTGATGACATTGTTTGCCCATTCAACAACTGTTTGTTGTTGTGCCAGACACTTTGAGGAACTGGTAACAAAAAGGCCTCTTGGCGTTCATGTTTTTTTTGTAGAAGGGGCAGAGGGAGTGGGAGAAAATCAACAATGGACACAATAGGTAAATTAATTAGTGTGTTAGCTGTTAGTGGGTGCTCAGAAGAGGTTACACGAGAAGGTGCTATGCTTCAAGCAAAGACTTGAAGGAGGTGAGGGAGTCAATCACGGAGGGGGCGGGGGAGGAAGCATCCCCGGCACAAAGGTCGGCTAGCGCAAAGGCCCAGGTAGGACTGTGTGTGGAGAATAGCAAGGAGGCCCTGCGTCCAGCGCAAAACTGAAGAGTTGTACAAAATTAAGTCAGAGAGGTGACTAGGTTGGTGATAAGATCATGAGGGTCTTGTAGATCATTGTAAGAGGTCCCACACCATCACCACCCCCGCCCCCCATGGATAATATTTTTACTTCACTTGGAAATCAGCTACCTAGATGTTCCAGTACCACTTTAACCACCTCTTGGCATCTCGGCTGAGAATACCTGTCTCAGTTCCGCCTGGAAATCGACCACAGGTACTCGCTGCTGCCGCCACCGTCTCCTTGGGTACAGGTGACGCTCTTGACTTGGACTTCCATCTCTGGGAGTGTTTTTCTCTAGTCCGTCTCAGGTGTAAGTGGTCCCTGGCCGGGTCCATCATGCTGCTGGCTGCTCCTCAGAACAGACCATCAGGCATCTCCAGAGACCACTCCGCTCTGCGCAGATCATTGTAACACTCTAAATGTGAGTGAACCAAAAGTTTTTGTTTTGTTTAGTGTTTGAAGTAAGGTCTACATCGGGGTCCCGGCTGGTTCAGTGGGTGTGGCATGCGACTCCTGATCTTGGGGTCGTGAGTTGGAGACCCAAGATGGGTGTAGAGGTTACTTAAAAATAAAATCTTAGGGGGCGCCTGGGTGGCGCAGTCGGTTGAGCTTCCGACTTCAGCCAGGTCACGATCTCGCGGTCTGTGAGTTCGAGCCCCGCGTCAGGCTCTGGGCTGATGGCTCAGAGCCTGGAGCCTGTTTCCGATTCTGTGTCTCCCTCTCTCTCTGCCCCACCCCCGTTCATGCTCTGTCTCTCTCTGTCCCAAAAATAAATAAATGTTGAAAAAAAAATAAAAAAAAAAATAAATAAAATCTTAGGAAGAAGGAACACACACACACACACACACACACACACACACACACACACACGGCATCCAATTCGGGGGCCCGAACTCACAACCTCAAGATCAAGAGTCAAATGCTCTACTGACTGAGCCAGCCAGGCAACCCCGAGCTGGGAGGTTTTGAGCAGGGGAGTGCCTTCATCTGAGTCCTCCGCCTCCCACTCCGCTTGGCACCCAAAATAATAATTACCATTATAATTATTATTATCGTTGTTAATAAAAAATAAGAAATCAGGCTGTTAAAGACAAAAGCAGGGAAATCAGTCAGTTAGTTCAGGAGGCTTGCATAATCCAGGCAAGACGATATTGCCTTCGTATGGTGGCATAATCTGCCACACCAAAAAAATGTCATTTTGGCCTAAGGATTATTTTGAACTAAAGGCATTTAAAAACCAGCAGGTGGTTAGGCGGTTTGCAGCCGCCTACCTAGTGCCCATCCCAGTGGGTTCTCCTCCGCTCCTCCGCGAGGCCACCGCCGCACAACCAACACGCGAGCTTCACCGACGCCCCTCCTCGCCACTGCCGCCACAGACCGCTGTAGTCCCCACCTGTAGAAAGGAGCGCCGGGAGGGGAAATGCAACGGGCGAGAGCCCCGGCCCAGGCATCTTGACAATCGCGACCCGGGAGGCTGGGGCCACCGGCCGGGCAACCGCCAAACGCAGGGGATATGCTCCCTCTGCCCGGAAAGGGGCGCTGGGGCAGCGTCGGCCCTGCTCTTTTTTCTAAAGGGCCTTCCAACCACGCCAAGGCATGCCGGACCTCCGGCTTGCCAGTGTGGTGGCCTCCGTCATTTCAAGAAGAAGCAATGACCCGGGCCTGTCAGCGTGCACCCTTCGATAGCTCAGCTGGTAGAGCGGAGGACTGTAGGCTGGATACGTGTGGGCATCCTTAGGTCGCTGGTTCGATTCCGGCTCGAAGGAAGTGCCTGTCGCTTTTGCGCCACGGGGCGGGGGGCACCGCCCCCAGCGCCCCGCCCCAACTCTGCCCCGCCCCGGGCACCTGCAGCCTCGCGGCAGCCCCTCTCCCACAGGCCAAAGTCAGTAAGTAAAACCTATAGGGAACACCTGCCTACGTCTGCTCGTGTGCCGCCGCCAGGGAACACACCTGCGCCTTCTTCCCGCAGTTTACCTGCACGTGCCCGTGGACGCTCCACGTCCCCGCCGCTCCTGCCTTGTCTCAGCCCCACGCCGTCCCGCGCCCTTCCCCACTTTTACTCGCCCACTGCTCCCGCTCCAGACAAACGCGTGGGCAAAGAGGTTCTGCCCTCGGCAAGCCCTCGAGGCTGACAAGCGTACAGGTCGTCACACGGGTCGGGAACAACCATGGCGTCCTTCATGAAAACTCCCCCTCCTCGATCTCCTGCCTTGCCTCCGAGGACGGTCGCTGCGTCGGTCGCTCCCAGTTGCAGTCTCTCTGTCTCCTCCTTCCCTGTTTCTCATAGGGTCTATAAATACACAGCTCTACGGAGACAGAAAACCCTCTTCCTCGACCAGCTTAATCTACTCGTGGGACAGAACTGTCACTCTGAGGTTTTCCAAGCCATCGCCAATTGTGCGCTTGCATCGAAGCTGACACTGGCAGAAACGAAATGCAGCAGGGCCCCCCTCATGGGCCTTGCCAGTCGCGACGAGAACTTCAGCGGCCCCTTCAGGTTTCTTGTCAGTCTGAGGACAGGGCGGTGGTCCGGGTACACTTCCGTTTTCCCGTGCCTTCGCACCTGTTCTTGTAGCCACGGATGGCGGGGCTGGGGGCGCTCCCGCTGAGAGAGCAGTGATTACTCACACTCTGTGCACGGGTGGTAAATCCACCCGTACCGATTCTCCCGCTACATCGGACGGAGGGAGAGGGAGATGGATGAAATATTTCTATCTTACCCGCTTTCTGGCCACGGAACGACCGGACCGCTGGGGTCTCCACCTGTATGCAGAAAGGGGAGGGGGCGAGCGGGGGTGGGGGTGGGGTGGGGTGTGGCGGCAAAACGCAGACTTAAGAGTCAGAGTCGGGGCGCAGAGAAGAGTGGGAGTAGGGGTGGAGTGAGACGGGGGCAGCTGTCGTCACAGTCGGTCGGGCGCACAAATTCACGTCCTTACTTACACAGGCAGCTGGCCTGTGGGTTCTGACCAGCTGGCTGACTTAGCGCTGGGCCCTTAAGGCTAAATTGGCAGGGCCTGAAGAGGGAGACACTGAGGGCCTGTCAGAGAGCACCCATCCAGGAGAAAACGGGCTTCATCCTGGGGACAGAGCCAGGTTGTTGGGGCTGCGGGTGGGTGCAGAGAAGAACGCCAGGGAAAGGTCCTTGTTCTCTTCCCTCCTGTGGGAAGGAAACTCCAGAGACTCAAAGTACAGTTGGAGCGCATCACAGAGGGGGCTGGCAGCGGAACCGCACCGGGAGTGTGGCTCTCTGAGGCCTCAGGGACCCGGCTACTGCCATCCCTGACCTCTGAGACCACAAGCGCCTTTTCGGTTTTAGTTCTGCCTCCCAAACTGGAGACTGCGTTTTCCCCGGCCCCCCGCCCTTCCTCTTGGTTCGCTCCCCAGCCCGGTCTCAGTGCTACTGTCCCACTGCCTCCACGGGTTCAGGAGGCCCTGCCTTTGAAGTCCAACAGTTGACCTTCGGGAAGCCACAGAGAGACCCCAGCCTCTAATGTCACCATCTACAGGCAGAGACCAGCAGACAGGCACCAAAGATAAAACCTCAACCACCTTCACTGGATGTGCCTGATGAGATGTGGAGGTGTGGAATCCCTGGGGACCTAGCTTTGGCGCTTTGGGGGACTAGCAGGGTGAGGGGTGGAGGGGGGAGGTGGGTTTTGGCATCCAGCAAATGCAAGAGTGGGCCCTAGCATGGCGGACGCTTCCTGTCCGGGGTGTCATGGGGAGTGGCCGGGTGCTTCCAAGGTACGGCCCCACATCCTTGCAGACACAGCAGTGCCTGCCACCCAGTCAGGCAGTGGCGACACAGTCAAGGGAAGGCCACGTAGATGTGACCTGTTGTGCCTCTGTGGGACTTTCACTGGGTGGGTGGGCACACACCCGAGGGGATGTTAAAATACATGGAGCCAGGGCAAGGAGTCCAACCCCGGCACTGGTGTTCTCTTCTCCCCGGCCTTTGACTCCAGTGCCTCTCCAGGAAGTCCAAAGCACCTTGACCTATTTCAGGAAGTAACCACCTCCCTCAAAGGAATCCAGGTCGGTGCGCACAGGAGGGTCAAAGGAGCCAGGCCACCAGACTGGCCGACACGGCTGGGTATCAGTCGGCCTCATCATGCCCTGAAACATGGAGCTGTGCCAAAAAGTAAAGCAATGTGCCACTGATGTGGACATGTCAAGCACACAAGAGCCATTTTGAAAGGGTTCCCACTGGCCAAATCGAGATCATGATAATAATCGATCATAGGGGCGCCTGGGTGGCTCAGTTGGTTAAGCGTCTGACTTCGGCTCAGGTTATGATCTCACGGTCCGCGAGTTCAAGCCCCATGTCAGGCTCTGTGCTGACAGCTCAGAGCCTGGAGCCTGTTTCAGATTCCGTGTCTCCCTCTCTCTCTGTCCCTCCCCTGTTCATGCTCTGTCTCTCTCTGTCTCAAAAATAAATAAACGTTAAAAAAAATTTTTTTTTTAAATAAAACAAAAAAATAATGGATCATAATCCGTGGAGTAAAACAGGTGCAGGGCCTAAATGCAATCACACATCAGTATCCGTGAACGCTAAGCACCACCGGATCTTGGCCTCCAGATACACAAAATGGAAAAAAAAAAAAAAAAAAAAAAAAAGGAACCAGGGCTCCTTGGAGACCCACCTAGCCACTTCTTTGGGTTTTCATGTTACTATGGGGTCTCCCACGTACATGGAAAAAATCTGTATGCTTTCCTTCTGATATTCTGTTTTACGTCCAATTTAATTCTCAGGCCCTGCTGGAGACCCTAACAGGGTAAAAGTAAAGTTCTGTCTCCCCTACACCTTGAACCAGAGTGAAGCATGATGGAAGAACAGAAGAGGAAGGCATGGGAGAAAACTAAGGTGCATACCCCTGACTTACCTTTTTCTGATGGTTTGTAAAATGATCCCATTCTTCTAAAGTGAGAAGGGGCTGAACCAGGCTAGGTTGGAGGCCGATGGGGTAGACTGGTGGGTGGATCCTCACAAACTGTGAGATCGTGACCTGAGCGGAAATCAAGAGTCAGGATGCTTGACTGGACTGAGCCACCCAGGCGCCCCAGAAACTTTTTTTTTTTTTTAACCCCGCGATCTAGAAGTTAATTAATGAAGCATATACTAAAAG